>NC_139607.1:78967888-79567888 GCF_964270895.1 Podarcis filfolensis | reverse complement strand
GAAAGAGCCTTCCGCGAAGAAGCCACGCCATCAAAGCCAGCCCAACAAGGAATGCCCTACAAGTCACTGGTGAGAGTTGATGCCCTCCTCCAAGGAGATCAAAGAGCTTTCTCTCGGCACGGCCACCCAAAGGGCAAAGCATCAGAAACAACAGATGACAGCTGAGAAAAGCAACTCAGAATGACAATCGCCACCAGTAACGGCATTGTTCACAGTATTTAAAAGGCATGCATTTATTGCTATGGTGTGGTGGGGTTTTTTTGTTTTGTTTTGGTAAGCATCTGCGGCATGAGATAGCAGCCGGAATGCATTTTAAGAACCCGCGACCCACTTTTCAGCTCACTGTGAAACGCAATCAGTAAGGTCCACAAACCGCTGGTGTGCACACATTTGCACTTAAGCCTCCTTAATGCCACTGCAGTGGAGTGGAGGGGAATTGGCAAAATCCCAGTAAAGAAGTGCACCTTTAGGGAAGGCAGATTCCACGCTTCCTCAAGAGCAGCTGTAATACTGACATCATGGCATCACCACAACTCTCTTTACTGAACCCATGAACAAGCTTCTAGTTCTAAGGATCTTGTGATCTGGGTGCCGAATGGCTGCAAACCAGGATTTCAATAGAGCCAAACAATTGAAAAATACTATAAAAAACTGTGGGCTTTAGCTATAGCAGACAAGAGAATGCATAAACTACAAAGACACTGGGGTCTTCTGCAAAGTAACCAGGAATGCATCCAAGGCTAAAAGAGACACTCTTCTTATGATTTCAGTTTTACTCCAGTGAATTTCACAATAATCCTGTCCCCACCACTGACACTTCCATCTTCACCTGTTGAAACCTGGAACAGTGCCCTATGCTGGCCCCAAACAATTTCTGGATCACTGGCACTGAAACACAAATGCCTTCCTTTCCCTCCCCCTTTCCTGTCCAGCAACATCTATTGTCTTCTCAGCCTTTTGTACGTCGGTTCCAACTAAACCTGCTAAAGGGAGGTAAACAGGACCAGGAGGAAGCAAAACACAACCCTACCCTTGTATACATAACACTGCAAAATGATCTCCGTAAGCAGCTGAGACAACAAGGGCAGGTGTTTTTCCTTGGCACCAACGCACAGCTGCTTCTTTCAGGCTGAAAGACCAAGGGAAAAGCCTGGGAGGGCAAATGAGCACAATATGGGAGTCCGTAGACAGAACGTATTTAATTGTTCAACTGTACGGAAGTTAAGGTGAATACCTTAGCTTACCAGTGCATGGCCTGATCTGAACCATACATTTAAAGACTGTGGTGCCACTTGAAACCGTCATGGCTCCCCCCAAAGAATCCTGGGAAGTGTAGTTTGTTAAGGGTGCCAATCATTGTTAAGAGACCCCTATTCCTTTCAAAGCTACAACTCGCAGAGTTTCCTGGGGAAAGGGACTGACTGTTAAACCACTCTGCGGACTGTAGCTCTGTGAGGGGAATAGGGGTCTTCTAACAACACTCTGCACCCTAAATAAACTACAGTTCCCATTATACTTTGGGGGAAGCTATGGCTGTTTAAATCGGCATCACGGTGCTTCAAATGTGTGGTGCAGATGTGGTCTTACTCGTTCTCTTAAAGCGACAGTATTTTTTATTCTGGAATAAGAGGATCACACACAGAGAGACAAACACAGATGCTGATCTTGCTTACTGTTTGAGCCAAAGTACCAAATGACTTCTCCATGTGTTCTGTTCCATAGTAAGGCACCCACAGAACTCACTAGAGCCATGACCAGCAGAATGCAGAACAAAATGAGAATCTGCATATTGGTCACTTTCTCCACATTTGATCTCTTCAAGGGAGCTTTGGTTGAATTCTGGAAAGGAACAGCCAGAGAAGAGGAATCAGTTCACTGAGCTCATCCTATAAGAGCCAGAGGAACATCTGAAGCTGCGTTATATACCATCTAGCCCCATAGTGTCTGCACTGCTTCGCCAGGATTTCCCCAGAAATACAAGGAGATGCTGGAGACTGTACCTAGAAGTCCCTCTCTTGCAGAGTGCAATGATCAGTTGGGTATAGAAGGGACGAGACTATTATTTAGCCCCAGGTTATACAGGGCTTTGTACATCAGAGCCTTGAATTTATCCGGGCATCTGATTTGCAGCAAGTGTAATTCTTTCAGCAGCAGTGTAACTGGATGGGAATGGTCATCTTTCCTTGGTGGCCATTCTGAAATTCCTGAAATGCACAGGGCTGGACTAGATGACCCCTGGGTCCCCTTACAACACTACAGTTCTATGATTTTAGTCTGCCCCAGCGTGAAGAATCAACAAACATTCTCACTTCTTCCTTCCTTTGGGCAGTTAGGTCTTAACTCGCCCCTGGGGAAAGTGAGGTGAGGCTACCGTTAGGAAATAAATCTTTGCAAGCTTCATTCAAGTGGTCCATGTTAAATATCCATCTGTATTTTAATTGTATTTGTATTGCTCTTTTTACTGCTTATATTGGATCTTATTGTATTACTATTCAGATTCCACAGAATTCAAATTGCAAGTGCAATAAAACACAATATATAAGAAATAAAAGAAGCGGTGAAAATACAATTAAAAATTAGCACAGCACATGAAAACAGCTAGACAGAAAAAAATAACCTCAGCAACTTTCAAGGGGCCTACGTGGGGCAGGAAGTTTGGGAACTACTGTGCTAGAGGAGTGGTGTGTATCCTCCCTAGAAGTCTCCCGCTTTGTAAGAATTCAATCCTTTAGTGTGGCAGCACTTGCACTTTCGAACTCCCTGCCTACTGATGTCAAGCAGGTGCCTTCACTGTATTCTTTTTTGGCTCCTGCTAAAAACATTTCTGTTTAGACAACCCTACCTAGATATTTAGAAAGTTGATAGGAGCTTTAATCTGTTTTTAAGCTTATTATTTTAACTTTTTGAAAGTCTGAAATTAATGTTGTTAATTCTTCTTGTAGATAAATTCACTGTTTTATCTTTTTGGTAAACTGCTTTTTTTAAAAAACAATCCAGTATAAACTTGATAGATAGATAGACAGACAGACAGACAGATAGAGATAGATTAGATAGACAGATAGATAGATAGATAGATAGATAGATAGATAGATAGATAGATAGAAAAGAAATAAGCGAAGCTGAAAAACTGGCAAAGCTACTCTTTGGTAATGGAAAGCCAACTTTACCTGCATAAGTTTCGTATCGTGTCCTGTGTAGACAACAATTCCTAAAACCCACTGAGTGTTCCTTATCTGTGCACCTCTTAGTAAGATCTGGTCAGGTCCAATCGGAACTGGACTGAGGATAAAGAAGGAGAAAAAGGTTGGAGTTAGGAACAACAACATGGTCAAAAAAACAAGATGCACCACAAAGATGCTCTTAAAATTTTAAATAAAATAAGAAAGGTGCAGGCCGAATTTTGCATTGCAGTTCCCCAACCAAGTAATGTGTACAACGATGTGTTTACTAGGCGAAGTATGCAAAAAGATGCAAAAAATGTGTTTCCTTAGGGGATTGTTTTTTTTACAATAGAAGAACATATTAGGCTAATTTTCATGCAAATATGTGTATAATAAAAGAAACCTGCATTAAAATGCTGGTGGATTTTCATGAGGACATTTTTTAAAAATCAAATCAATGTGGAAATATGGGGAACAGAATTTCATATTGGAAAAACAAGAAAACGAGAGAAAACAAAACGGACAGGTTCATCCATCCCTACCAGAGGCACACCTGGGCAATGACCCACAATCCCCTACGATCCTATTCCCTTATGCATACAGAGCCAACCCCTCTTCCCAGCTCCCTTCAAGTGTGCATAGCCACGCACGGGGGAGAGAAGACCTCCAGCATCCTAAAGTAAAGCTTAGGCACATGGGGTGTGTGGGGGATGGGCATTAAACATGGCAATAGTTATTCTTTTATCCAAGGAATACCTTTGGCCATCTAAACGCAGGTTTCCAGTGAAGTCGTACAAGTGACGGTTGGGCCCTTCGCACTCTATCTTCCCAGATGTTTTCATCACTTCTTCTTTTGACTGGAGGCAAGCAGTCTGGGTCAAACCCTGCAAGGGACCAGTCCACAGGCACAGTCATCAACTAAACTCTTCTCTTCTCATGAATTAGGACAGGACTACATTGCATGGTGCCCCTCCAGAAACTGTTGGGACTTCAACACTCCCACGAGTCCCGACCGTTGGCCACATTGATGGGAATCAAGCAACATCTGGGGGCAGCATGTTAGATACCCCAGGTTCAGGGTCCATCATGTAAAGCAGCCTGCATTACACTGCATTAAGACTCTCCTGGTTCTACTAGAATATCGTTTCCATTGTGCCAAGCTGTGGCAAATGCGGATGCTGCTGGGATGCAGCTCAGACAACATCTTTCCCATTTAAATAATAAAAAAGGACTAAACCATCTGCTGCCTCATCTTAAATAATGAACCCCTGCCCCAATTGATTTTTGACAACCCCCTTGAAAGTTGCTGGGGATGACATTTTCTCCACTACCGAAGGAGTGGCACATTCTAGGCCATAGTTTTGGAGGAGTCATAATACAGTATTAAAGCATGCAGAAGGTCCTGCTGTTTCTCTCCAGCTAAAAGGATGAGGTAGCAGATGACGACAGCTCTGCCTGGAAAGCCACTGCCAATCACTGTGGACCAGACAAAGGACCTGTGGCCCTCCAGCCATTGTCTGTCTCCATCTCCCATCAGCCTCAAAAAGCATGGTCCATGGTCCATGTTCAAGGATGATGAGAGCTGTAGTGGAATGGCATCTGGAGGGTCAAAGATTCCCCCAGTCCTGATGTAAACAATATTGGACAAGACATATCACATCTGACTTGGTATCAGGTAACGTCACCTGTTCCTAAGCCTGTGACTACAACCCTGGAGAGAAAGTCTCCCAAAGAATGCTTTCCCATACCCCTCTCATAGTGTTGCAGGTGCTATGGTTATGCTAAATTGAGCAATGAGGACATATTTACGTGGCTGCTATAATGAACAACCAATATTCGGACATGCAGTAGCAAGCCTCTTATTCCAACTAATATTTCTGCTATTCCTAGTTGTCATTTCCTCGACTTTTCAAAAAAAATCAAAAGATTTGTGTTGTTGTTTTTTACCTGCCGTATTTTAAGGTTAGTCTCGCCATCGAGATTAGATGTTTCAATATAGCACATCGCCTGAGGTTCACTGCAAAAGTACAGCAACATGTTATATATCATACACACCATGCTTAAGAAGCAACCTCTAAAAAGAAAGGTGACTGCAAAATAAGTAAGAAAGAATAAAGGTACACTCACTGGCTCAACACACAATAATTCAAGCAGTGATTTTCCCCAAAACTGTTAACTGAATTTGTGGTGTTTTGTTTTAAAAAAAGAAACTCTATCATAAGGATTTCATTTATTTTTTAGTATGCAAACAGCGCAAAAAATTAATGCAATGCAGGCTTTATACAAAATCAGGAAACACGGCACCTTCAGAACATGCAGACTCTGGTGAACTGAGGCCTATTTAAATCAATCAATCAATCAATCAATCAATCCTACGCACCACGGGAAAAACCTGATGCTACCAAAAGCAATCCTTTGCAGAAATGTCCAGCACAAATAGCATTAAGGGACATTGGCCAGACTCTGCCATAACGCAACATCAATTTATGTAGCAGTGTAGCAGAACCCACTTCCAACACAACACTGTTCTAGTAACATCTGTATGGAGAAATCACAGAAGCAAAACAAATTATGTGGTTCATTCCCCTGCAGGACCAATGGATACAATGAGATGGAACCGTATCATCCTCTCAGCCCATCTGGTTTCTCCATTCAGACATTACTTGTAATAGTAAGGGCACAAGGAATTGAGCCTTGTGTATCTGTGCCAATATGTAAAAGAAGAAAGTCTCTTTCACGGAACACGGGAAGTTGGCTGCTTGCTCTTTACCTAATGGGAGAGGGTTAATAGGAGAGCATGCAATTCTGCAGAATATTAAACTTCAAACTATGGTTTGATGTGCTCACTTGTTTCAAAGTTAGTAACCATAGGTTTTCCCAGTGAACAGGAAACTGCGGTTAATTAGAGGCTTCCTGGTTGAATTGCAGCTCTCACACAGAGGAAGGAATAAGGGGGTTTGTGTATTTGCATGTCAGCTTAATAGGATTGCCCAAACGCAGCCAGTGTGCTGCTCTAGAGCACATTCAGATGCTGCCCCTATGAGTTGAAGGTGCCTGCATGCAACCAATTCAGGGAAGGGAGAAAGGAAGGCCATCTCATATTATCTGAATTTTTTTAAGTGCAAAGATTGTTTCTTTAAAAACCTCAGTTTAGCAGAAGCATCATTTCACACCCACTCAGCATATCTGACCTGGTAGATAAAATGATCATGTCTGCTGGGAGGTGCTGCCCATTGGTGACCTTCACAAAGTCTCCCACTGCCACCTGTTGAGCCAGGGGCAGGAGTGCAGCAGCATGAAAAGAGAGAAAACGAACAGAGAGAAAGACAAGAGTCCATCCATACTGTTAGTTAGTCAATCCTCCATACCAAGAGAAGCGGGGAAACAACGGTGTGTTATAATGAGCATTCACAGTTTTAAGGGGAGCCCATTTGCTGCAGGGACAGAGTCTGGGGTCTTTGCCTCTTGCCAGCCAGCAATGCCTCCTGAGTGGAAGTGGCAAAAAGCAGGCATTGATGCCATGGCATCAGAATGCAGGTTCTCGAAACGGAGGAGGGGAAAGGGCTGCATCCAGGGACTCAAAGAGAAAGAGGGAGCTGGGGAGAAAATAGAGCAGATGTGGAATAGACAGGGACACCAGGAGTAAAGAATTGCATGGTTGACTCTGCCCTTTTCTTTTCCTGGTTTTATCTGCCAGCAGTAGGTAAAAGGTAAAGGGACCCCTGACCATTAGGTGCAGTCGTGGCCGACTCTGGGGTTGTGGCGCTCATCTCGCTTTATTGGCCGAGGGAGTCTAAGCCGCTTCTGGCGAACCAGAGCAGCACACGGAAACACTGTTTACCTTCCCACCAGAGCGGTACCTATTTATCTACTTGCACTGGCATGCTTTCAAACTGCTAGGTTGGCAGGAGTAGGGACTGAGCAACAGGAGCTCACCCCGTCGTGGGGATTCGAACCACCGACCTTCTGATCGGCAAGTCCTAGGCTCTGTGGTTTAACCCACAGTGCCACCCGCGTCCCTCTGCCAGCGGTGTATCAATGGCCTATAAGCAGCATAACCGCATAAAGGGTTGTAACCTGAGTGAATGGTCCTATTGCACTAAGTCAAAGGTTTTCATCCTTTTATTCCAATTCACTTTATCCAACAAAGGTGTTCCAAGTTTTGCTTCCTTCGATGTTTTAAAACATATTCCTCTCTTCAGGGTGAAGCATATTAAAGTAGCTTGGGTCTTGTTTCCTTCTCACTTTCATTTGCAAATTTTTTCCTAGTTTACATAATGTGGCAGCTACAGCGTACCAACGGAAGGGCGATACATGTTCTGAGTGAAATGAAATGTGCCCCTTCTTCATCTGCCCATTTTAAGCAGTCTGCACTCTAGAATAAAATGTAATGTATTCAAACTGGCAAGGAGCTGAATGACAACATTGTACCCTATTATCCTTCCTGGCTTTCAGGATTTTTACTAATGTATTAATGCTGTGCAAATGCTGTCTTACATATTTAATTTCATGATCTGCCTTACTGGCTCTCTTCCCCCCACCAAAGGATATAAGACGGGCAATATTAACTAGGGCTGTGCAAGCTCCACCCCCACCCCACCCCTGACCCAATTTGGCTGAATTTGGAGATCTAGCCTTGATTCACCCACAAACAAATCAACCCAGACACAATCCGAATCCAGAAATACACACCTGTATTTTTCTACTCCAATAGTTAACCAACATGTTCACACTGAGCATGCTCCAGCACTCAATGAGGTGTTTTAGTTGTGGGTTTTCTGTCTATATCTATACTTCTAGAAAGCTTAGTGTTCCCCCCAATCATGCTGATGCCATGTTTCTTTTCCATGTATGGATGGCGCCATTTTGGCTGCATATGGACCCATCACTTGGAAGATAAACCAACCACTGCTACATAGGACTCTGAACTTGTTTTACCAGGGCTCCTTTCTAAGTATGTTCCATCTCCTCTCTGTTTTCATAAACAATGAGTGACACATCTATATCAAGCAAGAAGACATGCATGTATATTACACAATTAGTAATCATTCCTTGCTTGGGATTTAAGATGGGAGAGCACATATGACCTGAGAAACACTAAGAATTGCTCTGTGAAGATATATGAACTAAGAACCTTGAGCTCCCATTCTTAGAACCCATTCTTAGAACCCCACAAGATTTAAAAAGTATCTAATTCGCAAAACATCTTAAATGTAGTTCTTACCTCTTTCCACATAATATTCTGCCACATCCCATTTCTTAAAACTGGAAGAACAAAGGAAAAAAGAAAACTGCATCTTTCTCTCTCTCTCTCTTTTTTTAAAAAAAGAAATTATCACATATTAATGTGTTCCCTATCACTGATCGGTCTATGAGTCATTGATCACTCTAAAAAGAAAGTAGAGTGGGGAGGCTCAGAAGACCCTGACATCTCCCCAAAATGCTCTACAAGCAAGTTTAATGCTACAGCTTTCTTTTTTCATCAGGTTGGCAACTGGGGGTCAAGCAGAACTCCCCCAGGGATCAGATTTGTTCTAGCAGTTGCTGAAACAATCCCAAATTCCTCCATTAATGTGAAGTTCTAAGTGGCCACATTTGTATGGTTTAGCATTGTGAGAATAAGCCTAGCTTATCCCTGCCCCTGCACACTCCCCATGTCTTTGCCATTGTGACTGTGAAGAGCACATTGGAAACTTCCAGTTTAGAATTAACCACAGTTAGTATGTCCTCCAAACACCCAGCAAAAAATAAGTCAGCTTCATAAACTATGGGTTGAAGACGGCTGCTTCCCACTAACCATCGTTAAAATGAACCACAGTCTGGCCTTCTTTGCACATGCTAAACCATGACTAAGGCTATCCATGGTTAATGTTAGCAATGACAACTCCTTAGCCATAGTTAAGGAGGAGGCCCAGTCGATATGTAACACTAAACCAAGATTAACGTTAGCTAAGGTTGACAAACCAACTAAAAACTTTGATTAGTGAGTAACCTTTCACAATAGTTGTGTGGCAAGTACCCTCCCCCCATGTGAAATGAAAACACCGGACACTTTATTTAAGGTTAATGGGCGTAAAAGATTATTGATTACAGGAATTGAAAGGTATTGGCCTTAGGCATTGGCTCCTATTGACTACCCGGCATGGGGACCGGGAAGGGTTAACCACTAACCGGGGGAGTCCTGTTGAAGTACACCAACTAGGATCCCCCGGGTGTCACCGCTCGGGGGCATGCCTTAGGCCCTCACCTCCCTAGGTTTCGGACAGGGCAACGCCCCCTGGAGTCCTATAACAGACTACCCCTTTACCTTGGGGGAAGGTGATGGCGTTTCCTCCCTCCTTCATTTGCATAACAATAACCCCTGCCAATGCGGGGTTAGAGAGGGCGGTCCCCGGGCGCGCCAGCCTTAAGTGTGCTAGGCCACGCCTCCCCGGCCTGCCGATTGGCTGGCCGGGTCAGTGACGCGCCCGAGGATTCCCCTACTCTCGCGGGGGCTGACAGCCAGCCCCGCGTGCATGGGGAGGGGGTGGGCCCGCAACCCCACCTCCTCACCAGCTCGGAAGTGGCTTTCACAAACCATACCTAGGTGGCCAGGGTAGGTTCACACATAACACTGAGCCATGGTTTAGTGTTATGTGTATACCAGACACAGAAAGCTATAGTTGATAAAAGAGTACAGGGGAAAGTTTCTGAATGCCAAATCCAAGCTGCACCAGAGGAGGAAATCACAGGCCCAGAAGGGCAGGAGGCTTGTTCTCATAACCAGCTCAAGATAACCTGTCATTATTTCAGATAAATCTACGACATTAAAATGGGGGGGGGGGATGGGCACTGAATTTTGACCCATAAAGTATGCTTTAAATTAAAGAAAGAAAACCTGATGTTCTGCCAAAACCTCAGCCAAAAGTCAATACTGCGCATTTTAATTTAAAAACGGGAGCTTGCAAGTAATTGTATAAACCAGTGTAATTATTTCTCTCTCAGATATGGATTGCCACTGCTAAAATCACTTAAGGGAACGGATCTAAATATACTCAGGCAGCTCATCATATACAATATACTATTCTATGCAATTATACACCATGGTGGTGCTTGAGACAAGTGCGGTGACTGCATTGTCACTGATTGCTCCAACCCAATTTATGCCTATTTGTACCTTTGTGTAATTAGAGACAATGGGGCTGTGTGAAATGATGCAGAATACGGCATTAATCACTCAGTCGAAATAAAGCATTTCTCATTTTCATTTATTTAGATTTGAATCTGCCATTGCCCTTGACAATACAGCAAATAAGACAGGAACAGGAACACAAAGAGAAATAATGAATATAGTAATTAAAGCGGGATAAGGCACGTTCTTGCAGAATTGATAATGACAATAATGCAGTGTCGTTTCGTGCCCCCTTGGCGCAGTGTAATCAGATACTACTTATAATAATTAGGCAAAAGGTAAAACTTCCAATCATGACTAATTACCAACACGTGGCATCTAAACAATTAGATACTTTCTCCCAATTCTTTCTCTTGCAGGTTATATTAGAATTTAGTCATAAATCACAAATTTTTGAAACCAAAAGTAATCCTTGACCCACTTTGCACGTCACAGTAAACCATAGCTGCTGGCTTTCTATAAATGCTTTTATCTGGACAACTTTTCCATTCCCTGCTAACATATGGAAGGAAAGAAGCATGATCCTTAGCTTAGTGCTGCCTCCAAAAGTTCAAGTAAATCATGATCAGTGAGCCCAAAACAAACCTTCACTACAGATCATGGTATATTGAAAGCGAAATAAACCATTCTCATATATATTATTTCCGCATTTGTATGAAATCCATCTTTTAGTGTGGCAGCACCTACACCGTGGAGCTCCCTGCCTATTGCAATCAGATGGGCATCTTCACTATACTCTTTTTAGTGCCTGCTAAAAATAGACAAGTTTATCCAGATATGCAAAATGCTGACATGTGTTTGATTCCCCCCCCCCCATTGCCTATTGTTGTTTTTTACTGTTTTCAATCGTTTGTTTTAACTGTCTTTGACTGATAATTTCATTTTATCCTTTTCATGAATCGCTTTGAGGGCTTGTATTTTTACAATCAAGCAGCATATAAACTTTGTGAAATAAATGAAATAATAAATAAGACAATCAGGTTGTGACTCCCCTCCCCCCCCCTTGTGTACTTTATTTAAAAGGAAATTAAAAGAAGACCTTACCCACTGTTTTCTTTTTGTTCACCGTACTGTCAGCCTTGTGTCTTTTCTATTGGGAAGTCAAAGTACAAACATTTAGTTGGAGAAACACTGAGAAAAGTGATCTGTGCACCCAAAAGGCTAAAGCAAAGCAGAGGAACCGAGAGACAAGACCACTTCTATTATGCTTGACATTTCAAGTTCCAAAATGTATCAAGGCCTTTCAACTCTCTAATGGGCTGACCAGCCAATGCGCACACAATGAATCTTTGTACTTACAAGGTGCTTTTGCTAAGAGCTCCACCTGCTTCATATTAAGCTGATAAGCCTTAGAACACCTTGCAAGACAAGGTAGTATCATTATCCCCACAATATAGAGAATGGAATGAGGATTGGGGAGGGAGTCACTAGTTTGTGGAGGCAACTAGGAAGAGTTCGCACCTTTGGTTTCAAGTACAGTGGTACCTCGGGTTACGCTTCAGGTTACATACGCCGCTAACCCAGAAATAGTACCTCGGGTTAAGAACTTTGCTTCAGGATGAGAACAGAAATCGCACGGCAGCAGCAGGAGGCCCCATTAGCTAAAGTGGTGCTTCAGGTTAAGAACAGTTTCAGCTTAAGAACGGACCTTCAGAACGAATTTAACCCGAGGTACCACTGTAGCTAGAAGGGGCCATAGCTCAGAGGCAGAGCATCCAATGCTTTGCATGCAGAAGGTTCCAGGTTCAAATCTTGGCACCGCCAGAGAACCCTCTGTGAAAACCTGAAGAGCCACTGCCAGTCTGTGTAGAAGATACTGAACTATATGAACAAATGGTCTAACACAGTATAAAGCAGCTTCCTATGTTCCTGCAAATGTAAACAGCCTTCACTTCAACATCCCCCACAGGCTATAGTGCAAACCAAGAACTGTAAAGCATGACAGCACTGGAAACTAACAAATTACAGTAATTTTCACCCAACACTCTCAATAGCCCTCTTAGAGTGCATAGTATTTTTCAATCCTTATTCCATTTAGCCACACAAGAGCCCTATGATTTAGGTCAATAATGTTACTATTTTACAGATGGGAACCGAGGCGAAGATAAGGCAGACTGCTGAAGGCCACCCAATAACCACAACAAACCACAATCCAAATCCACTCTCCCATGTCTCCAGCATTATGGACCATTCCTGGCCTGCGTCTAGCAGGCAAACATTTCCAAATTTAGCTCTTCTACCTTCTACCAACCAGGGGAGCGGCTTTGAGCCATGTCCAACACATGGTATATTGCTTCGCCTATACATTTTAGATAAAATAAAATAAAAATGCAACTTTGTGCCAGTAATTCCAAGGCTGTGCAGACACCGTGGAGCCCTGGGCAGAAACTTCTGAAAGGACGGATTATTTCGGTGGCATAACTTCATCAGTGTTCAATAGAAACGGGGCTTTAAAGGTCTGTCTCAAGGTAAAGCTGAAATGTTTTGTCTGCAAAGAAATGCTAAATGAATTTGGCTAGGATCCAAAGAGACACACATGGGGAGTTTCTGCCTGCACAGTGGCTCGAAAACCTCTTGTTGAGGAAGGCTCTGTTACAGCTACAGTTTTAATTCTCTTTGATGGATGTCTGTGATGAAGTAATTAGTTTTGTTTGCTGCACTTTTCTATCTATTTTTTTCCTCCAAAGAAATTAGCTGAATTGTGGTTCCCAGGAGGTCAACTCTCTCCAGGCTACTTACAGGGCCAGGTCTGCTAAATTTTAGCACTACGACTGCATCACATCAGGAACAAAGGAGGCTGCCCTATCAAAGGTCAGACAAGGCTTCTCTAACCCAGAGCCTCTAGATGCTTTAAACTACAACCAGCATAATTCTGGTGGTCAACAGAAGAGGTTTAAAGACTGTCTCAAGGCAAATCTAAAAAAAATGTAGTATAAACACTGACAACTGGGAAACACTGGCCTGTGAGCACTCTGGTTGGAGAACAGCCTTTACCAAAGGTGTCATGGGCTTTGAAGACACTCGAACTCAGGATGCAAGGGAGAAATGTGCTAAGAGGAAGGCACACTTGGCAAATTCACACCGTTATCAACTCCGGCCCGGAAACCAATGTCCCCACTGTGGAAGGAGGTGTAGATCCAGAATTGGCCTCCACAGTCACTTACGGACTCACTGTTAAAACCATATTTATGGAAGACAATCTTACTCAGCTACAAGTGATCACCAAAGAAGAAGAAACTACAACACCCATCAGCCCCAGCCAACATACTCAATGGAATCAGATGATGGAAGTTGTAGTCCAAAGCTTCTGGAGGATACCAGGTTGGGTAAGACTGTCCACCTAGCAAAGCCTTGTCTGTTCAGACAAAAGCTCTCCAGGGTCTCAGGCAAAGGCCCTTCTCATCAATTGCTACCTGATTGATTTTTAACTGGAGGCACCAGGATTGAACCTAGAACTTTCTACATACAAAGCGAGAGCTATTTTTCAGCCCTCCATCATGTCCCTGCAAACCATTATCTGGGCACCATGCATCAGGCCTGGTCACTGGCCACAGCAGTAAGTGCAAGTGATGAAACATTGCTCTGGGAGGGACTAAGAACTGGCAGCTCTAGCACCAATTTCTGGGGCAAGGTCGTACCCCAGTGGACCTGCTGTGGCCAGAAGACTCAGAAGCAGAGCAGCAACTGGAACATCTGAAAGCTGATGGGAAATGTGTGCACGCTTTTGCATCTCCATAGCAACTCATAGGGCAGGGTTCAAATAAGTTGTTTCGTGCAAGGAACAAGGTCCAAAAAAGCAGCAGGACCTTCTCCCGGTGGACCCCTTGCATTTGCTCTGGAGGGTTGGGGAAAACCCTAGATCATGTTTAAGGGGTAAGCAGAGGGGACGAGAGGGTGGAAAAGTCTTGTTGTGTGAATGGACTTCCTTCCCCACGTGCACAAATCCTCCAAAACTATGTTGAATCCCACCCATTTTTATGTTGTTGTATTTCAGATGTGCTGTGGGAACTTTGGTAATTAGGCAGGTCATATGACAGAGTTCATATAACCGAGCAGTGCTGCCCTTTAAGACTACAAACACTCATAGACTCACCTATCAGTAAGTCTCACTGAACTCAGTGGGGCTTATCTCGGAATATAAAATTAAGCTTTGTAACAACAGAAGAACCCTGATGAATCAGAGGCCAGGTGCTCATCTAATCCAGTATCTTACAGTCTGATGGAATGGCCACTTCTAGGTAGATGGGTTGAGAGAGAGAGTCAAAGGCCTGATCTCCTGCTCACCCTCTGCTCTTAGCACATTTGTTCTTCTTGTACGGTTTTGTAATGATCCTGGGTGCAATGGGAGAGTGGAATTAAATATCAGGAAACTACATAAATAACTAATACATCCCGATGCACAATTGGTGTCCTTTGAATGCTAGGTGTCCACGGGTGTCTCTATAGGCTCCTGCCCCATACACACAAATGTCTCTTGCATGACCACATCTAAGTTTCAAAGGATCGGAGGAATATTGGTTAGAAAAGACAGAGAAGTGCCTTATACTACATCAACCCATTGGCCCATCTAGCTCAGTGCTGCCTGCACTGACTGGCAGTAACTCTCCAGTATTTCAAACAGGAGTCTCTCCTTGCCTGGAAATGCCAGGAATTGAACCTGGGACCTTCTGCATGCAAAGCAGAGGCTCTGCCACTGAGCCACGGTGCTTCCCCTCCAACAATAGATGGTTGGCCTATTTCATCCAAATGCCCAACGTATACTCACATAGTCTTCAATAATCTCCTTGATGCCAGCAACCGTGAGAATAAATAGCAGTGGCACCAAGGTGGTATATCTTCCAGTTGGTGAGACATCTGGAATTTGCTGAAAAGGGGGAAAAATAATGTTACGGCTATGACCAATGTTTTCTCCTACTGGGAAAGTACTGAGAGAAAAAAGCCAAAATTCCTGATGCCATTTGCTAAATGAAAAGCAACTTCTGGAGGGAAGAACTTGTAGTTGAAAGGTGAGTGGTGAGGCTAACTTAAATCTATTCTTTACCTGCTGCTTCTCTACTCCAAATTGTGACCCTTTATCTACCGCTTTTCTTCCACGGGATTCCAAATACAGAAGGAAATATGGTTTGGTGGGGTGATTTAGAGTAGAGAACAACTGAGCAATGCAAGGATGAAGCATCTCCTCCCCCTTGGTGCTTCTCCAGTCTAAATTCCCTTGTCTTGAACTTTTGTTTCTAAAAACCAGTGTTAGGTGCAATGTTAGGTGCATAAATGTGGTGCAATGAGTCACTAGCCTCTGAAACTAGGGCCTAACCTAGCAAGCTGCATTGGACTGCATGGGCTCAGGTCTCAGAGCTCTGTTAAGGGACACAAGTGGTGTGCAACACTGACCCCTTTCAATTGGCAAACAATACAAAGTCTCCTGACTGAAGCACCCCAGGATCATTTCAAATACAGGTTGGCTTTCTCCCTTTGTGTGGTCAATAGGCCTGTTTTACTCTAGCCTGAGCCTCAGAGACCCTAAGGTGGAGAACACATCCTCCAGGTCTAGGTTTAGTTAATGCTACCCTTGGTCACAGCTCTGTTCTGATACTCTTACAAATGGGGGTAGACAACATGTTAGCCTCCATATGCTGTTGAACTGCAACTCCCATCAGACCCGGCCAGTATGGCCGAGGGTTATGGGAGTTGTAGTCCAGGAACATCAGGAAAGGCATGATGTTGGAAGCCCTTAGCACAGAACAGCCCGAAAGCATTTGCTGTCAATCACTCCCATTGAGCATGATCACTGTGTCATGCAATGGTGAGGTCTACAGTTCAGAGGTTTCATCATTCCTATGGGAAAGATATGCCCAGAACATTCACTTGTAATTATATTAAATGGAGTGACAAATGTGGTCCGTTTAATTTCGCAACAGAGGCCTACCTGCAGTAAGGCAATGAAGAGGAAGAAAGCATTAGCCGCTTTTCTGATCTGCTCATACAAGAATCGAGGTAGAAATGTCACCACGCTGTACTTGGCTGTGCTGTAAGTTTTCAGAAACAAAAAAGGAAATAAATGAAGACTTCGTTTAGAAGGACACGGGGGGAAACCCGAACAAAGTGAACTGACGTTCAATTAAACCAGCTGGGGTGGAAATCAAGTCAGTTCTTTCAAATCAATATGTGAACTTCAGCCCTTATAAATTGAGATGTCTAGCAAAGTAAAAAAATAATAATAAATACCCAGTATGATTACTGTAACACACAGCCAACAAATTAGTTCAGTTAACTGCAGTGAGCATCATATTCCATATATCAAAACTCTGCTGGTTTCCACAAATTCTGGAGTCCTGATTATCAGAACCAGCAAGGTTTTTTAATGTGATCTGAATGCTCTGAAAATCTATTCTTGATTTACAAGAAAACCTCAGTACCATGGACAGTTCTCTATGGGTTGCATGCCATTAAGTCCTACTTCGAGTAAACTCACTGAAATTAATCAGAATCATAGAATTGTAAAGTTGGAAGGCACCCCAAGTGTTTTCAACCCCAGTTCAACTCCCTGCAATGCAGGAATCTCAGCAGAAACTGAAAGCTGAAAATGGACCCAAGTTCACCATGCCTTTTAATGATAATGGACCTTCTCTGAGTTGGATTGGCACTGGATCGAACTCTATGAGATTATTTTAGCTTCAGGTTATGCTGCTGAAAACAGCACATCTGTGTCAAGTTCTCCCCTTCCACCTCTTAATAAATTGTATTGACATTGTATTGCCAGTAACTTGTTTTTAAAAGAGCAAATAGTTTATTCTCCAAAGACACCCATGGTATTGTCATTAGCAGCTATAATGTTGCAGCATCATTGTGGCTGGGAATGCATGGGACACAGATTAAAGCGCGGGAAGAGGAAGGAAAAGAATACACTGAGAAGACGGTGCCAATGGAATAAAATGGCATCGAAACAATGCAAATACATTTGCAATGAATATTTGTTTATTTATCATTTAACAGAGTCGCACACAGCTTAATGACGGTCTCCAAGCAGTTTAAAGAACAAACATGCACAATAACACTCACCCTGCTAACACACGCACATCACACCCAAATTCTGCCTCGCAATTCATCCACACAAATCATCCAGTAACAACTACTTGTTCAATAGCACTCAACCCATTCTACTGCCACTAAACTTGTTAACAATTTTATATATTGCCTTCATCCATGCACGTTCCTGTACAACCAGGGTTCCCCGCTTCCTTCATCTGAAGACCAGCTCTGGAGCTGCATTCCACTCTGAGCGCGGAGGGCATCGGTCCCTCCTCTTAAGTGAAGAGGAAGGCCTTGAAAGTGTGAAAGCTCTAATCTGAGATTGCGCTCATTCCTCATCTTCAGCCCTCCATTTCCCTCCCAAACAGCACCAACGATTCTGCTGCATCATCTATAAATAACGAACAGGTGGGTTCGTTCTTCAGCTGACATATGGTATCTGAACCCTGGAAGACAGGGAGGCACTGAAACGTTGTTATTTAAGGCACGGATTCATTTGTTTCCCTGCTTCATACTTGACACCCTCGACGTATGCCAGTTTCGCCAGCCTCCTTTACCAATATAAGATCAGCTCTCCCAAGGAAGCTTCCCATGTGTTGTGGCTATACACACATACTTGTGCGGATGTTGTTCAGAGCACAAGCACAATGATTCCCCAGAGTTTAAATGGAACTTTTCCTGACTCATTAGGGGAGGGGATTCTTGTTAAATCACATAAGAAAAAGGAAGGCAGGTTTTTCCCCCCTCCCCCCTCAGTCATACCGTATCTTGACGTATCTTCTCATATTTTACTCTTGTCTTGTTATCAGAGATCTCTTCTGTCAGCAGTCTTTACTCCCCTTTTTCCTTGAAGCATGTGCAATTTATCTCGTCCAAATTGTTTCTTTTGAAGATGCTTGCAACTAGCGGTGCGAATCAGGGACGGCGTCCAGGAGTGCCGGAATCCCACAGGAGGGCTTTGTGCCTAGTGCCCCCACCCCCACAAATTCGGGGGTGGTATAGGGCACAGCAGGCAAGGGCCGTCCCCCCCACAATCCTGGGGGTGTTAAGGAGGCTAATTACCCCCATCATAGCCTCCAAATTACCTCGTGTGGGTCGGAGAGATGTTATTGTCAGCCATCTTCCGATGCGCCACCTAGTGGCCCCCCCAGCTAAATGGAACTTTTCCTATGGCGGCACATAAAGAGGCAATGATATCTAGCACACAATGATATCTAGCTAGCTGAATCAGGGCAATGCAGAAGCTCTGTTTACAAAACAATAGGGGAAACGAGTGAAAGAGAAATGCTGAGCGTTGGGGTGGCTAGTAATGAAGGCTGTTAATACTGTAGTCAGCTTTATCCCATTGCTCATAGCTTCCCTCTCTATAGGAGCTTCCAATATCCAGACTCAGATATCTCAGCACTTTATCAGGCTGATATCAGATCAAACAGATTAGTTTAATGGGATGCTTAAAAGTACTTATTTAAATTATTAATACCCCACTTTTTCTTCAAATACCTCAAGGCAGTTTACAAAAATAGTAAAAACACACACACACACACACACACACACACACACACAAACACACTACAAACAGCAATATATAAAAGGAATACAGTCGTACCTTGGTTGACAAACGCCTCAGCAGTTGAACGTTTTGGCTTCCGAACGCCGCAAACCCAGGAGTGTTCCAGTTTGCGAACATTCTTTTGGAAGCTGAACGTCCAGCGGGGCTTCTGTGGCTTCTGATTGGCTGCAGGAAGCTCCTGCAGCCAATCGGAAGCCCTGCCTTGGAAGCTGAACGTTTTGGAAGTCGAACGAACTTCCGGAACGGATTCCATTTGACTTCCAAAGTACGACTGTAAATAAGAATAAAAGCCAGAAATAAAACAGTTTGAAACAGGTGTGGAAAACATGTTTGGCCCTCCAGATGTTGTTGGACTACAATGCCTATCACCCTGACCATTCTTCATGCTCACTGGGGCTGATGGAAGTTGGGAGTCCAACATTGGGAGGGCTGCAAGCTCCCCCTCACTGAATTAAACACTAATTCCTGTATTTTACTAGCAATAGGTTTCATTTGCTCCATTTTCATAATCCATCCCTGGTTTAAAAGCAATTGCAATAGGAAGCGTCTTTTTTTAAAGTAAAATAAAAAATAATTAATGGTTTCATTATTTTTAAAAAATAGCAAAAAAGCAGCATTAAAAAAAACTAGTTATGCAATAAGAACTGCACATAGTTATGGCTGGCAAGGAATTAAAATCCAGTCTATACCAAGGGCCGTGTCAATCATAGTATTAAAATAGAAATGAAAAGCTGAATAGATCACTGTAGCAAGAAGGCTACAGCTTATAGATTGTGAGTAATGTTAGGCAACCATGGAAGAAAAACTGCAAGGAAATCAGAATGAAGAAATGAGTGTTGTGCTTAAAAAGTGGGGGAAATCTTAGATTAGCGACAGAGGACCATCTAGTCCAGCATCCTGTTCTTACATTGGCCAACCAGAGGCCTACAGGAATCCTGAACAGTACAACACTTTCCTCACTTGTAATTCCCAGCATCTGCTATATAGTTCCCCGGGAAGAGGAGTGGACAGTTAAACGACTCTGAAAATTGTAGCTGTGGGAGGGGAATAGGGGTCTCTTGTTGGCTCTCAGCACTCTTAGCAAACTACCTGAAATATACTCGGAGTCCTGTAGTGATTTCATGCTCTTTATTTCAGCTTGTAAAACAGTGATTGAATTGCCCCCCAAAACCTCAGGCTTCTATATACATTATTTACACAATGAGTCCTGTCTGATTCTGCTTCCCTCCTGGAGCCTGATTGGTCTTTTCCTGCAAGCCAATCAGCTGTTGCGTTCTAGGATCCTACTTGCCTATTGTTCTAGGATCCAAGCTTAGTACATAACACTACCATTTCCAGGATTCATTGGGGGAAGCCATGACTGTTTCTAGTAGTATCATAGTGCTTTAAGCGCATTGTGTGAATGTGGTCCTAGAAGCATGCGCATATCAGCAGGGGCATCTGTGAGGTTAATGAGCACTGCCTTGCACACCCAACTTGGTACAGGGAAGGAGCCAGGTAAATCAGGATGGGAGCTAGTTGCAGTCATTGGGCTTCCAGTTTGCCACCCCTAGTTTAAATAACAGGGCACCATCAGCTCCAACTTCTGTTTATTGCCCATTTATCTGGGTATTATGTCAACAGTAGCGCATTTTGCTCCATCCTTTCTCCTCAATTGATGATTGTGGCGGGGTGGGGAGGGTGGGTTATTAAAAATACTGGTGACATGTTTTAGCTGAGACTCATTTACGATATAGGCTGCAATGCACAGAAGTGGCATAAGAATATATGAACAGAATTCCAAAGAATGGCAGCCAAGAGAACAGCCTTGGAAACATTTTGCTGCCTGGCTCAACCCACAATGTGTTTTCACAACTACTCAAATAATAAATCTGGCTCGTTTATATATCACAACCAGTACGTCAAGGCCGCTTCAGATTCAATATGGCAACTGCTGCTGCTCTGAATGGAGCTGTGTGGCAACTATTACTGTACGTAAGGTGGGACACATACATACAGGAACATAGGAATCGGCCTTACATGAGTCAGAACTACTATTCTGGCTAACCAGATGTTGCTGGACTACAGCTCCCATCATCCCTGGCAACAGGCCATGCTTCCAGCCCTACAATTCTATGATTCTATGACTGGGGCTGATGGGAGTCCAACAACAGCTTGTGGGGCTGGGGACGAAGTACAATATGGAAGTGGCTGGGCTACTTCAGGTGTCAAGTTCTGGGTTGTGTGTGTGTGCGCCCTAATTTTGAATACTCCAGGTGAAAGAGAAAACCCCCTGCATTTAGTAAACTAGTACTTCAAAGAGGAAGTTGGAGCAGCTGTCACTGGAGTAACTCATTTACTACATACAGAAAGCCTTTTGGGGCAAGATGTAAGGTGTTTAGAAAAGTTCATAGGAGCTTTAATTTGTCTTAGTCTCATTTATTGCAAAATACAACAGGTGTCCACTATTTGAACTTTCCAGACGTGAGTTCCGACAAGCTTCCCCGGCATAGCTGTCAACTTTTCCCTTTTCTTGTGAGGAATCCTATTCGGAATAAGGGAATTTCCCTTTAAAAAAGGGAAACATTGACAGCTGGATAAATGGACCTTTATTGTGGGTGCCTACTTGTTTTAAGTGTCTTTGTTGCATTTGTGCTTTTAACTGTATTTAATTATCTTATGTGTAAATTGCCTGGAAACGGTGGTTTAGAAGGTGATTAATAAACTAGGGACGCGGGTGGCGCTGTGGGTAAAAGCCTCAGCGCCTAGGGCTTGCCGATCGAAAGGTCGGCGGTTCGAATCCCCGCAGCGGGGTGCGCTCCCGCTGCTCGGTCCCAGCGCCTGCCAACCTAGCAGTTCGAAAGCACCCTCGGGTGCAAGTAGATAAATAGGGACCGCTTACTGGCGGGAAGGTAAACGGCGTTTCCGTTTGCTGCGCTGGCTTGCCAGATGCAGCTTTGTCACGCTGGCCACGTGACCCGGAAGTGTCTCCGGACAGCGCTGGCCCTCGGCCTCTTAAGTGAAATGGGCGCACAACCCTAGAGTCTGTCAAGACTGGCCCGTACGGGCAGGGGTACCTTTACCTTTACCTTTAATAAACTAGTGGTGGTGATAAAATGCATGCAGACTTGCTTTGCTGGCTGAGAAAGTCTGCCATGACAAAGCTTTGTCCTTGCCAATAATTTATGCCCTTTTTTTTTTTTTAAAGAGAAGAGTAGCAAAAACATAAAGTTGATTTTTTAATGGAGGAAAAAAGAGCAGTGTTTGCAGAACTCCGAAGGGGTGGAAAACACAACTTCATATTTCATATATGAAATCAGAAGAGAGACAGGGACAGGAGGAGAGGATTTTAAAGTGCTGGCTCCATATTCCAAGTACATATTTTACTAAGGAAGGCAAGTGAACAGCAAACAAAGCAACTCTGGGAGAAAATCAATCTCCCGGATTTCTATTTGAGAAGGTTGGTTAATCAAAAGCAGAAAGTAGTGTTGTTTTTACCTTTCATTGGAACAGAAACCTAAGCAATAAAAATATAATTTTAATGCTATTTTTCTGCACTGGCCCTCATTGCTGTTATCCAGAGGTAATGCTTGGCCTGCATTTTCATGGAACTTTTAATGCACAATGATAGCAAAACAATAAAGGTTTTACAAGGACCTATAAAGACCTGAAACAGCACATATATTTCCCCCTTGAAGACAAGCTGCAACAATGTGGGGAATGGGTCATCTTTAGGAGCAAGCCTAGGGATAAGTTGATGCAAGAGATTCAGAATACGTTCTGAACCCATAAATATGTTGAGAAACATATTTCTCAATATGTTGAGGGGCAGGAACCTAAGCAGGATTTGGGGGAAGAGGACAAGGCAGGGTCAGATCCAAAGCAGTTGGTGAAAGTCAGGTCAATCAATCGCCAGTTAGCCAAAAAGTTCACTGGGTGACCTTGGGCCGGTTGCTATCTCTCAATGCAACACACTTCACAGGACTGCTGCAAGGATAAAATGGGAATGGGAGAAAAATGTATGCCTCACTGAGGCAGGATATAAGGATAATATATAAATATGGGAATGGCAGGATAGCTAATGTTAAAGAAACAAGCACTGTGACAAATAGCAGCTGAGGGGGGGGGAGATTTTGATCCCCCACCCTGTGCCACAGTACTGAACCTGATCTCCCTTCTGCCTCCCCAGTGGCTACTATTTACAAAAAAAGGAAAAAAAAGGAAAGACAGAAGGACACATTTAACAGAGCACATCACTCGACTCTTTTGATAAAGATTGGTTACCTACTCCTGATGTAGGGAATATAACAGACGAAGCAGGCCTAACTACGTGGCAATATGGGGGAAAGCCTTGCTGGAAAGGAACCAGCCATAAGACACAGCAACTAATGCTACCCTTTACTACCTCCACAGAAATTATCTCTTTACAAACAGTGGGGTTTTTTCTTTAAAAAAATGTTGAGGGGTACTCTCAGTTTGACTCAAGAAAATCACCGGGAAAGGAAATGAAGCCATCATTGGAGGTGGTAACAATGAAACTGACCAATCACCATGCTAGATTCCAATTCCTACTTCACACATTAAACGCTCACTTCCATCTGAGACTCAGGAAACACCGTGGCAGGAAATGAGGCCGCCATTGGAGGTAGCAATGGAACTGACAATTCACTATGCTGTTCAATGGAACTGACGATTCACCACGCTAGAGAAGAAACTAATTTTTTTAAAAAAAATTAGTTTCTTCTCCCATTAGATTCACAAAATGTTTAGGGGTATGCGTACCCCTGCATACCCCCCCAGAAAAAAGCACCGCATTTACATCTGAACCGTCTTCCATGGAGCTGCATACAAAACAATATAATTATTTCCTTCCCTTTCCATAAACTTTGATGCTAACAACAGTTCTGTGAGGTAGGCTAGGGAGCATGCCTGAGAGAGACAAACCCTGTGTGCTTCACGACTGAAGGGATATTTTTGAACTCAGCTCTTCCCACTTCTAAGTCTGACACGGACCATACCACATTGGCTCTCACATGCTAGGAAACTAAAAGCTGCTGTGGTGATGCAGGCCATTCCTCCTCCAAAGAAACAAATGTGGCCTAATTCTCACATTATTTTCTGAGGTGGTAAAATCACAACGATATGGTTTTACCTTATTATATATATATATATGTGTATTTTTATTTGCACTGGAGGTCACCAAATACTTAAAGCATTATGATACCACTTTAAACAGTCACAGCTTCCCCCAAAGAATTCTGGGAGTTGCAATTTGTTAAAGGTGTTGACAGAGTTGTTGGGAGACTCCTTCACAAAACTATAGTTCCCTGTGAAGAGAGATTAACTGGCTCTAAACCACTCTGGATATTGTACCTCTTTGAGGGGACGAGGGGTCTCCTAAGAGATCTTTGCATCCTTAAAAAGAACTGCATCTCCCAAAATTCTTTGGGGGAAGCTGTGACAGTTTAAAGTGGCATTATAGTTCTTCAAATGTATGGCCTAATGCAGCCTCATGTGGCAATAACTGGTGTATTTGCCACAGCAAGGCAAAAAGCTAGTTTCTCTGGCATTCGTAGCAAATAGTAGCTCTCGACCTGTGAGGGTCAATCCAAAGAACCCCTCTGATGCTTTGATTGTCAGCTTCCCGCATAGATCTATGCAGCCCCATCCATTGTAGTCCATTTGTTCTGTTATCACTGGCGATATAAACAAGCCCATTGTCAAATAAATGCACTTAGGAAGACACTTGGAAGAAGAAAACATGTTGAGTCTTGTTGAGTCAATTGATTTGGTCCCTAGCCAAACCTTGGGAGTTTTACAATCCTCTTAGTTTTCACAAAGGAAATCTCCTTCTAAACTCCAGAGAACCTTTCTTTGGTTAGAAGGCATTCCGGTGAAAAGCTAAACCTGTTGACAAAGTGTGATTTGTTAAAAGGGATAATTCAGAAAAGCTACATGAGGACAGCCTCGTTTCTCCTTAATGTAGAAAAATGCTAGACATGTGAATAGTTGAACAGAATAATATACTCTTCTTACCAAACAACAAGCCGAAGGGGGGAGAAGTCTAGAGTCCCCAAAGGATGGTATTTCAGAAAGCACAGCAGTACTACAATCACACATTTCTCAATTGACATTTAACAACAACTTACAAACACAGCAACCTGAAATTCCCTTCCTTCAAGCAGGGCAGTGTGTTCTCCTCACTATAATCATTAACATTTTGTGTCTGGATAATCCAAATGGTGTACCAAGAAAAGGATGGATTTTCTCATCCAATAACAGCAAACAGCCTCTTTTCATGCACCATCTTGGCCAGAAGTCCACTTTCTCATCCAAATTGAGCGTATATATATGTGTGTGTGTGTGTGTGCGCACACATTATATATATATATTATATATATATATATATATATATACACACACACACACACACACACACACACAGTGGTACCTCAGGTTAAGTACTTAATTCGTTCCGGACATCCGTACTTAACCTGAATCTGTTCCTAACCTGAAGCACCACTTTAGCTAATGGGGCCCCTTGCTGCCGCCGCGCCGCCGGAATCAGATTTCTGTTCTTATCCTGAAGCAAAGTTCTTAACCTGAAGCACTATTTCTGGGTTAGCGGAGTGTGTAACCTTAAGCGTATGTAACCTGAAGCGTATGTAACCCGAGGTACCACTGTATATATATCTGCAGTGCTGACTACTATGTAGGGCTGGGCGATATCTGGTTTTCAACGTTGCGATGTATCACCAGCTAAACATCACGATATAGTGATATATCATGATGTCTGAAAATAAGGAGGAAGAAGGACTTTGATGAGTGCATGAAACTATTTCTGGTGGATTTTTCATGATACAGGCAAGGTTTACTTTCGACTAGTCACCTGTCTTACCATGTGTTTGCAAATTTTACACACACACACACACACACACACACACACACGCATCCTTTAAACCAAACAAAAAGGAAGGACTTGGTAGGTTGGCTTTACTTTTAAATGAGAGGCATCTAGTAGGAAGAATAACAGGCTGTTGAGTAAAACTTTCAGTTATTAATTTATCACCAGCTACAAAGACTGACCAAGTGGAACCATCGTGGGAAGCTGTGCAAACTTCACAAAGAACATGCTATTGTCTGCCTCAGGTGCATTGCATGTTGTCAAGGTGAACCCACGGCGCAATATCATTGTTATGACATTCCTGTTTGCCAGAGGCCTTCCTGTAAATGGTCTGGAAGCAACAGTATCAATATATCACTCTAAAGTCGCACCACCTTTCAACAGATGTGGAAAAGGTAAGCAAAGAACAGATGCTGTTTTTTAAGCTGTTTGATAAAGATGTCTAAGTATTCATCCAATATTTCAAGCCATAATTGTTCTTAAAGCAGGTCACTTTTTTTTTTTTAAAAAAAGGCAGTTGTATAAGCAGCAGGATACTAGTCTCATAATGATGGATTTGAAAAGCCAGGTGCTGTTGATGGTATAAAAACAATAGCACCATGTGACGTCTAACAGTTTCAGCAAAAGGATAAAAACTGACCGAGGATGGGGGATGTTTTTCAGAGTCTTCCGCCTAGTCAAGTAGGTGTTTCTGCTGCCAGTAGAACACTCCAATTCAAAGAAAAAGATTGCTCAATAACGGATATTTATTTGTACTTCCTGAAGGATTTTTAAAAAGAAATGTTTTTATTCAATTAATTTATTTAAAAGGGTTATAATCTACCCTGCAACTGGTAGGATCTCAGGGCTGGCCATGACAAATAACACAGACAGATAAAACAAATACAATTTAATACTAAAATCCTTGAAATATATATATTACAATCCTTCAATCTGGACATCCTATTACATTAACGCCAGCCAAAAGAGAAAAAGCATTCGGTTGGCACTGAAAAAGCTACAGAGCAGGAGCCAGCATAAGTTTGTTAGGCCTTGATAAGGCTTTTGCCTTGATGGCGATGCCTGTTGTGATTCTACCTCAACATCCCAGAACTCCGTGTGTAGCTCAGGTGTGGAACTGCTCTTCTTTTTAAAACGATGGGATCAACTTACTGTGAGACACACCTGTGTTCTACCTCCTGATACAAGCATTTCACAGAAAATGGAAAGTATTAAATTCATGAAGTTATAGCCAAAGGTGGAAAACGTGAGTTACCTAGACCTAACACAAAAAAAGAGAGCAAAAACAGCCATCTCACACATATCAGCTTTTTTCTTTTCTATTTTGGAATAAGATTAGTCGCGTCCCCCCCTACCAACTGCCCTAATCCCTATATCACATGCTCCTATAAGAATACCGGTCTTGCAGCATTTCATGGTGCTAGGTTGCCTTGCATTCCAATTAAATACTGTGTACTTAAGAGAATTGTCTGGTGTTACTGAGTTTGCAACTGCTTGTCCGTAAGAGCTAAGCTTAACTTGAAAGTACTACATTTCCGTTCAGTTCAGGAGACCCCTCTGGAGTTGTATGTTTAATGTTCTGTTTTTAGAAACCAACCACGACAACCTCTATTCTATGGAAGATCTGCATATGTACAGATCAGTCCCAATGGCCAGCCCCACCACTTCTGGCAATGCTGATCCCCTGATGGAGACGAGTGGGGATGGAGAGAATGCCTGAGATTAGTTCCTCCCATCCACTGTCAAAAAGATGAACACACTAACCACCTGTGTGGCTGTACACAGTAGAGGAAGTTCATGCGCAGGTCCAAGGCAACCCGAATATGCTGGTGCCTGGGAGAGAAAAATCCAAATAGCAACTCCATGATGCTGGTGAAAATACAATGCTAAACTAGGCAACTAGTTGCAGACTTCCAGTGGCGTCCCAATATCTGCTTACCAAAGCAGGTCACCTACTAGAGCCCAGCCCTGTCGAGACTTTGGATGCCACAACCCAGGACACAATCTAGAAAGGATCCAGGGGCATACAGATGTTCCCACAATTACGTGCTCAATAAATGTTTCATGCAGTGGCATCAGTGGGAAGGGAACACCATGCATATGTATCCTGAGTGCTTGGAAGGGATGGATGTTCAGACTGAGGCTCCTGCCCCCAGATGTAGTGGTTTTGCCCAACATCTCTAGCTTTTGGGATTCAATCTCTGGTCATGTTTCTAAAATAGCTAACCAGATCATCCCAAAAGCAGCCCCTTTAGCTCTTCTCTCTATTTTCACCGGCCCCAAACTCAGCCATAAATATCTTATTAATTGTTCCTCTTGGTTGCAGCCGGATCAACAACAGCCAGAGGCCGGAAACGTCCTCTGAGTTTATTTTAATGCAAGTTGGTATAAGTGTGTTTGACTCTTGCTCTCATGGAAAGATCCAGCGGGTGATACGGGTGGAAAGCAAGGGACCAAACTGCATCTAATCAGTTTGACATGGTTTGGTTTCCGTTCCTAACTTTCATAACTTCTTGAGAGTTCACGACCTCCAGAGACCCACACTGGATTTCGGAGGGGCTATATCAGATAGCTGTTTTGCCTACTGTTTATCTGATTTTAACGCTTATCACCTCTTTCCAATCGTGCACTGTAACAATGAAACATGAGATTGCTTTTTTGTTGTTGTTCTTTCTGGGCTGCAATTTGCAAAAAAAAAATTTTTTTTTAAGCGTGCATACAGTTCTTTTTTTTAAATAATATTTATTATTAAATATTTTGAAGATTACAGAAAAAGAAGAAAAAAGAAAAATAAAGACAAGAAAGAAAGAGAAAAAAAACAAAAAGTGAAAAAACACCACAATACAATACAATATACAAATATTATAAAACCCACCCCAAACCCATTAGATTAAACACATGACTTAAGACAAAAACAGTTTAAAATACATCTCTCCTTTTCCATATTCTATCCTTCATTTCCTTGTTTCCTCGACTTACTCACACCTCCCTTTTTGTATTCCAGTTCTTCTAATTGTTTCAGCAAATCCTTTCCATCTTTCTCTGCTTTTTATCATCTTGTACATAACATATTTTAACCTTATTTCCCTTTATGACTAAATTACTTATCTATACTTAACTTCTTCTAACATTTCACTAAATCCCTATAATATCATTCCACGGTTTTTCTAACAGTCATTAATTTTACAAAATTTCTAAATATGAACTTTAACTTCCCAATCTTCTTCCACCCTCTCTTTCCCCTGGTTTTGGATTCTGCCAGTCCTTTCCGTCAGATCCATGTAGTCCATCAACCTGGAGATCTTATATCCGAAGCTCTTAATTCTTTTCCAAGTCCCTTCTGCGGATCTTCTTCGTATTCTTTCATGCTCAGGAGCAAATCTCGGGAAAACTCCAACCAAACAAAACTTTTCTTCCTTCTGAACAGCTCAGCCAAGTTTCCATAATTGAAACTAAAGTCCATAAGGTATTTCAGGACGTATTTCAGGATTCCTCCAAATCCATAGGCCCCCAAAGCTTCAAGTTCCTCCAGGCCCAAACCCATGTCCCAAAAGTCAGTTGGTCCCTGAATAAAGGGATCTTTCCAACTTTTGTTCTTCAGTCCAAGCCAGGGTCCAATCCTCAAAATCTGGCTTTTGCTAGAATCAATCATGCAAGGCCTCAATTTATAATCCTCAATTTGCTTCTGTAGAACTGAGGATCCTGCTTGAACTACCTTAGGTTTCGCAACGGCATCCTTCTCCTTTTCCTCCACCATTTGTCCTACCAAGGCATATTCCTGTTCCAAGTCCTGAATTATTTCTGTATTGTTGCTTGCTTTTTGATTCAAATTGGTCACTTTCTGTTCCCGGCTGTCAATTTTGGAAATCATGTCATCTGCCTTTTTGTGCAGCTGTTCAAGTGAATGGTTTATCTTATATAATACAGTCACAATACCTTCTCCTATCAGCATTTTGAATAGTCCAAGGTCAATCTCTGATTCTCAGAAACTTTATCTTGCAGCTGGAGCTTACCCTGTTACACTCCTGTAACAATTTCACATGCTCCCTCTAGAGGGATCCAGTCTCAACTTGTATCAATTCTTTCAAGCACAGAAACAGTTTCGATTTTCAGTTATTTTTTTCCTCCCTTTGATAAACTCAGAAGAGATCAATGGAAACAGTATCTTTCCAATTTTAAGTAACTGCCAAATCCGTTCTGTCAATGAATCTTCCCCAAACGGCATCAGGCAGACCGTTCCCAGGTTCAGAGCAGTGGTAATTTGCTTTTCACTCTCTCCTGCAGGTTCTCACTAGGTTCACGACTTCCCCCCTCTTCTCCTGCTTCCAAGGGGGTTTTGTATTTTTAACTGATGGAATTTTAATCCTTTATCAAAAACTTTCAGAGACTTTAGTTTGTAACGTCTTTGCTTCATTCTGTTTACAAAAGCGGAAGGCGGACTTCCTGTTTAGAGCCTTCCTGCTTCGTTGCCAAATTAAAATATTTGAAGACCCAAATTTTCCAGTCTACTCACGGGTAGTTGTTTAAGGTCCAAATGTCCACAGGAAAAAGTCAGTGCTCTCCGGCGGCAGCAACGCGGCTTCACTCCGTGAAAGAAGCGGTCGATTCAAAGCACCGCGCCACTCACCCCACGTCGCTCCGGATCCCCAAAACAGGGTTTCCCCACGAGTAGGGGAGGCGCAAAAGGTGCCAGCCGAATCCCAAGTTCACAGGCTTCTCCCGCCTGTGATTTCTATGGGTCTCCGCCTTCGCCGTGGCGATTAGACCCTGCTTTTCACGGAGCAAGTCCCTCCCGATCGGAGGAGCTCCGCCATTGCCGGAGGCGCCAACCCGGAAGTCTAAAGCATGCATACAGTTCTGCCCATCTAGGTACATATGGCGCTTGTCCACATGTATAGGCCCCCTGACTGGTGATAATCCTGCTCACATACACATCTTTTCCAAAGCATGAGCATCTGTAAGTGCGCAGGCTGCATCTACAGTGACACCCAATGCATGGCTGATGGTGTCACTGTGACGGTGATCACCACTGCAGTGATTCACACACCAAATGATGGATTGTGCCTCTCAAAGGCTGGGCCTCCCACTAGCTATGCTCACTTCATGCTGGTGTACTTGCTGGCTACTCGCAGCTCCAGCCCCCTGTTCATTTTATTTGCCCATCTTCTACATTTCCAACCACATATTCATTTTCTCAAGACATCTATAAAACTGAAGGACAAAGGGCTCTCCATCATCCCTAGAATCCGCACAGGCAAAAATATGTTAGAATGTTTGTTTTGATCATTTAAATTGGTCCTGACTCCTTTCTCCCTTATCTGTCACAGAGGTGCTTGCCCTCTGTGTGAATTTCATTCTCAAATAACATCCTTGATCATCATGGGCTGCATCGGGGAAGGGCCTTAGCTCAGTGTTAGACCATCTCCCCTGCATGCAAAGGCTCCCAAATTCAATGCCCACACCAACACCCCACAACAATACTGACCTAAATGGGTCAATGGTGTCTCTGAACAGGGCAGCTCCCCTGTTCCAATGACAATTCTTTAAAGTGAACAGTATTTTACAACTGTTCTATTTGCACCTTGCATGTGGATTTTATTTGGCAGGTGTTTGGGTGTAAATGCATACCAGCACCTGCTTTGAAAAAGTGTTTATTTATTTGAGGCCTACAAACTCGCTAAGCAGCAAAGCCGCTGACTGGATTGGACATTAGCAGAAATGCTAATTTCATTGTTAATCCCTTAACATAAATCTACAAAACTTTCCCCCATTTGTGAAGGCACACAAATACCTTGGTATCTTTTTTTAGCGCTGTCAGTTTCTGGCACTACGCTTCATCCTCATTTCTTTTTTTAAAGTTTCTGTGTCAAAATCCACCACGTCATCCTTCCACAAAATCTCTCACAGCAGGATTCTGTAAAGAGCTGCTGCTAGATGCTGAAGCAAAGGGGCAATTCTTAATACCTGGGCAGCTTAGGGTTGCACCACAGCAAAGGGAATGTGCTGGAGCAGACACGAAGCCATGCCATGATAGCCCACTGCTGGTGGCGGAGCAAGCCAATCGGGTGCCTGGGGCAGCGCACGTGCCCTGCACCCAGGGGTGGTGCCAGCCGCCCATGCGGCACGACGAGCCGGGGCAGGACGTTCTGCGAAGTCTGCCTGCCTTCTCCCACTCAGCTGCCCTACAGCTGAGGGGCAGGCGGCGGATGGACCGTTTGGAGCAGCACGGAGCCTGCAGGCGCCCAAGCCACCGCATCACACCCAGGAAAGACGCATGGCTCGGGCATGCTGCAGGCCCTGCGGTGAGTGCCGCCTGGCATTTTGTCACCCCCCTCAGAGGTGACACCCAGGGCGGCCTGCCCCCCCCTTCCTCCGCCCCTGCCCACTGCACTGCAATCCAATGGGCCACAAACTGCATTCAGCATTCCTATTAAGGAATGTTCTTCAGCTAGGTTCTCCCAGCACAACCCACCTCACAGGACTGTTCTAAAATGAAATAAGCCTGTGCACACTGCTCTGAGCCCACGCGTGCCTTCTTTGCCACGAGGAAACGGCAATCTTGGACAAAAACCCCAGGTACAAAGAGCCCTACTGGATCAAGCCTATCTGGTTCAGCATTCTGTTTCCACGTTGGCCAGCCACTGGGAAGCCCCCAAGCAGGAGAGGAGAGCCATAGTTCTCTCCAGCTTCTTTTCTCTAGCAACTGGTATTTAGTGGCACACAAACTCTGAAGCTGGAGTCAATACATAGCTGCCCTGACCAGCAGTTCTTGGTAGTTCCTTATTCTTCGTCAATTTGTTGAATCCCCTTTGAAAGCCTTCCAAACTGGAGCTATGGTGAATGCCATAGTGTAGTTCTGTATTGTTTGTTTGCTTGCTGGGCTCTGACATCTAACCATGCTACTGATGGAATGGTCATATTTATTTGTTTGATTGTAAGGTAAAGGTAAAGGGACCCTTGATAGTTAAGTCCAGTCGTGAACGACTCTGGGGTTGCAGTGCTAATCTCGCTTTACAGGCCAAGGGAGCCGGCGCTTGTCCACTCCACAGACAGGTTTTCCGGGTCATGTGGCCAGCATGACTAAACCGCTTCTGGCGCAAAGGAACACCAACACCAGAGCAGTGCACAGAAACGCCGTTTACCTTCCCGCCGGAGTGGTACCTATTAATCTACTTGCACTTTTTGGTGTGCTTTTGAACTGCTAGGTTGGCAGGAGCTGGGACTGAGCAATAGGAGCTCACCCCATCGTGGGGATTTGAACCGCTGACCTTTTGATCGGCAAGCCCAAGGCTCGGTGGTTTAGACCACAGCGCCACCCACGTCCCTTGTATGATTGTACCATCTTCTAACTCACGGTGGCACTCACAAGATCTCCCATTTAATTCTGACGACGACAACCGCATTGTGGCGTTGGTTACCCTGAAAGATAGTGACTGGCCCTCAAGGTCACTCACCGAGTTTCAGTGTCTTACTGCTAAAACTAACAAGCAGAAACTAAAGTTCTTGAAGCGAAAACTGTAACACCCATAATTATAGCTTCCAATATTTGTCACTTATTGCTACTCTTTGCAAAGACTCCAATTAACTATTAAAATTGCATTACAGTCAAAAATGGCATAGTTTTGCTTGCAGTATTTGTCTGTTTCTCTCTGTCTTTTTCTCACACACACATCACTTGTCTTTCAAATATAGCATGGCTTATGTAGCACTGCTTTATCCATTTCATTGTTCCCAGGGCACATCTGAATATGAGGTGTGTGTTTTCATCTCAGTGCCTCTGTAGCCAGCAAACCACTTAAATCTGTAATAAAAGAATAACTGAGGTGGCTTCTGTTTTTCCTTGGTAAAAATAGAAAGAATATGTTTTTCAGAACTCAGGCATCATGAATGCATATTTTCTCAGATTAAAAACTGTTAAAGCTCCTGCTTGTGTGTTTCTTTGTTTATCAGAGCAAGACTCCTGCTGTGCTCAACACATAATGATGCACTTTGCAAAGAACTTCCAAACAAGCCGATAAAAAAAGATCATCATTGCCAACCTCTTTTGAGGCTGCAACAAAGGTCTCCTGCCCTTTCTGCCTCCCATTCCCTTCACTGCAATGCGCTCTTACGGCATGCACAACATGCTCTCTGTGTGGTCCCACCCTTCCCTAATGATGAATCGCAAAAGAGAGGGAGAGGGGGGCCAATGTTGCAATCCTATACCCACTTACTTGGGAGTGAGTCCCATTCAAATTAATTGGGCTTATTTCTGAGCAGACATGCATAGGCTTGCACCATGCAATGACTTCCAGACAACCTGTTTATTGAGCATACATCCTAATTTGTTTGCAGGGAGGCTAGACGATGTTGCATCAAGAAAACGTTATCCCACAGTTTCCAGTGCATCTTCTCATCACTTTCCATATTGCAAAAGTCTGGGGTTTTTTTAAGGGTGGGGGAGAGGATGTTTGTTGTGCAGGAGCTCCAAATCAACTTTAATTGCACAATCTGAAATACCTGATATGTGGCTAAATCCCACTCCAAAATATCAACAGACTGGGAGCACCCCACAATGCATAGAACAAGGGGGGAAGACAACACAAGGTCCACAAACCAAGTTCAAGCCAACTTAGCTATTCCCATGATTTAACCCTATGCAGTCTGCCCTGGAGAGATGGGCCCTGGGCATCTTCCCCATGTCTTCTTGAGGTCTCTACACATCTTGCTAGCTGCTCTTCTTTTCTTTAAGAAGGGTGCAAAAGAGAAGGAGCCTGTCTCTGTGCAAAGTCTGTGCCAAGAGCTGCACTGGCTGTCCTTCAAAGCCTTTCCAGCCGTAACCATCCTACTAAGAGTTTACTACATCTCCATTACTTCCTCTGATGTCCAGTTTAAGCCTTCTGGGACACCCACTTCCAAAATGCACACACACAAGCTATCAGCCTGACTTGAACACCATCTCTAACTTTCTATGGGAAATTTAGCATTTCCTGCTTGGCAGTGAGGAAACCAGGTTCAAATCCCTGGTAAGCCATGAACCTCTGTGGGTAACGTAGGATAAGTGAATCTTCCATCATGCCTCACAAGGTATACAGGAGGATCTATTGGATAATATTTCCAAAGCAGTTTGTACACCAAAAGGATCTCTAGAAGAGTGTTCTTCAACACTCTTGGATTCCCTGGTGTTGTTGGACTACAATTCCCATCATCCTTGGGTATTGGCTAAGTTGGCTGGGGATGATGGGAGTTGTAGTCCTGAATCACCAAGGTATCCAAGATTGAAGAACACTCCTATAAAGAGCATTACTAACAATAAGGTAAGGTAGCTAATACCTAAAGCCAGCCTTCCCAAACCAGCCTCCTTTCTGATGTTTTCAGGTGACAACTGCAGCCATGTCAAGTGAGGCTGATAGGAGTTGTAATCAAAAACGTGGGGAGGACACCAAGTTGGCGAAGGCTAGTCTAAACCAAGATGCAATAAGCAGAAGGAAGGAAACATAAAAACAACTAAAGCTGTTCAAACATACTACAAGATTATGGTAAGTCAGAATAAAAAATAACATTCTGTAGACATAATTTTAAATGGGCATCTGCCATCTCCCACTTGTCAAGCAGTACAGAAATATTTTGCTGTATGAGCAAATGCACAGCCCTTTAAAGCCTAAGAGGATCATTTATCCAAAATGTTCAGATAATCAGTAGATTAGAAAATTGTGTGTGTTATTTATATAAGGCATGATCTGGTCAAAGTGAAACAATTCAAAGTTCCATTGATTTCAGAAGGAGAAAATTAAGTTCCTGCTTAAAGCTGCACTCCTATGGGTGGAATTCAACCAGGGTTTACTAAGAGCAGGTGCAGAGAAATTAATGGAGTCAATGGATCTACTCTTGAGTAAAACTTGGTTGAATACCACCCTATATCTAGACACCAGGAAGAAAGCCTCACTAAATCCAGTGGGACTTGCTGACTTACTTGTTAAGAGAGCTGAGATTTCTTAGGAGACCATTCCCTTCACAGAGCTATAATTTCCAGAGTTCCCTAGGAAGGGCGATTGTCAAACCACTCTGAGAATTGTAGCTCTATGAGAGGAATAGGAGTCTCCTAACAATGCTCATCACTCTTAACAAACTGCAGTTCCCAGGGTTCTTTGGGGAAGCCATGCCTGCCTAAAGTGGTATGATGATGCTTTAAATGTATGGTACAGACGGGTCCTTAGTCTTAGGTAAGTGTGCATAACATTGCGGCCTTAAGCATACTGCTTTGTTTCAGGGAGTAGAGAGGATTGACATTATTTTCAAGGGAGTTTCAGACAGATTAGTAATAACCCAAGTTGGAAAATGGTAATCCTGTTGTTTTAAATGTAATGTTTATATGCGAGTGTAATCACAGTAGGACAAAGCTGTAAAAGTGAGTCAATAAACTAGTTCTTAACTACAATGGGGCAAACCCTAGGAACCAAGTCATGAAAAGCTTCCTAGACAAAAAGGTAAAGGAAAGGTACCCCTGCCCGTACAGGCCAGTCGTGTCCGACTCTGGGGTTGTGCCGCCCATCTCGCTTAAGAGGCCGGGGGCCAGCGCTGTCCGAAGACACTTCCAGGTCACGTGGCTGGCGTGACAAGCTGCATCTGGCGAGCCAGCGCAGCACACGGAAACGCAGTTTACCTTCCCGCTAGTAAGCGGTCTCTATTTATCTACTTGCACCCGGGGGTGCTTTTGAACTGCTAGGTTGGCAGGCGCTGGGACCGAACGACGGGAGCGCACCCCGCCGCGGGGATTCGAACCGCCGACCTGACGATCAGCAAGTCCTAGGCGCTGAGGTTTTACCCACAGCGCCACCCACGTCCCTTTCCTAGACAAAAGACATCTCAAATAAGGGGGGGGGGCATTATTTGTTCTCTGTCATTTCAGAAGACAGAATTAGAACTAACTGGTGAAAGTTGGAGGGAATCAGGTTTCAGCTAAGTGTTGGGAGAAAATTCATAAAGGTAATTCTCTTGATGCCTGAAAGTCTCAGTGAATCACTGCAGATGAGGGCCTCCCATCCACACCATTTTAACAGGAGGTCTGCTCCATACAATGTAGGAATCAGGCTTTTATTGTTGTGGCATCTCCCCAATGGAATGCCCTACCCTTGAATATTAGACAGAGTTGATCAAATGGAGCTGCTACACCCATGGGGGGAACCATTCACTTTTTCTAGTGCAGATGGGCCTGATCCAGATCAGGATAACAGCAGTGAGCAAAGGGTTAAAGCCCCCTAACACACAAGGTTGGGATACAAACCTGGACTACCTCCTCCCGCTTTCCACTTACACTTTGAAAATCCATCCACACCATCTTTAATTCCATGAACGGCATTGTGTTTTGTCAGGCTCTCAGGGTGTGCCAAAGAGCCATCACCCTAAATCTTTCTTGCATAATTCGGTTGCATAAATTATTTTGAGGCACTTTGTCAAATTGTTGCTGATCTCCTTAAATTGAAGCTATAACCACTTCGAAACACAACGAGGAGCCTGCTGATCAAAGCCTTGCTGTTTATTAGGGCTGTTAAAAGTCTTCAACCAACACATTGCTTACTTTGCCTTGATTGGATTTTTAAAACTCGCTGTCCAAAGCAAAGCTTTATGATGATGGGGTGTCCCCTCCCTTTCTCTGCCCAAATTACAAATTACGGTATTTATCACTGAAAGCACCATCAAGGTGGAAAAAGACGGGACGTTGGCTCCAATTCTACCACCAGCCTTCTTTTTTTTATGTCTTTATTGAGCTTTTCTTGGGTAGCAATAGAATATACTGAGACTCTGTTTTCAAGTCATAGCATCATTCAAAGAAGTCAGTCATATTCAGAGACATTACTGTATAGGCAATATAGGGTTGTGGGAGAAGAGAGAGGGGTGGAAAGGGGGAGATGGTAACATTTCATTCTTTAGCACAGTATATGAGCATAAGCTTATGTGTCAGTGTCACATAGACAGGTATTTTATTTTTGCTGGCGGTGTTCTGAAAACTAATTTCACACTGAGTTCACTGGAACAGACTTTGATTTACAACATTGTAAGGGCCCCTTTCTACATTGCACGCATGTCACAAAGCTTTTATCTACAACTAAGCCAGTATGTTGTCCCAATATGATGCATGGAAAGATATGGGTTGGGAACAAGTTTGATCTATGGTTTCTTTAACCACAGACCTAACTGCGTTTACTGATCTATGTGATGACTCTCTCCATTACTTTACTCAACATACAATTATTTAGGAAAAATGAGGCTTAGGTTTTAGGTGATGAAAAAGACCCCTGCCTGACACCTGGAAGAATCAGTATCTATCAGACTGCTTTATCTTCCTTCAACACTGGTGATGGGACAGCTTAATAATAATAGTTTATTATTTATACTCCACCCATCTGGCTGGGTTTCCCCAGCCACTCTGGGTGGCTCCCAACAGCATCCTCCGCTGCACCTGAGTGGGGCTTAGGGGATCCCGCTAGTTTTTGGCGAGGGGCATGACAGGCTTTGTGGCACACACACTGCTCTAATCTCTTAACAGAGGGGAATGACCAGAGGGCGTGGGAGGAATGGCCAGAGGGTCTACCATTGCTCTCCCTTCTGCCCTTCAGTATCTGCCACCTGATGGGATTGCTTGACTCTGCCTAAGGGTAGGACTGGGATGCAACATGAGGTCTAAAGCATGACTCTGCTCCTGCTACTGTATGGAAGTGAGTAAGTGCACGAACAAGGCTGATACATTATGCTTATTACGTTCACGCGCATGGCGTATTCCTGCACCCTTTGAGAGACCAAAAATCAAGCACGGCACAGCTGTAATCTCTCTCCTTGGTACGGGAGCTGCCAACAGTGCCATCCATTATTAGGCCTTGTAATTGTCTTGCTGAGAGAGCCGCTGTACGATGGCTGGTAACTGATCTCTCACCATTGTGCCCCACCTGTTACTGCCTCTCGCCTTATTCTCCTGCAAATAAGAGCCTATTATCCATCACCTGCCACTGACCTTCTCTTCCTTTCTTGACTGCTCTGGCCAGGAGGAGCACACTGGGTCCTTGCCTGCCACTGCTTGTTACTCACTCGACTTACACAGCTATTGTTGTGGCTCAAAGGGCACAGCTTCAGCATGGGCCAGAGCCAAGATGGAACAAACAAACAACCCTCCCCTGTAGCAGCAACACCAGAAATCAGCCTGGTGTGGACATGTACACGCTTAAACCACGACATCTTCCCAATTATATACTCCTGTGTTACAGTTAGGCATGTACTCCTCCCAACCAACCACATAATGCTTCCAAAGTCAACTATTCCCACTCGCCTTTTTCCCCTCCACCTCTCCCCCCCCCTTTTCTTCCAAATGTAACCCTAATGTCTCAACAAATGAAACTGACCTATGGAAAATGTAACTTAAAAAAAGAGACATTGCGCATACCTTTGTAAACCAAGAAAACTTTATAAAAAAAATTTTTTTTAAAAAAGTCAACTATTCCGGACTTGGGACCAACTTTTGACCCAAAGGTGCATTGGGGGACTCATTTCTTAATCTTTTACCATATAGTTGCATGGTGGCAGCGTTCCTCTTGCGACCCACTTTGCACCAGGCTGTGCCCACTAGCTGACAAGTGGTGAATCAGAGCACCTCCAGATCACGAACTGCAACTCCCGCTGGCCCCAACTGGCACTGCTAATGGGTGATGGGAGTTGTAGTTCAGCAACCGCTGGAAACATTTCAGGTTAAACCACCTCTGAATTAGGGAATCAGAACGTGGCTGGCAAATGCTGCCTCTTACTCGGCAACTCTGCCACTTCAGAGGCAGCAAGGGCACTTTGGGACGCTGGGTTTGTGGGTGGAAGCCTTGCCAGTCTCCATCACCACCACATGAATACTTTTATCAAAGTGGACCTCTGGCAAAAAAACAGACCATTGTGCCTGAGAGCTGTAGGATGGAGTCAAAGTCAGGCAGCCACTCCCAGCAAGCCTAACTTCTTTCCTGGCCCATTTGGATGATCAATCCAGAGCAGTCACTTCCCACACAGTTCACTCTGCTTCTGCTTCTCTCTCTCTCCCCCTGGTGCGCCTTCCTCTTACCTGACCCGGTTGTCGTGGAACTTGCTCTGCTGGGGCTGGTTCAAGTAAATGGTGCGGGCTGCTGCCTCCTCCTGGTCCGCAGAGGACGTGGCCCCGGACATCTCATCATCTGCCTTCTTGTAGCCCGAAGAGGAGCAAATGGGTCCTGCCGGCAGCAGGCAGCAGCAGCAGCCAAGCAAAAGAAGAGAAGAGAGGGTGGGGGAAAGGGGTGGGTGGGGAAAGAAATCAGTTAGCAGAAGGAAAGATGCAGGAGGAGAGAGGCGCGGCGGACGAGGAGGCGGCGGCACGCAGCAGCACCGGCAGCAGCTAGCATCAAGCCGCGCGCATCTCTAGCGAGCCGCCTCGGTGGCAGCTTGCCTTCTTCTCCTCCTCCTCGAGCAGCCTTTGCAAAGTGGCCCTGGAGAAGCAGGATCACAGCAACAGCAGCCTGTATGCCTCCCTGCCTCCCTGTTGCTTTCCAGCTCTGTCCCCAGGCGCGCGCGTGCATGTGCGCGCAAAGCAGCCGAAACCTCCCCGCGACACAAACACACGCGCGCGCATACACACACACACACACAAACGCCCCGCACCCAGAAGCGCGGCTGGCTGCTGGATAGACGTAGGGAGGGAGGCGCCGCGCTCGCAGGCGGCGAAGAATAAACAAGAATCAAAGTCACGGCAACCGAAGGAGTCGCGAGTCCACCCACTTATTGATCGGCGGCGGCTGCAGCCTCGAGCTCTCGGGCAGCAGAAGTAGAAAAGCGTCGCTTAGTTGCTGTTTTTCCGGGCGCCTGGTTTGTATGGTGTGGAGCTTTACAAGCGACGCGGGAGGGTGGGGTGCACGTGGTGGGTTTGTTACCACCCGCTTTAGGGCGGAACTAGATCGTGTGGCAGATCCACCCGTGGCCTCAGAAGGAAAGAGGTGGAAGCGCGCGCCCTCCCCCCAAGAAACCGGAAAGGAGTAACAAACATTTGGGAAGGGACAGCAGAGCAAAGCGCGCGAGTGGCGCGATTAAAAAAAAAAATGTTGCCATTATTATGTTGGCCTCCGGGAGCCTCTTCCCTAATGTTCAGCTCCAACGATGAATCATCCAGTGGGAAACGGGTCCCATAAGGAGGACTCCGGGGTAACTTGGGATATATGGCTAGAAGACGCCTCCGAAGCATCTTCCCGCTACCTGGTGCCCTCCGGCAGTTTTTGGAAGACTCTGAACATCCCTCAACGGGCCATGTTTGCTGGGGCTGATGGGAGTTGTAGTCCAATGCATCAGGAGTGCCTGAGAAGCTTCACCGAATACACAGAGCATCCCACAGAGGCCCAAACTGTCAAGTCTGAATACCAGGATTGGGGTATACACCCTATTCTCCTGGGAATAATGGGAGATATATTTTGGGGTCAGAGGCAGTGGGGAGGGGGAAGAGCCATAAATAGATGGGGAACTCCATTTTCTCTCTTTCTGTCACCCCTTTCTCCCACTTTTTCTGCTACCAATTTTTTTCTTCACACCCTATTCTCTGTCACCCTATGTGTCTATCTCCCCGGTTTTTGACTCCTTGACACCCACACGATTTTGGCCAAGACTTTCAGATCGCCCACTCCTGTCATAGGCAGCTATGAGCTGAAATGGATAAAACACGACACATGAAGAGAATTAGAAAGACTAAAAAACCCCATGCATGCTTACCCAGGAATAAGGCCCATCAAACTCAATGGCACTTAGTTCTGGGCAGATGTGAACAGGCATGAAAATATACTGTCCTTTTGAAACCTCAAGCCTTACTTACAATGCAGGAGCTGTTCAGATAGATTTAAAAACAAAACAAATGTGTCTCTGTGCAGAGCTGCTTATGAAAAGTGCCCTGATCCTCAGTGACATTAGTATGGAGGGGGAAAACAAGGGTTTTACCTTCACTCTATTTCAGGGCTTGTAAACTTTTTAACTGCCTGCTCAATTTTGCTTTTTTTAATTTTGGTGTATCTTTGGAGATCTACAGCTGAAGAGTGTCTAACAATCATTTTCTGAAAACCAAATAAACATTGCCCTAGTGCAGAGAGCCACTGAAATGCTGCCACACTGGAGTAATATTTAATTGCAGGGGTATTTCCTGTGTTAACTTAGTTTTGAGAAAAGGAGGAAAACACAAACAATCCTACAGCTTGGGGGCAAATTTCACTCAGAATTCTAGTCCCCCACCAATGGGCCAGGAATATAGATATATTTAAAAATTACAAATACAGCTGTCCCAGTTACTTTTGTGATTTCCCTGGCTTCAAGCTTATTGCTTGCATTATGCTGCTGGTTCGAATGGCAACCTTTGTCCCTTTATGAACACCTCAGCAAAATAGGGTTAGAAAAAGCAGCATTGTAAGCCCAGCATTCACACAGACTTTAACACAGGACTATTTGCTAATTACAGTGGAGGAAGTATTTGGCCAGATAATTGACTTATTATCTCCTACATGCAAAGAGGAATCTACTTGCAATCGTTTGTCAAAGAAGCACTTATTCAAACAAAGCAAAGACAAGGGAACAAACTGCATGTGGGAATGACAATGCATACTGAACACTACTGCTCACAGATGGGACACGACGGCCAATGCTCTGGTGTCATGCCTCAGCCTGCCGCATCAGCTACCACAACAGAGGTCACCCAAGACATTGTTGCTAAGGTGTGCAGGGTCCCATTGCCTCCCCAGAGGGCTATCTTGACCTTCAACTCAATTGCCAATGTAGTGCAGGTCCTTTTTCATCTGAGGTCCACATTCCCTTCTCAGCAACTTTATGAGGACCACATGCCAGTGACAGGAGAAGACAGAGGCAAAAGCAGGTAGAGCAACAAATATACTATCTATCAGTCAGGTTGTGTATCCACAGCAGAACCAGAGGAGGAATGACTGCAGGGAGGAGCAGAGAGAAGAAACACCATCTGCAGCAGCACAACTGGATGTCTTCCTCTGCCCCAGCTGCAGCAAAACATGTCTCTCCCACATCAGTCTCTACAGCCACAACAGGCGCTGTAACTCCCCAACAATTCGACTTTGCCCCTGAGGGCGCACTCCTCCATAATCTCCCAAAGACAGATGCCAGCCAACCAATCTGTCCAGTAGACTAGTTTCTGCTCATGTATCTCTCTATCCGGGACATGGATGGCGCTGTGGGTTAAACCACAGAGCCTAGGACTTGCTGATCAGAAGGTCAGCAGTTTGAATCCCCGTGATGGGGTGAGCTCCCGTTGCTCGGTCCCTGCTCCTGTCAACCTAGCAGTTCAAAAGCAAGTCAAAGTGCAAGTAGATAAATAGGTACCGCTCCGGCGGAAAGGTAAACGGCGTTTCCGTGCGCTGCTCTGGTTCGCCAGAAGCGGCTTAGTCATGCTGGCCACATGACCCGGAAGCTGTACGCCGGCTCCCTCGGCCAGTAAAGCGAGATGAGTGCTGCAACCCCAGAGTCAGCCACAACTGGACCTAATGGTCAGGGGTCCCTTTACCTTTACTTATCTCTCTATCCAAGCAACCAAGTGGCATTTTCAGAGTTCATTTTCATAGAATACATTCCAGCCAGGCAAAAACACGAGTGCAAAGTGGGGCCAGTGAGGGGTTGTTGCCTAGGGAGTGTTTTGAGGCACACAAGCAGGCCAAGTTAGTTAATTTCAGGTCAACTGGCTTTGCTAGGGGAACCTTAACCCCAGCTGATGAAGACAAAAGCTATGCCCTTCAAAACATTTACAAAAAGAAGTAACATCCCTAAGAGAAGATAGATAAGACCGCTGCCACTTTGAGTTGATTGATAGCTGCTGAAATCGCAATGTTTTGCCACAAAATGAGCCTGTAATCATTCCTGGCCTGCAGAGGTAGCAACCACCACTTAAGGCAATTCAGTTGGCACAAGCAATAAAGCAATCATAAGCAGGAAGCAGCATGAAACGTATTTAGAAATCCGGAAGGGAAATGTTGTGCTTTAACTACAAAGTAAGTAGAGTGATAATAAAAAGCAGGAAGGATAAAATTCACAATTGATGTTTTAATTCGCTTGCATTTGGATGCTCGGCTTTGTAAAAACAAAGGAAATATGCAAGGTAGTGGCTAAAGTGTTTAATGATGTTGTTATATTTAGAATGGAGAACACGAAACAATTTGTCTGCTTGAATTATTTAGACTATTCCTTGCCTAAAGGTGTCTCTTTGAGCAAGGTGCCTTGTTCACTCTCGTCCTGTGCTTGTAGCGTGGGGTTATGTGGATGGCATGGATTCATCTGTAAGAAGGGCATTGCCATGGCGGTATGGAGGTGTGTTAGATGAGCAAAATAGTTTGGGTTGATTTGGTCAGATGCCTTTGGGTCTGTGATCTTTAAATCAATTGTTCAGACTTATCTGGTGTGCGGGGGGGACAGATCAAAGCGGCAATGCTAAATAACTGTATTCTGGAAAAATATCAACGCCATGGGGAGTGGGGAAAGAGGGCTGTAGCTCAGTGGTAGAGAAGAAGAAAGAAGAGTTTGGATTTGATATCCCGCTTTATCACTACCCGAAGGAGTCTCAAAGCGGATAACATTCTCCTTTCCCTTCCTCCCCCACAACAAACACTCTGTGAGGTGAGTGGGGCTGAGAGACTTCAGAGAAGTGTGACTGGCCCAAGGTCACCCAGCAGCTGCATGTGGAGGAGCGGGGAATCAAACCCGGTTCACCAGATTACGAGTCCACTGCTCTTAACCACTACACCACACTGGCTCTCATGCAGAAGGTCCCAGGTTCAATCCCTGGCACCTCCAGCAAGGTCTGAGAGAGAAGACTCCTGCCTGGAACCCATGTCCAAAGAGAACTGCCCGTCCAATTCCTTTTCCAACTTTGGAAAATTGTTCTAGAAGACATTTTCATGGTTGTAGCTTGCCCTTGAACCTTAGCGTGAAGGGCAGGTGATAAATAAATTAATAACAACAACTATTATTATTATTGTTTTTGTTGTTAATATGATTGTTATTATTGCTAGAACTTAAGAGTTCTGGTGTGCAGCTGTATTTTTATCATGAGCAATGCAGTTTTTAAACTTGTCTTGAAGTTTGGTGTTAAATTTGTTCGTGATGTGATTTTTATCTTTACTCTCTTTTTTTTGGCATTTCATTATTACCACTTGCAGATCATTAAGGAGAAAAATCAGCAAATAAAGAAATAAGCAGAGAATGATTCTAGCCAAAGAAAGTTATTTGAGAGTCGTAAAAATCTCAGTGAGTGAGTCACGGACATGTTTAAATCAGTGGGACTCCAATATAGTTCACTTTGGCTAGATCTTGGCCCATTATTTCCAGTGGATTTTAACAGCTGTGTGATGCCAGAAATTTGACAGATGCCATTACCGCCATGACACAGATATTGTAAAGGAGAAGTCTACATCTGTCAAATTTCTACATCTGGTGTGCTATTAAAGGCACCAAGGCTGACGGAAAGGTGTCATATTCCATCATCATTATTACAGTATTATTATTATCCTTCACCCTAATGTCCCAGGGCGGGTTACAAAAATTTAAAATGTTTGTATTTTTTTTTAAAAAAAAACCAGTTAATTGAAAACAATTTAAACAAAATTACAAAGTTTAAAACAAAAATCAAATAGGCAGCAGCTCTATTAGAATGCATGGTTTTTATTGCACGTCTTGGTATGCAAGGGGGATGGAGGGCCACAGGTGCTTGCTGCACTCCAACTCCCATCATCGCTGACCTGGGGATGGAGGAGTCCCACAGCATAGTGTACACCTGGGACAGGTTCCCCATCCCTGGTGTTCAAGGCACATCCTCTGCCGCAAGAATAAGTTTGACATACAGTGGTACCTCGGGTTAAGTACTTAATTCACTCTGATGGTCCGTTCTTAACCTGAAACTGTTCTTAACCTGAAGCACCACTTTAGCTTATGGGGCCTCCCGCTGCCGCCGCTGCATGATTTCTGTTCTCATCCTAAAGCAAAGTTCTTAACCTGAAGCACTATTTCTGGGTTAGCGGAGTCTTGTAACCTGAAGCGTCTGTAACCCGAGGTATCACTGTACTTGTGTGAGCATCCTCATTTCTAGCAGCTCAGAACCTAAGATCGCGAGCAGCTCATTTGCTTTCAGAACAAACCCATGAGACAGGGACTGGCCAAGCTGTTAGAGGACACCGAAGGAACTTGGTAGCTGAGAGAGGCTTTTAAACTTTTAAGTTTCCCTCGTTCAAACCGAACACACTACCCACATCTCTGCACTGACTCCACGATCCCAAGTGACTTTGGGCCAGCTCAAACATTATCACCCGCCACTTAAAAGGCTCTTCCCAACTCCATATTGAACACTGAAGAAGTTTTTTTTTTGCTGTGTGCCTCTGGACAAATGCACAGTGGCGCTGCATGCCAGCTCTGCACTTTCCTGTGGGCTGGCTGCTGGCAGCGCTACCTCTCTCCGCTGACCCAGATGGCAAAAGGTTTTCAGATGCTACTGCTGCTGCTGCTGCTGTTATGGGAAGATGTTTTGGGTAGAACGGTGGACGGCAGTAAAGTCTGAATCAACTGCTTAATAGGGAAGACCATGAGAATAATATTTTGGCTTCAATGAATTTATTTCTTTATTGCATTTCTACCCCACTTTTTATCCAGGGAGCTCAAGTTGGTGCACTTGATTCTCCCGCTTCTCATTTAATTCCACAACCCTGTGGGCTAGGTTAGGCTGAGAGGCAGTGACTGGCCCAAGGTCACCCAGTGAGCTGCATGGCCAAGTAGGGATTTGTGCCCTGGTTTCGCAGGTCCTGATCCAGCTCTCTAACCACCTCAGCGAAGAAGATAAAAAACAAAGATAGTCATAGTCCAAACTGCCAGAACAGTTTGTCCTTGCACTCATGTTAAGTCCCTTTAATGTCGTGCAAGCGGGTCTACAAGAGGGCTGGGGAACCTTTTCCATCCCGAGGGCCACATTCTCTTGTTGGCAACCTTCCAGGGGCCACATGCCCATAGTGGGTGGAGCCAGAGGCCAATGTGGGCGGACCAACAAATGTGCATTGTATCTTTTGTACGGCAAACTGGTTTATTTACACTCACACGTCCTTCTCTACCTTCCATCCAGGCAAGCAAGCAGCATTATCAGAATGACAGGACACTTTCCAGCCAGTTAAAAACCTTTGAGGGGGGTGCAAAGCAGGGCTGGTGAATGGGGTGAGGTTCCTCATCCCTGGGGTACAAAAGAAACAGCAAAGCAAGTTAAGATGTTGGAAAAGGGAAGCAGATAAATGATTTGGTTCTCCTGCAGTTCATCAAAAAGTACTTTTATTTATTTACTTTATGCCATGAACCGGCTGCATGCAGAGGAGTGGTGGGAGGCACCAGCTGGGGAACGCCCAAGGCAACCCCCAGGGGAAGGAGGCTCAGAGCCAGGGGTTGGTGGTGGGAACATGATGAGTGATCAGAAAGAGAGGACTAGGAGGAGGTGGTGTCAGAAGATGAAGAGGCAACAGGGTTTAGTGAGCAGGGAGAGTCTGTGGCAGAGAGCAGTCCAGAACCAGAGGCAGAAGAGGAGAGGGAACAGGAGACAGAGATGAGTCAGGCTGCTAAAGAATCCAGGGAGTCTCCCCCTCCTGCTGCAACCAGTCCCCATCTCTCCTGGTCTCCCAGAACATGCAGAGAAATTAAGAGGGCGAAGCAACAGCCAAAGTTGCTTGGGAAGGACCTGGGGGGGGCCTTAGGGCACGCTGGGGAGACAGGCATCTTCAGTCCTCACAACTGCTTTGTTTAATACCCTCAACAACCCTGTGAGGTAGGTTAATCTTCCTGTGGCGTACCATCACTCAAGAGTCAAGATCCTTAAAAGCACGCGTTGGTCAGATGCACTGTGTACTTTAGCATCCATACCTAAGCATGAGTAGCAACATGGGTTTAACACTGTGCATGCCTTGAAAAACCCTGGTGCAATCATATTTTCCATGTTATGTACATGTGTGTTTCAAGACCTATTGCAGGCAGATATTACTTCCACACTTGGGCTTGTTTGCTGCGGAAAACACTGATGTAAAACCCATGTTATCTGCAGCAATTGTGTTTGCTGTGTGGGGCTTTGCTAATACGATTGAGGAAAATTAAAGGCAACCTCAGAGTTTAATGTGAAGCAGATGCTTGGCAATTAGCAACCGCAATTGCAGCTGAAGGATAATAGCATTATTAGATGCATACTGCAATGCCCTCCCCGTCAGAGCTGGCAATGTAATTTTGATTTAAAGGATATGAGTAGCAGGGAATAAATGTCATGGCTCTACTGAAATCAAACACAGAGTAGCATGTCCTCACCAGAACACACAACAAACAAGCAAGATAAAAAAGAAAGTGGAGTGGATTAAAATGGCACACAAAAGAAATTAAGCAGCTGCTGGGACTGATTAAAAGAATTATGCATGCATCACTTAGCCAAAACAATAAGAAATGTACACGACAGATGCATGTAAGTGCATTCATTGGGGGTGGAGGAGAATAAACGCAAAGGGCAAGTTTGTTAAGAATGGCCAAAGTGGAAGCCTAGTTTAACCATAAATTATTTGGGCAACACCCAAATAAAAACAGAGGTTAAATACATTGAAAATAATATGTTATTCTAATAGCATAGGCTCCTTTGGGCTAGCAAATAAGTGCACAAACTTTACTAGCCCATAAAGATATTTTATACGCCTGCATACCAACATATGTGCATTTGATTTGGGGGGTTGTCTTTAATCTCGGGGGGGGGGAGGAATGCAGTTAAAGGCACAGCTTTTCTGGGTTGGTGAAATTAAAAGGGGGAATACGTGTAGGGTGGCCAGGGAAAAATGAAGATGGGGTTCCTGCACCTTTAATACTTGTACGGAATAGGGAATTTCAGGAGGTGTGGCTTATCAGGTAGATGAACAAATATTGAAGCTGCAGGACTCCCATCCTCTTCTTCACCTGGATGTTCGAAGTACCAGGGGACATATGAGTCCACCTCATCATCTGAGGCCCTTCTTCGTGTGCCTCCTTTATGACAGGTCCAGAGGGTGGCAACACAACAGTGCAAACTTCCCAGGCGATCATATCTCCTCTTTCTTTCCTTGCTTTTAATACGAGCCAGAGTTTGCTAAATCCCAGGCTGGATTTTGTTTTGACTGCCATGGAGATTAGAAGAAGAGATAGCCTCTGAGCATTGAGAAAGAACCTTTCTTAACTAAGTGAGTGAAAACAGCCTTGCATAGCTTTCAGCTAAAATACATATATAAGCAGTTTTTAGGCTGTTTCCTCTTCAGGAACCTTCAGCTTTTGCAGGAAATTAAAACAGCTGGTTGGCGTTCACATCTTTCCCTAAGCATAAGGGCAAAGAGAAATGTAAACAGAAGGAGAGATGTGGGACCTGGAGCAACAAAATGTTCCCACGCCCTAGTCTGCAAATGCAGCCTTGACTTGCTGTTCAGGTCTCTTACACTAGAGGAAGTTTCAGGAGTAAAGTAGTACCAAAATACACCTTTGTTCCCTCCCTACCACAGCCCTTTCCCTGCTGTATTGTGTAGCCATACAGAGTTGCAAGTGCTATATCTCAGTATTTTATGAAATATACATGAAATTTTATGAAATATACATGAAAGGGTGGCAGTTCTGGATAGAAGGCACTAGGCAAATCGAAATCCCTCTTCCTTCCCCCCCCCCCCCAATCATCTTTTTGAATGATTGAATATGCGGAATTAGATAATCTATCAGAAAGAATAAAAAATAAATCAAAGGAAGTATTTATCACAAAATGGGAAGTCTTTAAAATTTATTTGAAAAATAGTAATGACAGTTTAAAGTCTGTAGCAGCATTTCAATCACTTCAGTAGGAGTTTTAAGTTTGATGGAAAACCCATGATAGAATAAATAATATTAGTACCAAAACATGTTATGATATGGCAGTGAACAATTGATGAGAAGTAGACGAGAAGTCAGGTATATAGGAAAAAGACCATTTTAATGTTAAAAGTATTGTGAACACTATTCAATGTGTTGTTGTTGTTTCTTTTTTAGTTGTCAGGAGGTGATGGATATTTGTTTATTTTTGTATTTCTCTTTTTTGTGATGTATTAAAGTGAAATAATAAAAAAAAGAAATCCCCTTCCAGAATCCTTATCATAAGCTGTCTAGTGCATGGGTAGGCAAACTAAGGCCCGGGGACCAGATCCGGCCCAGTCGCCTTCTAAATCCGGCCCGTGGACAGTCCGGGAATCAGAGTGTTTTTACATGAGTAGAATGTGTCCTTTTATTTAAAATGCATCTCTGGGCTATTTGTGGGGCATAGGAATTCATTCATTATTATTTTTCAAAATACCATCCAGCCCCCCCACAAGTAGGACCGGCCCCCTGCTGAAAAAGTTTGCTGACCCCTGGTCTAGCGCATGCACAGGGCAAGCTCAAGAGAGCTGGCTGCCTACCGAAAAGGACAAGGCCGTGCCCCTCCGCACCCCCATTCTATGTGCAGAAGCAGCTGGGCTGCCAGTTCAACACTGGCAATGGGGCAGTGTCCACCACGGGTCCTCAGATGTTGTTGGACTACAACTCCCATCACTCCCAGCCAGCTTAGTCAATGTTCAAGGATGATGGACCTTGTGCTGCAGCAACATATGGAGGAGGCCTGAGGCTGGAAAAAAACAACCTCCTGTACCACATCTGAGGGATGCAGGCTATTTTAGGACCTGCACGGAGAGCTATGAGGCACACAGAGCTCTGACCTCCAACAGAGAGGAACAGCTGGTCGGGGAGGGGGGTGTTGGCAGTGGGGCTGCCACCGCCGCCACCCCTTCCCCCACATCGGCTGCGTGAGGACATTGCCTCACTCTGCCTTATGATAAGGCCTGCCCTAGACTTGAGCAACTTTTATCTGTCTTTCTCTTGTTCGCCTCCTCTTTCTCCTTCAACTGGCACCCAAACATTCTGTGTGTCATACTGCTTTTAGCCATGGACTTGGTGAACAGGCTAAAAGGACATAAGAAGAGCCTCCTGGATCAGGCCAATAGCCCATCTAGTCCTGTTCTTGCAGAAGTCAAGCAGAAGAGGCCCGTGGGAAACCTGCAAGCACAACCTGAGCGCAAAAGCCCTTTGCACTCCTGTGATTAACAGCAGAGTATGTCTGGCTTCTGCTTTGTAAGTACAGTGGTACCTCGGGTTAAGTACTTAATTCGTTCCAGAGGTTCCGTACTTAACCTGAAACTGTTCTTAACCTGAAGCACCACTTTAGCTAATGGGGCCTCCTGCTGCTGCCGCACCGCCGGAGCACGATTTCTGTTCTCATCCTGAAGCAAAGTTCTTAACCTTAAGCACTATTTCTGGGTTAGCGGAGTCTGTAACCTGAAGCGAATGTAACCTGAAGCGTATGTAACCCGAGGTACCACTGTAAAGCCCTGCTGACTTCTGATGATGTTGTCCGGCTGAGAGAACAAGGTTGCACAAAATGTAAGTCAACAAATCAATGGAGAGGGCATTGCACAGGGTGGGTACCAACACCAAACTCCTTGTTCATTAACTCCTTGCTCATTAAAGGTAAAGGGACCCCTGACCACTAGGTTCAGTCGTGGCTGACTCTGGGGTTGCGGCGCTCATCTCGCTTTATTGGCCGAGGGAGCCGGCGTACAGCTTCCGGGTCATGTGGCCAGCATGACTAACCAGAGCAACGCATGGAAATGCCGTTTACCTTCCCGCCAGAGCGGTACCTATTTATCTACTTGCACTTTGACTTGCTTTTGAACTGCTAGGTTGGCAGGAGCAGGGACCGAGCAACGGGAGCTCACCCAATCGTGGGGATTCGAACCGCCGACCTTCTGATTGGCAAGTCTTTGGTTTAACCCACAGCGCCACCTGTATCCCTTCTTTGCTCATTACCTCCTTGTTAACGGTGGCATGTGGAAATTATATGCATCAACAGAAGTTAAGGCGAACACTGAATCACAGTTGGAAGAGCACACTTTACCCCGGATAAAATAATGCCGTGACTTCTGTGTTTAGGAAAATAGGAAAGCTACGTTCATTGCAGGAAACGCGTGCTTGAGAGGAAATATCCTAGTTCTAACTCACATCCATACCAGACATTTGAAGCATTCTTCTACCACTTTAACAATCATTGCTTTCCCAAAAGAATCCAGGGAACTTGCTAGGAATTGTAGCACTGTGAGGGCTTCTCCTAACCACTTCTGGCAGCATCCTTAACAACTATTCCCACGATTCTTTGGGGGAAGCCATGGCTGGTGAAGTGGTTTAAAGACTGCTTTAGATGTATGGTGTAGATGTGACCTAACCAAGGTGGGAAATGCAACGAGCCATGCTGGCTCTTCCATCTCCTCTGCCAAGATGAGGGTGAAGGAAGAGGAAGTAGGAAATGAGGTCAGCAACCATAAGAGTATTGGTCTAGCCTGACAGAAGATCAGCACGGGTTAAAGGATACTCTCTAGGAAGCTTGGAGGTTCTTCTTTCTATCTGCTCTTTCCCATGCAGATGCATCAGCCTCTGGTGCAAGCCGAGTTACATCCCAGCACCTCTAACAGCTGACACATGCCAGGCATCAGACAGCTGAAGAATCCAGAGCAGGACCTCAATGAATGGAGCGTGCAAGGAAAGGTCCCAAGGCTCATAATCCGAGTCATTCAGGGTTTAAAGCCGGCACCTTAAACTGGGCTTGGAATCAAACTGGCAATCGTTTTCAACTTTCCAAATCTCTGATTTCTGTATTTAAAAAAGGAGTTAGGATGCAGATGTAAAGGCTGCACAGAGCTATCATTAATCTCGTCTTCCAGGCAGCTGAAATATATTTTTGCCAGCAAGTGAAGGCCTCTCTTGCATAAATCAAACCCCTGCGTCCAGTCACACTTCCCTGCGTCGCTCTGCTGGAAGTTGACGCGGCAGGGGAGCAGAGCTGCAGCGGTCCCGTCCGTGTGAGATGAGGGATAAATCAAGTCCAAAGACAGCTCAGTTCTTATCTCTAGAAGCGTTTATTTACAAAGCAATAAAACCGTCCGAAACTTCAGACATTCTCTTCCGTGCTCCAGGAGCACACACGCAGCTTCTGCTGCTCACCGAGAAGTGAAACTGACTGAGGAAACAGAAAGACTTTGTGCGTCACTTCTCTGCGACAAGCCCCTCCTTCTGCTCCCCCTCCTTTCCTTCTCAGACACAGGACACACCGGAGTACTGACCCTGTCAGTTCCAAACTCCACACCCCCTCTTGTCCTGCGTCTGGAGATAATAGCCATCAAAGCTTTCCCCATACACAGACCCTCACAGAACTCCTCATGCTTCTGGAAGGTTAATGGTTTTGTGAAACCATCAGCGAGGTTCTTTGTTGAGGGACAGTATTTCAGAGCAACTAGCCCCTCATGAACGCTCTGACACACATTTCGGAAGCGTATATCTAAATGTTTGGTCCTTGCCTTGAATTGCCCTGTCTCAGCTAATTTAAGGCATGGTTGGTTGTCTTCATGCACCACAACAGGCTGACAATCCTCCTCACAGATTTCCTCGACCAAACACACATAGAACTCCAGTTCTCTGCAAACCTCTGATAGCGCACTGAACTCAGCTTCAGTAGAAGAAAGCGCTATGAGACTTTGCTTCCGGGACCTCCACCCAATCACTGAGTCCCCAAACTTCACCACTAGGCCTGACACTGATTTGCGGTCCTCAAGGTTAGCCCAATCCGAATCCACCCAGGCGGTCAGCTTGACATCACCCTCAGCTGACATCTTGAGGCAAAAGTCTTTGGTATCTTGCAGGTAACGTAGCACCCGCTTAACACCATTCCAGGCCTGCACACTAGGACTTGAAGCCTCTCTACTGAGCAGATTGACAGCAAACGCTATGTCTGGTCTGCTCCACTGTGACAGATACAACAAACTACCCAGAGCTGACTGAAAGAGTTCAGTGTTTTCGAACACCACGCGTTCTACTTGCTGACACTCCTTCACGTACCCTGTCTCCATGGGTGATCTGGCACCTGCACATTCAGACATCCTGAACTTCTCAAGCAACTGCTCAATCTTACCTTTCTGGCGAAGCAAAAAACTTCCATCACTTGCTCTTGCGATCTCTACGCCTAGGTAGGACTTGACATCTCCAAGTTGCTTCAGCTTGAACCGCTTACCAAGCTCCTTAGCAAACTTCTCTACCTGTTCACTTGTTCTTGTCATCAGCAAGATGTCATCAACAAACACCTGTGCCACTTGCTGTTGCAAGCCTGAATCTCTAATGTAAAGACAACTGTCTGCAAGAGATCTCTTAAAACCTAGCTTTTCTAAGGCTTCATGTAGGCACATATTCCAATTCCTGGCAGATTGGCGTAACCCATAGATGGATTTGTGCAACCGCCACACAACGCCTGGTTCACTGACTTCGAACCCTGGAGGAGGACGCATGTACAACTCCTCCTGGAGATCTGAGTTCAGGTAGGCGACATCTACATCAAAATGGTTCACCTTCCAACCTCTCTGTGCTGCTATTGCCAAAAGCATTCTCAAAGTCTCCGCCCTAGAAGTTGGCGAATAGACCTCTGTGAAATGGATCCCGCGTTTCTGCGTAAATCCACGCGCCACTAATCTCGCTTTGTACTGTGGCTCTCCTGCTTCTGTGGGTTTAAGACGGTAAACCCATCTGCAGCCAACAGCTTGCTGGTTAGCCGGCAGCTGTGTGAGTGAGAACACTCCTAGAGACTCCATAGAGTTCATCTCCTTCTGCATCGCCTCATGCCATTTGCTGGCTTCTTCCCGAGGCAACTTCTGAACATCCTCAAAGGATTCAGGTTCACACCTAGCCACACCAACCCAGACACTTGTGGCTTCATACCTTTCAGGTGGCTTCCCTTTGGTTGATCTTGCTGACCTCCTCAGCGTGAATTCTGGAACTGCGCCTGATTCACCTGGATCAACCCTCCTTTCTTCTATGTCAGAATCATCCCCCTCTGACCTGCTGCGCCGTTTAGGGCGAACAGCTGGTTCTGCTGGCGAGGATGGTTCCCTCCTTGGCTCAGACTTGACAGAGACCTGCGGAGGGGTCCTGGGACTCCCTTTTGGAGAGACACGGAGCATCTCCCTTGGAGATCCCGGCTCTGGACTCTGTGGCTGTGGACTGTGCTCATCAGCAACAGGTTCAGCCTCACCCTCTTCCTCTTCCTCATCTGATTCTACCAGAATTTCCGGATTTCCGTGAAGCCGCTTCCACCCACTCTGCTCGCAAAACTCAGCACTGCCGCTAATAAGCAGCCTGGACTGGTTGCCAGTAGGGTATGCGAAGCGCCATGCTTTTGAACCCGGCTCATAGCCCACAAAGATCATCTTCCTGGATCTTGGCTCACCTTTTCTGCGCATGGCCTTTGGATTCAGAACCCAAGCTGTAGATCCAAAAGTGCGCAGAAAATGGACCTTCGGCTTTTTCCGATGAAGCAGAAAGTACGGTGTGTCCCCTACACTGGAATTGAACACTCTGTTCTGCAGGAAACAAGCCGTTCGGAAACTTTCGGCCCAAAAGCGCTGTGGCAGACCTGAGTCTGCCAGCATAGCATTCGCTGACTCCTGCAGCGTGCGAAACTTCCTCTCTGCAACCCCATTTTGTTGCGGAGAGTGGGGGGCCGTCAGTCGATGACTGATACCCTTCTGCCTGAAGAACGATTGCAGCGCAGAACCTGTAAACTCCCCCCCCCGATCGGATTGAAAGGACACTACTTTGGTAGAGAACTGTAGTTCTACCGCTGTGATCCAATCCCTGATCAGTGCAGCTGCCTCTGACTTCTGTTTCAGAGCAAACAGCCATGCATGTTTTGTAAAATCATCAACCAAAAGCAAAACCCACTTAGAACCAGCTAACGAAGGTGTCGGCATGGGTCCCGACAAATCTGAATGAACAAGTTCAAAGGGTTTACTGGTTTTCCTCTCAGACCTGGGATATGAGCATGTTACAACCTTTGATTGCTTACAGGCTTGACAATCTAGGTATTTGTCACATGCCTTGAACCTGCACCCAATGGTGTTGTCTGTGGCCTTCCTCACATATGACCACCCTGCGTGTCCAAACCTGCGATGCCATAGGTGTAAGCAATCATGGTGTGGTGGGACATTGGCACACTGCCCTTGGGCATCTTCAATGGACTCTCCACTAGCCCCATTTTCCACCAGCCCCATTTTCCCACCAGCCCCATCTTCAATGGGCATCTCGATCAGAAAGAGCGTGCCTCTTCTCTGGACACTGTGGATCTTCTTCCCATTCCTGAAAAAGGAACACACATTGTTAGAAAACAAAACATCAAAACCAGCAGCCATAAGGGCTGGCACACTTAGAAGAGAGTGGGCAAGCTCTGGTACCACAAAAGCTTCTATCCAATGGTCTATGAAAGAGCAATAAAGAAGACCAGTTTCAGTCAATGGTCTTTGAGACCCATCAGCTAAAGTAACATAACGTCCAGTTTTAACTGTCTTGCAGTTCCTCAAATGCCCAGACGATGTCACTAAACAATGCGACGCGCCTGAATCGATGACGAGAGATAAAGAGTGTCTCTGGTTGTTTTCCACAGATGCCAAGGCGTTGCTAGCACTCCCATCGGTTGCCATGGCGACAGCCTCTCCCGGGCTAAGGCTCTTGTCTTTTCTCAGAGACGCTAGCGCAGCTGTGAGGTGGTGATAAGACGCTTTGTCTTTGTTTTTCTCCCCGCCTGCAGCTTTCCCACGTCGTTGCTGGGAACCTGCTCTGGGAACCTGCTTTGTTGACATTCCACGCCGGCCAGTGTCCTTGGCAGCCTGGGCCTCTAGCGGATGCTTCCCAGCGCTGTTGGACGTTGCCTCAAAGCACAAACAACTTTCGCAGCCTTTCGCTTTCTCAGAGCTCTTGGAATGGCCTGCCTGGCCTGCCCCCCCACTGCCTTTTGGGGTGCAGCCTGCGCTCTCTTCCACAGCTCCCAGCTGTTCTCCAGCACACAGAGGTGTCGAAGTAGAGAAACCGCTTCCTGGAACAGCCCCCTCTGGGCTTGGTGTTGTCTCTGGGCATCTTCTAGCCCCCTCTGATGTGGCTCCCACTCCGGCCTGGGGCTTGCTCCCTTGGCCCTCGGCTTTCTCCCGGCCCTTGGCTCCTGCTGAGCCTTCGCACAGACTCCTCAGCACCTGCCAAGCGGCCTCAGCCGACTCAACGCCCTCCAGGTGGGGCAACAGCAAAGCGTCCACACTTGCTTTCAGCAGGCAAAGCTCTTTCTGCTCTCTTTCACTCAGCAGAGCATCAGCATGCATGGGTGGGGCTGGCTCCTTCTGGGCTAAACTCCAGAGCCCTGTGGCCACAAACCACCCCCTTGCTCCTCTTGACCAGGCCTCCCAGTTGGCCCCATTCAGCCTCTCACCGGGGTAGCTCTCTTGGCTCTGCTGTGCCTGTGCAGCAGCCATTCTTCCTCCCTCCGGGGCTTCAGCGTACTCACAAGTTTGCCAGCAAGCCGGACCTTTGAAGCAACCGTTCCTTCTGGCTCTTGGCTCCTCTCTCCGGCATCTCCCACTGCCCTTGCCTGGCAGCAGATCACAGCAACACGTCGCTGGCAGCCTTCTCCCTTCTCACACTTATCAGGAAACGCGACACGTCCATAACCTCTTGCATAAATCAAACCCCTGCGTCCAGTCACACTTCCCTGCGTCGCTCTGCTGGAAGTTGACGCGGCAGGGGAGCAGAGCTGCAGCGGTCCCGTCCGTGTGAGATGAGGGATAAATCAAGTCCAAAGACAGCTCAGTTCTTATCTCTAGAAGCGTTTATTTACAAAGCAATAAAACCGTCCGAAACTTCAGACATTCTCTTCCGTGCTCCAGGAGCACACACGCAGCTTCTGCTGCTCACCGAGAAGTGAAACTGACTGAGGAAACAGAAAGACTTTGTGCGTCACTTCTCTGCGACAAGCCCCTCCTTCTGCTCCCCCTCCTTTCCTTCTCAGACACAGGACACACCGGAGTACTGACCCTGTCAGTTCCAAACTCCACACCTCATCCCTTCTGAAATATGGGACTCTGGCACTTGTCCTCAGAACAGCTTTGACATCTATGAAACACCACTTCAAAATGCAAGATTGAAGATTATCTCCACCCACACGTACTGGCCTCCCTGCTCTTAAAGCTTCAACTTCCATTCATAACTTCATTAAAGGCACAGGAAAAAGCAACCGCCGAAAGGCACATTTACCTACAGGCACGAATCTCTTCCAGCAGAGGAATATCAGAGACGTACTGTTTGGTCTGCTTTTTGCACAGCAGGATGACAAAATCAGCCGCCCTCCTCCAAAGATTTCTGTAGCTTTAGAGGGGCTCAAGGCTGATTAAAATGATCCCTGTGGACAGCTGCAGAATAGATGTTACCAACTGCTCTGTGTTTGATTTAGAGATGGAAATGGATTTTTACACACACACGTAAATGAAGTTCGTTTTTGTCAGCATATATCTGCATTTCTGGATGCTTCTAGAACAGCCCATCCTTCCCAACTGAAGTCTAGAGAAGCAATGAACTCCCACACCCCAAAATTCTGCTCCAAATAAGTCTACGGCACCTTCTATTCCAAGATAATTATAATAGCCCATGTTTTGTCAGTTGGATGTAAAAATGTCCCATCTGCAGACATGAACGTACCTCTGGCTCCAATCCTATGTACATTCATAGGACCAGTGCATTTTTTCTGGAAAAAAAATGTTTAGGAATACTCTCATTTTCCTACTCATATTGAAATACTGCCCCTCAATGAGGCCAAACTTAGATTCACAAAATGTTTAGGGGTATGCGTACCCCTGTGTCCGCAGACAAAAAAAGCACTGCATGGGACAAATTTCCACTGACCTCAAAGGTGCTTACATCTGAGTGCACATGCAAGAGATTGCACTGTTCACCAACTGAGATGCATTTGAGTCCTCCTCTATTCTGGAGACACGGACAAATTTCCATTTTTCAAGTGTGTTTTTTTAACAATCAAAGGTGTCTTGGATTACACATTTAACAAATTCTAGGAAGTACACTATAGCTGTGTGCACACCATATGTTTACAGTACAATTAAAGCACATGACTTCCCCAAAGGAACCCTGGGAACTGTAGTTTTTTAAAAGAGCATTGGGAATTGTAGCACTGTGAAAGGCAAACTACAGTTCCCAGTATTCTTGAAGAGGTACTTTTAACATGTTTCAAATGTGCTTTGAACATATGGTTTGTGTACAGCCTATTACGGACTCATTGTTAAAACCGTGTTTATGGAAGACAATCTTACTCGGCTATGAGTGATCGCCAAAGAAGAAGATACAGCCTAATCCAGAATGTGGCAGCTAGACTGGTGACTGGGAGCAACCGCCGAGACCACATAACACCTGTCTTGAAAGACCTACATTGGCTCCCAGTACGTTTCTGAGCACAATTCAAAGTGCTGGTGCTGACCTTTAAAGCCCTAAACGGCCTCGGTCCAGTATATCTCCACCCCCATCATTCTACCCGGACACTGAGGTCCAGCACCAAGGGCCTTCTGGCGGTTCCCTCACTGCAAGAAACCAAGTTACAAGGAACCAGGCAGAGGGCCTTCTCGGTAGTGGCAACTGCCCTGTGGAACGCTTTCCCACCAGATGTCAAAGAGAACAACAACTACCAGACTTTTAGAAGACATCTGAAGGCAGCCCTGCTTAGGGAAGCTTTTAATGTTTGATGTATTACAGTATTTTAATATTTTGTTGGAAGCCGCCCAGAGTGGCTGGGGTATAAATAAATAATAAATAATAATAATAATTATTATTATTATTATTATTATTATTATTATTATTATACAACAAGGGTGATCCATGATTGATTCTCCCAAGGAAATGCAACACTTTGAAACAGATTAGAAGGGTTCCAAATTTTATTGGAGCAGCAGCCCCGGCAGAGAAGACCGTTAACTCCCTTCCTCCTGCCAATTTGTTCCCACTTAAAATCATAGATTACCACCCATAAAGCTGCTATTAGCCCAGCAGGTGAGTGGGAGAATAATAATGCAGGGATAAGATCAAATACAGTATCATGAATTTTAAATATGGAGCTATGTATGCAGCTTCAAATTCACCATTTTAGCCAGTCTGAGTTTCAGGACCCATCCACCAATACTGCTCCCAACGAGACTGCGAGATTTAGAACTACCTGTTCCTCTCATACATTTTCCCACTTCTGGCACCACTGTTGCCACCATCACTGTTCTCTCGATATGACCGCCCCTTTCTTGCTCTACTGCTCCCACTTTTCAAAATGGCTACCTGCCATACGCATGGTAGCATCCTTAAAGGGCAGTTTCAACGGTGCCAGCCAAATCCAGGGAGCCAAGAGCCTTGCCTGCTCTAAAACGTGAAGATACTTCCCAGCATCCTTCCTCAAAGGAGGAACAGCTGTAGTCCCCACTAAGCCTGAGTTCACCGCAGCACTGTTGTTTGCGTGTGTTTCCATTCAGTTATTGAGAATGCTCTGTGAAGGATGTTAACATAATGTAATACATTTGTTGTTCTCATAACGGTACTGCTGCATAATGCATGAGAGCAATCCTGGCTCAAAGAAGTGGATTCTCAAAGAACATTGTTCGTCCTTGACATAGCGGCTCCCACAAGTCAAATACAATCCATCAGCTGGTCCTTTCCATAAAGCCGCTATCATGGTCTTTCTGCTCTTCCATTAAAAAGCTAGTCTGCCGCAGGTCATCATCCCATGGTAAGTGTAACACCTACTTATGCAACGTATACAAATGCCTTAAGGAAGTTTGTCAACAATTCCATGACTGCTCGGAAACTCAAGGACCCAGTAGGCTAGAGTTGTGGTATTTCCCCCTCTCTCAGTACAAGGACCATGACAACTCGTGCAACAGCAGCCCTAAACCTAATCCTGGGTTAATAGTCATGAATCACTCAGCTATTAATGGTGGAAAAAAACCCAAAGGAAGAAAATGTAAGCCCATCAAATCACTACTCATTAATCTTTGCCTAAAGTAACGTCAATAAAAACAGGGCAGGAGTTCTGATATTTGGTTTCATTCCAATTGCATTACTATTGTGACATTCCAGCGGGCCAAACAGATCAAAACTGAATAGATGGGTAACGAATTCTCATCAGCCCAGAGGAGACCTATTCGTTTTAAGCATCAATTGTAACAGTAGATTAAGGCTTAAACAAACAGTTCCACCATGTGTCCATTTGCAGCAAAGAACAAATGCTGATTTGAATGAATGAATGAATGAATGAATGGGGCAGGGGAAGAGCACCTGAAAATTTCGTGCCAATAAGATCAAAAACAGAGACATGACCTGCAAACCTAGGACCTTCCAATGCACAGCAGAGGTCTATCATGAGAATTAGGCTCAGGGAAGAGCCTTCAATATCTTATTTGGAAAGAGGATACACAGAAGCAGGCGGGCAGTGGGTACACAATGTGCCAGGGCCCTAGTCAGCAGGGGATGTGCACTCTTAACTTTCATATACTGTATATACTCAAAGAGGATATACGATTACATAAAATTAAAAATAAAACAACAAAAATATTGTTGTTTTTAAAATTATATTCTATATATGTTGTTTCCTTTTTTCTCTTTTTGTACACTGTCATGATATTTTCTTTAAAAAATGGACAGTTCATAAGATTAAAATATTTGAACAATTTGTATATGCTTTTATTGCCATTTCCATTTGTATGTGTGTGATAGGTTTAAGTAAAGAAATAAGTAGCTAGCCACAGTTCCCAGGGTTCCCTGTGAAGTGGGATTGACTGTTAAACCATTCTGAAAATTGCAACTCTTTGAGCGGAATGCGGGTCCTCCTAACGACTCCCAGCACCCAGAATTTTCAAAATGGTATCAAAGTGCTTTAAGTGTGCAGTGCGAATGTGGCCTGTTAGTACCCACAAACTCATTGCCCACAGTTAGCTGTGGTTTCACTTAGCTTTATGTGTAAACTGGACATGCAAGTGCTTCATCACACACCCAGTATACAGAGCAAAAATCATATTTACTATTCACCGCATGATCAGCAGCTGTCTGGTGGCACAGTAAATGCAGACTGCACAGCGAGCTGGACAGGCAAGGAGAAGCAATGCAGAATCATTTTGCGCACATTCCCAACCCTCTACAGTGGTACCTCGGGTTACAAACACTTCGGGTTACAGACTCCACTAACCCGGTAGTAGTACCTTGGGTTAATAACTTTACCTCAGGATGAGAACAGAAATCCCGCGGCGGCAACAGGAGGCCCCATTAGCTAAAGTGGTACCTCAGGTTAAGAACAGTTTCAGGTTAAGAACGGACCTCCAGAACGAATTAAGTTCATAACCAGAGGTACCACTGTAATTTGGTCATGTAAAGTTAATATTTTACCCATAGCAGACACGAGCCATTAGCTGGTTTTAAAAAGTGAGCAGCGCAGGCAAAAGGTTATATACATTCTGTGGACCTCAAAAACTTATGATGTGTGCAAGCTCTTTAAACCTCACATCGTTCCTATTTCTGGGGTGTGGATGGCAAGAGTATAATGGCAGTTATCTCCTAGTTATATTTAACAAACTGCTGCCTTAAAAAAAAAAAAAGCTTTTGTCTGCAACAATCTACAAATCTTTACAAATGCTTTGATGGTGACAAATCTTAGTTGCTGCCGCTCATTTCTGATCTTACCAAGCAAAAGCCACCCCCACCCATTCTCTACCTCAACCACTTAACATTCCTTCCAATTTATTATTAACTCTGTTGTCAAATATGACTTTCTGTAGGAATCTCAAGTACAATGTGCTCAGAGTGAGGTAAGGTGGAATGACACAAAATATGCTTTATGCAATTATTTCCACATGCTGGCAGCCTGCTTCGCTAAGAAACAAAACCCATGACCTTGTAAATGCACACAGGAAATTTGATGTAATTAAAGCAAATACTTTCCTGTGTGGTAGTTTTATATTAAGAAGTGTGCACATACCAATTTGTACTGATTCCAGCAGGAAGGGGCTATTTGGTTCATCAGTTCCAGTTAAGGGTTCTAAATTACCCTGCCTGAGGCTGTGTACACACTACGTCTTTTGAAGCAATTCAAAGCACATTCTTCTCCTCAAATAATTCCCATTTCCCTATTTATATTAATATATCTATTATTTATTTTGCTTATTTATTTATAAATTGCTTTGTGGTCAGAAGCTATCAAAGTGGTGTAGAACAAGATAAAGAGAGTTAAAATATTAAAAAATAAAAAACAGACTCTAAAAAGACAATAAAAACACACTCAACAAACAATAAAATCATTCCTAGATATGTGCAATTAATATTCCATAAAATGATTGGATTGCACTTTAGGAAAAGACTTCTTAAAGAAAACATCTTCAATAGCTGCCTAAAATCAAGATACCAGTTGCCCATTTATCAACACAAAACAACCCCACAATGTGCCTTAGGATGGTGTGTTTTGGGGGGCCTTTTACAGTTGGCACCATAACAATAATAACAACATAATTAGTTACACATCCTTCCCTGTAAGGTCAAAGGATGGGTTACATCTAAAGATAGTACCATACAATAACCCAAATATAAAGAACTTCACTCCCAAAATACCACATAATACATGCACTTCAACAAAACAGATGGTATATAAGGGGACACTAACAAGAATAGTTCAAACTTTCCAAGGCCAATGAGAAAGAACCGCCTCTTCAATGACCACCTAAAACTTAAAAGAAACAGTGCCTGGTGCACCTTCATCTGGAAGAAGTTCCACAGTTTGGGGGCCATTACAGAGAAGGCTCTGTCACCAACCATTAGGCTTTACACCTCTTTCACTGTCACCATTCTTTGTACAGCCAACAAAGCAACCTTTCCTGTGACTGTTAAGGATTCTACACTCTTAATTGGTTAAGATTCATTCCTGTATTTCTCATCTCTTTCTTTTTTCCCTAAGACTTTCTCACACTTCCATTGCCTTTTGCCCTCTCGCTTTCTCTTCCGGCAATTTGTCTTGTAATCGCTTTGTTCCCCAGGACACGATCTACCTGTTCTATTTTAAACCTGCCTTTGCTACCTATAATTATCTCTCACATTCAGATCTTGGTCCTTGATCCTTTAATTGGCTTCTTTTTAAAAAAAACACCCCACAACTCTCTTTGATCCCTTGTATCTTCCTCCATGCCAAATCATTTTCTATTTAAGGACAGCATGCGCACAATCTTTTAATGTTATATTTACCATTTGATCAGTTTTCCTCCCAACTGCAGTTGGATTCCCTTGTTTAGTTACAGACTAGAAAACTGCCCGGTGAGTCATCAACCGTGAACCTGATGCTCTCAACTTTGGGTTATTTAAACCAGAGCTTTCTGAACTGTGTGTCGCGACACATCAGTGTGTCAGCTGCAGTGTGTAGGTGTGTCACACGAACGCTCTGCATGCTCCTCCCAGGGTTGGAAAGGGGTTTGTTTAACCTCTGGTTTGCTAGTAAAACTGAATTACTGTGTCGCGAAATGATGCATGTCTAAAAAGTGTGTCACCAACATGGAAAGTTTGGAAAGCTCCGATTTAAACGATTCTTCCACCCTTGCATAGGACTTTCTCCTAGACTGGTGCTGCTGCTGCTGCTTTAAAAGCTCAATGTTGATGCCTGGGACCTGGAAAAACTGTATTTATTCCAGCCTTGTTCAGTGAGGGCCCTTCCCCTTCTTCATCTCAGTTGTATTCTTGTTTCTCCAACTAATCCAGTTCTATTTGGGGGCACAGAACTCAGTCAGAGAAGGGACTCATGGCTTAAGACTCACAATCTTCTTAATGTAGTCCTTCAGCAGTTAACTTCTTAGCCTTCCTTTCTTAATTTTTAACCTTTGCAAAATGACACGGGGAAAGAGGCCTCCAAGGCTGGCATTCCATGCACCGGCCAACACAGAACCCACATGCAAATGAAATAAGATGCTGCCATAATGCAGCCTTTGCCAGCCTCAAAGGTGTTTTGGACTACATCTCCCATAAGCCCCAACCAGCACCATGGCTCAGTGGTAGAGCACCTGCTTTGCATGCAGAAGGTCCCAAATTCAATCCTAGGCATCTCCAGGTAGTCCCCTAGGAATGTTCCCTTTCTGAAACTCTGAATAACTGCTGCCAGTCAGTGTAGACAATACTGAGCTTCTTATGTCCCTATGTATATAGGTCATTTGTTATTTTGTACATGTGTATACTTGAGCCATTGACCATTCTGGTATATAGTGGTACCTCGGGTTAAGTACTTAATTCATTCCGGAGGTCCGTACTTAACCTGAAACTGTTCTTAACCTGAAGCACCATGTTAGCTAATGGGGCCTCCTGCTGCTGCCGCGCCACTGGAACACAATTTCTGTTCTCATCCTGAAGCAAAGTTCTTAATCTGAAGCACTATTTCTGGGTTAGCGGAGTCTGTAACCTGAAGTGTATGTAACCTGAAGCATATGTAACCTGAGGTACCACTGTACCTTGTTTTGTATTTTGCTATTTATTTAAAATTATAGTGCATTGTGTGGTTTTATTTTAGGTCATTTCTGATCTGTAATAAATTATGAGGCCGGTAAAAAAGAGCTTAATGCAGATTAAGCATGCTCAGAAGCCAAAGAACATTGAGCATTGGAAAAGAAAAGTAGGCAACTGGCTGGCTGGTAATGGGTGGTGAAGAAGATGTCATGGTTTCAACAGCCCAAGAGAATTCTATATGCTGCTGATTAGCTGGCGGAAGAGGCTAGCAGGGAGAGAAGACAAGGAGTGCAGAAGAGGAAAGGAGCAGAGCAGAAGGTTTTCTCTCTCTCTCTCTTTCTCCATTGTCCTGTGCTCAATTTCACTCTGCCCTTTTTCCTGCTCTAGGAGAAATGACCAAAAGAGAGCAAAGGAAGAGGCACAGAGATATAAAAAGAGCAAATATAACGATCTTATTGTCTGAATAGATCATTTCCTGGTTCACACTGAGATAATAGTTTTAACTGTCCCTGGACAAAACTGAGAGCTGAACACAGAAATCAATAAAGAAATCCTAGATTTTAATGTGGGCAGAAGTGGACAGCAGTATGTCTACCCCACCGTACCCCCAAAAATTAAAGATAGCAGCAAGCAGAGGCATTATTGCTCTTACTAACTCAGTTTCTGACTAGTATAAAATCTTTTTTTAATGTAAATTCCAGGCCCTTCTATGATAAATTGAACCTGTAAAGAGTTTTCAGTTGTATCTTCTGCCACCCAAATTCTGGTAGCTTGTTAACGGCACAGAGTAGGCCTGGTAACTTGTGCTGCATGCATGACAAAGCAAGCACAGACCTGATGCCATAGCCTGGACAGATACACCCACCCTACATTTTCAACAGATACATCTGTACAGCTGAATGAGCGCATAGGTTAAAAGTTGTATTGATCTGCTTTTGATCACTTAAACCATTAGCAGTGGTTACAGATGACTCTACTCAATTTGTGAGCATCACTGCAGAGAACTTCCAACATTCTGCCAAAGAATGTGGTCCTCTCCAGATGTTGTTGGACTACAACTCCCATCAATGGCATGGGATAATGGGAGTTGTAGTTCAGCAGCATCGGGAATGGCATCATGTTGGATACCCATCTATTATAAGGTCACGGCCATCTTTCTTCTTAGGTCACTTTCTGTAATAGTTCCTTCCTCCACACATCACACATGCAAGGTGGCTGCCATCATGCTATGATGTCATGATCTCCCTCCTTATAGGCACATCATATGCACAGGATGGTGACAAATTCCAAGGTTCTTGCTGCTCCTAATTGCTAACAAAGCACCACCACTAAGGAGCGATGGGGTGCAAATCAAGTTGCAGGTTGGAAGCTGCATGTGACCCAATCATACGCTGCAACTGGGCATCCAGACTGTCACTCCTGAAGTGACAACAAAAGCAGAGTTGGGCCCACAAGAAGACCAGGTACAATCAAGTGGGCAGACTCAACTGCAACTGAGAGCAGCTTAGTCTTCTCTGTAGAGACCACTGGGTACCACTTTGCCAGGGGGCTGTTCTAACCTGGAACCAGCCTTGGGTGTCGCCTATCTCTGCTTATGGCATGCTGCAGCCTGGATTGCAATAGCTGACCAGGAAGTGGAGGCAAATGGCCACTTTCTTGGGCAGGGGGCTGCACTGCATGCTTTCTAGGTGCCAAACGTGCAACTGCCCCAGTAAATCATGGTGGAAACGTTCCGTAAACGGTGCTGAAACTGCAGGAAACCTGGTTTCCACCTTCTATAGAAGGGTAGGTTAAGGTTAAGAACTATCAGTATGAAGCTTTTAATAATACCGCTTGCAATCCCTCCCAAAAGCTCAGCAGGGAAAGGTCTGGGTCACAGAGCAAATGCAGACAGACTCAGAAGTTAAATATATGCCAAACAAAAGGAAAGCAAACCTCATTCATAACTGAAGCCAGAGAGGAACGCTACTCATATTGATGCTGAAGCAATGACACCTAGGGAGGTCTTTTAAAATGAATATGCTGCTGCAAACCACTCAGCTCTTACATGCTGCCCTTTTCGTGATGCCTTCTGTGTACACGTTGGCTCCTTCTGCTAACAAGGGCCAGGATCTCAAGGGCATGGACTGGCTGGATACAGAGCAGAGGTGGAGGTAGGGAACCCCCAGGGGGAGACAGCTCAGAGCCCAGGAATTGGTGACTGATGACTGAGAAGGTGAGAGGGGGAATCAAATATCCTTGGTTTTGAATCTACCACCATATCCTTGTTTCCATTATCTGTTCCCTAGAGATGAGAACACTTAATGCCAGGCAAAAGACCAGCAGCCAGTGTTATGCAACTGTTTGTTTGTAGCCAAGTCAATTGTTGGAGCCCAAATCTGGCCCACAGAGCCACTTTCCCCAAACCATGCCCACCAGCCTCACATCTAATGTCATAATTGGCATTAGGTATGGGGTAGTTGGAAACCCTGCTGGATCAGCTATGTAACCAAATTTCCCACATGAAATCCCATTGCACTGCTGGTCCTTGCAGAAAGCAGCCTGGGGTTCTGCTCATGGGGACTGACCTCAAGTCTTTTTGATTTGCTACACAATAGTTATCCATGGGAACGCGATCATGCAGCCGATCCCTGCAGGAAGCATAGTAGCCTTTATGGCATCTGCGGTTAGTCAAGTCTTGCAACGGCACCAGCATTCGTTTTGATCACAGTCCATTTGCATTCCGGTCCAGATGCACTGTTAGAAACTTCCCTGAGGCGTTCTGAATAGCATTTGGGGCAGAGCATTCAAAACAAGAGGCAGCCTGGACCATAACACCATGCAGTGTTGAATTCCCCGTGCATCGGCTCTTAGGAGACAAACTACCCATTTAGAAGAATCATGTGGTCAAGACTCTGATGGGGCTTTGCCACACCCAGCTGCAGGTGGGATGTTGCATGTTTAAAAACTCAAGTGTACCAAAAAGACTGCTTGCAAATAGCAATACTTGGCTGCAGTCTAGTCTTCCCATTAGAGGGTTTTTTCCAACCTAAACAGAGGATAGTACTTTATACACAACCCTCCACCTGCAGTCTGAGGCAGCAGGCAGGCGGGGGAATCAATGGCTACCAAAAGGAAGCTAAAAACCAAGCAGGTGTTCATGAAAGTAAAAAAAGACCTTCAATATTGTTTGATCTGCGCATCACTACTGCAGAACAGTGCAGCATTATACTAAGCCACGCACACACCAGACTAAAAAGGTGGCATTGAATCTCTCCATCTAATTGGCACCAGACATTTGAGGTGATACCTTGTAAGAAGTAAGCATTATCATTTGAGGAACTCGTTATCCTCAATGTGTTACCCATTTCATAGATCCATAATGTGAACACTTGAACCGATGGCATAATATACTCTTTATATAGGTGTGCCATTTGTGATTCAGAGTTGATCCACTGAAATTAAAATCGCTGCTGATTACAGAGGGCCTACTCTGAGTAAAAGTTTGTTGACTACAACCCATTGGGTGGAATCCTATGTAGTGCTAAGGAGACTGTTCTGCTAGGCAAGCAGAAATGATTGAACAATCTCTCACCCCCCTGGACACTGTTCTTCAGGATCACCCAATGCTATAGAGTGGATTTAGTGCGAGCACAAGAGGCAGAGAGAGGGGAAGCCCCATTGCACTAGCAGGAGTCCTTGCAGGGTCTTCCGCTAGTGAAACTGGTATTTCAATCTGGCCCATTATATTGCAAGTATTGTATTATTACAGCTGTCTGAATCGGGTGAGAGACAGTATATGGGCATTTTGCTCTCTGTGCTGACAAATCATGACAAATCACCCAAACTCATGTCTATTCTGCTAAACATGAGAGACTAACGTGGGTTGATTCCCTACCGCTAGAAGGCAAAATCCGCATGGAACATGGAGTGACAAGTCTGTTATCCCCAGGCTGTTTACAGTTTTTCATATTGATTTCCCAAGTTCAAACCGAGAGCCACATTGTTCAAGGGGAAATCACTTCCAAGCCTTCATGAAGCCATCCCAGCACACTTCTGCACTTAACTGAGGCTGTGGCCTACCATTTTGGCCAACTCTGAAAATCACATCATGGGTTCAGTTCAAATGTAGCAGTAAGTCATGGCTTGTGCCCAAATATGACTCCAGGTTTAACAGGAGGGGCTTATCAAATATGCCATCTAGGGCCCTTTCCTACATCACTGCCCCACTGGCACCACCTGGCAACAACAGAGACCGGTAGCACACCTTCTCAAAGTCCTACAATGTCCCCAATTTAGTGTTACTCCAAGGCGACATCAGAAATGTAAATGGTGGTTCCTGCCTGTCCATTTAAATTTCCCATAATGCCCCGAAGAGACAAAGAATGGCGGGTATTGTGTGAAATTAAATGGTGGATCCCTAATCCAGTTGCCTGCTGCTTGTTATCAGTGGCAGATAAAGGGGAATCCAGGGAAGGCCTCGGGAATGAGCCTTGCTAGAGCCCTGGGGCTCCAGAAGCTATACAGCAATGCTACGTGGTGATGACACAGGGCCTGTTTGTGCTAACCAAAGTTTAAAGTCGGATTTTCAAATGCGTCTCACGCAGAGGTAAGCCATGGTTTGTGTGGCTTTCTTCCCAAACAATAGACACTGAGGGCCATGGTAACCATTGATTTAGATGTAACACCCAAACCATAGTTTGCTCAAACAGCTGTTCAGCAGCCATGGTTTGTTGGAAAGAATTATCATGCTTTGCAAATCATGATTTGCTGCTATGTAGGAACTACCAAGTTGTGAATTTTCCATTGCTCACAAAAGCAGCACATTTGGACAGTAGAATTTATTTCCAAAAAGGTAAAGGACCCCTGGCAGTTAAGTCGAGTCGCGAATGACTCTGGGGTTGCGGTGCTCATCTCACTTTACAGCCGAGGGAGCCGACGTTTGTCTGCAGACAGTTTTTCCAGGTCATGTGCCAGTATGACTAAGCCGCTTCTGGTGAAACCAGAGCAGCGCACGGAAACACCGTTTACATTCCCGCCAGAGCGGTACTTATTTATCTACTTGCACTTTGACATGCTTTCGAACTGCTAGGTTGGCAGGAGCTGGGACCAAGTAACGGGAGATCACCCCATCGCGGGGATTCAAACCGCCGACCTTCCAATCAGCAAGCCCTAGGCTCAGTGGTTTAGACCACTGTGCTACTGAGATATAAGACTGGTGTTCCAAAAGAATGCTATGGCCCTGATTCAAGGAAAGTAAATGTGTTTAAACTTAAGTCAAAATGAAATAAATGGGATGTTAAGTTAGTAATGACTAACTTCTCCCATTGATTCCTTTGTCCTATTGATTAAATGAGACTTAAATGCAGTGGACTTCCTCTGGATCGGCAGAAGGGGCCTTTGAGACACAAATTCTACTGCAGAGTTGGTGCTGAACTGTTGCAAAGAAGAATGCAAATGTAACTCCCCAAATGAGGCATCCGTAGAGGGGAATACACATTTTCCCAAGCGTGATGAGTTGTTTTGTAGCTGGGAAATGCACCCCCTACCTCCTGAATGGCACATCCATTGCTGTGTGGAGCGACAGCTGGCACAACAATGTAAAGACTTGGAAAAAGTCCACCCCCATCATTCTGCCCGGACGCTGAGGTCCAGCGCCGAGGGCCTTCTGGCGGTTCCCTCATTGCGAGAAGCAAAGCTACAGGGAACCAGGCAGAGGGCCTTCTCGGTAGTGGCGCCCGCCCTGTGGAACGCCCTTCCAGCAGATGTCAAAGCGATAAACAACTACCTGACATTCAGAAGACATCTTAAGGCAGCCCTGTTCAGGGAAGTTTTTAACGTGTGATATTTTACTGTGTTTTTGGTTTTTATGGAAGCCGCCCAGAGTGGCTGGGGAGGCCCAGCCAGATGGGCGGGGTATAAATAATAAATTATTATTATTATTATTATTATTATTATTATTATTATTATAAAAACAACTCATTCTGTTGTGTCAAAGAAAAAATGAAATCAGACCAATCGGGGGGGGGGGTTCATGGACACCCTGGAAGCAACACGATGCTCCTAGATTGTCACTGGAGGCCCAAGTGGCTTTTGCGGCACAGCATGCCTTTCGCCAGCCCAGGTAACTTTTCCCTTGCGCACACAAGCCCACAAAGTTAGAAGACTAGCACTATACTGGGAAGTACAGACAGCAAAAAATTCCCATTAGCTAAATAAGGATAATGGCTTTGCGCCATCAGGTCGCCTAGCATTTATAGCTCAATTTTGCAAACTTTGAAAAGGGATACTGTAATTACAGCTTTGATACAACAATATTTTGACATCCCCTGGATGGAGATCACAAAGGACTGGAACAGCATTTATTTATTTCAATCAATATTAATGGTGTCAACATCTGACCTCTAGATTTTTTGCAAGCTTCAAGTGATGCTTTTTTTGGGGGGGGGGGGAGAAATGCACTTTGCAACCACCTAGTGTGATATTGACAACAGCTTATTTTTAGACAACTTTAAAGAGCCAGGAAGGAAAGGATGCATGTCACTGCTCTCTGTGGCTTCAACGAAAAAGAGTTGTAAGCATCTTAGAGAATAACTTAAATTTAAATCAATGTGCGGCCTCTTATTATGGTCATTTGGTGGCACTAAAGCATGGATAGGAAACCTGGGACCCTCTAGATGTTGACAGCCTCCAACAGCTACCAACCTGAGCCAGCATGGACAATGGGCAGGGCTGAAGGGAGACAGACTCCAGCAACATCTGGAGGGCACCAGCTTTGGGAAATACTGACCAGCATAAGGGATGGAGGTGGAATTTGTTTTGTACACTTTTCACAGTGGACTCAATCAATTTGATGTTGGGACTGCAACTATCAGTCAGATTGTGCACATTCTGTGATCTGCCATGAAATTTCAGTCCCTAAAAGCATGTACACAAATAAGGATTGTGTGTAAAGAAATAAACAAACCAAAAAACAACAACCCACCTATAGGAAAGGTGTATATTGGGGGGGATGCACTTCTACTCAAATGCATTTTTTATAGCATGTACAAAATGCATACAAAGGGAGGAATTCAAAGGCACACTCTTCCAATTGTTCCATCAGTGCAAATATTTCAGCTTTCCCAATGGAACGATCCTACCTTTGGCCTCTGCACTCTTCTGGGGGTTGTCCAGAGCCCCCAGAACTGATTTGGGTGGGTGGGGGCGCACGAGGGGAGGAGAGGGGGGACGTCCGGGTGCACAACTGTGACGCACAAGAAAACTGGTCATAGTCCTGTGCTGCCACCCACAGCAGAGCTCAATGGAGGGAGAAGCCAGCCAACCAGCCAAGTTTCGGGGGGGGGGGGTACTTGCCTGGAGGCAGAGTTCATATACAGGGTCCAGTTCAGTCCTAAAGTCAGGAGTATCTCAGTTCACCTAGTCAGACAATCCGGGGGTCAAGAAAGCCGAGGGTCCAAGGTCACGAGAAGCAAGAAGCAGCAAGGTTTGGTCAGGAATCACAAATGTTGTTTCCAGCAACTGACTGAGGCTAGAAACCCTGCTTAAGGATGTTGGAGCCAGCTGGTTCTCATCAGGAGCAAGAAGGCTCCTGATCATCACCAGGTGGAGTGACTTTGCCTTCTGCTCCTTCAGGTTGCTGCTCAGCAGGTGAAGCCGACTCCTGGCCCATGACACAACTGCTGCTTCCAGCTAGCGCACCTACTTAGTTGAATCTGGCCCATAACATGTAATGGTTCATGGGGGAATCACGGGGGAGGGGGGAGGGAAGGATGCATGTGAGGCAAGGTGGGAGAGTAGCAATGTTGTGCAATGATGTTCATTGCCGTGTCACACCACACCTACTGATGTGAATTATATTCAGTGCTGCAACATGCCAGAACGTCAGCCAGAAAGCCTCTGTTCATAACACAGCAGGTACTGCCGTGTGGAAGGGACATCAGAAAATGGGACAGAAATGCTAGCTTACACAATACTCCCTCCACCTGAATGTACCCCTAAGCACCTCTGAAATTTTTGCAACCTAGGCAGTTGGCTAGCCTGCCTCTATTGTTGGGCCAGCTCTGGTCTGAAATCTGCTTATCTGAAACATTTCTGCTTTGAAAACTGAAACGCTCAAGGAAGCCAGCAAAGATAAAAAATTTAAAAACCGCAATCACCAAAAATATAGCAATTGACAGAGGAAGAGTCAGCAGAATTAAGCAATGTATCAGACATGGTTTGGGCCCCCACACATTCCAGGAGGCTGCCAAATGACCCTGAGCACAGACAGTGGAACCATGGAAGCGAGCGGCAGTGGCCTACGAGGAAGTGACCAGCTGCCTCAGATCCTTCACATTTTACATCACAGCATTGTCATGATTACAGGAATAAAACGGAAGTTTTGTCCCTGTTAAGCCAGGCTTCCTCAGCCTCAGCCCTCCAGATGTTTTTGGCCTGCAACTCCCATGATCCCTAGCTAGCAGGACCAGTGGTCAGGGATGATGGGAATTGTAGTCTCAAAACATCTGGCGGGCCGAGGTTGAGGAAGCCTGTGTTAAACACCTTAACTTGGGAATAAGCAGCATTGTGTTTTAGAAAAGGGTATGTTTTTAAAGTAATAATAATGAGATGATGAGCATCTGATATGTAACCATGTACATGCCTGGTTAGCCTTTCCCCAGGTATAAAATGTATTATTTTTTTAAAAGAAAATTGGCAACTGCATTGGCAATTGACGCCAGCCCCAGTAGACCCCCTCCCATCACCTGCTGCTCTCTGGGTGGCCATCTGACAATGGAGCTGGGCTTATGCGGCCAGATTTTGATTCCAAATCCAACCTAAACTGCACCACTGTATAAGCAAGGACTAAATCTCAGTGGTAGAGGGCATTCATTGTTTCAAACACTAGGTTCAAACTTCAGTGAGAAATCCCTTTAGCAGTTGCCAGGCAGACCCAAGAATACTGGGTAGCAAAGACCAGTGGTGTGGTTTCAGTAAAAGGGAGTAGTACTTTACATTAGTCCACTAGGAGTTTCATCAAAGAATTGCAAGGAACAGCTAAGGAACAAGTCAGAAACATTAAAAGGCATGTAACCCAACATAGGTTTCATGGACACAGCCAAATTCCGGAACTAGGGAGGAGAGAAATTTCTGTCATTCCCCAGAACAGATACTAAACAGTATGGGCCCTGACCCGACGCAACAGCAAGTTTCAATGCAGGTACAGCAGTGTTTTTCAAATGACTTTGCAGATGCAAGTAGTGAACAGATGCCCTTAGCGGACTGTGCTTCCCCGAAATATATTTCATGAGAAAACTCTCCCAAATGCATGCGTTAAACGAACCCAGACTGATTCACTGTGCTTCCTTGCGTCAACCCTAGAGAGGAGCACACCCCCTAGGAACCATCTTCTCTCTAATCGCCTGCCTGCAACACCTCCACTGCCAATAAATTTTGGGTGCTACCTGAAAGCTCCTGAAATGTGACCTGGGGACAAGATGTAAGCTAGACGAGTGAAGTTCGAAAGCATAAGAGGAACGAAAGTCAGTGGCAGAACACATGCTTGATGCATGTAAATCCAAGGTATCCAAGGTGGTGAATCTTTTTTCAGGCTGAGGGCTACATTCCCTTTTTGGGCAACTTTATAGGGGCCACATGCCAGTGGTGGATGGGACCAGAGGCAGAAGTAGGCAGGGCAACCAATGTAAGCTCTATCTTAGTACATGATGTGGTTCCTACCCACACACAGCTGTCTAGTCTCCATCCAGACAAGCAAGAGGCATTATCAAGATTTCAGGGACATATTCTAGCCAGGCAAAAACATGTAGGGTGTGAAGCAGAGCCAGTTAGGGGTATGGCCTGGAGAGTGGTCCAACGGCCATATGGAGAAGGTTGGAGGGGTACATTTGGCCCCCCCGAGTCTGATGTTCCACACCCTTACTATTACCCTGGCATTTCCACTTAAGTTCTAATTTCTTAAACTGCGGTGGGAGTACTGGCAAAGGGAGTCTTACCACAAGGCAAGGTGAGGTAACCCCTTCTGTTGGCATCTTTTGGATGCTACGAAAGGCAATAGAGAGGGATGCAGGCTTTTATTGTCTGACACAGAAACAGACCACTTTCAGCTAACATTGGGCATGTTGGAAAATTCTTCTCCAAAGATCCCTGCAAAATGAATAGGAGCTGCACAAGAATGTTAATGGGCTTTTGCACTTCATGTCCATTTCCATTGGCCTCATACATGATAACCGCCCAAAGGATTGTGTTCTGTGTTCAGTATGTGGGTGGGGAGGCATCTGAATTTGCTGCCTCCCAACCCCAAAATGCACCAAAGCAACCTAGGGCCAGCCCTACAGTTAGGCAGAGTGAGGTGGCTGCTTCAGGCCGCAGTTGCTGGGGGAACGGGGAGCTGCAGCATAGCATGGCAGGAAAGAGCTGTCCAGCACCACCCAAGCCAAAGATGGAGAACCTGTGGTCCAGGGTGGAGAAAGCACAGGACCCGGGAAAAGGATAAACACACACACATGCACACTGCCATGGCTTAGATCAAAATCAGAGCTGCTCTAAAGTAAAATCAAAACCATCCAGGAGAAAGATGGAAAGGAAGGAAGGGGCAAGTTCTGTTAGATGAGCTTTAATATCTCTTCACCAACACGTTCAGGAGTAGAATGTTCACAGAGAGACTACTGGGAATGAGAGAGAAACTCGATTCAGCTTGCACTGAAAGGCAAACCTACCTAATTTTCACTTTCCAGAACAACATATGAACCAAAACACAACTACCCTTCAAAATCCACACTTCTCCAGATTTTGCAATTGCAGTTCTCCAGCCAAGCAATGCATACTATCTATCTATCTATCTATCTATCTATCTATCTATCTATCTGTGAAAGTAACACTTAAAAGTGCATTACATTGGGGAGAATTGCTTTGCAAAACTGTGCACATTAGAAAAAATTGCATACTGCTAAGACTTGCATATCAGGAGAAAATCCCATTAATATGATGGTGAATTTTCATGAGGCCTTTGCTGAAATAAATAAACTGCAAACTGGTACAAAAATGTGGAGAACTGAATTTGGACTTATTAGCAAGGCAGCAGTCACGGGATGCACGGGTTGTAGTCTGGATGAAGGAGCACAAACGTCATCAAATGCCTGGTCATCAATTGCCTCGGACAGAGAGCAATGGTATTGTGTGTGCATACACACACAATTTAGGATACAGGCCATCATAAACACACCCACACACCCATACCCACACCCATGAAATTAGGCCATCTGTCCTTAGAATAGATAGTGCTCATTGATCTATATGTGCATATGTGACCGCTGATCTATATGTGACACTGACCTATGTGTGCATTGGTCTGTATTTGCATATATGCATTTTTGCATTTAGTGTGCAAGGTTGTGCATGTTTTAATGCAGATTATGTGTATAATTACTGGGACCGGAGCAGGAGAGCAGGATAATTTAACCACCTTTCCCACTGCTGCAGGTCTGGAGGAAAAGCCCTACTCCGAATCTAATGTTTACATCCGGAAGGAGATGGATCACCGGGTGCACTAGTTATATGCACAAAACAGCGCACTGGTGGGTTTATGCTGGTTTATGCTAATCTCTCCGACAGTCAGTGCAGGCTTTGCTATTGCTGCTGCTGGCTGACAAATTGACAGGTTTCGTATTTTATTCAATTTGCGAACCGGCCAGAGCGGCAGGCAAGCGCAAGACATTAAAAAAAGCGCAAACGAGCCGTGTGTTTTAAAACGCACGAGCGCGCACTGCAGCGAAAATCCCCGGGCCGGTTTGCAAGGGTCAATCCGGCATCAGGCCCAGCCACGAGCAGAACCCTCCCTCTCCCTGGAGGACGCTAAAAGCGAAACTGGAAACCGATCGATCCGGAGCAGATTGGCAATGACCCTTTCCCCTCCCTCTGCCGCCCATCGCACCATCTCCCTTTCCGAAGAGCAGCTCTTTTGATTCCGCTCCCCCCCCCCAAGAATGCCCTGGCCTGACCTCATCCAACCAGGCGGGTAGGAAGGTGAATGATGTCACGAATCCCCAACCCGGTCGCCATGAAATATGCATGGAATGAGCCTCGCGCTTTCTCTCTATCGATATAAATATGAAATGGAAAGCTCGCGCGGGGAAGAAGCGAGAGGCGGCTTGCTGCTGCGCAGTGGATGCAGCGGCGGCGCGGGGATAATAAAGACGCGGAGGAGGAGGAGTGGGGGGCTCCGGGGGCGCGCTTCTCCCTCCCTCCGCTTCGCACCCCCCGACCCCCCTTACCAGCGGCCGAGTGGATCTTGGTTTTCCTCTGCAAGGACATCTTCAGCGCCTTGTCGAGGCCGCTGGGGTTCGGCATGCTGCAGCAGCCTGGCGCGCCGCGGCTCAGCAGAGCGCCCAGGCAGAGGCGGGAGACGAGCCCGGCGGCCGCCTAGGGCTGCGGCAGCGGCGGCAGGAGGAGAGGCGGAGGCGGCGGCGGCCGTGACGACCCCGCCATCCACTCCTGGCCGCTCGCTGCCTCGCGCGCGCAGCCCTCTCCCGCGCGCACGCGGCGGCGGCGGCGACGCCTCCCCTGCGGCTGGCGGGCGCTTTGGCCTCGCTTCTTGAGGGAGCTGCTCAGCCCGCGCGCCGCTTTTGGCCTCGGCTCTCCGCTGCGGCTCTGCGAAGGGCGAGGAGGGCGAGCGGGAGTTATAGGGCAGCGCCAGCCACCTCTGCGGGGAGAGAGAGGGGGAGCCTGGCCGAATGGAAGAGGAGGACTGGGGGGCGGGTGGTCCTCGCGCCACGCGCCGACTCGCCGCAACCTCCCGTCAGCTGCAGAGCAAGGTCTCCGCTCCGGCCGCCAGGGCGCACGTGCCTCACGAGGCCGGGAGTTTGGCGGGAAACGCGCCCGCTGCACGTGGGAAGCGTGGCCTTTGGGTGCGGGAGTCGTGCCCGTGCTGCGGGTAGTGGCGGCGGGGGCAGGTCGTGTCCGGCAAGAGGGACAGAGAGCTGGCGAAGAGCAGTCGCTGGCCAAACCATGTTTTGTGAATATATATACAGTGGTACCTCGGGTTACATACGCTTCAGGTTACAGACTCCGCTAACCCAGAAATAGTACCTCGGGTTAAGAACTTTGCTTCAGGATGAGAACAGAAATTGTGCAGCAGCAGGAGGCCCCATTAGCTAAAGTGGTGCTTCAGGTTAAGAACAGTTTCAGGTTAAGAACAGACCTCCAGAACGAATTAAGTACTTAACCCGAGGTACCACTGTATATATATATATTCATCCTATTTATTAAAGTCCTACTCCGCCCTTCATCCAAAGATCGCAGAGCGGTTCGCAACAGAAATAATTCAAAAGGAGAACACAAAAGTTCTGGCCCTTAGATGCTCAAAGAGCAAATTGTCTCCAGCAGGGGTGCCAACTGGAATAAAATGTTGCTAGATAATAGATCAGAAGACGCAGCGCCCACACATTTGAATGGCAATACTACCCATCAACTTGGGGGGGGGCTGAAGGGTCCTCGGCCCCTAGGAGTTGGCTCCTCCTTTGCCTTTTCAAAATGTGGGGGTTTTTTGTGGAGGGGTGTTATTTGATGGTTGTTTTTATATTGATTACCGGTATATATTCTCTGTTTTTATATTTTGATTTTGTTGTGTGAACTGACCTGAGACCTCCCGGTATAGGGCGGTACATAAATTCAATAAATAATAATAATCCTATGGCTGGCAAAGAGCCTAAACTAAATGCTTTCTGAGGCATTTAAAATTTTATTTATTAAATCTGTACACTGCTCTTCTTCTGAAGATCACAGGGCGGTTCACAACATAATACAAAAGGAGAACACAAAAGTTCTGGCTTCAGGATGCTCAAAAAAAATGAATTGTCTCTGGTTTCAGTCAGCAGGATCCCATCCACTCACAGTGCCAGCACAGTTGCTGTGTTCCTCTTGACGGGTAGCTGCTGGTGGTGATTTATGGCATTTTTGTTTTATTTCTAGCTGCAGGGAAGAGCTCTAGCTCAGGGTAGAGTGCCTGCTTGGCAGGCAGATGGGCCCAGGTTCAGTCAGCAGCATCTGCAAGAGAACTGCTGCAAAGGTGATTCCTCCTTGCAAACCATGCCCACCTGCCTCACACCTGATGCCATACGAGACATCAGATGTAGGGCAGGTGTCCACATGGAAAGAAGGGAACAACCAGGAGCTTAAATTGAGCTCCCAATTGCTCCTTTGCTGGAGCAAGGCGGTCGGAGTGACTGATATATCATTTGTGACGGGGGAGGGGAGAGGGGATGCTGGTGGGTGCATCATAAGTGGGGTTTTTCCTCTGCAGACCGGTGGGCTATCTCTCCACTTCATGTTTGTGGAAAACTAAGAAAATACTCGTGCAATGATACAAATTAGATTTATTGTTTCACCAAACAGGTTAATTACAGTGGTAGCAATTGGTCTCTACAGCCACAGCAGGCACTGTAACTCTCCAATAGCACACTCTTCCATTGTCTCTTGAGACAGACGGATGCCAACAAAATAAATAAATAGTTACAATAAATAACTAATGGACTGTTTGTAAAATGAAATTGACAGCAGGAACTATACTGCTTGCTGGGACTCAAAGAACTGATTGTTAATGTAAACATTAAATAAGAAGACCACCAGTAAACAGTCTTGTCTAGACTAGGAATCTCACCAGCCAGCTGCTCTTTAATTCCCACATCGATGTATCTATAAAGACAGTATTGATTCTTTTAAAAAGTGTAGCTGTATTGGTATTCTATAAACAGTGTGATTACTTATGTCAAGTGGCAGTAAGAGATCCAGAGATTCCATAAGAACATATTTGGGGACATTGGAGAGATTTATTTACAATATGGCTTTGGAACAAAGCCCTGATTGGTCGGTCTTCCTCTTCCATTTTTTAAACAAGGCTCTTGCATTATTTGACCCAGACTTCTAGTTTGTTCAGGTATATGATCTGTTATGCAGTCTGGAAGCAACATTTATTTGTTACTGTTTTTTACTTTTCTCCCAAAGGAGACCAGGGTTCCATGCACATAACCCAACAGACCGTCAGAATAAAACTGAAAATAATCATGTAAAAACCCCATAAAGCAGTAAATTCATGCACATTTCAGTCAGCAGAGTTACCTTAGAGGGCTCTCACCTGTGGCTCCTAGAAGCTGTCAGCATGCAACAGCTACCACATCCCAGGAAATGGCATCGACAGGCCAGCCAAACCAGATTAGGGTAGCCCTTGATGAGTTAGGGACTTCCCCTCCATGTGAAAACAGGCTGCAGCAAATTGAGTGGATGAGACCAACAGTGGATCCAATGGTCAATAAGGTGGTTTCTGCATGTGCTGTAGGGGGAAACTCTACAGGTAAGGAAAACTCTGATCCTAAACTTTGGCTGCCTTGAGGGATATCTTTGAGAGAAGAAAAGACAAGGAGTAAACCCTACACAAATCTGGAGTGGTGTCACTAAAATGGTTGGATGGTGCCTTGTAAGCCTCCTTCTGACAACTCCTGCAGCCAGGCTGAGGTTGAATGTATTGTTCTGGCTTCCTTTGGGCCAAGAGGGAGTCTTGTCTGGGCAGCTTGTGCCCTGAGGAGGTTACTTTGGTGCTGTTAACGCAGTGGTTTGGCTTCATTGTCTCTCAAGACAAACAGATGCCAAGTAGTAATAGTAGTTTGAACCAGTGCTTGGGACTCTTACATAGGGCTATTCTATGAGTTTTGAAGCTCAAAATTGTAACTCTATCTCTGTCTACAATGGTACATTTCAAAATCACTTGTGCATATGACACACTACTTAGCTGCTATATGTGGAAAAGTATAAAACTATGAGAATATCTTTGGTAAAGATTTTAACTTGACTTTGACTATAATGAGTAGAGCAGTGGAGTGACCTTGTAATTGTCTTTGTGAGTTATCAAATGGGTTTGTTGGACTGCTTCAGCTTATACACAGTTCAAGGGAGCAAAGAAAACAGGCATTTCAGCACCATGGCTAGCTCTGCAGTGTTCAAAGCAATCAGATGTTGTGAATTATTTCTTGATCAGCACTTGGATTATCATCTAGGCTTATTCACATTTCCTCCACCCTTGTAATGGTTCAAGCAGCATATTTCACAGCAGTGCTTCTATGCTTAAGGACAACATTTTTGAATGCAACGTGGAATAACATTGCAGGACAGGTTTATCTCTCTGATTTAGGCATGACAACTGCAGCCTGCTGCAAAATGCTACGGTTTAGAAATCTGCCACTCCATTCTACTTCACTCCTAGTTTTCCACTGCCCTCAATAGTTAGTCAACATCCTGTGACTTTCAAGCATGCCAGGCATGTATGGTTCATAAAAGGGCAACGAAAATAATTGAGCAGATAGCTCAACTTCCCTGTGAAGAAAGGTTGCAGCATTCGGAACTTTTTATTTTAGGCAAAAGGTTAATGAGAGGCGACATGATCAAAGTTTATTGGCACTTTCACAGGTGCCACATAATACCCGTACCACATCTGTAAGAACTTTATCATTTAGGGCAGTTGCACTTTGGCATTCCCTGCCTATTGATATCAGGCGGACACCTTCACTGTATTCTTTTCAGCTCCTGTCAAGTGGTATACAAATGTTAATAAATATTAATAAATAAGTTTGCAAAATTATGCATGGCAAGGAGAAGAGGTCCTACACATCTTGTTTACACCCAAATAGAGTGGGTTATATAACTGCAATTCACCCAATGCAAAATTCATAAAACCCAAACTGTTTAAATTTAAGGCAAATAACAACCCATTCCTAGGGCATACTCCCTGAATAAGCAAACAAAGCAAGGCATTTCAATCCACAGGCACCCATCGTAATGTCTCTCCAGTATGACAATGATGCCACTTCTGATGCACTGGATCCAGTGTGCTGTAGTGGTTAAGAGCAGTGGACCCGTAATCTGGTGAACCGCATTCGCTTCCCCACTCCTCCACAAGTCCAAACTCCTCCTCCTCTTCTTTTCAAGTATGTTGGTTCATGTGTTTATGATGGTGATTCTACATGTATTTATTTGAAAGAAAGTGGCTCTGAATTAAATGGTACTCCACTGCAATTCAATTTTCAAAGACCCATGTTTAGGACCATAACCTATATTGGCTCAAATCCAGTTGTGGATTAGAACAGCATTGGTAGTCTTAAATCTGCCCAAAGTTGCACCATGACCATTTGAAATTTTAGGGTCATTAAAAAATACCATCTCCCACCCACTCCATGTTGGAGGCATGTAAGGATAACAAGACTCTTGACACACAATCAATGGGGCAGAATCACTTCCTGAGCATCCAGAGTAAAGGTCGAAGAGATGAGCTACCAGTAATCTAGCTCAGAGATGGATTAGAGTCAAAAATAGTTGCAAGGAGGGACTTTCTAATGAAAGTGTCTTTGTGTTCACGATGCAGCAGACCTAACAGTACACAGATCCTCATAAATAAGGACATAGATCCCAGAGTCATAAATAACAGAAGAATAGTCCTGCTGGATCAGGCCAATGGCCCATATGGCATCCTGTTCACACAGTGGCCAACCAGATGTTCATGGGAAACCCATAAGCACAGCAGCACTCTCCCCTGTGGTTTCCAGCAACTGGTATATAGAAGCCTATCACCTCTGACTGTGGTGGCAGAACATATTCATTAGGGTTAGTAGCTGCTGACAGCCTTTTACTCTATGGATTTGTCTATTCTCCGAGTTGCTGGCCACCACTGCCTCTTAAGAGAGAATTCCCCAGTTTAACTATGCTCTCTGTAAAGACGTACTTTCTTTTCTCTCCTGAATCTTCAGCTTCATTGGATGTCAGTTCTAGTGTTATGCAGAGAGATGATTTTCTCCCTTTGTGCACACCATGCATCATTTTATACACTTCCATCATGTCACCTCTTAGCTGTCTTATGTGCACCAGAAAAGAGGAGGGTAAGTTCAAGTTGTTCCATGAGTGCAATGCTTTAGGGAACAATGCACAAGTTGATGCAACTCATATTTCTTCCCTGACTCCTCTGAAAGACTTCTTTACAAGATCCAAGAGACCTATCCAACATCATGGGATGTGTCTTACAGCTTTGCAATGAGGGAGGGAGAAGTTCTGTTGTGTGTTGAATGACTTCTCCAAGCACGCTGTTATTTAGCTGGATAAAACCGTGTCTCTCTACAAGTGTGTATATTTGCATGTGTTACTAAGAATTCATGTAAATTTGTAAGAAATGGAAGCACTGTTCCTTATACTGCCTACTACAACCTAGGTCCAATGAATTGGAATGGTTTGAGGGTTACAGCTAAAGAAAAGAGGCATTGCAGACTCCATTTTTAAAAGAGGACATTTTCCGTCTCATTCAGTTTTTAAGAGATACGCAAATGAGTCACACATCTGTTTTGTTCTTGCACTTTTATTATTTTGTCAGGTATTGGTATAAGCTTTAAGGTCCAAGTATACAGCTTCTCTTGCATTTCTGTAGTAAGCATACATCTTTCCCTTAACAAGTGATGGCATCTGATTCTCAGAAAACTCTCCACGGTTCAAAATTACATGTGCAGAAGAGACTGTCTTACAACAAAATGATAAAATGTACAAAAACGAAACATAAATCGTGCTTGCTGCTTGCAAGTTATTTATCCATGGCACTCTTCCACCATCAAATTAAAAAAAAAGTTTTCGAAAAAAACTAATTGGAATGTGCTTAAATGTCTGTTGAGTAACCTAAACATACGGTTTCTGTATTCGTTAAGCAATGTTCTGAGTTCAACGTAGAACTGGCGAACATAAATAGTTCTCTAATGTAATCTCATGGCTAAATAAACATTCTGTATAAGTCAGTCCTTTGAAGCAAATTTCAGTCGACCCCCAAGAACCACATCCACTGTAAAGGTTAATGGGCAACAGTAAGCCGTGTATAAAACATGCAAAAACTGCCTATAAAATTAATAAAATCAAATGGGCAGGGTATTCTATAAAAATATCCACTGCATATTTAAATCAAAACACTTACTCTATTTAAAGTACCTCCTGCCAGATGCCCAGGTTTCCAGTTACTTTTGCAACATAAAAAAGGATCGCTCATAGAGCAAATGGTTAACAAAAGATTATTTCAACAACTTCACAAAAACTGAAATCTCAATAAAGATCATACTGTTAACACAAACAATTACGTTTCTATATTACAGAAGTGCTTTATATAAGGGAATATTTTAGAAAAATATAATTGCATGAGGCCTATTCGATTGATCTTCACCCTTACACTTGCCTTTTACTGCCACATGTAGCGAGGTCACCTCCAATTTTAAACTTGTTTTACACACTCACTCCTCATATTCAAAGTTAGTAAAATACCACCAGGCTCCCAATGGAGTACACAAATTCAAAAATTTGAGGAATTATCCACTGCCTGCAATGTTAAGCTACTACAGGTTGTCGACAAATTGGGCAAGTGGAATTCTCAGAAAGCCAGCGATCAATACAGTGAAAATGGAACTCATGCATACAGGGCAACTGCCTTAGCTTATTTCCTGAAACATATTCATTAATGCAAACACTACAGGTCTTGCTTACTTCACCCTCTTCTGCACCAGGAAGCCCATAATTGCGAGTAGAAAGATTGTCAATTTGTTCTTTGGTTAACCCCCTCAAATGGTCACTAGTACTTTCATCTAATAAAAGGTAAGGTACAAGACGAAGGATGGGAAGTGTTCCACTTTCAACAAAACTGTTTGCATCTTGAAACTGTCTGTTACCTTGAGCTTCATTACTTTGATTGTAGTGTTGGGTCGCATTGGTTTCTCCATGCCATTCTCTGCTACCTTGCTCAGCAGGCCTGCTTCGAAGAGAAGCTTCACTGAACTCACCAACGCTGCTTAGAGTGTGCACGTTAAACAGTTCTGGCTGCGTGTCTGCCGAGTGCTGACCACTCCTCTGAGCTTCGGAATCTGACTCGGTGCCCATTAAGGAGCTTAGCTCTCCAAATCCAGTCATAATTTGCCGTAGAATTGATCTAAGAGCCGCCGATGAAGATTCCCCGAGCCCAATTTCAGATATCCTACGAAGGGGTATCCGTATGGTGCTAACGTACGTCCGTATGCCCGCATGTTCAGATCGTGAAACGGTCTGACGAAAACCCTCCCTATCGCTTTCGAAACTGACTGTGTTGTCTGCCGTGCCTGCTCTCGAACGAGTTCTAGTAGCAATGCTGTCTTGATCTCTATTTTCTCCAGTACGAATTCTTCTCACCTGAAGGTCTAATGTAATAATAGGATGTCTTCTAGGCGCAGTTGTGGGTCTGGTAGATTCCTCCTCTTCCAATGTTATGCCCAGTGTTGGCACTTGGTCCTCACCTTGCTCAGGAGGCGGCTGGGCTGTTTGCACCTGGCCAGACCTTCTGTGGATTTGCTGTGCATTCATACGTTGCCTTCTTTCCAAATGGGACTGAAACTGACTACTGAACGTTGATCTTAGTCTTAAAACTTCTGGCCTTTGCCTTGCATTCCTCCGAGTTCTAGCTCTCCTTCTGTGAACAGTCACTGACGAGACTCTGTGAATTCTCCTTTGCCTAATAATGTTGTGTTCATTGTCATCTAAGATGTTGTTGTGTGCTGCAAGGCCTGCTGAGCTTCTGTTTCTGACTCTGCCAGGGAATAACTGAGTTGATACTTCAGCATTTTGTGTCACTGAGCCACTAACGTTGCCAGCCCTTGATGAGGCAACTGCACGACCAACAGTCTCTCTCAATGTCCTGCTCCTTGTTCGGCTGGCTATGGGACTCTCTTCTATCAGAGACCCGTTCTCTACCTGCCTTCCATTGGGATCACCAAGAAGGTAGCCGTTCAATTCTTCCCCAGGAGCGTCAACACTGTTATGTTCGTGATTTATATTTATTTCGAGACTAAACCGAAATTCCCCGCTACTCGGGTTTGCTCGGCTTACAGCCCTCCAAGTCTGGTTCCCACTCTGTCCACTATGGCTGGAATTTCCTGTACGGTGGAATGTGCTCAGCCACTCTAGCAGCGAGCTGTTTGTTGAATTTCCCCCAACAGTTTCTGCATCTGTAAGTAGTTTTTTTAAAAAAAGAAAGAAGACATTTTTCATGACTCGCTTCACTTAGACAAAGCAGCTAACTGCAATTGTCACGTGACACCTGGAATACATGACAGTCAGTCATATAATCATCTATCACCTATCACATACAGAGCTCTCATTCTGCTTCCCTTACAAATGCTATGAAATCTAAAAGCCAACCACCCAGTACAGAGGTCAACTATGTTTGAAGAGTTATATTCTTTGCTTCTTAAAGATGTCAATCAAAAGCCTAATCTGATGCACTAGTCTCCCCACAACTTCTCGTGTATCTAAGAGCTGTGTACAACCTCTATATCTACCCTTCATGTAAAAAAATAACTGTCTCCCATCCCGAATCTATAGTCCCCACTCAATTATTTTCTGCTTCTGCTAGCCTAGAAATTTGAGGCATACATAATTATCTTTCATAGCTTTGATGCTACAATTTAGACCCAGCAAACAAGCCACATAATTTATACCTAGCTGTTTGTGTGTGCGGGCACCTGTATACACAACTGTGCACATGTCAGTCATATTGTGTACTGTTTGGACACGTGATCTCAGTAACGTGCGAATGAGCACTTTTAGAAATTCCAAATAAGCAGAACTCTTTTAAAGTTTTATGTTAGTGGGATTTCACCTACTAGTTTCTAGGTTCAAAACCCCGAGGAGCATAACTGAATATAGTAGGTGAAATTGAGGGGGGTGGGAATCACATGTGCAACTGGGTCTCAGTCTTGGAAGCAAAAATGAAAAGCTTTGAAAGAGCAAGCCATGCCTTGACAAAAATAGGGAAGTCCAATTTGCCCTGGTGGTATCTGGTACAAATAAATGTACAAGTTACAAGTGGGGAAGCCATTAAAATTGATAGGAAAACTGTGTGGAAGGTCATAGGAGAGGAGAGTAGTGTCTGGAGTTAGCAGCCCACAGCAGAGGAAGAAAGTAAATTGCTTCTCTATTCTCTCCTCACCCATCTATCTCTGTCCTCCTCATTGCTAGGGTCCAGAGTGCTCTTTCCTGCCTACCAGAACAGCCAAAAATAAGAAAGCAAGGTGAGAAAGCACCAAATACAGGAAAGGTTTTCAGGTGCAAAGAAGAATGTTGTGAGTCCAGCCTGTTTCAATTTGAATTCTTCTTCAGGGGCACTCTTAAGACCAACCAATTTTGGTCTTATTATCAGAATTATTTTGCAGCCAAGTTGGGTGTAAAGGCTGAAACTGGTTGTGCCTAAAACAAGGTATACTAACTCTGCGCATTCTAGTTTCATCTAATACTGCAGCTGGAAAGTGTTTTCATATAATGACAGCAAAAGGCCACAGATTACATCTTGAATAAGTAGCCAAAAATATTTGCACTACTCAGCAGAAGTATAGCGCCTTTGTGCCTTTCACTTCTCAGCAATCAATCCTTTCGCAGGATTAAACAACATCTTGATACAAAAAGCAGAGATAGCTTTACTCGCCATAAGTCTGATTTCTGCAGGTCTCTTTCCTTGTCCTTATATTAAACACTGCCCTTACCTTTCTGCGAAGTGCACTATATGCAGCCACAGAGCACAGACTCTCTTGCCTAGAAATCCTGCTCTAGTTTTCCTTAACTCCCATGCAGCAGCTGTGCACAATGAAAATACTACCCTTTCTCCAGCTGTTTACCTTCCTTTCCTTGGACAAGGTCATTGCAATAGGGTTTGTTGGCTGCTGATTTTAACAAATACTAATTTTGCTAAGGTATCTAAAGAGCCTGCACCTGCCAGAAGTTAATCAAGAGATTACTATATTAAAATAACAGCTTACCTCCGACAGTACCTCCTTCCCAGTCTCTATTTTCTCTGTCAGAATGTGATGCCAAATGCTCCTTTGCACCTAGCAAACGTTGCTGCAGCTCATTTGCTGTTATTTCTCCTGAAACAGATAGCAATATGACCAGTTTATTTATTGGTTCAGATACTGGGTGAAGACCTAGAAGCAAACAGAGCAGCTATTCAACATAGGAGTTAACCTGGCATGACCAGACTACAGAAGCAGAATTATAAGCATGCACTAGACACAAGGTTCTGCATTTTGACAATGCAGTTTTGATACAGCAATCCAAAACACTGGCTGGGAGTAACATCCAAAGCCCTGCCACTTGTGCTGGCCAGAGCAGATGGTGGCAGTGGTGGTTTTCTAAACATTTTTGCTGCTATAGTTTCAGGCTGACACAGTAAAGGGACCCTGGTTAGCCCCTTCTTTAGGATGTGGCCTGGCTTTGGATTCAGCAGATCCATTGCTGGCCCTTCTCTGCCACTATAATGTATCTTTTTTGGGCCTTTACAATGGTTTTCACAGGCAGCAGTATGCACTCCACCACACTTTCAGCAATTGGGCTGGGGGGTTTGGCTGCAGTGGTGACCCCATGCACCAATAAAGCCCAGTAGTGGGACACCTCTTCCTCTAAACCCATTTAACAGCACATATCAGGGGATTGGATTGCTGTGCCTAGCACTGACCAAAATGTAATGATTCTAGAATCAAGTTTAAGAAACTGAAATCTAATATTTTGTGTTTCCTCTGTTTTGCATGAACCTAGACTTCATTGCGAGCTAAAAGATGAAAGAACAAAGACCTAACTTGCAATGCACATTTAAAAAAAGAATTTCAAAGTTTTCAAAGCACACGAGGAACGAATTCTACCCATAATTATGTTTATCTACCCATTGCTTCATACCAAGTTTATTATACAGTTTCAAAATGGTGGATTAAAAAAGCTGTATTCAGTTTGTACTATGTTAACAGTAAAGCTGTATTAAATGTAAGAATTCTGCTCATCAATGGTTCCTCTTCATCCTGGAGAAGAGTGACTAGTGGGGTGCCACAGGGTTCTGTCTTGGGCCCGGTCTTATTTAACATCTTTATCAACAACTTGGATGATGGACTCAAGGGCATCCTGATCAAATTTGCAGATGACACCAAACTGGGAGGGGTGGCTAACACCCCAGAGGACAGGATCACACTTCAAAACGACCTTGACAGATTAGAGAACTGGGCCAATACAAACAAGATGAATTTTAACAGGGAGAAATGTAAAGTATTGCACTTGGGCAAAAAAAATGAGAGGCACAAATACAAGATGGGTGACACCTGACTTGAGAGCACTACATGTGAAAAGGATCTAGGAGTCTTGGTTGACCACAAACTTGACATGAGCCAACAGTGTGACGCGGCAGCTAAAAAAGCCAATGCAATTCTGGGCTGCATCAATAGGAGTATAGCATCTAGATCAAGGGAAGTAATAGTGCCACTGTATTCTGCTCTGGTCAGACCTCACCTGGAGTACTGTGTCCAGTTCTGGGCACCACAGTTCAAGAAGGACACTAACAAACTGGAACGTGTCCAGAGGAGGGCAACCAAAATGGTCAAAGGCCTGGAAACGATGCCTTACGAGGAACGGCTAAGGGAGCTGGGCATGTTTAGCCTGGAGAAGAGGAGGTTAAGGGGTGATATGATAGCCATGTTCAAATATATAAAAGGATGTCACATAGAGGAGGGAGAAAGGTTGTTTTCTGCTGCTCCAGAGAAGCGGACACGGAGCAATGGATCCAAACTACAAGAAAGAAGATTCCACCTAAACATTAGGAAGAACTGCCTGACAGTAAGAGCTGTTCGACAGTGGAATTTGCTGCCAAGGAGTGTGGTGGAGTCTCATTCTTTGGAGGTCTTTAAGCAGAGGCTTGACAACCATATGTCAGGAGTGCTCTGATGGTGTTTCCTGCTTGGCAGGGGGTTGGACTCGATGGCCCTTGTGGTCTCTTCCAACTCTATGATTCTATGATTCTATTAGATTTTGAGTACCGGAAGTCAAGTCTCACCTGGAGTCCCCAGAAGGTTGTGATCTCTCATTAACCTGTAGTCTTCATCACTGAGCTCATTAATAAACTGGTAATAGGCTTCCTCTCTATTAAGGCGTTCCTGTTGCCACTGTCGCTCATCTTCACCACTGTGGCTTTGAGATGTGGTCTGCCCACCATCTTCCCCTGAGTAAGAACTAGAGCAGTCCATTCTGGGAACACCAGACTGTTGTAAAATGGAAAGAAAAATAGAGGAAGTTATCTGGGCTGTGTGTTCCAAAATTGTTGGTGTGTTTGATTCGGCTCTTATATGTGTACTCAATATCATATACCATTATTTACTGTAGTCAATTCCTGGCTGCTAGGATGGCTGAGGTTGCAATTCAATGCACATTAAGTGTGGAGTCAGTTCTACTGAACACAATGTAACTTACTTCCAAATAGAAAAGTATTGGATCAGCTTGTAAGTTTGGGTTTAAATCTTACTCCAATGCATTTATCTTGTCAGGTTACTACTTCAAGTATTCAAAAGGTTACAGCCACTATGCAACAAGTATTTATGGTACAAATTATGCAGGAAATGGCAGGAAAGAGCATTAAGTTCATCTGGGTCTCTGTCGCTAAATATAACATGCAATAGAGTAAATTTAAGCAAATGGAGGCTGGCTAACATACGGTTCTCCAGTGACTGACTTACCTCTTCCAAGTGCCCTTTCGTGCAGATTGGTACCATACATAAACACATACGTACTTTTAAGAACTGTGAAAATCCTACACTAAGCAGTGGCCATCACTTACTCTCAACTACCTAAATAACTGCCCAGAGACAGCAGTTCATTAGCGTGTTAGGAGTAGAGCTGATTACAATGATAGGAGCAAAGCAATATCCTTTATCACAGAGCATATGTTTTGAATGCAGAAGGTCCCAGATTCAATCTGCAGCATCTCCTAGGGAGGACTGGCAGTGACCCCCTGTCTGAAATCCTGGAGACCTGCCATCAGTCAGTGTAGACAACACTGAAGTAGATGGCCCAATGATCTGCCTCAGCATTATGGCAGCTTACCTTTTACTTACTTATGATGGTTAACACTCAGGCATCTAACAGCAAAAAAAAATAGTACTAGGGATTTGAATGAAGAATCAACAGTAAGAGTGAAAGCAAAGTTCTCACGTTAAATATTTCCTTTTCCCTCAACCCTGCTAGGAGGTGGAGGTGATACAGATCTCTAGCAAGGTGTGATGTTGAGAATCATATCAGATAATTCCAGTCTTCATTTTTTTCCAGTGCTCTTTGAACAGGCAGGGTGAATGTTACGCAAATCCTGTATGAGAAGGTAAAAGAAACGTGTAGAACAATCTACGGTAACAAGCAAAAATCATTGGCTTGGAATTTAATAAATAACCCATCAACTTTCCAACCCCTCCACAGCTGCTTCCCTCTCATAGTGTCTATAGGTCCACTGTCTCTGAAGTCCACTGACTTTAACTGGACAGAGAAACATTCATCAATGGAACATTGTCCAGCAAGAAAGTGCAATGAAAGCATTTGTAACTCTTAAATTTCTGCAAGTCTCGCAATAGTTAAAGGCAAAGAACCCATCATGGGGGGGGGGGGGGGATATAAGCTGGAGGTTCGTCATCCGTAAAGTACAGCACAGCTTTTAAAGGACCTTTCAAACACCTATATCCATGAACATGGATATCCTTTTTAAACAATTCCTCATTTACTCCAACTTTGCTACCCCTTTCCTGCATAATATCCTTTCTAGATTATGCCCAGCGATGCTGGGCCATATGTAACCACTGTCCTTCAACCCACCATGGCAAGCCAAACTCGACAGGGTAATGGCATTTAGTCTATTGCACAAAACACGCTCCCACCCCGGCATGGTGGATCTCGGGGCACCTTTCAGACATTTACGGCAGCATAAACTTGAGCTGCTAAGGTGCCACAAAGCTTTTGAATTAAAGCCAGCTCCTCTCCCTCCCCCTCCCCAACACGTCTTTGCCAAGCCTCCCTGGAGCTTTGGCCGGAGGCGCTGAGCTCCTCCCTCCGCCCCGGCCACATTTAAGAGCCCTGGGCGGGGGGGCGACTCCCAGCCAGCCACCTGCTGGAAAGACGCTCCGGGGTCCGCTCCGGTTCCCGAGCAGCACCCACCGGAGCCCGTTAGGCCGGGGCCCGGGCTAGGGTATAACGGCCGGTTGCTGGGAGACCAGGGTAAACCTAGGCAGCGACGCCCACACAAACCCCTCTTCGCCCCCGGCAGCTATGAGGAAAGTATCCTCCAACAGATTGCTTCCCGTAATAAAAACGCGCCCCCGCCCGCCCCGCCTTTCCTCGGCAGCGGCTACCAGCAAGAAACCGACAACCCGGCCAACTGCAAGGCACCGAGGTGCACCGGCAACAGCGGGCCGCCGGCTGCTGGTGCCTCGGCTCTCAGTTCCGCCAAGAAACGCGCAGGCGCAGGATCACACCTCTCCCCGCCCATTCTAGGCAGCGCAAGAGCGCTCCCGTGGGAAACGAGCTGGCGCAGGCGGGGAAAGAGAGGCTGCCCGATCCCCGGGCGGCTTCTCCGGGGCGCAGGAAAGCTGCGTGGCCGGCAGTGCCGTCCGAGCATGTCAGGAAGAGCGATAAAAAGTTAAACTAATTGGAAATAACTTGCAGGTGACAGATTGGCTTAGAAATTTATATAAGTTAAGTGATGTTTAACATGTACAATTTTGAATTGAAAAGATATAAGGATGTTAATGAACTAAGTTAGGTTTATAAGAATTAGGATTTGGAAAGCCAATATAAGGATATGCATGGAAATTCAACCAAGGGGAAACGAGGAAGTCACTTAACAATGTTAATAAGTGTAATTTTAATAAGGTTATGATTTATATTTGTTTGTGTGCTTTATTTGTTTATAATTTTGTGAAAATTAATAAAAAAATTGAAGGGGAAAAAAAGAAAGAGCAATAAAAGGGGAAAGCGGGTTGAGTGAGCAAGTTCTGGGGGACCAACCATTGGGGACTCAGGGGCCAACCAGCCGAGCCCCCTCTCTGGGCGGGGCACAGCAGCAAGGGCAACTGAAGCACAGGCTGCTACTGGGCACGATCGTATTCAGCGCTTTACCCAAATAGAGAGTGTCGAGTGTAAAGAGGAGGTAGTCAGTGTGTTGCCCTCCAGATGTTGCTGGACTTCCAACTCCCAACATCCCCAGCCAGTCAGGGATACGGCGGGATTTAGTCCAAATGCATCTGGAAGGCGCCCGGTTTCTCAGCACAGAGTAATCCACAGGAGTGGCTGCAGGTGTGACGGGAGTGGTTATATGCAAGTTGCACCAGCTCCAGAGAGGAGCTGTTGCCTTTTTCTCTCTCTCGGGAAGTACAGCAGACAGCATTGGGTCTACACATAGAAAGCTGCCAGTCAGAGGGTCTACACATAGAAAGCTGCCAGTCAGAATACACAGTACTGAACTAGATTGGCCAGCGGGTCTGACTGAGTATAAAGCATCTTTCTACACTCCCAAGACAAGCTCCTTAGGAAAAAAATATGCATTGGCTACCATCCCTAATAGGTAGGCCTGGAACCTTTTGAGATGAAAAAGATGAGATGTGCTGATAAATATTTGATGGTTTTCTGCCTTTTAATGGAACTTCAAAATCTGCCATGACATGGCCTGCCTCACTGCACCCATTATACAGTGGTTTTATGTATAACCAAAGTTAAAAGAGAATTTGCAGCAAAACTGATGGAAAGGATTCACACACTTTGCTACCACAAAATGCATCTGCGGGGGGTTTTTTTTTGGTGTGCATTATGCTTTCCAGGTCACATACGGTCAGTCACATGTGCACACTGGTAATTTTCCATCATTCCTGATGACAGATACAAAATGAAAGCCATAGTAACCTATTTACCCCAGCAATCTGCCTATGAGCAGTATAGAATTAGAAATCTGCCTGCTAGACAATAGGAATTCATATGTGCACATATATAGGTGTTCTATGGGAGACTATGGGGACAGTGGAGGGAAATTCACTCTTTATAGTAGATGAACATAGAAATTCATTGAAACACATTATTCACCCGTCCTTCAATCCGACGTCAATAACTGTGGGTGGTATCCAACTAACTTGTTCCATCAGTGCAAGAAAATTTGCTTGTGCAACAGAACTTTCCCTCCTCTCCTGCCCCTATGTGCCCCACAAATATGTTGTGGGGGTTTCCATAACCCTCTGGAGCAAATTTGGGAATGGTGCTAGACATGTGATTGGGGCGGGGGAGTTCTGCTGCACAAACAGAAATGCTTGTGTTGATGGAATGAGTTAGTTGGATGATGCCCCATGGATTTAGGCCTAAGGAAGCTCCTAGTTCTCGCTTTCTTCCAACTGATGTCAACCTCTGAACAGCAACACTATGCAGACCTATGTAATGTATAGGACCCATTGAACTCAGTGGGACTAACTTTTCAATAAACATGCAAAGAAATAGATTGTGAGACTCTTCCTGGTTCACATCTTCCTGGTCTTGGGCAGTGAATTCCAGTAATAGTCATTTTATAGAATTATGCATAGCCTCCTGCCTCATAGTCTCCTGTTTGTTTCCACAAACCAAAAAATATCTTACTTGGGCATCAAGATTTTAATTCCACAATCGTATATTCTCGAATGTAATCAATTATGCTGCTTTAGTCTAAGCAATTGTCCCCTCCACTTCACAATCTATTACTATTCTTTCATCAAACTCGATTTGCTCTGCAACCAGCTTTCACAAAGCCATTACTGTAACTTCTCTTCAAAACAATCAAAACAATTCCCTCTCCCCCAAACTCATACAGTAATAGATCATGTGAAACAGTATTAGGGCATTAGAAGAGAATGCATAGTTGAAACCATTTTGGGCATACAGTTGTTTTATTCTCTCAGGTTCACATTGGATTAATTACTACTTAGTCTGCAGAAAAATAAAACTGGTTGCTCTCCCTCTTCACTTCACAAAACCACCCTTTCCTTGGAAAATTCATATAAATAGGCTAAAGAGGGCAGCAGATTTCAAATAATGGTGAATGTGCTGCAGTGATCTGTTAAATTGATACAAATTTAAACTGAGCACTGTTCCAATCTACTAAAAGAATAAAGGACAATGACTCAATTGTAGGCTGTTGAAATGATATGCTTACTGAAAAGCCCTGTAACACTTTTCTAAATGCAAGAATCAATTATGAAAAGATCTATATTGAATTATTGTGTACAGTAAATTCATTTTATGGTGTGAACTGTCATGCATGGCAGAAGTGCCATTTTGATGGGTGGGGGACAATATTCACTACAAGATTCAAGGCCTGCTACTTAGCTACATTCAGCTGCAGACTGAGAAGCGGATCTGAAGCTCAGTGGAGCAGCATAGATTTTCATTCAAAAGATCTCACTTTCTACCCGACTTTTAGGGGAAGACTGCATTCATGCAGTCTTGCTATAACGCTTGCTTTCTCATGCAAAGTAGGTCGGCAGTGGCCTTAAACTGTCTCTGGGTGGAGCTAGGAGTCCACCATTACTATCGTGTCCACGTTTAGGAGGGATAATAAAGCTCTGCCTCCGTCACCCAAGGCTGGGCCTTCCAGCTGTTACGGGGGACCCAACTCCCATCAGCCTCAGGGATGAAGAGAGTTGGGTCACGGGTTCGCCACAACCGGCTCTACGCCGCCCCAGAGCAGCCCTGGGAGGGTCAGGGCTTTGCTGCCTTCCCCCACTCCACACATTACGTCTTCCGGTTTAAAAGCAAAATGCATTTCAACAACACGAAGCAACCCCGTGACATAATAACGCTATGAAATAAAGGCTGTCAGGTCAACCTTGGAAAATGTTGCTGCACCTGCTGGTGTAGTCTCATATGTGCTGCATTTAGTAGTTCTCCTTCAAGGCATCTCCCTTTTGCCGCCCGTCCACACTCCAGAGCCAACTCCAACCTTTCCTTCCTTCCTTCCCAAAACGCGTTTCCTTGGAGATGGCGCATCAATCGCGAACCCCGAGGACTTAAATTCCTATCACGCGCCAAGCCCACATCCGGTGACTACAACCCCCAGCATGCAACGCTGCATCCACCGCCGTCAAACCCCGGGTTCCAAGCACGACCCGAAGACTAATTCCCATCACGCGCCAAGCCCACATCCGGGGACCCTCTGACTACAACTCCCGACATGCCCGTTTATCGCGCAGGCCGCCTTATGGGGGCGTCCCACTTTGGTCTCTATTCGCTTCACCTGCCCAAGCCTTTCGGCTGGTGGCCGCCGAGGCGCGGTGCATGCCGGGGGAAGGGAACTGAGGTGAGGAGACGTGCGAAGAGGGGGCGTGGCCTGAGAGCCGGTTGGATTCCACGTGGTGCGCTTTCTAGTACCGAGAGAGATACCAAAGGAAAGGGGCGGAGAACGTTGGGGGGGGGGGGAGAGAGAGAGCGCGCGCGTAGGTTTTGCGACGCTCTTGTTTTGCAGCAGCGTGGTCAGGCGCGGCTGCCGTATTCCGAGGTGCGAGATACCGGCAGTGTGTTATTGTGTGTGTGTGTGTGTGTGTGGTGCGCGCGCGAGCGACTCGCCTGTTGGGTTCTTCAGGCGGCTGAGGGAAGCGGCCGCCACAGCAGCAACCGCCGCCTCCCCACACAAGGCACCGGCTCCGGCTCGCGCCTGGTCCCCGCGCACGCGGCAGCCGCCCTCCCCCTCCCTCGCCTCCTTCACCTGGATGGTCCGCGTCGCGGCGGCGGGGCCTCCTCCTTCTCCCTCACCCTCTCCCTCTCCTCCTCCTCCCTGGTGCCTGTGGCGGCGGCGGGCGGGGGCTCCTCACGGCCGGGTGTCGTCCGAGGAGGCGGCGGTGGGTGCGGGCGCTGAATGAAGATGGACTATGACTTCAAGGTGAAGCTGACCGGGGAGCGCGAGCGCGTGGAGGACCTCTTCGAGTACGAGGGCTGCAAGGTGGGCAGGGGCACCTACGGGCACGTCTACAAGGCCAAGCGGAAAGACGGGTGAGTGGACGGGCGAGCGGCTCGCATATACGCACACAGACAGAGCCCAAATTCAGTGGTGCAGTGACCGTAACGCGAAAGGGAAATCCGGGAATGCCGCTGCAACGGAGCGTCAAACGGTGCAGCCCATTTAGCTTGGGGTGGACTCCGGGCGGGCGGGCAGTTTGCCATGATGGTCGCCTCAGCCCACGGAAGGGGGGGTGTCTCTTATTCTTCCCTTTCCCCGCCCCGGTCCCTGCTTTCCGTTTCCCTCAAATGCCTTTCTTCCCTTTCTTTTCTCTCCCCCACCCCCCTCCGCGGTCTTTTCCCTCCTCCTCGGAGCCGCCCCTGAGGGCTTTCCCGTCTGCCACGCTGTCTGCCTTTGCTGAGAGCGCGCTCCGGGTGGATGGGGGGCTGCGTGAAACTCTTTCCCCTCCCCGGCGCCGCCTTGGCTTTTGTGAGGAGGAGATCCCACTTGGGCAGTTCCCTAAAAGTCTCTTCACTGCAAGCGTGTCCGCCTTGTGCTGGCGTGTATTTAAAGAGCCTTACGACACCCGAAGGGCTAACAGGTTCATATGCGGATTTTTTTGGACTGGAGCCCTTTTTTATATATACGGTATAAAGACAATGAGGAATGCTGTAGTCCCTGGAAGCTCATGCCACAGCGACTCTGTTAGCTTGTAGGGTAGAGTAAGGGCACATGTGTGGCCCTCCAAATGTTGTGAACCTTTCCAATGGTCTGGGATGGTGGGAACTGTAGTGCCCCACCATCACTAGGGTGTCACAAGACTGCTCTTTCTGTCTAGGTCCTAGGAAATATAGGAAGCTGCTTTATGCCATATTAGACTATTTCATATGTATTGTTAGCTCTGACTGGCGACATCTCTCCAGGCTCTCTGGCAGAGAAATGTGTTTCCCATCAGCTGATGCTTTTTAAAACTGGAGATGCCACGGACCTGAGTGCAACTGCAAGAAAGGCACAGGCTCTGCCATTGAGCTCTAGTTTTTACTTGTAAGAAAGTCCCACCTTCACTCCTACCCCCTGGCAACTCCTGCCGCATCTCTGTGCATACACTATGTATTTTGTATTACTGTACTTCCCATTTCTTTTCTAATTATCTTCCTCTTCTTTTTGCCTCCTCAATCCCTTCTTCCTTCCCTATCTTTTTGTCTGCCACCTCATGTTTCATTACTAATTGCTTCTTTGTCCCTCATACTCCATTTATTTATCTATTTTTCAGTGTGATTGGTCCCAGCACTTCTATCTCAGTTTAATTACTTAAGAAATAGTTATCACCTAGTCCTAGAGGCTATTTGTCTTCACCTCTCACCACTTTAGAATTGCTTTCCCACATGCAAGAAGGCACGAGGCACTGATATTCTAATAATCAGACTAGGTGAAGTCTAAAATGTGGCAAGGGGTAACTGATCCTTCAATAATCTTAGAACATAATCTGTCTCTTCCTGCTTATCTTTGTGGAGTTATGTCTGTGGCTTTCTCCTAAACAATGCCTCTTGTCTCTCATTCCCCGATTAGCACATTCTTGAGTTTATACCTGGCCGTCTTAGTAACTGTGGTTTTATTACTAGTGGGGTTTTTTTTAGCAGTTCTCATCTTATACCTTACAAAACATCCTATTATATTAGATACAATAAGTGACAGCCAGCATGCATCCAGCTGTAGAAATCCTCTTGTGTAATCTTTTGAAACAGAGCTCTCTCAGTTAAAGAAATTGCTCTACTTATAGCAGACCCACCCGGTTTCTGTTTTTTTTGCCAACCTGCATTTGATTTTCATTACTTAATAGCTTGTCACCATTTTGTACTTCCTTGCTGACTGCTTTTGTGAAGGATACATACCAATCATCATAGAGGGATTGGTGATTTTTTCTTTTGAAATACATATTTTACCTTTTTCTTAGTAGAGCTGTGGGGAAAAGAAATTGAATTGGAGTTAGCTTCCCACAGTTAACAAGAGATAACTTATTAATTGTAACCTAAGTTGCATTACCTAGCCTAGCATTTTTGTAGCCATAAGAACCTGTAGTCTGCATTTCTTATTACTTCTGGGCATTTTGTATTCTAAATATTTATGAATTGTGGAATCTTTAACAACAGATTTATCCTGCAGCTCCAGCTTCATTTCTCTTATGCTGGTTATGGGTGATGCACTTAATGAGCTTTCTATAGTAACAAGTCATACCTTAGTATTTCCAGGGTAAATGCAATTTGCACATGACTGTAGCATGTTGGAATCTGGGGAGGTTTTCACGTGTGGTGGTCACTCACTATGCATAAGGATGCATGTAGTTGCATGTGGAAAGGGGTATTTTATTTTAAGGTTCCACATGCTGATACCATGCTTCCCAAATTGGACCTGAAGCCATTTTGGCCGCTTTGAAGTAGGTAGGTATTTATGAACTTCACAGCCAAAGTCTGGATGTAGGGCATGTTCATCCACTTTCTTTATTTTAAAAATACATTGCAGTGGTACCTCTGGATGTGAACGGGATCCATTCCGGAGCCCCGTTTGCATCCTGAAGTGAATGCAACCCCGTGCATGCGTGGGTCACGATTTGCCACTTCCGCGCGTGATTCATTTTGAGCGCGAGCGGTGAAACCCGGAAGTAATGCGCTCCGTTACTTCCGGGTCGCTGCGGAGTACAACCCGAAAATGTTCATCCCGAAGCTACTTCAACCTGAGGTATAACTGTATTAGAAAATTTTGAGGCTTGCCTATTAAACCTCCCTATTCCAAGTATGTAGGTAAGACTTTAAAATTAGTATTTGGAAGACACGACTGTTTCTTTTGTGTCAAAGAATCTTTCCTTGGCAAGTCAGCAGAACTATTTAAACCTTAATTTGATTATTTATAAACCCAACTTGCTTTCTGATTATTTACACATGAGTATATGCAATGTGTGGAGCATTTCAGTAAATGACATTCACAGGACCATATTGACTTTGGAACGAACTTGGTTTCCCCCTCCCCCCATCTGTGATTCTCTGGGTGGCTATCTGTCATGTATGATTTAGTTGAGATTCCTGCATTGCAGGGGGCTGGACTAGTTGACCCTTAGGGTTCCTTCCGGCTCAACAGTTATGTGATTCTGTGAAAGGTAATTATGCCTTTGTATGTGCCACCATACATAAAATAACTTGCTATTCTATATTACACGTTTGTGCAAATTACTCTAATGATGTAAATCTTGATAAAAACTGACACTGACGTGTTCAAATACTAAAGTATTTACAGTTCTTGAGGGCAAACCTGTTGCTGCTCAGACAGCTTACCCTTTAAAGGTCAACAGTGTCATCCAATGGTGACTGTCCATTGGTGGAAATTAATGGAAGGCATCAGTCAGCAGAAGTGGAAAGGAGGCAGTTTTAGTGATCCTTACCAATCTAAGTTGAGGTCTTTCAGGGGTTCAGCATCTCCTTGAAACTCACAATGATCAGTAAAATGCTTTGAAACAATCTTCTGTTGTGATTAATTATAAATTACACCTCAATCCTGTGTGCTACCTGGTATTGGTTTCTATGGGAATAATAAATTTTTAAGTTCAGTTCAATATTATTCTAAACTTAATAGCTTTCAGATTGTTTTTAAAACTGTAGGTAACTTGCAGCTTACATACATTTAACTTGAATGCAATCAGCTTTATGTACTCATCAAAATAAAAATAAATCAATAAAAGGGGACAGAAAGTGGGCAGGCACCTGGGAAAAAAGACTTTGGCAATCCCACCAGCCATTGAACCCAGTGTGTTTTGACTATATGTGATTTTGGCATAACTGCCGAATACCGTATTTTTCGCACCATAGGGCGCACCTAGTTTTGGGAGGCGGAAAACAAGAAAAAATTATTCTGAACCCCAGAAGCCAGAACAGCAAGAGGGATCTGGCTTCTGGGATACCGTGTGGCTGTTCTGGCTTCTGGGGTAACCGTGCCAAGCCTCTTCAGGGCAGCGGGATGAAGGCTCCCCCTGCCCAAAGAGGCTGCGCAGGGCTAAAGCAGAAGCCAGGACAGACACGTCGCTGAAGGGGTACTGCGCCTTCTCTCTCTCTGCGCAACGCCCCTCCTTCACAGGAGAGGTGCTGCGCAGAGAGGGAGAAGGGGCAGTGCCCTTCAGAGATGCTGGAGAAGGAACAGAAGAAGACCCTTCTGTTCCTCCTCCGGCTTCGCTGGACAGGCGCGTTGCTGCGAAGCGGGAGGAGGAACAGGAGACCCTTCTGTTCCTCCTCCGGCTTCGCTGGACAGGCGCGTTGCTCAAGGGGCGCTGCGCCTTCTCTCTCTCTCTCTGCGCAGCGCCTCTCCTTCACAGGAGAGGTGCTGCGCAGAGAGGGAGAAGGCGCAGCGCCCTTCAGCGAAGCTGGAGAAGGAACAGAAGGAGACCCTTCTGTTCCTCCTCCGGCTTTCAGGACAGGCGCGGCGCGGCAAAGCCAAGGAGCCTGCATTCGCTCCATAGGACGCACACACATTTCCCCTTCATTTTTGGAGGGGAAAAAGTGCATCCTATAGAGCGAAAAATACGGTAACTTAAGAGTCGCTTGTAATTTAAATGTAGCTAGTGTTCCTTGTATGAATATTGAATTATGTCTTTAGGTTACTCTAGTGGTGCTCTTTTTACTTGCCAGTTTCAATGTGCAAAAAATATCCAATATAATGTGGTTGTGTTTTTTTATATGATGTGCATATTAGATTTTTGAAAGTGTTCTCCAGTTCAATCAAAATAAAAAGGGATCCTCATAACTACAAAAGCAACTTCTTAGTTATTTTAAGTGCAGGATCCATGACCAATAGCTTTGTATGCTAATACAGCTCCTGCAAGGGAAGTAGGTCAGGTAAGTTGTGTTTTGCTGTGTGTCATTTGCAACCCTTTTGAAACATCTCCCATATTTTTATTAACATAGTGTTGCTCCAAAAAAGCTGCTTTCCCCCAGGAACACTCTACTCCAACACCCAGCTCTATGCATTCACCTGATGGTGGCTTTTCCTGCCATAGCAGTCTTGAGGGCAGTATCTTGAGTTATTTTACATTTTAACAATTATCCCATCTTGCTATACAGTCTAGACCACTGATTAACAGTGATAGAAAATGAATAAAAAAGTAAACATAAGACAAACATTTAAAGGAGCAGGATCAATAGCTAGCAAGTCTCGTAGCAGTTCTCAACCTGTGGGTCCCCAGATGTTGTTGGACTACAACTCCCAGCATCCCTGAGCTCTGGCCTTGCTAGCTAGGGGTGATGGGAGTTGTAGTTCAACAACATCTGGGGACCCACAGGTTGAGAAAGGCTGCAAGGCAATACTTTATCATTTTTTTAAAAAAAAACCTCTCTGAAATACCTGTAGTCCCCTAAAGCCAAGCAGTTAAGATACCAAGTGGCCCTCTTTTAGAAAGGATTTCCCTGAGTGAGGAGTACTTTTGCTTATATAACCACTCACCACACCTTGGATAACAAGGGAACACATAACAGGATATGATGCTGAACTAAGTGAATGGGAGTTTCTGTGGGAGGAGATGAACCCTTAAGGTACAATAATGTTTAGAGTTAAAGCTAGCTCTCTGAATGGAAACCAAATAAGAGTCAGTGGAGATGAGGCAGTATCGTGGAATGCTGTGCTCCTTGCCACAGACTTCAGTTTATAGTTTTGACAGATGCATTTGAATCATTTAGGTTTCCAAATGCTCTTCAGAGACAAACACATCACAGTATTCTAATATGGATGTTTTAAAAGCATTAGTGACACATCTTTTTTTTTGTCTAGGAGACGGAGGGTGCAATTGGCATACTAGCCAAAGCTGGTATAAAGTGTTCTTAGCCAATGTTAATTCTTGGAGATCCAGGAATGGTACCTGATCTAGAAGCGCTCCCAAGCTGTGGACCTGATTCTTAAGGGATAGGAGTGTGAACCCATTCAGAGCAGGTTCTGTGACTATCTTAGGATCATGTAAGATGGCTTTGAGTGCACACAACTGACAATCTCATATAGTTGTCATTGCAACAAATTTGTTGCTTTGTAGTTGGTTTAGTTGTTATATGAATGGACAGTGTATTCTGATACCTCCAGTGCTTAAGTTATTGAGAATGGGGAAGTAAGGAGGGGGCCTTTTTAAAGTCATGAACCCTCCGAACTTTAGTTGAGTCATGACACAACACTAACAGCCTTCTAAAACACTTGGTGAGTGTTCCCCCTTGCTGCCACCCCCCAGTAACATGAACACTGATTACCTGGTCATCCAGTCTTGACAGTTTAACTTCAGATGGTTCAGAAAAGAAAAATCCCAAGACACACAAAAACTTGATTTAGTTCATAAGCACTTCTTTTACTGTATTTTTAAATAGCCAGTGCAATATTAAGAATTGAGTGGCTGGAAATAAAACATACTCATCACATATCCTTGGGTCTGTCTCCCTAGGGTAAAACCATCTGTTTATTTACACTTCCTCCTTCTTGGTTTTTAACTGCTTAGCAGATCTATTTAGCAGATCCATCACCTGTGACATCTAGCAGTTTAAGCCCAAACATTACACATTTTATTGACTCAGACCATTTGTCCATCTAGCCCTTTACAACAGTGGCTCTCCAATATCTTTCCTAGAGCTGCTGCCTGAGGCATTTTAGGTACATATGCCAGAGATTGAACCTGGGACCTTGTATTTAAAATGGAGTTACTTGTGCTTTAAAACAGTCACAAAAACTGAGCTTCATATAGGGGTTTTGACTTAAACATATAAATTTTATAAAGCTGTTAAGGAATGAAATGATCAATGACTTTGAACTATTAAATCACATGTACACAACTAATTGCATATCTGAAATAAGAGTGTGCATAAGGTACTTCCAGAATTTTAGCTACAAACCAGTTATATAGAAGTCAGGGCCAAACCAGGCAAGACAGAATTTCCAGCTTTTCAAAGGAAAATAGCAGTTGTAGAGGGCAGGGACTGATCAAGACTGAGATCACAAGTGGGGGCAAAGGGCTAAATTCTCCCTACCCTGTCCCACACTAGTTTATTGATCCAGATCAGGGTCCCTGCACTGCTAATTACTTTAAGAAGCCATTAATGCAGTTGCTTATTCTGTGAATGGTGACTTGCCTGGTTTGGCCCTCAGTCTTTTTAAATGACCTATTATCTTTCATACAGAATTTTCAAATTCCAGATCATTATCTTATGCAGCATCTGTGAAAATGGTCATGATTAGGAACTTTAGAGTACAGTCATACCTCATGTTATGTTTGCTTCATGTTACGTTTTTTCAGGTTGCATCCCACAACGACTCGAAAGTACCGGAAAAGGGTTACTTCCGGGTTTTGCCGCTCGCGCATGCGCAGACGCGCAAAATGACGTCATGCGCAGAAGCAGCGAATCGCAACACGCGCGTGCGCAGACGCGCCGCTGCAGGTTGCATTCCTTTCATGTTGCGAACGGGCCTCCAGAATGGATCCCGTTTGTAACCAGAGGTACCACTGTAATGTTCTTTCTTATTTAGATGAAGGACCCATCAAGCTTGTCACTGTATCCAGGAGGATCTAGTTTCAGATAATTGTATGATGCAGATGTGTTTTTAATATTTTGAAGCATTTAGTGGTAAGAGAATATACATTCTTATTTCTATCAACCTTAATATTGCTCAAGCAAAATTGGAATTGCTAGGTTCTGTTTACTAGCCTGATTTCAGGCACTGTCTTCAGTGTTTTTCAAGGCATGTTTTCATGATAGGTGAACTTTGGTTTGCAATGCAGCAGGTGTACTCTGACCATAATACTATCGCCATTAATAGAACTTAATATCCTTTAAAGCCTTCTAGTCCTTTTGATCCTGTTTATGTTGTTGACTGTCACCAGCACTTTGGCAGTAAGTAAGCTTAACAGTTTGGTTGTGTGCAGCAAATAATTCCCTCTTGCTTATTTTAGGTTCCCTGCATGTTATGCTCTCTCGTACAGAGCACCATGCAACACACTAAACAAATGGTCTTTACCATTCTGTGTACTGGCCACGATCCTATTTTCCTCCATTCTACGCTAAATGGTTCCCTTTCTCTTTCATACTGTTGATCTTATCTCCTCTTACTTTGTGCCTGCCTTTTATTATGCAGTGTTTATGAAAAATGATTGCTTTTTTAAGGCTTATAATATTTTTTATTTTCTAAATAACCTAGTTAAAATTAAGCTTGAAAAGAAGCGAGTTCAACCTACACTTATTGGGTCAGGCCTGGTATCAGTGGCCGACAGCCAGGTTGGGCATTGGTTGAGGGTCCCGGGTCTCAGAAGGGCCTTCCTGCCAGGCCCAGGTGACCTGCTGAGGCACTGCTTGGCTTTCAAACTCTGCTTGCATCCACAACAGCCAGCTTGCTGCCTGGCCCCCTCAGCTGCTTTGCCTGAGCTCTGAGAAGGGGTCAAGGGGTTCCTTCTCAGAGCCAGAAATTCTGGGCGATGCTTGTGCTGCAACTGTGGTTTGCCATGACTGCTAGAAAGACCAGAGGGGGAATTTAAATTAATTGCTGAGGCAAACCCTAGCAGTGGCACAGGTATTCTCCTGGTCACCTCACCCAGAATGGCTCACTGTCACTAAAGAAGAAACCCTTTGGGTCCTTTCTCAAGAGTCAAGTGCTGAGGAGGTGGCAAAGAAGCTATCCACATTGCTGCTGCTTACTGCACCAGTGAATCCTCTTTCTTTAAGTAAAATGGGTGTAGGCAGAGAGCAGGGAGAATAGGCATTAGCAGGGTGAAAGAGTATGCTGCAGAAAGAAGGATGGAGGCATTGGCCATCTGAAGCCTGGTGCTATTCCTGTTTTGGGTGTTATCCGGCTTTAGCCATAAACAGAGCAGACCCAGTGAAATCAGTGAACTTAAGTAGTTTAAGTCCATTGATTTCAGTGGGTCTACAGGGTATGGCATACTTGGACAGTACCTATTCTCTCTTGAAAACGGAAAGATCAACAGTTTGCATAGTTCTCAAACTATGAATATTTGTGTTCTCTAAACAAAGACAGTCTTTGTCTTATGCACATGAACTGCTATGTCCAGTAACTAGCAGCTGTGTCTAAGCAGTAAAAGAGATGAGAGCTGGGAGTTGAAAAAAGAAGAAAAATGTATTTCTGGGAACTCAGAATTGTTGCAAATGTGACAATTATGTAGCAGTTAATAAATATCAATATTTTTTTCAAGGGCAGGTGCAAGTCTTTCTCAATAGTATCCTCCCTTTTTGTTTAATATTTACATAAATGAGGTCATCTGTTAACTTAAACATGAACTTTCCTCTCTAGACTTGTATGGCTTTCAGGTTCTGATTTTGTCTTGCAGGGCAATTCCAGAAAGTGGTGCTGAGAAATGCATACAGGATTTCATGTTGTCTTTTCCACTGTGTGCTTTTTAACATTTACATGAAACTAATACAGTTTGAAGTGCAGTGTTCAAGACAATAGATTACAAAAAATAAGAACATTAAACTTTTAAGTGCAGTTATGAGTTAGCACCTACCTTGATCAAAATGCCATGCAGATTAGTTGCACTATCTAGTTCTTGAGAGTTTCATTGCATTCTTCTATGTTAAATAGATTGCTTATTGGAGCATTAGCCAGTAACCTCTATCACAGTGAAGATGTCAGTTTAGTTGCAAAAAATCAAGTCTTGCTAACAATCACTCAGTCATGTTTTAGTGCAACAGTTGAGAATCTCTACCCCACAAGCCTAATGAGGCCAAACAGACCTCCCCATTTGGTCCACAGCATAGTTTGGCCAAACCACACCCATCTGACTTATCACCTGATGTCATATGATGTTGGGCACATGGCGGGTAAGGTCATGGGGGCTAAATTGAAAACAAATTATTGAGATAAATAATTGAGTCTAAATTGTGTCCTTAGTTATTTCTCTTCTGATGCTTGTGGAAGTGGTTGTATTTGAATTTGACAACTTTTTTCTGGAGTTCTTGATTTTTCCTTTTGAAATTGAATCACCTGACATCATACGATGTAATGTTACTGACAACTGGTGGGCTGCCTTTCCTACCTGACAAAGTGACAAGTAGTGGTGCTGTGGCTCTGGCCCACTGGCTGAATCCAGTTCCCCACCCTTGGTTTAGTGCTGTGTAGGCAAGTCTCAGAGAGCCAGAAATAAGTGTTAGGTTTGTGTGTTTCTCTCCCCTGTTCCTGCTCCCACATGACTTTTAGGCAGACTTTTGCTTCCTTCTCAAAGACTCCTAAGTAAGTCTTGGAGTAAGGAGTAAGAGGATGTCCACTTATTGATTTGGAACTAGGTAAGAAACAGGAAACAAAGAGTAGAAATACAGTGGTACCTTGGGTTACATAACACTTCAGGTTACAGACTCCACTAACCCAGAAATAGTACCTCGGGTTAAGAACTTTGCTTCAGGATGAGAACAGAAATCGTGCTCCGGTGGCAGCGGGAGGCCCCATTAGCTAAAGTAGTTCTTCAGGTTCAGAACAGTTTTAGGTTAAGAACGGACCTCCTGAACGAATTAAGTCCTTAACCCGAGGTACCACTGTAAATGGACGGGATGTAGAATGTAGAGTCCCCTAGTTTTTAGTATTGGGACCTTTGTTTTTTAACTTGTTCATAAATGATTTAGCCTTGGTGTGAACAGTAACATAGCAAAATTTGCCAATGATACCCAATTGTTCAAAGTGGTTTAAGCAAAAAGCCGTTGTGAAAAGCTTCAACAGGTTCTCTCAAAACTGAGTGAATCGGCAGTAAAATGGCAAATGCAATTCAATGTAAACAAGTATAAAATAATACATATTGTGGCAAAAGCTTTATTCCACACATACACTTATGTGGTCTGAACTGGTGATGACTGACTAGGAAGGAAACCCTGTGGTTGTAATGGATGGCTAGATGCTACAACCTTTCTTCATAGAAGAAACCTTTCCCAACTCTACAATATCCTTTTTGAGGTGAGATGATCAGAACTATGTACAATTTTAGTCTGGAGTAAAGGCGAGTAAGAGGTGACATGATATAAGTTTATCAAATTCTGCATGTTTTGGAGAAAGTAGTCAAAGAAAAGTTTGGCTCATTGTTCTAGAACTCATGGACTTCTAGTGAACATAGGAACCAAGACATCTACAAGCGAATTAAAAGAAGGAAGGCAGTTTTAGAAGGCCAATATTCTGTTTCTCACCATCCATTTGGGGGAAGACTGAAGAATCACAAGTCCTAGCTTATATTATTTAAGAGCAGCTACAACAGACCTAGATTAATTAAGCAAAGACCAGAAAATAAACACCAGGGGTTTTATTGATCTTGTACATTTAAATCTTTCACTTCTTCCAAGAAGCTCAGGGTGTTGTATATGCTTTTCCCATCATACCCCATCATACGCTCTTTAAAATTAAATTTAAAATTCAGAATCCCACCCAGGAAATTATAATTATTAATATTAATAAATATACATTTATATCTCTCATTTCTTGCAACCTGGAACCCAAGGTGGCATACACGAGGCATCAATCTCTTGAGGCACTGATCATACAGACACCTCCTTAACTTCAGCAACACTAGAGTTCTCCTGTGCTTTCAGGCTGTGCTCTGGGACCTGTTTTTTTGTTGTTGTTTTTTGTTCAAAATCGGAAATTTCAGGTGTGATTTCAGGTACTGTAGTGCCTTTTGGCAAACTGAGTAAAGAAGCTTAATGTGACACTTCTGTGGCTTTTCTGTTCTGTCAGAAAAATGCACTGAGAGACGGCCCTATTTCTGATCTCATTTCTCAATAAGGCAGCTTTAAAACCACAGGTGCAACAGGCAATGTGGAGGAAGTTACATTTATACCAGAAAGTTAGTATGAAGGCAGGTGGGAAAGGTAACAAGCTACGTGACCACATCCTGGGAGAACATCTTTATTTAGTGCTGTGATGCAGTATCATCTTGGATTATTGCCTCTTCGTGAGATAGATAATGGTTTTAAGTATTAGATTGCAAAGTGCATGTTTCCTTAATCAAGGCTGATGCAACTTTCTAATTAACAGTGTATTAGAACATATTGGTAATATCCTGCCAAAGGCAAGAGCCATTATGATGTAGTGGTTACCATGTGGGAGTCATAAAGTTTACTATGCTTCTAACTGTTGCTCTGTCTCTTGAGCTCAGTTACAGGGCTGCTGTGAGGCTAAGATGGGGAAACCACATACAACACCCTGAGCTGCTTTTAATTCATTTGTAGCTGTCTTGGTTCCAGGAATTAAGGTTGACCATACCAGGTTTAATGTTCCAACAGAATTAAAAACCTGAATGTCTTGCAGTGGCATTAAGTATTATTTCCTTATAGCTGTCCAGATTTTGAGCTGCTAGTCTTCTAAAGTTCTTTGTGTGAAATTTGATATGAAGCCTGCAATCTAGCAACCAGTTTAGAATCCTGGGAATTGTGGATTCTGTGATAGGGGAAGAAAAATGAGTTGACAGTCTTTGGGGTTGGAAGTGATCCCAATAACCCAACGAACTGTTTGCGCAGCCTCCTACTATTGTGAACCACCCTGAGATCTGCGGATGAAGGGCAGCATACACATTTAATGAATAATAATACTTTTGCCAGCTAAAGTTTAAAAATGACTATGAATGCAAGCTGTTACTTAGTCAACAGTGTAGAAGCACCTCCTTTGCTTAGTCTACTCAGAGTCTCTACAAAAGGCGACAGCGCGCCTTAAAATTTAGCATGTTTTCTCCTCATGCCCGACACGTAACCATATACTCCCATTGACCATTACTTATATTTCTCCTCCCAGTACTTCACTGCTTCTTGAAAATCATGTCCAAGTGCTACAAAAGCATCAATTTCGAAATAAAGCGTGAAGGAAATGTTCACATGTTGCTGCCCATTATTCTTCACTTGGCTTCTGTATTCAGAATTACCTATGTTCTCTGCTGTCATGTTAAACAAGCATTTTGTAGCTCCCCGTAAAATATCCTTATAAATACTTCATTGGATAGCATATGCTTAACTGCCTCCCATAGGAACAAATGCAACTTGAATATTTTTAACTTTAGCTTCCTTGGAAACCTGCAGAAATGAACTGTGTAAAGACATTGGGTCAGATCCAGACTTGCTTTTCTGCAAGTGTAAGGTGTCCTTCTGTTTGTGCAGGTATTTCTGATCCAGTGGGGGCTGTTTCTGGAGATAGTGTTTCTGATTTTCCCTGTAGCACCCCGTGTCACCTTCCACACTGTCCTAAAGGGTCCCCCAGCCTTTGGGGGCTAAAAGAAGAAGAGAAAATGAGCAAATAACTTCCTGTCCCCAACAAAGTGACTTGTGAGTCGCACTCATTAGATTTCTGGATCTAGGCCATATTGGGGTGAAGTTTAAGCATATGCCATAAAATGTGAGCAAAGATGCAACTAAATTTTGCAGAACCAGTTTGTTTTCTTCTGAGGCAATTTAAAGTATGTGTTTATATCTGAGTGACTGGGAATAAATTCATCATTTGATTCCACACCCACCCTGTCTCAGCAATGCAGCAGTGTCTGTTCCCTGGACCCCAGTTAGACAAATTTATCCCATTCTTACCTGGGTTAGTTCCCTTATCAAACTTTGACTTTGTGAAAGCTGTTAAATATCTTAACACTGCAAAAGCTGAATTCCTGGAATGACCTGTGTGGTAAGTGTTCTGTTATGAAACCCAATTTAAATGCTACTCCAGAGAACTATGAAGTCAAAGCACTTAGAAAATGAGAGACTGCATTGCTAATAAAAGCAGAGACGACCACAAAAGTCATGTCTATGCAGTGCTTTTTTCCCCGCTTTTATTTGTTAGAAAATTATGAATGATTCAGCATAAGTGTTTTCAGGACAAATATTTCTTTCTGGGGTGGGAAGTTTTGTGGTCAGATTGGACTCTCATGTATTCAGTTTAAAATTCAACTCTAACTATTTTTTCTTATACTTGCTTGGTTTCTGTTCCCATTCCAAACACTTAATTGTGTGTTTGATTCTAAATAGTGCTCATAAGGCTACTTTTGAGTTTACAGTGCACTTTTTGAAGATTGTTCTCTCTTTCACAGGAAAGATGATAAAGATTACGCTCTAAAGCAAATAGAAGGTACTGGAATTTCTATGTCTGCATGCAGAGAAATAGCAGTAAGTAATTTTAACGGTAAATTAAGCCTTTTTCATTAGTGAATATAATTTCAGTTATGGCCACATGCAACACATTTTCATATATGGAAGATACAGTATATATTGTATCTAAAAGCTTTATATTAAAATACAAATCAATTCGCTGCATCTCCAGGTAGGATTGGGAAAGACCCCTGTCTGAAACCCTGGAGAGTTTCTGCCAGTGAGTGTGTACAATTGTCTGATTTGTTATACAGGAGCTTTGTGTGATGCTATATGGAAAATGCAGTTGATTAGTGCATAATGCCATGATTCGTATAAGCATAATTTCGGTAGCATCATTGCATCCTGAGGGAGGTACATTTGACCTAGTTGTAGTCTGGTTTTGTCTTTATAGACATAAACTCTTTATACCTCCTTAATTAAAATGAAGCCCATATTCTTTTTTCTTTTCCTTTGTTCATTCATTCTTTGTTGTGGATTAAGAGCATCAAAGATTAATTCTGAAAAACCAGCTTATTTAAAGAACTTAAAATTATAAAAAGAATTGTCGATTCTGTTTTCTGGCTTGAGTGTGAACACCTTCCTAATGGATAGCATTTGTTTTACAGCTGCTTCGGGAGCTGAAACATCCAAATGTAATTTCTCTGCAAAAAGTGTTTCTGTCTCATGCTGATAGAAAAGTGTGGCTTCTCTTTGACTATGCGGAACATGACCTTTGGGTAAGGAAGTCTGTTTGTTAGCAGGTAATGGGCTATGGTTACTATTGTTTGGAAACCAATAAATTGGTTCTGCAGCAGATTGCTCATCTCTGAAGCATGCTACAAGGAAAGAAAAAGACCCAAGTGATGTGTAAACCGCTCCATAGTACACAGTGTTCCTTTCATTTTCATTCTTTGAAATACACATTTGTCCTTGATTTGGGGGAACTTCATACATTGCTTCAAACATGGCAGTTTTCTGTGTGGGAAACTCTCCTCTTTTCCACTGTATATTTAAGCATTCTGCATCCGTTAAATGTCACGGACTATGAACATGAAGAATCACACTGCCTTAAAATGTTCTAAATAAACATCAATAAATGCAAACAAAACAATCAGCATATAACAGCGCAATTATCCGTTGGCATTGTTGTTGCTTTTTAAAAAATAATAGGACTCAAGAAATACTTTTCAATGCCTGGTGAAGTTTTTGCTTGTGCCTAAAAGAAAAGAAGTTGGTACCAAGTATTTATGAGCACAAAAATTACATGATGTTGTTCTTTGAGCCTGGGTCAGCAACTAGTTTGGCCAGAGGGATGATTTGGAGAAGGGAATGTATGTGGTTGGCCTAATATTCTGCCTTCTAGTCTCTGAAAGTGGTTCTTAAGCAAGTCCTAAGCAGCTCTAATACCATCCTTCAAAGGGCTTAATTGACCCAGTTGCTGGACCTTATTTTGTGGAGCCTCATTTATGTTGGGTTTTTAGCAGAGATTTGTTAAAGAATAAAAGGAGAATTCCCTGGATTTTTCCGTGTACAAATGTATCTCTGCTTTATTTGTGCAGCCTGCCTGGTGTTTTTACATGGGTAGAATGTGTCATTTTATTTAAAATGCATCTCTGGGTTATTTGTGGGGCATAGGAATTTGTTCATTTCCCCCCCTCTAAAATATAGTCCAACCCCAACAAGGTCTGAGGGACAGTGGGCCAGCCCTCTGCTGAAAAAGTTTGCTGACCCCTGGTCTTAAACATGGGGGCATCTTATACATGGAAAAATATGGTAATCTTTGGTGAGAGAGTCCCAGCAGATGTTTAAAATCATAAAACATGCAGCAAAGTAAACTGTGGAAATATAGGCTGTTAGACCTTTAAAATAACCCCTTTTAAGTTTCTTCCAAAGTTCTCCACTTCCCTTAGCATCAAGTAAACCCCACATTTAGTAAGTTAAAAACTTACAAACTCCTTAAAGATCAGATTCATGTTCTTTTCCATGCAACAGCAATAAAAAACAGGCAGCACAACTTAGTTTCCAAAATGGTATGGGTTTCTAAATTACTTTTATTGATACACAAAGATAGCTTGCTAAAGCTACACAGTCTAAGCTTGGAGCATCCAGCTTAAACATCCTTAATGGTTGGGTTCACATGGTGGAAAGGAAAAAGAGAACAGAGTTTGGTAGCCCTTTCTTCCAAGGTTGAGGGAGTATGACCTAGCTAAGCCTGGCAGGCCTTCATGCATTAATTAGATTTAAGCATGTTGGTTGTATATCCCACAATTTAGACACCTGTCTGTTCATAGTTGCATGGTACTTGGCAATTCCAGCATAATGTATGGATGCAAACATGAGAAGAACACTTATTTTTTATCTCCTGCATGGTTTGTATGTGTTCTTCCTCACAAAGGCCCCAAGAAAAATGTTAATCGCTTTCATAGTGGTTCTTTATAAAGTCTTACTTCTCTTTCTCTATTTTTACAGTAGTCTGTCTTATAAAATATAATTCTTAGATTTTAACTTGAGCCTTAGTTTCAAGGATCAGATGAGAAATGTTGGACCCTTAAACAATATGTATGCAGTATCCAAAGAAGTTAAAGGAACTCTGATCCCTGATGAATGAACTTTAAAGACTTTATTATTGTTATTACTATCAGTAAGCTTGGGTCAGATTGTCAAGATGGATGAAATTATAAAGAGATGGACTAAAAAATTGTTTAAAAGTGTTTTTCTTTTAGACTTAAATTTTGCTGGAAGCTTTTGTTTATGAGTAAAAAATGGCTGTACAGTTGATGAGGTGGAAATGCATAGATTCATAGCATTATAAATGTATGCAGGTCTGCTTGTGAAGCTCCTGAACAAATCGTGTTTCAGGTATATATTTGACCTTTACCGTATGAATAGTTTTTCATTCTTTAACATGGTTATAGTCACATCTTTAGAGTGTGAATGGAGAAATACAATTTTAGAATGAGGTCTTCAAGATATGGTCTCTCTGTTTTTGTTTTTGTTTAGTTTCTTTTATCTTATTGCATTATGAAAAAGCATTATTCAAATCTTATTAAAAATAATAAAACACCCTATTAAATAATCAGAATATGGCAAAAGGGGTTTGTGAGTGTGAGAAGAGTATAATACTAACACAATGTGGTATACAAGATAGATAAAATTAAGATGAAAAGATAATTGTAATATGAAGCTAAAGCACTAAACATGAACACAGTGCTTAACTAAACGGAGGATGGTTAATTCTGTGGAGAATTATACATGATTTTGTTCAAATCCCAAGAAATGCCATAATGAACCCAGGAGGATTTTATTTGCTGAAGCATTGCCTCAAAATATTTGTACCAGTCATTATTAACTATGCTTGTTTTCTATTTTTCAGCACATAATAAAGTTTCACAGAGCTTCTAAAGCAAACAAGAAGCCAGTTCAGTTACCTCGGGGAATGGTGAAATCTCTATTATATCAAATCCTAGATGGTATTCATTACCTACATGCTAACTGGGTGTTACACAGGGATTTGGTAAGTAGATCTACAGTGGGGATTAGAAATGGGTATAAGGCTTATATGTAGTGGTGGTGTTTCATAGAGGATATCAGGTACCGAGGCACTAATGATTTGTTTTAATTTGTAATTTGGCACTATACATGTCTAATGAATAATGTGTATTTCTGTTACCTGGAAAAGAAAATGGCCTCTTCCCATAGATGCTTTTACATTGCCTCTTTAGCAAACAGAGCACATTCAGAGCAAAATTAAGCATGACTGCATATTTGCAACTCTCAGATTTTTTGGGGGAAATATTTAACGTCTAATTTTCTGTGCAAGCTTTTTAAGAATCGCCTTAGTGGGTCAGACCAGAGAGCTGTCTAGTTCAGGGATGGAGAACCTGTGGCCCTCCAGATGTTATTAAACTCTTAATTCTTATCAGCCCTACCCAACATGGTCAGAGATAAAGGATGGTAGGTGTTGTAGTTCAGAACACCTGGAGGACCACAGCTTCCCATTCCTAATACAGTTTACCACTGTTGCTATATATGGTAATTGCTAGCCAGATAGCTCTTAAAGATTCACAGTCAGAATGGTAGAGATAGCCATCTATGATGTTTGCCCTTAGCATCTGGCAGTCTGAAATTGAGTGCCTCTGAACATGGTGGTACTGTTTTGCCTAATTGCCACAGAAGACCCTACCCCACAAATTTGTATATTTTCCTAAGCTAATGAGCATCAACGTACCTTGCGGAAGCCTATTAAGATCATATTTTGGGGTGGGGGGGACTTGTTTTTCTAGACGCCAGGCCCTTTCATTGGATAGAAAGGTACTTCATTGTTACCACATTCTTTCCTTCCTTTGCCCAATACATGTTTCAGGCAGTGCCAGTATAAACAGGTTACAGTGTTATCCCTACATAATATTAATCCTTGGTGGACTAAAATATTCTAGCAAACTTGGGTGTTGGAGTAAACAGTTGGATGGTGTATGTTTGCTCCAGCCCATTGTGGCCATGGTGCCTATGTGTGAATCCCTGGAGAACATAAGAGCTTGTTTCATTCCTTCGCCTGATTCCTGAGCCTACTGTTGACTAGATTAACCTCTCTGTGTTCAACGCCCTATCAGCTTGTGAGGAAGGATTTCTTATTTGTTTCAAATTCAAGGCTGCATTTATTTGTATGTGCACAGCCAATGCTCAAACAGTACCAAAAGTGGGTAATTGTTTCTATTGAAGTTAATATCATGCATGAAATTATTAATCAGAAACCAAAGTTTCCCATTGTAAATATTTGCCAGTATGCGGAAAACAGAAGTGGATGTCTCAAGAGATGGGTAAATTTATTAGAGGCTAGTAGGTCAGTTTTTTGAGTATGGTCTAGACCAGCAGCTACCTCTGTTGGGCTGTTATGAAATGTACTGGTGGCCTCTGCTCATTTGAAGTTTAGAAGTGCTGCAAAGCAACCATAGGAGCAAGAAAAGGTTATTGAAAGAAGGGATTTAGAGAACTGCTGCTGAGTCCCAAATCCATAAAACAGCATTTGGAGCTTGGAACATCTTGCTCATTTTATATATACCTGGCCATTTTGTATGACCAATGTCATCCATCTGATGAAATTAGATACAAGAAATGGGCTGCATTGCCTATTGCAAAATAATCATCAGATGAGACTCTAAAATTAGAATAGAGCACAGTAACACACCAAGCATGGATTGGCAGTCTCTAAACTTTGAATAGTAAACAAGGCTTAGGTAAAGGTAAAGGGACCCCTGACCATTAGGTCCATTTGTGACCGACTATGGGGTTGCGGCGCTCATCTCGCTTTATTGGCCGAGGAAGCCGGCGTACGGCTTCTGGGTCATGTGGGCAGCATGACTAAACTGCTTCTGGCAAACCAGAGCAGTGCACGGAAACTCCGTTTACCTTCCCGCTGGAGCGGTACCTATTTATCTACTTGCACTTTGATGTGCTTTCGAACTGCTAGGTTGGCAGGAGCAGGGACCGAGCAACAGGAGCTCACCCCATCGCGGGGATTTGAACCGCCGACCTTCTGATCGGCAAGTCCTAGGCTCTGTGGTTTAACCCACAGCGCCACCCGCGTCCCATATAAACAAGGCTTAAATTGCCTTAAATTGGTGCAAAAACTTACTTACGACTCTTAGCAGTCGGTGACATTTTTGCACATTTGGAGCAAATCTTGGATTTCAGAACCCACCCTAAGATTGTAGTTGAACCCGTCTAGCTATTGTCATTTCTGCTGGTGTTCATAAATTGCATCTAAAGTTTTTCCTTTCTGTCTGTGTTAACCTATGCAGTCACCAAGTATTGGAACTAGATTTTCCAAGACATAATGTTCTCCACAAGCTATAAGATTTGTGGCTACAATTCATTAGGCAGTTCTTAGAAATCAGGCTGTCTTTGTGTGTACAATCTGCCAGAGACTGCTTCTTCATTCAGAGAGCTTTGTGACTGCTTATCAAAAATGACGTGGAAACTGTGCTTCCCAGCAGGGTAGGAAAGGCAGAGAGGCACTGCAATATATATTGTACTATATCACAAGTTAATAGATAGTTGGTATGTAGGTACAGACTAACTTTGCTTCTTCAACTTCCACATCTCCAGTAAAATATTCTGAAGATTGAGGGTAGTATTCAACTAACCATTATTCTACGCATAATCATTTAAATTAATGAACCTGATGTTAGGTCCACTCTGAGCAAAATTTGGTAGAGTGTCACCCAGAAGTTTAACAGTCCAACCATATTCTAGTGATATACAGCCAAACAAGAAAGGTTAGACTACTAACAAGTTCCTGACCTCTGAAGTATGAGCAGAAGTAAATCAGTGTATAGTTTGAATCATACCAAGTTTCCACTACAAGGAATGAAGTGAGAAAGTATTAAGCGTAAAGATTAAAATGGGAAAAGCCCTGAACAGAGTAGGTGGAACTAATCTGTAAAATAATTGGATGTGCCACGAATATGACTCATATAGTCCTTAATTTACTTGACTGGAAATGATGGTCCACAGCATATGTAAATACCACAAGTTTTCATTCCTGGGAATATGTTGTTTCAACTGATTCAGCATCCATGCCACCTAAGTAGCATTCTAATTAGCTGTGTTCTGTCGAAATCATTAGGATCTGGATGCCTTAGTTGTATGCTCACTTTGGGTGGGATTTAATACAGTTTGCATTGAAAGACAGTAAAGTTGAATTCCACCCAGTTCAATAAAAAAGTTAGGCAGGCTTTGCTTTTTCTGGACTTAACTGTAAGCCTACAGAGCTGGAAACAATCCTGCTTTGAAGGGCAAGGCAAACAATCGTTTGGCTTGGATCAAATGGCAAATATGTTGTGATCAAACAAGAAAGTAACTGCACTAAAGTGTGATGGGCAGTGCATAATTGGTCTTTGACTGAAACAATCCAGGGTGTGCTCATAATATTAGAAATTTGTTTTTATCTTAATGGTCCAGGACCATTAGTATCACAGACAAATCAAAGCTCATTGAGGGACTCAGGCTTTGATACAAGAAATCACATCTTAATTTTTTAACTAGGAAAGTCAGACAGTATTTGTCTAAGCTATTCAGACTTTTTCAAGTACTAGAAAATTAAATTATACTTCAATCATATTAGATTTAGACTATCTGGGGTTTTGTAGTAAATGCAGAAGCTCTAGTTAAACTCAGAGTAAAAAATTAATTTTCCTCAAATGTACGTCTACAAAAATTCATTTAACAGATCAGATATATCCAAGCTGCTTTTGGCTCAAGGCTTAGCCCCATGTTTTCCATATAACTAACCAAAGGTTAGTCCTTTGGTTTATTTATACTTATTAAAAATGAAGCATTGGTTTAACTTGGGGGGAATTATTTTTCCATAGCATTTTTTAGTCCTTAGAAATGTAATTGTCTAGAAGATTCATGTGACCTATTTCCTGTGATCTGTAATCCCATATCAAAGTGACAGCCTTTCATGTTGCACTATATGCTGATTTTAATATTCTGTGTTGCTTGAAGTTGTGTAAGTAAACTGGCAACTCAACCTCTGTGATTGCTTTCAGAGTATAAGAAGTTAGACTCTCACCAAGCTAAAACAGCTGGTTACAAAACAAAATATAGTGTATTTTGTATTTGTGTAGGTGCAGCATTTCTGTACCATGTACCTTTTTATTTTATTTTTTCCTTAGGCATATTTTAAAATGTTCAACTGAAAAAACCAATTATTGTGCTTCAGAAATTCTACTTACTTGTGTTTTCTAATTAGTTGATAACACTGTATGTTGGTGGAAAGCCTGGTGCTATCTGTAGCATATATTAATGACTTTTAACATCTTCATTCTTTATAGTTAAGCTTTTATCTTGATTCTCACCAGTTTCTCTTTACTATTTTATGGTGTTCCTATTCCATGCTGCTCCATCATTAAGCTTACTTCCCTCATAGCTACTCTTTCTGTGTGCCATGTTGGTCTCCCTCCTCCTTTCTGTGAACTAAGTTCTTACGTTGCTTAAAGTGCTGGATTAATTTAAACTAGGATGTCAAATTTTCTCTCACCCTAATTTTCCAAATTTGTAAAGTTGGGATAAGTGATCCCACACCTGTTGTCATTGTGTATTAATACCAGTAGCAAACTCACATGCTGTTTAGCCAAAGCAGAACAACGGGGCGCGGGGGGCTCTTGATATACTCCAAGGTTTACAGCATAAAAACAAAATATGGGGGGGGGCTAAGGGGAGCAATTCCCACCAAACTGCCTAGTGAAAGCGAACTACGTTCAGTGTCACAGAATGAATGCAAAGTGCTGACAGGTGGGGAAGGTAGAGAAATGGAGAACTGGGGCAGCGGAAGAATTAAATGGATTATCCACATAGAAGGCATGTCCGGCTTGCTAGAACAGTGAACAGGAGTAGACTGCAAGTGCCACACTTCAATTCCTAAAGGAGTACTGAAGGTAGCAAGCAAGAGAGTAGAAAGATGAACTGCTATTGGTTTCTACATTGAGAAGAAAATACTGTTCTATTCTGAGACAGTACTTTGCTGATACTGCCATTTTGGGTTCACACTGCTTTTTCCTTTTTGAAGTTGTGTGTGTGTGTGTGTGTGTGTGTGTGTGTGTGTGTGTGTGTTTATTTCATAAAATTTAGATACCTCTTGACTGTAACCCCCCCCCCACTTCAAAACGTTTTACAAAAGAAACAACAGCAAGATCAAGGAAAAATCACAACCCTACTTTAAAACATCCCCAAAATACTAAAACAGATTAAAATGACACCAACTTTCTAAGCCTCTGGGTAGGCTTAAATTTTCTAGAAGTTGCCGCAGTGTGACAGGTTGAATTGTTACTAGCCAGAGCTTGTTGAATGCTTGAAGCTGGAAACAGCTTAGTGTGGGTAGAGGTCCTGGGTGTCTGAGGATCCTTGACTAGAGGTTCCAGGCCAGAAGTATATAGAAATGCTGTATTTTGATTACAGTGGTACCTCTTGGCTGCAAACGGGATCTGTTCTGGAGCCCGTTTGCATCCTGAAGACAACGCAATCCGCGTCTGCACGTGCGCTGGTCTTGATTCGCTGCTTCTGTGCATGCGCGTGACGTCATTTTGAGCGTCTGTGCATGCGCGAGCAGTGAAACCCAGAAGTAACACGTTCCGTTACTTCCGGGTCGCCGCAGAGCGCAACCCGAAAACGCTCAACCCAAAGCAACTTTAACCCGAGGTATGACTGTACTTGGTTTCTTTGTTTACATATGAAGTAACTGATTGATTAATATAGCAGTAGAATACCTCCCACTGTAATTGTATTTTATATCATGGTAGGTTGATGATACTGGCAGATTACTGTTACTGAACAGCAAGTGATTCTGGACCAGATTCTTATATTAAACTTTGTAAGCTAGTGTAAATGCACTCTAAAGGAAGCAAGCTGTGTTCCACCCAAGTAATTATTCCATATTTTTAGTAAAAGGTGGTTAGATTGTTACAAGGAATTAAGCATACAGCTTTGCCATAGTGTAAAGGCTAAGATTTTGATGCAAACTTGCTCTTGACCCTTCTTCCCCAATATTTGAAAACCTGGAATGTGTACAGATCCATAATTCTGAGAAATTCACTTCTATATGATCCCATGGATTTAGTGATACTCAAAAGGGGAGAAAAATAAGATTAATCTAGCCTGCAGTTGCTTCTCTGCGTAGCACATTCCCTGAGCCATGCTAAGTGTCATTAGCAGCAATGCAGAGGAGAGAGGTGGCGTTGAGAGCTGCAGCACAGGCTGACCTTCCTGAAATAATTACTTAGACAACGTGACAGTTAGGAAATCCTACATTCTTAAGGCTCAGAGTTGGTAAAATGGATACTGAAATTATGTGAGACATGACAGTCTTCCAGAATCCCCAAATCAGCCCCCTTTAATATATTCAATAATGGCATCACACTAGCATCCAGCCATAAATAAAGTCGGAGATGACGCTTTTTTGGATACTGCCTTTGCCAAAAACGCAGTGTGTTAGCATATAATATCTCTTTCCATTTAGATCAAAGAGAATTCTGCATATTCTGCTCTGTTTGTTCATAAATATCTTGTACCAGTCCCTACAAGAGACTAATGGCCTAATAGTGCCACAAGTAGTTTATATTTTTTTCCTGGCTAAGAGCACACACCTTAGTGTAACTTACTGCCTTGTCGCCATCTTTAAACCTGTCCAGAGTCATACCCTTTTTCGAATTTGTTCTTTACACATTTATGTGTCTGTGATTGTACTAGATTACATCTGTTCCTATCAAAGATGTTTTCATTCATCTATCAAAGCTTCCTTGAAGTACTTTTATCTGGCATACATTTTATGCTTGCTTAAAATCACAGATAGGTGTTCACATAATTGCTTCACATGACAATATTGATCAGATGGAGCAAATCCTTTTCTACATACTTAAATAATAGCCCACTTAAACAATAGCCCAAAGTGGTGTGCTTTGAGCTGTTGATGCAAGCCTTTTTTTCAAAAGAAGTAGTTTTTTCTTGAAATTGGCTTGAACCGGATATATACTACTCTACACATCATCCTTGGCTAAATTTGATGGTTAATGGTTATTTTATATAGGTTTATAAACCTTATAAGAAAACAGCAAAAATAGTTTTGGTGTAGCTCTATACAGCTTCAAAAGCAATTGTACCAATGTTTGCTTCTCACGTAATGATTCTGAAACTACCATATCTGCAAAGGCAATTCTTATAAACATTGCCTTTGCAGATGTGGTAGTTTCAGAATAAACTCTTATAAGCCACTCTTATAGTGGCTGAATTGATACATTAAGAGCAAAATGTAAAAGTTTTGTGTAGAATCTAAATGTTCATCTAGTAACATCTAGGAAGATATGCAAAATATTTCATTGATTGCTTTTTGTAATTGGCTAATACTGGAAATAAGTGAGCCAACATTTTTCCCAGGTGAATTCTGTAATGACACTGCTCATCTGACAGAAGAGCATGGTGTGGAAAGTTATTGAAAGGAAGCTCTTCTAAGAGGAAGAAAATGTAAGACGGGGAAGAAAATTGATTTGGTCAACCATATGACCTTATAGCAAACTAATAATCCACAGGCACTATTAATGACATTCCACTGCATTTTGGTTTAAAATTGGAAAAATAAAACTGCTAATTTTAGGCACAAATGTTTAGGTTTATCTTGGTATATGTATTGTATTTTTTTTTTTCCACAGAAACCTGCTAATATTTTAGTTATGGGTGAAGGTCCTGAGCGAGGAAGAGTAAAAATTGGTATGTTTATATCTTTGATAAGTCCCAGTGTAGCATTTAAGATAGAATGTTCTAAAGGTACAGCTAACCAGGTTAATACTTTCTGGATCACACATAAAACCCCATAAAATGAAAAGAGGTAAAATTTGTTAATGTTGGATGGAGAAAAGTGAAGGACTCCTTTGCCTCTAAAAATGTTACTTTACAATAGTACTGAATTATATAAATATCAATAATAAAACGAACATTAGTAACAGTTGTATAAAGTGCTATTGAGAGGGTAGATAGATTATTCAGGGATGGGAGACAAATTTTAAAAGCGTATAAGCATTGCTTGAAGGAAATTAAAACAGCATTTTTAATGGATAAGAAGAAGAAGAAGAGTTTGGATTTGATATCCCGCCTTTCACTCCCTTTAAGGAGTCTCAAAGCGGCTAACATTCTCCTTTCCCTTCCTCCCCCACAACAAACACTCTGTGAGGTGAGTGGGGCTGAGAGACTTCAAAGAAGTGTGACTGGCCCAAGGTCACCCAGCAGCTGCATGTGGAGGAGCGGAGACGCGAACCCGGTTCCCCAGATTATGAGACTACCGCTCTTAACCACTACACCACACTGGCTCTCACTGGATAAGATAACATTGGACAAATTTTTGTAGGGGGAGCTTCTTGTGACACAGATTCCATATTCTATAAAAATGCTCTTTAAAAAATAATTAAATGAAACTCTTAACGTAGCAGTAAAATTTGCATAATGGTATGATCCAGCATGTTGCGGAAGTATGTTGGTATCCTAAGGACGTAAGTGTTTGTACCAGCAGATGTTAAAGGTGTATATTTTCCTGTCCTCTGACTAATTATCTGAGACGGGGTGCCAACTTGAACAAAATAATGGGGAGGGGCAGGGAAGCCCAGCCCCACATAATCACATGACATGGCGCGCACACACCATTTGAATGACAATGCCCATCAACTTTGAGGGGCAGCTCCCTCAAATATTTTAGGGGAGGCAAAGGGACCTCAGCCCCTAGAATTTGGCTGCTGTGATCTGAGATGAATTGTTTTGTAATTGACACAGAATTCCATACATTCTTTTGATTGTTCGAGACTATTGATCAACTGCCAAAAGCAGGGGTTTTTTCTCATTGGTGGTCCTATATATGAAGTTCAAAAGGAATAGAATTAGACCAGTGTTGAGCACATGACTCTTTAAAAGGTTTGTGAACATACAAGAGTACTAACACTGGCAGACTGAGGTCCTTTTGTAAGCAAACCATGGCTATAATGTAGGTCAGCCTCCCAACATATTTGGCGTTAATTGAAGTGGTGCTTCTTGTGATGCGGACAGCTTTTCCCTTATTGGAAATGGACTACCTGCTACTTTTGCATGCAACAGCTGTGTACAACATTTCAAACTAATTGATTGCTCCCCAAAATGGTTACACTGCATGGATGGATGTGAAAGAGACCTCTCCAGTTCACTTAACCTATCCAGTGCCAAGAATGGCAAGATTGACTCGTAAAAGTATAATAAAGCTGAAGACACACTGCCTTATTTTGACAACAGAAGCAACAACAAAATTATGTTTGGACTTCCACTGTTTAAGCATTAAAACACACACACAACACACGTATTTGAATATAAACACTGTACTTCCCACTCACCCCTCTCTTCTGGAGCTATTGCGTTTTTTCCTCCAGCAGCTAAATGTTTCTTGCCTTCTAAGATAGAAAAAAGTTAAATTGTTTTCAATATCTAAAATGAAGCATAATACAGTTTTAAATAGGGCTGTGAATAGGCACACACGCTTGTTAGTAGGACAAAGGGAGATGAATTTATCTCTGGTGAAAATGAGATTTGGAACCTTGCTCCTTAAAAACACACAGGCTTCACAGTCTTAAAGCTGGCTCAGTTCTTTGTATGGTCTACAACTGCAACCTTGGATCATCAGGTCTGTTGGAATTTGTAAAATAATGAGCTGTATGTTCGCGCCTACACTCAAACTGTATGAAATAGTTTTTCTTACAGAAGTTAAATACTTCTCTGCTATTTGAGTATGGGTGCAAACAATCCAGGTTTCATTTGTAAATTCTTCCTGATAGGTGAAAAGTATTGAGGCACTAGAATATAGCAGGAATTGGGAATTCTTCCCATCTAAGCTTAAATGCAATTCAGCTACAATCGGTAACAGCCTCAAATATCAGTTTTCTGTGATAATAGAGATGGAAATGTACCAGCTGCCTTAGTTCCTAAGAGCTGAACTGTTTTTGTCAGGTTAATAAAGGACTGGCTTCTAAAAATGGGAAATCTTTCCAGCCTAGTATACACCTGCCTTGTTTTCCCATATATAAATCCTTGTGTGTTTTTCCGTTGGGCTGGACACCAGATTTCCCAAGTTTCTGAGGAATGATCAGCTTGATTCAGAACCTGCATGATCAAAAGTGTGTTAGCTATGATTTAATAATGCTTCATTTTCTGTACCATGCTTTAGAAACAAGCTTAAAGGGAACTTTTTAAAGTTAGACTGAGGATGTTTGCAGTGTGTGTCACATTTGAGCTCACTCATTTCTGAGTAAGCAGTCTGTGCGCTAAAATTTAAAGCATCTTCCCCCTCTTTTTACAGCTGACATGGGCTTTGCCCGACTATTTAATTCACCTTTGAAGCCTTTAGCTGATTTGGATCCAGTAGTTGTAACATTCTGGTATCGAGCTCCAGAATTACTGCTTGGAGCAAGGCATTATACCAAAGCTATTGGTAAGTAATGCACTGTATACCTGATTTTCCATATTTTAAATTCTAATTTTCCCTGGTGTGGTTTCCTTCCTTCTTGTTTACAAAGATGTCTACTCTTGAAATCTTAGAATTGGACAGAATCACAAGGGTCGCCTAGCCCAACCACCTGCAATGCATTTTGGCATTTGGAAAATATAGGAAAGCATTGTGATTCTAGTGTGGAAGAAAAGTGATTCACTGAACCTTACTTTTTAAGGCTGAGTCTTCTATCATGTTTGGTTGCCCAAACATGTGCATCACTCTTAAGTCTTAAGTACTTCAGGGCACTTAACTGGCAAAGACCACATTGAATTTACAGATGGTTTCACTAATTAGATAAGAAATGCCAGCAACGTTTAATTCTGAAGACTGATTTGCATTATTGAATAGTGTCAGGAATGTTTTGGCTTTGATCCAGACATGCACAAGCAGCATGATGCTCTCACAAGGTGCCTCCACAATTTTTTCTCAAGATTTCCCCCCACATAGCAGCACCCCTCCATATCCTTTACAATTCTGGAGGGATCATTCAGCTCTCACAAGTCTGCCTGCAAGCCTTTGATTTTAGTAGACTTGTACCCAGAGCTTGAAACAACCTGTTTGGTTTGGTTGAAATACTATTGAAAATACCTATTTTTTCAATGTGCTTTTGAGCACTTGCTTTTATCCAAGTCCTCGATACTAGAAGTAACTGTGCAAAAGCCCTCATTGACTGAATTAAAAATGTTGGTGAAGCACTTTATTTTGTCCTTTAACTTCAGCAAATGTTCAATTTTTAAATGCACGGGGTCAAAATCTCAAGGAATAAAGGGGAAATGGAATTGTCTGTAGAAAATGTACAAATAACTTAAACAGAGTTGCTTGCTTTGAGAGGCCATATGTAACCTCTACTGCTGGTCTTCAGACTATGCTTTCTCCTTTCAGAAAAGTCTATTTGATTTTTCCTTCCTCCTTTTTTGTAAAGATATTTGGGCTATAGGGTGTATATTTGCAGAGCTGCTAACATCTGAGCCAATATTCCACTGCCGACAAGAGGACATAAAAACTAGTAATCCATATCATCATGACCAGCTGGACAGAATATTCAATGTAATGGGATTTCCTGCAGGTACATATTCTATACATTCATTACTGATGTACTCCAGGCCATACATATCTCCAGTACCATTTTAATAGAACTGACATACTCTTTGTGCCATAATATTTACTGAAAAGCTAGTAGGCTTGAAAGAAGCTACAGTAGCCATTGAAAAATGTCAATATGCCTGATCTTTAGTGGGTGTGCATAGGTTTATGCATGGCCTGCAAAGAACACTGTGAAATTGACCCCCCCTTTTTATTTCTTGAAAATTCTTATTGTCTTGATAAAAAGAAACAAAATCTTGGGGGCTGATAGTGGTATTTACTGCAGGAGTCCTCAGACATTTTGGACTAGGCATATTTTAAAATATTTTGTGGGCTCACAAAATACGTTTTTCACAGAAGACAAACTGTGAAAGTCCCCACTCCCACCCCAAACTGACAAAAACGCAAAGCAGGCAGCTGCCCCTCCCCAAAAAACAAATAGGTGAAAGTTCACTTTTTAAAAATTAAACAATTGGGAGGGGAGGGGCAAAAGGGCCTTGGCAGGTAGGCTCTGGGATGCCCTTGTGAATCATGTTGGGGATTCAGACCTACTGTGCTAATTTCATTGTGCACTGCTTTGCCTACTTCCATAGCAAAATTTGGTCTATATTAAAAATAGTTGTCTCTTTGGTGACTCTGATCTAGTGTTGCTGAGGCGACTGAGAGAGGATATTTTGTCCACTCAAATTCATCTTCATCAATGGTGATCAGAAGGCAAAGTTTGGCATATAAAGAAGAGAGTGAATTATGGTTTTGAATGTGCAAGTGATGATGTCCTATTCCCTATGTAGAGAAAGATGAAAGAGTGCTATTAATATTCAATTCATAGATAAAGATTGGGAAGATATTAAAAAGATGCCTGAACATTCAACGTTAATGAAAGATTTCCGAAGAAACACGTAAGTTTTGCAAAGATCTAAGTAATTGTGATGATTTCTACTGCATCAGGGGTTCATACATTCAGGAACCAGGCTTCCTTGGCAATTGCCTCTTTCCTCTCTCTGGTGACCACCCCTTCCCCACAAAGATAGTTGCACCTCTGAGTTTTCTGAGAACAGCAGGGAACTTGGCTGAGAACGTGTATGTCATGTCACACTACAGGTTTGTATTGATAACCATGTTGTTTGTGAAAAAGCCCAGTGGAGGCCAGTAAGTTTGAAGGGATCTGTACTGGCCCTTCTTGGTTTAGTGGATTCTTATGTGTTCTGCATGGTTTTCTGAAGCTGTTTGAAACAAGCAATAACTGTTAATTTTCTCATTGTATAGATACATTTGAAGCTACATAGCACATATAAAATTAGCGTCTTGACTAAAGAGACAGTTTGTGGCATTAAAATCTATTGTTCTTTAAAGGATTGGCTTTTTATGTTTCGTAATATTATGTTTCAAGCATTATCAAACGCATAGCTACTAGAAGTATGTGCATCTAATATTGTACAAGAGGAATACTGGTTGCTAACCAAATCTGTAATAATGGGAAGTCATTTCCATGTGGCTGGTATTAAAAACAGTTTGTGGCCTCAGGCTACGTTTACAGTGCTGGCACCCTTTTGAATCACAGATGGACCAGACAATTCAGCACAACCAAGTTCATTAGCAAGCCCTATTGGTTTTATCCTGTCCTGCAGATTTGTACTTTCTAATCAATTTGATGCATTGTTGTGACTTACTGTTTTCTTTCAGGTATACCAACTGCAGCCTTATCAAATATATGGAAAAACATAAAGTTAAGCCAGATAGCAAAGCATTCCACTTGGTAAGACTTGGATAGTATCTAATTGTTCGCTTGTGAATTTTTGCACAGTGTCTGGAAGCATTAATTTGAATTGTTTAAATTGCTTTTCATTGCATCTCTTCACAAAAGCATTGGTTGTAAAGTTGAATTTCTGTGCCATTTCATATTTCATAGTAATTCATGTCCAGAGTAAAACCCTATGATCTAATTAATGGTTTACTACTCCCATGTGCTAGGCATTAAGTCAGTTTTTAACATTTCTGCAGCACATATGGTCGCAGTAGATTTCCTTCCTTTTTTAACATGTCCTGACAACCTGGTAATTTGCCTAGCTACTAGTTGTATCAACAGACTGCTGTGGTCAAGTGATAGCTAATGGTAGAATTCAACGTGGTGCTAAGGAGATTGCTTTGTTTTCCCAGTGAAACAATCTCCCCTCTCTCCCGTGCACACTGTTCTGGGGGTTCTCCTAACCCTCCAGCGCAGACTAGGGGGAGGCATGGGTGGCGCAGCGTGTGGAGATGGTTCCTGCTAGTGGAATGGTTTAGTTGACTCTGGTCCAATATTCCTTCCATTATCTTCCTTATTTACTGCATACCTCCCTACTATGGAAGAGAAATATGGGACTGGGGCTGCCACTGAGAAGGTTGTTCTTCTTGTTTGTATACTCAGTCTGTTCCTTATGTTGAGTTGTTTGAAGACTGGTATGCAAGGGTTTGCATTGATAGGTATGTGTAAGTAGCAAATTTATCATGTAATATGGGTAGCTTAAGGATATGGCCTTTCCTCACCCCAGAAGGCCATTTATCCTTGTATATGCTTCAGAATCCTGTTACATCCAACATGCTATCTTAACACCTATTGTAAAACAGCTGCAAGCCTTATTTTAGAGAGTACTCAAGTAGCCTAAAAAATAAGGACTTCTCAAAGTAGGCATGAAAGAACAAATCTAATGACTGAAATGATCTAAAGGGAGCACAAGGAGCTCCATTTTTACTGTTATTATTTTTGAAAAACCAACCCCTCTTCTTTTAGATGTATAAATCAACTGGAGTATTAGATGACCAGATTCAGTTAATATTTTGATGAAGAAAATTATTTTTCGCCTTTTAGCTGCTGGCCCTAAAGCCAGTGTTTTTCTTTAATCTGCCCAGATTTTTTAAATAAAAAACTAAGAACAAATCTCTAACACAGCCTGATCACTTGCAAGGTATTATTTTTTTATGACTATGCATAAATTTGGAAGAGGTAAATTTGCTAAAATACAAAGCAAGGATATCCTCTACCCCCCACAGCCTTAAACCCAGCAAGCCAAAACCATTTCACGATGTGCTTTTATCACATGGGCTAGGTTCACTACCAGAATACTTGGGAAGAATGTTAAGTATATTGGAAAGCGCAGTGAGAGCTTGTACTTATATAGTGTGATGGGCCTCTAACATTAACAACCTTGAATTGTTTGTACAGTACAGTAGAAATTAAACCTACTGCATTATAGATGTGATATGCTCTGTGGCCCATTTATGTGAGCAAGTAACTCTTGTAACTGCAGCTTTTCCATGGGTAGCATTTTATAGATCATATAAACCTAATTCTCAGATTATGGAAGCCTAGATTATTAGGAACCAGGTTATACTGAATCATATCATTGGTCCATCTAGATCAATATTCTTTCAGCAGCTTTTCAAGTTTTCAGATGGGGGTCTCTCCCAGCCGTGCCTGGAGATTCTGGAGATTGAACCTGGTACCTTCTGTACTCAAGAGTATAAGCTCTGCCACTGAGCTAATTAGACTTTATAAGCATATAAGGAAGCTTTGTATATTCACATTGTGGTGAAATATTTTCTTGATTGATTTGACAGCACTGAATGTCTTGTGTTTTTAACTATGCATAGCTACAGAAATTGCTTACTATGGACCCAATAAAGAGAATTACCTCAGAACAGGCTATGCAGGATCCTTATTTCTTAGAAGATCCACTTCCTACATCTGAGTAAGTGGTCAGTTTAATAGATACTATCTGTGCAGCTCTTTAAATGCTTTATTGCTTTCAGTGTCACGGCGTGACTTGGTGGGTGTAGAATGGAGGAATGTTCTGAAAATAACAAGTGAGATGCTCCTTCTTGATAAGTTATAAGAAATGGCTTTACTGTGCCATTTGCCATTTTGAAGTAATATTCCTATTAATCTTGTCCTGAGCCTTTGATCCCATTAGTCATAGCAATAATCCTGTTATTCACTGACAGGTTGATTATGCATGCTATAGATCTTCATAGTCAACTGCTAACTGCCTGCAGGTCCACTTGAAATTACAGATGGCATTCTATAATTAGTTTATATTTATTTGTAAACTTGGTGGGTGGACTATGGTGAAGATGGGGACCGCCTTCCAACTTCACAACCAAAGTCTGGATGTAGAGCATATTCACTTTCTTTGTTTTTAAATATAACGGCTTGCTTTTTAAACATCCGTATTCTCAATATGTAGACAAGACTTTAAAGTTCGTATTTGAAAGACATGACTATTTCTTTTGTGTCAAAGAATATTTCACTGGCAAATCGGTAAAAACTATTTCAACCTTAATTTGATGATTTATGCACCGAATTTGCTTTCTGATGTTTTACACATATGTATGTGCAATGAGTGCAGCGTTTCTGAAAATGAAATTCACAGGCACATACTGACTTTGGAACAAATTTAGTTTTCTTCCATCATATGATTTGTTTGGTGTAGCCTAAACTGCCCTTGGGAAATATCCCTTTCTTCTTTAAATCATAAATTGGTATCTCAACTTATTAGAAAAATCTTTAGATACTAATAGCTGCAGAGATCTGTATGCAAAACAATAGGTATAATTGCCCATCAGTTAAACTGTGCAAACACTGCCAAAAACATAACATTTTGCATTTTGCAAAAATTATTCTGTCCCTACTAATTATGGACAGGAAAGGAGGTAGAGTATGGAAGACACATCCATGACCCCTGATCTCACATTTTTAAAACAACAGGATGAATATGCACAGCATTCAGTCTTTGGTTGTGAAGACTAAAGGTAGCCTTTTTTTGTGTGTAGAAGCAGAATAAAATATGCAAAAACTGCAAATAACTGCAATTTCAATATCTTCTGTGATCTACTTGGTGGACCTCTACATCACTAATGACCTGATTTTTTAAAAAAATGCACAGATTTTTATAAAATCTTTCATGACTAATTCCTCTATTTGTTCCAGTTCAAAATGTGTACTGATTACATATTTTGGTCTCATTGCCCCAACTTGTTAGGCAAGGCAAAACACAGCCAGAGGGGTTATACATTCCAGTCCCATAGCAGAATATGAATACTTAACTGAAGAGCTTTAAAGAGGCTATCAGAAGTACTTGACCTACTTGAAAGGTATAAATAGGCTGCAGAACTTATTGTGTGTAAGTCAGTATACCCAATAAACTCTGTATACAATACCAAGTAAACAAGCACAGTGGTCTGAAGCTGTATGATGTATTCTGCATCAGAAGCTAAGGAGCTTATTGCTGGCCTTGTAAACTTCATAGGAGATCGCCTAGGACCATTTCTAAGCTGTTTTGAGCTCCTCAGAGGAAGAGTGGAGTATTAGTGTAATAACATAAATGTGCAACATAATAGCATGGTGTCCCTGGGCCTTTCTGAGGAATGTTTTATCTCTCTTTACCTCAACACTCCATGGGAGAGATTACTAGTAAACTGGATTTGAATGGGTGTTTAGTGAATTCAGTTTCACTGCTGGGAGTAAATCCACCCTAACACATACTGGTCTAAACTATTGCTTCTTCTATCACCCACAGTAGAACTCTGCAATATCAATTACTTCTGATACATATCTTATTCTTATTCTGATACATATCTTATTCTGCCATCTTTCTATCTCTTATCATCACCATACAAGTCCCACCCAAATTAATGGGGACCCTAGTAGCTATTCGAAATATTTGTTTAAAGTGTTTTTTGGTGGGTTGTTTTTTTAGCAAACCTGAACCCCTTTATACTCCGTTGTCATGTGGTATTCCATCTTTCCCCTACATTTTCTGGGTTGTTTTTTTAAATAAACCTTTAACTTGCATTTAACTTTCTAAGCTATCAGGAGTCTGATTTGCCCTGTTGAAATCAATAAGAAAGTGAAACTATCAAATGCCTGAGTTAACATTGATAGGGCAAACATACAACCCTGACTCTCTTATTTATAATACTCATTTTTTTTAATGGCTATTAGACTTTTGGGGTACATCCCTCTCCCCCCCCGGCACCAGTATTCACTTAGACAGTCACTAGGAGCCCAGTATTTCACTTAGACATTTTTTGGATTTTGTTTTTCTCTTCTGTTAATGAGCCCACTTTTTCACTTATGCATTTCTTCTGTTTCTCCTATAGGGCTTCCTTGATAGCCCACTGAGGAATTTAAGTTAATATGTGCTCCAATAGCTTTTCGGTTGGAATATGTTTTTGGAATGTGATACCAATAAGATTTCTACCACCCTTCATCAACAGATCTCAGGGGCAGTTCACAAGACGAAATTAATCATTATTTCCAGCTAGGACTTTTAAAGTGGTCCATTGGTCACAACAGCAGGCTGATACAGTAAAAAAAGAAAAGCATGAGAATTAAAACTTGAACATTCAAAGAAGATTGGCACAGCCCCTCTACAAAGATTATATGCAGATGTATGGGGGGTGAAATGGGCTACTGGTTTCTGATTGGCTTTTATTTGCTGTTCTTTTTTAATGTTGCACATGTTGCTACTGTTAATTTTAAACAGACCTGCAGATAGAGTATAAATCAAATGATAATGGCTTACATGGTCACAGGTAGGTGATCCATAACAGTTGTCCTTACGTTAGATATGCAGTCTCTTCACTGATTCCTTAGCAAAAAGTTCAACATGGAATTGGGAAACATGGAACTGAAGACAGCTTGCAATAACTTTAGCTTTATTTTCATGGGAAATATTACTTGAAAATAAAACTATGGTACAAAATAGGTTAGGGGGCAAGACATATGAGCAAGAAGAGATGAATCATCATAGAATTTAGTATTTCCAGTCTTGTATAGAAATGGGGCATAGCATTTTTCAGCTTGTCTTAGCCAGAAAAACGTGTTTGGGATGACTTGCTGATATATGGTAAAAACAGCTAGGAAACTGTGTCACTTGGCTTCTTAGTAAAATGGAGGCTTACAAGTCTATGCACAGGCAAACTTGTGCTTGGCCTGTAATATAGTACATTACAGTGGTACTCGGGTTAAGTACTTAATTCGTTCCGGAGGTCCATTCTTAACCTGAAGCACCACTTTAGCTAATGGGGTCTCCTGCTGCTGCCGCGCCGCCGGAGCACACTTTCTGTTCTCATCCTGAAGCAAAGTTCTTAATCTAGGGTACTATTTCTGGGTTAGCGGAGTCTGTAACCTGAAGCGTATGTAACCTGAAGTGAATGTAACCTGAGGTACCACTGTACTAAACTCTTCATTATAAGCAGTGTATTTAGTTGATAGCTGGAGATATTCTCTCTTACTGAAGAAACTGATAGCCTTTCAGAACAAACTGTCATACTTGGAACACTTCAAAGACTAAAGTCACTTCCTAAAAGACTAAAATCACAAATGGCAAGTGACACCTAAAACAGCTTGAACCAGGATGAAAACCATTTTATTACCATTATTAATTATGGGGCACACTTTTTTCTAGTAGGGATTTATGCTCTTTGCTTACACACACAAAATGATTGCTTCCTTTTGCTTTTGTGTTTGCAGTGTGTTTGCAGGTTGTCAAATCCCATACCCAAAACGAGAATTTTTAACTGAAGAAGAGCCTGATGATAAAGGAGACAAAGTAGGTATTTATTTGAAGGTTAAGATGAGAGAAATACATTTAGGAGGTGTATTTTGTTAATCAGGTTGGACAATTTTATAATTACCAAGTTGTTAAGGCAATCATATTTATGATAGGGTTAATGGATCTGATTTCAGGCATTTAAGTTACTGAGAGTACATGATTTATTATTCCATACTTTTACATATATGTCTCTGATTGTTGCTACTACTTTTATTGAACCATTTCCTGCCAAGGTAAGAATGGTAGCATAAAATAAATTAATAATATGAGATGAAGATTAATTAATTTGGATAGAAGTTAACATTAATTATGGGTCATTCCAACTCTATACATCAGACATGGCAAGAAGTTGAGAACTTCTGCAACATTTCAGTTTACATAAATAATATAGAAAAATAATAATATCAGTAATCAGATCTGATCCATGGCCTGTAGAATAATAAGGTTTAGAGCATTTTCATGGTACCTAATTTGAAGTCTTTTTATTATCTGCAACTCTAGAAAGTGATGATTCCAAGTTCCTTTCATGTTAACTTATTTTGAATAAGGCTATAATCCTAAAATGCATAGTTGAAAATATGGCAAATAATTTGGGATTACCTCTGAATAAATAGTTATGATAGGGCTGTATGGTATGTTTATATTTGATTTTAATTTGTTTGCATACTTAAGTGGAAATAGTAAAGTAATTATTATTAAGTAATTAGTGGCTTTGTGCCTGACTTAGCCTTACACAAGACTGGATGCTTCCTACCCATGAACTCCCTCTGAGCTGTATCTTACTTTTTTTTTTTAACAAATTGAGAAGAACCAGCAGCAGGGCAATAACCACACAAATGGAACTGGTCATCCAGGGAACCAAGACAACAGTCATACGCAAGGGCCTCCCTTGAAAAAAGTGAGAGTTGTTCCTCCTACCACTACCTCAGGTGGACTTATCATGACCTCAGATTATCAGGTATTTCTGTTTTCAGCTTTTAGTTTTGTTATGGTACTGCGAATCATTTATATTAGCTGTTATGTCCGTGGCTACTAAAAGTTGTATTTTTAAAATCTATTTGAATATATGTTTTAATTGTTAAACACAACTTATTCAAGTCAAAAGGCACCAGTGGAGACCTGCACAGTGTGTCATTGCTAACTAGTTCAGTTCATACATCATGCCACACTGTGGCATGAAGAACTTGAACTGTGGTTTGAGTTTCAAAACAGATAATGGACAACCCATGGTTTAGAGCTGTTGGTCTGGTTTCATTTCCCACCCTCTTAACAATTAGCTACATAAGTTGAATCCATGGTGCAACAACCTCTAGAGCTGTAGAAATAGCTGTCATAGTTGTCATTTCCATCATGTTAAACATGGCAGCATTTGACCAGCCACATATGTAAGATTCATTCTCTCTCTCTCTCTCTCTCTCTCTCTCTCTCTCTCTCCTCCAATGCGTTGCTCAGCGTTCCAATCCCCATGCTGCCTATCCAAACCCTGGACCAAGCACATCACAGCCACAGAGCAGCATGGGATATTCAACTACCTCCCAGCAGCCTCCACAGTACTCTCACCAGACGCACCGGTACTGAGCTGCACCTAAATAAAGTCAATGCACTGTTGCTAAGGCTGCAGGACTGGCCGTGCTGCTGTCTGCCTGGAACCTGGCGTTGGGCTACAAGAATGTACTGTAAACTATCACATTTTCAAAATGTCTGATAGCCAAGTTCCACTACTTTTCACAGGCTGGGAGTAGTGGCTCCCTCAGATTGTACCCATTATGGAATTAGACTTGAAAAGAAAGTACTAGCACAGTTTGTGTTGTGGATATGCTACTTCCATAGTTTACTTGACATGGTTCAGACTGACCAATGCATTGTTTTCAGTGACAGTCTGTAGCAGTTGAAGCTGTGAAATGTGCTAGGGGCAAGCATTTTTGTTGTTGTGAATTCTATTGATGTTAACAACGTTATCTGACCAATAGTACGCAAAATCTCTTTAACTGGTATTTGAAGCATACAGTATGTGTTAATGAGATGAAAGCAAACTAACCGTGGCTCCAATTGAGAATTTTTTTTATATACATTGACTTTTAGTGACTTTTTTGTGGGTTGATTCATTTTCCACATTGATCAATGTTTTATGACCAACAAATTTGCTAGAGAAAGATTTTTTTAAAGACACAAAAAATGAGCATTTTTCCAGCAGATTTACAAGCCTCCCAAAGATTAATTTTCAGCATATGTTTATTTTGTTCTCAAATCTATGACTTGACTGGTATTAAAGCTGCTATTTGATAGTAAATGAGTGTGTTACTGAGATAAACCTGTTTGGTTCAGCAACCAACTAAAATGATTGTCATAGACAGTGTTTTATTTTTCCTGTTGGTGTTAACTGATTTGTGAGCATGCTTGGAATTTTAAAAAAAGCATGAGTGACGTTCCCTGCAAACAAACAAGCAGTGCAGCATTCATTCAGATATTTTTGTCATGATTTTTTGAGAGCTGGCTTGATGTAGTGGATTTTAAATTTTAATTATTTTTAAATATGTTCGCACGTTGCTTTAGGGTCTCCCTTATTAAAGCAAAGGATTAAGGTGTTAGGAGAACCTTAGAATTTGAGGAAAAACTATACCATACAATGTACTGTATCAAACTATTTTACATGAATGACGCAGGTATTCTGAATTTTAAAAGAAATCAACATTGTTAAAAACAAGGTGTTACATAATAAAATTATTTTTCATAAATCTGCATATGATTTTGCTTGTGCTTTTGTCAGTTGATGCTAAGAAAATATACACTTGGCCTATACAGTGGTACCTCAGGTTAAGAACTTAATTCGTTCTGGAGGTCTGTTCTTAACCTGAAACTGTTCTTAACCTGAGGTACCACTTTAGCTAATGGGGCCTACCGCTGCCGCCGTGCCGCCACCGCACAATTTCTGTTCTCATCCTGAACTAAAGTTCTTAACCCGAGGTACTATTTCTGGGTTAGCGGAGTCTGTAACCTGAAGCATCTGTAGCCTAAAGTGTCTGTAACCCAAGGTAAAGGGTAAAGGGACCCCTGACCATTAGGTCCAGTCGTGGACGACTCTGGGGTTGAAGCACTCATCTCACTTTATTGGCCAAGGGAGCCGGTGTACAGCTTCCGGGTCATGTGGCCAGCATGACTAAGCCACTTCTGGTGAACCAGAGCAGCACACGGAAACGCTGTTTACCTTCCCGCTGGAGCAGTACCTATTTATCTACTTGCACTTTGACGTGCTTTCAAACTGCTAGGTTGGCACGAGCAGGGACCGAGCAATGGGAGGTCACCCCATAGTGGGGATTCGAACCGCCGACCTTCTGATCGGCAAGCCCTAGGCTCTGTGGTTTAGACCACAGCGCCACCCACGTCCCGAGGTACCACTGTATAATAAAAGCAGTTGAGGGCAAGAGCACCTCATTTAACATAACACAAGAAGCTGTCTTGTACAGGTTCAGACCAGTGGCCATTTAGTCCAGTGTTGTCTACCCTGAAAAGCAGGAGCTCTCCAAGGTCTCCAGCAAAGCTCTTCCACTGCAGTGCTATCTGTAACCCCTCACCTGTAAAAATGCTGCAGAACCCATTGTCTCTAGGGGAAATAATTCCTATTGATAATCTAAAGAGTTTCAACCTTTCCTTCAACTGTTTTTTTCCCCACTGGTTCCTTGGTTGCATATTTAAGGTAAGTATGGTTTAATATAGTATATATGCAGTAGTGCATGCCAGAACAGCCCAATCTCATGTTTGTGACCACTGCTTTCCTACCTCACCACTTCTTACAGGGATTATCTTCCTGCTCCAGTCAAAATACATTCCTCATCCTTTCTGAACTAGTCATGGGTTATCGATTGCCAACAGAAGTGATGGCCATGAAATAGAATTGTGTGGGCCTCCTTTACCTGTGTTACCAACACTTATCCATGCTCTGTGTGGGAAGAGGAATGAGTTGGCTACTGTTTCCTACCTACTTGTCTACATTACTGAAAGCCCCACCCAGGAACTGTGTAAAGAACAACATGCATTGGGCACTGTTTCTACCAGTCAACATTTCAACTGTGGAAGGCATTAACTGGGCTGTGGGTAGCAGGCCTTTTGTAAAAAAATAATGTGCAAGTGAAAGCTTTGGGGGTGGGGAATGTGCAGTTCCCAAAACATTTGTGCAGTTCAAATTTCAAATAATAAAAAATTTAGCTGATGTGGAAAGTGACAGCATGAGAAGTAAAGTGAGTAGCCAAGCCATCTTCAAGGTTATCCATTTCTCTTCCCCCTCCCAAAGACACTCTGCAGACACCACTGCTACACTCCATGGAACGTTCATCAGTGTTTCTGAGATCATGGGGGCTCCTTTCCTGACAAATCAGGAAGCAACGATGTCAGTGTTATGGCAAGGGTGGTAATGTCAGGAAATACCTAATATGGCATTCTTAACAGGGATTGCTGAACTGTGTTTGAGCATCTGGGCTTCCCCTCCCCTTTGTTCTTTATAAGGGATGGCTCCGTGGTAGAGCATCTGTCTTTCACATACAAGGTCTCAGGTTCAATCCCTGATATCTCAAGATAAGATTGGGAATGCCCCTGCCTGAGACCCTGGAGGACTGCTGCTGGTCAGAGTAGACAGCATTGAGCTTGATCGACCTAATGGTCAGGACTGTATATGGCAGCTTCCTATGTTGTTCATTTTTTAAATATTTATCCAAATAACATTTCATTGGAGTTCATGATATCTCTTGTTTGAAGCTTGAATATAACACCCACCTGCATTAGTGCTGTCAGATTCACAGTTGTGAAGATTTCCTGCAACTCTTAAGCTTGTAAGTGTGATGGAATGTGTGCAGATTATATATAGATACACAAAGATTCTCACACAGCTAGATCAACATACACAAAGATTGGTAAGACAGACACACAGTTACACAGCAGGAGAGAAAATGTAGAAGCATCCTGGATACATTACAAGTGAGTCTAATTTTTCCCTTTGGATTTGAAGAGACAAAAATCGGAACGTAATGCTTCTGATGTAAAAAAAGATATTTTAAAAACGATGCTTTTGAAAATATATGTGCATATTTAGGTATTTTCTCTCCACCAGCTGTAGGAAGAAATGCAATGAGAAAGAAGGGGACTCTGCCCTTGGGCTTCTCAGTCTTTAAAAGGCCGTGCATTTACTCTAATACTCTTTTTACTTGCATATGAAGGGATGCTATAAAACTCAGCTTGGGCTTTTAACTCTGAAATATCATGTCGAATATTTCTGCCGCTAATAAATATTTGACATAACTGCACTCCAGAGATGGTTGCTGCTGAGGGTGGGCCACTGTGTTCCCCTCTAACAGAAATGGGTAAATTGCTGCTTTAGAAATCCAGGCTCCTGATGTATGGTTTCTGTCATAAGCAAAATGCCTTTGGGTGATGTGCATTTAATAGAGAGAGGTTAATATGTTGGTGATTTATCTCATTGTGGTAAGATCATGCTTGGAAGTCGGTAATCCCAGGAGCTACATTTAAAAGCATTCAATAAAGAAGATTTAATAGAGCTGCTAGCACTAGTGAAGGGTTCAAGGATTTTAGAGGCAGCAATCTTTATATGAAAGGAAACGATAGGCCAATAAAAGAGTCAGGAGTCTTTTCCTATGGAAAGCCTATTGGCCTCTACAGTTTTAGTAGGGCAGCTGTTAAGACAGAATATCAATAGGTTATGAGTTACTTACACTGGCTTTTAAGGCCAATGGCTAAAGCTGACCTAGAAACATCCCTGTTCAGAGGCTGTATTTCTTGGGATGCCAAATGCTAGACACAACTAGGAAAGCCACCACACAACCTGCTTGTGAACTTCCAGGAGGCATGTGGTTGGCTGCTGTTGAAAATGTAATATTGGGTTAAATGGACCCTCATCTGATCCAACAAGAGAATTCTGAGCCTCCTTAGGCTTAGCTTTTGTGGCGCAAAACTTCCCCTGATCACATCAAAATGCATTAAGACACCTGAGCTTTCTGAATAAATCATACAAAATATTCCTACAGGGCTTCATTTAGTATGGGATTTACATCTCTTGCCTCTTCATGTTTAAAGATGAGATGATAAAATACTTGAAAGAAGGATTATATATCACTAGGCAAAGTCCCATTTTTTGGATAAGAGTGATTAGGGCTTAACTTCTTTTAAAAGGGTAAATCAAAAGTGGAGGGGGTGGTAAGGTAAATAGAAATAAAAGTACCCACTTCACTTTGAGAAGTAATGAAGAATCTGTAATCTGCATCTTCCAATATTAAGAAAGCTTTTGGAATTGTTTATTTAACTTACATAGATGTCTAGTGCATCCCTGATGGTGATTAAAACTCAAGGCAAAACTAACAACAAAAGCTGGAGACAGTTTAAAAAGCTGAAAAATGTGAAGAAGAAGAAGAAGAAGAAGAAGAAGAAGAAGAAGAAGAAGAAGAAGAAGAATGACAAAAAGAAACCAGTGATTTAGATTATGTACAGTAATTTCTCTCACCCTGCTCCTTTGCTTTACATGAAATATTTTGGGTAAAATACTTAAATTGGAACTTTGGGTATGCTGCAAACTAAGAATTTATTTTTAAAATTATAAACCACCTTTTGTTCAAAAATGGCAGAATATCCCTCCCTCCTACAGCAATTATGTTTCCCAAAGCGTTGGGGGGGGGGGCTGACATTGTGCCCTGTGCTGTGCCATGGACTTTTGGGGATGTGCCCTCTCTGCCCTCAGAGATCTCTAAATAGACCTGCTTTGGGAAAACTGGGGCTGGGGTAAAGAGAAATAGCATAATTCCTCATGAAAGATTGGGTAGGATGCCAGTACTTAATAATCACTTTAATTCCAGTCACTGGAAAAGGCATACATCCACATATATTTTAAAATTCCTCTCCCAAATAAATGTGATTGAAGTGCTCATGAAAATAATTCACTGTGATTAAAAGCTAGACCTCTCTGTTGAAACAAAAGATTCCCCACTTCTCCAGCCTCTTTTCTCTCCAGCTCTGGGTGTTTCTCCAGTCTGCTTGGTTTTATTTTGCAGGGTGGGAGAGAAATGGTTGTGCAGTTTTTGGACAAGTGAGACCACAGGACAATTGGGAACTTCAGGAGTCCCAGATTCTACTTGGAAATGTGAAGATCTCTGAATCACCTTGATTCACCTTGTAATCCACACAGCACATCCAGAACTGATGCGTATTCTTAACCATTACATCGGGGAGGGGGGACCTTTTTGGGTCCACAGGAGGAGGGATAACTGGTTTGTTTTTATTCTTATTTTTATTATGTATTTAGTGTTTTTTTCTATTGCAATTTTATGTTGTGAACTGCCCTAAGATCTATGGATGAAGGGCAGTATAAATAATAATAATAATAATAATAATAATAATAATAATAATAATAATAATAATAGATCTTTACCCAGCACTAACTTTGATGTTACATAATTTACAGGTAGATTGCCCCACCAGTCACAATCCCTTGCATGGGGCTCCCAAGCTTGCGAACCACAGTGCAAAGGGCATTGCAAGCCTCCCCACCATCTCCTTTCTCTCCACAATATCAGATGTCAAAAGGGGGGGAGAGGGAATTTATCACACCATTCTGCAAGCCTACTCACGCTTTGCCTTGCCGTTCCCTTCTTGCGCAAGGTGTGCTCCTACTGCCCATTGACATGGGGGGCAGGGTTACAAAGATGCCTTGCTCCAGCAAAGTAGCAAATGGAAGCCCACTTTAGGATCCCGAGGATTCTTTTGAAGACACGTCTTTAACCTGCCTCACACTAACATCATGCATGCCAGCAGGTGTAGGACAGGTGGGTGTGGTTCCCCCAAAATGGCCTAGTGAGCCAAGTTTTGCCCATAGACCAGACGTTCCCCACCCTGCATCACATCAAGCTATAGCAAATGAGGGGAAAGACAGGATGCAGGGCCAGTTCATCTGAGGGTCCACCCCAACTGGCCAGCAGAAGAACTGACAATGAAGAACTTGTTCCTGAGTCTGCTTATTTCCTCAGCTCCCCCAGTCCATTTTCCTTTTGTGTTGTGTCTTTTTATATCGTAAGCCGGAGGGCAGGGACTATCTTGTTTTAGTGAACTACAAGTCACTCTGAGAACTCTCTTTGACTGAAGGGTGAAAATTCTTTAAATAAATAAAAGATTGTAGGTGGGAACAGAGTCATGCTTCTCAAGCCTAAGCACATTGGATTTCATACATATACAGTACGACAAATGCAAACATTACACCCAACAAAGGTATCCGGCAGGGCAGGTGCATCCAGTAGGCGGGGTGCAAAGGCATAATCCTCAGCCATGTGTAGGGAGGAAATTAAAGCAAAAGAATCGCCCAGTCCAGGTCCTCCTCTCACATTTCCAGAGTAGCCCTACCACTCTGAACCAGAAGTGCAAAACATTTGAATACATTGCCTCACATTTCAATTTCAAGTTCACAAGGTGCATTTCTTTCCTAAATCCACTAGAGGGCAAATGTCAACGGTACTGTGCAGTACTTTAAGAACAGCAGGCTTTTAAACTACATTATATACACAGTGTTTTTCTGAAGAAATATCAGTTAAGCCAAATAGTATGTATATGGGATGGTCTCTAATGTCAGTCCTGGTCAGGGTAGTAGACCCATTAAAAATAATGGCTATGATTAAATTAGGTTGATTAAGTTCAATGGGTCTACTCTGATGAAGACATGGGATACTCCTAAGGAAGACAATTGGATTTCAGTTTTTTCTTTATGAAAGCAATAACTATTTTAATCAGCTGCTCTATATTAAATACTACTACTTTTGTGGGGTTATGTTAATAAAGAATTGATTAAAGAGCAAGCTTTTAAATCGTTCCACTCCCCTACAATTTGAAACCCCTTCCCTACCCCTGGAGGCAAACCTGGTGAGGTCTCTCCCTGGATGCTTTGCTCTTTTAAAACACTGTCAGGTTTTTTTTGAGTGGCAGGGCAGAGCCATATGTAGGTTCTGGGAGACCTAAGTCTTCATCAGAAAATGAGTTGCCCAGGGTCAGGTCTGGAGCCAACATGTATAAATCCCTATATTTATACCCTGGATCACCACCTCTGCCTTTCTTCCTTCAGTTTATTGGTTAGTTTTTCTAATAAGGCTGTTTCCCATACTATTTGATACCATTGGTCCATGCTTACTCTTTACAGGTCTCTCCTGGCTATGATGTTTCTGGCTGTTGAGAGTAGGTGGGTTATGATGTGAGTGGGCATTATTATTTTGGAATATGTTTAATAGGGCCAGTTCTGGGGTGACTTCTAATACTTGCTTAGTTATTTTGAATATTTCTTATACGATTGCTGTCCAGAAGAGTTGGATTTGGGGACATTCCCACAACATGTGGAGGTATGTGCCTGTGGAAGTGCATCCTCTCCAGCCAGGCCCCACTTTTTAAAGCAAAGCCCTTCGTTCCCACATCCTCCAGAATACACCCTAAGCCAACACAACTCTTATTTTCCATATGTATATTATTATTATTATTATTACTATTATTATCTCTTCCATTGCAACCTCTTTCTAGAGTGGCCATGCATCCTACTTTACAGAGCACAGTCCTCTACTTGAACAGAAGTTTTATCTAAGCCCAGTTTAAAGACAAAAAACTAAGAAGGGAGACAACAGGAGGGGCCTTAGAGTTGCCCATCAGCAGTGAGCATCTGGAAAGCCGACTGAGCAGCACACACATCACCTTGTCACTGTCTTCTCCACTATGGTGAGACTGCATTTCTGTTGAAACTGTAACAATTGGGATGGATTCAACCAAGTTGTTCTACTAACAGGACCCTATAAAGGGGCTTCTGCTAGTGCAACAAGACTTCCCCACCCTCTCCCCATGTACATGCCCCATATTGGCTCTTTGGGTGTCAGGGAGAACCTCCAGAACAGTACACGGGGGGCGGGGGGAGGTTGCTTCATTGGGCAAGGAGAAATGCTTGCACTGAATGAAAGCCTGTTCTAATGCAACACTGAATTCCTTCATGTTTCTAAACATGCATGCATGCATACAAATAAGCTTATGCAAAGTTTGTGCAAATCTGCACTCTCCTTTGCATTTTTATTGGAGGAAGGTAATGAACTTTCCTATCTCTCCGGGATCAGGTTTAAGGTGCTGGTTTTAACCTTTAAAGTCCTATAAAGGTAAAGGTAAAGGTACCCCTGCCCATACGGGCCAGTCTTGCCAGACTCTAGGGTTGTGCGCTCATCTCACTCTATAGGCCGGGAGCCAGCGCTGTCCGCAGACACTTCCGGGTCACGTGGCCAGCGTGACAAGCTGCATCTGGCGAGCCAGCGCAACACACGGAACGCCATTTACCTTCCCGCTAGTAAGCAGTCCCTATTTATCTACTTGCACCCGGGGGTGCTTTCGAACTGCTAGGTTGGCAGGCGCTGGGACTGAGCGACGGGAGCACACCCTGCCGCGGGGATTCAAAAGTCCTATACGGCCAATAATAATAATAATAATAATAATAATAATAATTTATTATTTGTACCCCGCCCATCTGGGCGGCTTCCATAGAAACCAAAAATACACTAAAATATCACACATTAAAAACTTCCCTGAACAGGGCTGCCTTAAGATGTCTTCTGAATGTCAGGTAGTTGTTTATCGCTTTGACATCTGATGGGAGGGCGTTCCACAGGGCGGGCGCCACTACCGAGAAGGCCCTCTGCCTGGTTCCCTGTAGCTTTGCTTCTCACAATGAGGGAACCGCCAGAAGCCCCTCGGCGCTGGACCTCAGCGTCCGGGCAGAACGATGGGGGTGGAGACGCTCCTTCAGGTATACTGGGCCGAGGCCGTTTAAGGCTTTAAAGGTCAACACCAGCACTTTGAATTGTGCTCGGAAACGTACTGGGAGCCAATGTAGATCTTTCAAGACCAGTGTTATGTGGTCTTGGCGGCCTCCCCCAGTCACCAGTCTAGCTGCCGCATTCTGGATTAGTTGTAGTTTCCGAGTCACCTTCAAAGGTATCCCCATGTGGAACGCATTGCAGTAGTCCAAGCGGGAGATAACTAGAGCATGCACCACTCTGGTGAGACAGTCCGCGGGCAGGTAGGGTCTCAGCCTGCGTACCAGGTGGAGTTGGTAGACAGCTGCACTGGATACAGAATTGACCTGCGCCTCCATGGACAGCTGTGAGTCCAAAATGACTCCCAGGCTGCACACCTGGTCCTTCAGGGGCACAGTTACCCTATTCAGGACCAGGGAGTCCTCCACACCTTGTACCTACGGGACCGCCCCGCCTCTCCTGATATGTCCCATGGAGGACCTTGCGGTCTTCAAATAAAAACATTTTGGCGATCCCTGGCCACAGGGAGGTTAGGCTGGCCTCAACCAGAGCCAGGGCTTTTTCGGCCGTGGCCCTGATCTGGTGGAACGCTCTGTCACAAGAGACTAGGGCCCTGCGGGACTTGACATCTTTATGCAGGGCCTGCAAGACAGCTGTTCCACCAGGCCTTTGGCCAAGCCACAGTCTGACCCCCTCCTTCTGTAATCCTCATAGAACTCTAGCCCAATGGTTGCCATTAATTTGATTCTGAATTGATTTTAGAATGAATTGATTTTAGAATGTATTTCAATTAATTGACTGTGATTTTATGTAAACTGTGCTATTTTTACTGTTGTTTGCCTCTCTGAGCCCGGCTTTGGCTAGGGAGGGCGGGATATAAATAAAATTATTATTATTATTATTATTATTACCCTTTTCCCCATTATTTTTTGTCTCTCCTGCTGCTGAAGAAGGAGGGCCAAACTAGACAGGAGTGCATCTTCGTACTTAACCTTTAGGGCTTTAAAAATGGAAATAGCAGTCACTGGGGAAGGGGGATAATAGGAGATTTCCTCCCAAATGCGAATAATAGCTTCAAAGGAACATTTTTTTGCTGCCCTGCAGCAGGGCAGGGAAGGCATTAAATCCCCCCTCAAGGCCTGCTGCGATCCTGATTATGATTACAAACACCCAACAGCTGCTACTCCTGTCTAGATTGGCCCTTAGGTTGTAAGCTCCTTAGGTTAGGGGCCTAATATAATCAACTGTTTTATATTAAGAACTGCTGTTTCTATTACTACTTTAAAGTGAACATTCTATACCATTTTATGACCACCGCTTAGAGGTTTGTTTGTTTGTTTGTTTGTTTGTTTGTTTGTTTGTTTGTTTAATTGACTGAGTGGTATATAAATGTTGCTAAATAAATAATCATTTGAAACAAACCTTGTTAAGCAAACAGATTTTGGGGGCTGCTTCTTTAAAGCACTGTGTACCTTGATTACAGAAATATGCTCTGTACAGGATGTTTGAAGATGCATTGAAACTGCAACTCAGTCACTGGCCAAGTCTAGTACATAGATCAGTTGGTTAGAGCATGGTGCTTAGAATGCCTAGTTTGCAGGTTCAATTCCCATATGGGACAGCTGCATATTCCTGAATTGCAAGGGGTTAGACTAGATGATCCTCAGGGTCCCTTCTCAACTCTACAATTCTATGTTGCCTTAGAGCAGGCTGAGTGGCCACTTGGCAAAGGAGTGAGTACCTGAAAGTCAAAGGCATCAAGAAGCTTACAAGTAAATGGCTCCTTGGGTGTACGGGATCCTTCAATAGCAGCACTGAGTGCTTACTGCTGGTCCTGGGTGGAGTCTGAGACACCAGACCATAACAACCCCTTGTTGAGGTCTGGTAGGTGCTGGAACAACACTGGGCTTTCACCTCCCAGACCATGGCAACCTGACTTAGTGGCTTTGCTGTATCCATCTATCTCTTGACTGGCCTGTGCTGCTGACCGCTAGATCTCTACTCCACAACTTTCCCTTTGGACTATGCTCAATTTTGACCATAGTGTCACCTAGATTCTGCCTTTTGGATTCCCCTTGCTCCTGATTTGTGTTATTGCTTTTTGGAGTTGACCTGCAGTTGACCTTGTTGCGTGGACTAGCCCCAACCAATGCTCAAGAACCAAAACATAACCTGGAGCAGGAAAGCCATCAGTTTTGCTTTATACCTACCAATTGATGACTTTCCACGTTATTTTCCCTATGTTCTGCCTACATAAAACACAACTGCATTACCAATTTTCTTGCAACATTCATGGAGAAGAATGGAAGGAAAATCAATGGATTTAAGAACCAAAGTAGACCAAAATGTCAATGGCTCCTTTGAGGGAAGAAAATAAGCCAGGCAGGAAGCTGTAGTGTGCAGTTGTTATTAAGATAGATTTTTAAACTGAAATTTTGGTCTTATCCTACTTGATGTTTCAGTGAACTTTCTGTTCCCTTCTTGCTTCATTTTGAGCACTACATAAACACTGACAGATGGAGGCTGTCGAAAGAGTAGAGAGATCTGAGGAGTGAGGAAACTGCTAAGAAGCTGAAGAGATGGAAACAAAAGCGGTCTGTGTGTGTCCTGATTTGGCTTCAGGGAATTAACAGCTGATCCTTCACTGAATCCAAGAGCTCTGGCTGTACATACACATACACACACTCTCTTTCTCTCTTTGTGAGAAAGTGGGAGAAATTTAGACTTTAGGACCCAATCATTGCTTGCTTAGTGCCAGGAAATACTTCACACAGAAAGCAGTTAATCTGAGGCCATATTGTGCCTGTACATAAATTAATAACTAACAAGCAGTTCATAGTATATATGGATCACTGGAGAAAGGGTTCGACTATCCTCCATTGCTGCACCCCCAGCCCAAACTGGCAGCCCTTTCTTTAAAGGGGCAGCTGCCTCCAAAAGAAGAAAACAAAATATCCATCTTGTTAAGCCAAGAGTCTCTGATTACTGTTGCATCTAGGGTTGCAATATAAGATAATGCAAAACAAGAAGAAAAAAGAACAACTAAGGCTACTTCATTCTCAACAATTTCCCCACACAAGTATCTCTTCCATGAAAGGAAAAGCACACACATGAGATGACCACAGAGGCACAGGTGTATCATATGGTGTGCAGAACCTTTGGCCCTCAATTTCAGCAGTAATAAATCCCCCCTCCAATTTATTAAGTGTTATGCATTCATTTGTATACTGTCCCGTCAACAAAAGCCTACTTCTTACGCATAAATCCCCTAGGTGTAGGATGGAAGTTTATCAAGCATTCTGCATCCTTAGGAGTTATGTCTTTCTGTGTGCACCCAAAAGTGGCTCAGGTAGCACCTTATTAAAGCCAATTGGAGCATATCCAGGTAAGGCTGGGAGAGAGTGCAGTCTGAAATCCTGCAGAGCCTATGACAGTTAGTGTAGCCAGTACTGAGCTAGATTGACCAAGTGTCCGACTCAGTATAAAGCAGCTTTCCTCTAATGTTCCTATATCTGGCTGCTTGAGGCAGAGCAGCAAAGGTCCCCCTGGCTCTCCTCCAAATCAAGGTGCAGAGAACACAGTAGAGCCAATTGGGTTATTTAGCACCTGAGACAGACAATCCCATAAGCACTTCTCCCCTTCCCCAGCAATAAATTAAATAATTGACAATTTCCTGCCATTTCATGACACCCAAAGTCAGGTGCCTCAGGCAGCTGCTTCACTCTGCCTAATGGTATGGCTGGCCTGTTCTCCAGTTTCACTCACTGCTCTGTAGATTAGACACTATTAGCTGAGCCAGAGATTAATGTCTCTAAAGAACACTCAATTAATCCGAGTGACAAGCAGGCACTTGTAGGGCTAGAACCTGAAGAATAATACCGTAATAAATATTATGCATGTTTACATATTGGTAGTTCGCACTTTGATTGAAACCAATGCTAAATGTTATTTTTAAATGGTGGCAAAAAAAGAATGAAAAATATGTAAGTTGAAATTCCCCCAAATGCCCACAATCTTCATGTTTAATGCCTAGGAATTTGAAACGTTACAACCCTTTGCACAGCTGCTTTTTAGGATCTCTCTCTCTCTCTCTCTCTCTCTCTCTCTCTCTCAATAACTGCCCTAGAGATCCCTGGCATGTTACTGTAGGTTTCCACTTCTCGTGGAATGCTGCGAGATTTTGTATGACAAAGTGGAGATGCATAGTTTCTTTGTAATATTTTTATTTTATTTACAGATGCAGGACTTGTGGCAAACAAGCAGGCTCCTAAAAAATAGGCAGGAGATCTGCTAGGTGGACATCAGATTTCCAGAGTGTAATCTTCAATCAACTCACAGCTTTCTATTCCCCACTTCTTTCCCTCCAAGTTGAAATGGCAAAACAAGCATTAAGCTATTTACCTGCCCATCCCTTTAGCTCTGAAGGGTGTCAGCTTCCCAAACTCTGATGGATATTGCATCCCAAAAGAGAGAGGTGTCCCAGGTCATTAATGACTATGTAGAGGTGAACAACATCTAGGCACACCTTTGGACTGATGTCTTTTTCTTGGGTCTTTGGCTTTGCCATATCTGGTCTAGAACCCACTCACCACCCTTAGGTCCAGCATGCAATTGCTCTTACTGGCTTTTGTGTACAGCCACACAGTTCAATGAATGGTCAAATCAAAGGTTGCATGTAGCCAGTTGTAGTTCTGCAGCACTCTACTGGATGAGCATCACTCCGACTTGCTTCAAATTTTGTAGCAGGTGATGACCTCAAACGCACAAAGTTTATTTTACTTGACACCACTTATTTGACCATTCTGAGGCAACTGTGGCTTGCAATTTAAGACAAAGTGGCTGACAGAACAATTAATAAAATTCCTCCCTTAACCTTCTTGTCTAAAGCATTAATACTTTTAATCTTGGAAAGCTCTCTAAAGGATGAGCTGCCAGGAAACAAGTGGAGCTACAATGCCATTTGCACAAATTGCAGAGTTCTAAAAGACTATGCTTGACAGTAAAATTGCAGATTGTCTACCACTTCCCTTCTGCAGCTGTGAGCCATTCACTATTTAAATGTACACGGCCAGAGAAAGGATGAGAAATACAAGCAGGTAATTGCAAGAAGGTACAAAGGTGGGGCTGTGCATATGCTGTACCGCTTGTCTTTCTTCATATAATACAAATTGTACCTATGCAATTGCAGATGGTGAACAAGATCCAGCAAGTGGCTATAAGTGTGGTGGGATTTTTGACATTTCCTCTTTGAATGATAGATCCATAAACACATCAAAAAATGCTTAGGGAACTTCGCATGAGAGGCTCACATTTGAGAAATATCACTGACATGTACAGAACTACTTGTGTGGCTCTTCAGCTAGAGAGATACTTCATAATTAATAGACTATATATTACAAAGTAATAATGGCACTTAGAATTATAATAGGTCTTAGGATAATCAAAGGAAGAAGGTACTTAAAAGATAATCAAGTCCAACTCCCATAATAGGAATACTCCTCAGACATAAGTGATTCCTGATTATGCTCCTTTCAGTGATGCTTTAAACATTATTATTATTATCTTAAGGCATAGCAATCATTTCCATGGAGAAAATCTGAATTGAGGGTAATATGCAAAGTGTGGTATTTTGTGGGTTTTGTGTGTATGTTCCTAGACTGATTGTCTTGATAATGTATTAGTTATCAAGCTACGGATCAATCCAATTGTAGTGAGGAGGGGCATATCCATAGTGAAAGAATTGTCATATCCAAGCTCTGCTTGGCTTGTACTGGCCAGCCAGAAGCTGGAGGAAGACAGAATCTACTTTGATAATTCTAGTGTCCTCATGTTTCTTTCTTTTTCCATTTCCATTCTAGGAGCATGCTGGGGGAAGAAGGAGCTTTGGATCCTGTGGATTCATCCAAGTCTTCCGTTGAACTTTCCCTGGCATGCTCCCTTTTCCTCCTATGTGTTGTCAGAGCACCAACTGCAGGGTGGGGTGGTTGCAATCCTGTACCCACTTATCTGCAAGCAAGCAAGCCCCACTGAGCTCAGAGGGACTTACTTTTGAATAGAAAAGCACAGGCCTGCACAGTCCAGTCTTTACAGGATGAAAAATGCTTGTTCACATACTTCAAGTTACATCAAAGCCTCAATCCATGACAGGAAGATTTTGCTTTCGAAAAGGCTGAGCTCTGTGCAAAATATTTAGTTTCATTCATTCAGTGCTCATATATCACTCTCAAGGTCCCCCCCCCCCACAAGCTGCAAGATAAGCTCCTTTTAACTACATCTTTTCACAATAGCCTTTTCAAAGGGCATGACAACTATGTACAATATAATGAGCTTTGGCTGCTAAACCTCCGCCGTAAATAATGATGCATGCTATAAAATCTGACCCTCGTGTCATGCAAGAGGGCATGTGTTTCCAAGGGCTGGGTTAGGAAAATATGTGGCTGATAAAGCAATATTTATTACAAATGCAGATGGTCAGCTGAATGTGGAATGGTTTGAAAAATAATTCAGTTAGTTTATTTTTCAGAACTTTTTCTTGCCTTCACTGTACCTTCAATTGGAACTGATAAATACCAGCCAGTATTTGAACCAGCCAGACTTCTTCCAGTATAGAGTCCATCCACAACCGCCATTCTCTGTCCCTGCCCAACAGACACTCAACATTCTGGGGCCACAGAGCATGCTCAGTCACCAGTGGGTTGGTTGGGGTGGGGTCCTTTAATATTTTCCCAAAATATACATCTACTTCTGCAAACTTTAGTGTCCCCCACAAGCATGCTGATGTTTTTCAGTGGTTCTGTTTGGGCTCCAATTCTATCAGCACCCACCAGCTGAGTTTACTATTAGAGGAAATAATTATTAGTCAAGTATTGTCATTTACATCGTGTTTTATAGCAGGTTCCTGCCTGGCTTAAGGAGCTTATTGAATAATGACTAAACCAATCCTTATGTTAAGTAGCAAGCAGCACCTAAGAAACTCAGAAGAGTGGCAAAATGTGAGGAATCTACCATTTCACCTTAACTCCCTCTGCTATAATAGCGTGATTTATTTATTTACAAGAATCTTTATAAACCATCAATTCACAAAAAACTATCAGGGTAAAATAATTACAGCATCATCAAACTTTAAAATCTTAAAAATAGAATCGAGAACAAATGGCCAAAACTGAATCAAAGTAATTCTTTTAAAATTTGCTTGATGATAAAATATAAGGATTTGAGGTGCCTGTCTGCATTCAATAAACACAATGATGGGGATGCATTTATATTTACAGTTTTTGTTACAGAATTTGTGGAAGAATGATATACATTCAATAGCTATTTTTCTGGAGAGTTGTTCATTTATAATAGATCCAAGTGGTGTTGAAAAAACATTTCTTTTAACCCGGGGATAGAAAATGAACATGCCTGATTTTAAGGCTTATGCTTAAGCAGGAAAGCTTGTGATTAGTTTGCTGCATTTGCATTAGGTGAGCCACTCACAAGAGAACAATTGTTCCTCCAAATTTTAGAAGATGGCAAAGAAACAATGCCACTATTTCTGCTGTCTGTTCTATGCTACCTAGGTAATAAAGTGGTACTCTCCATGGTGCTGAATAGATGCTTGTACTACTATTGAATGATCACTTGCTTGATAAATGAATGGAATGCACTTTAATCAAACACACAATTACATAGTAAAGCCTTGGTCTGTTTTCAAGCCCCACAAGTAATTAGCCTTACTGCCATTGAAGTATTGATTTCTCAAAGGTCACCACAAATTAAAGGGATACATATAATATTGTTGTTCTCTCTTGGTTATATGTAAATAAGGATATCTGCTAATGGGTTAATCACACAGAATTTGCAACAAAGCTTAGACAAAAGGATATATTCTATTGACCATAGGTGTTCACCACAGTAACAAAACACAATTTGGGGGTGATCACCATTAAAACCATTAATTACCAATGGTAATTCTGCTGCTGACTTCAATGGGGATATTTCATACTAATGGCTAGCCTCTGAAGCCTTGTTGAAATAAATTGACTGGAGGGCAGTAATTTCAAGTAATTTATCTGATCCAGAAAAGATGGTACAAGAAATGCCTTGATTTAGTAATGTTCCACAGTGACCATTATCAGTATTCCTGATGCTACTCCAATAATCTTTTATCACACACCCGTAAAAATGCTGAAGCAATTTGCATATTTCTACTAAACAGGGGGGGGGGGGGGAATCTGAGATTTACATGGTGGATGAAGTCATATCACACAATACTTTAAGCTTGTTTGTATTTTAATTATCATTTACTGCAAAGCTTTCCAAACTTTTAATGTGGGTGACATTTTTTAGACATGCAGATTTGACGACACCGTAATTCAGTTTTACTAGCAAACTGGAGGTTAAACTAACCCCTTTCCAGCCCTGGGAGGAACACAGGGAGCATTCATGCAACACACCTACAGCAGTCGACACACTAATACGTCACAACATACAGAGTTTGGAAAGCTCTGATTTACTGCATATTTTCTCAATCTCTTGAGTGTAGGAAAACTGGATGTGAATGACAAGGAACTGGATGTTGCTATTGCTTTAGTGCTCTTTCAGCAACTCAGTCAGCCAGGCCTTTTGTATAATAAAGTACCAGTCTGGATGGAGAGTGGGTTTGACCTAATAAATTGGTTTTTGTTCCTTAATCTGTTAAATGTGTGTACATTAGTCACTAAGAGAATGTAGATAGTAACACCATGTATCCACGGTGGCAAAACGTGTTAAATGTTCTCTTGCAAACACCTGCTATGTTGTGTACTTGCAATGCCAACAGTTTTAATTTGGTCTGAATTCAAACCGTATTCCAACAGCACGGCTGCCTCTGACAAGGCAAAGTGCACGTGCATGCTCTGAATTGTTAGCTACTTATATGGTTTGGGTCATTTCTAACTGAACACAAGAAATTCCTGGAAAATTGAATGGGTCTCTGGTGTGAACTAGAAGGGTACCCCTGCATATCATGCAGAGCTGTACCAACACAGTTTGCCTTCAGTTAACATTGGCCATTGATTCATATTTATTTAATAAGATTCCAAGAGTGCCTAGGGAATATCTCTTCACACAATACTGTGTAAACTCATCAATGCACAACAACAAATTCCACCAAAGTCTTGAATACTTATAGCTACAACATTATGCAAAGTGCTATGTGTGTAAGTATTCAGCAAATTGTGTGATTCCATCCTAACATGCTGCCTGTTGGTGTCCTGTACATGATTGGTCCCTAGTTTTGCTTCTACCACATCCCTGTACTATGAAATGCCTTTGTGCCATGCCACATCCAATAATGTTGATTGTTATCAGCCTAATAGTACCAACCAATGACGGTGCAACCAGATATCCAGTTCTTGATACAACAATTATTGTTTTGCCCTATTCTACTATTTTCTAGATGTGTGTTGTCAGGACATTAGGCTATGAACCTAAACACCCAAGAGGAATTCACCTAATGAGTCCTGTCAGCACAAGTCCTGCATGAGAGCTTTCACTTGTACAATGGGTTTTTCTCACCCCACCCCTGGGGCCCCCTAAAATTTGCTTTGGATGCGTTGGGGGAACCCCCCAGAACACTGTACTGGGGGGATCATTCTGTCTGACGAGCTTCAATGCTTGTGCTGACAGGACTTTCACTGTAGTGTGACACTGAATTCCACCCCTGCATTTCTATTTACATAAGTAGGGCATGATGCCCATTAAATTTGTTTCAGAGTGAGACATTAGGTATATAAAAATTCAGTACACTATGGGGAAAAACCCACATTGATAGTTACACACACAAACACGCACACACAAACACACTGTATACTGTATTTTATTATTGTTAGCAGCTTTGGGAGCCTAGTGCAGAGGATATAAATAAATAATGATGAAATGCTTTTATTCATCCCACTAAGAACTATACAACATGCAAGAGTGTAAGTTCCCATCACAATAGACAATGTAAACATTGCAAGGTAAGAATAAATGAGTAGCATGTAGACACATTTGATGGCTAAAGATAATTTTCTGAAATTACTGAAAGGGAAGAAAATGTTTTTAGTAAGCCAGGTATTTTTCTGTTACTTGTCTCCTCCAAGTTCTAAGCAGACCCAGCCCTTCTAGAATGTTTTTATTCCCCTCATGGGACATCAAATCTATGCTCCAAAACTATATATCATAAAGTAAATTGAAACAGAATTATTTTGTTTTCTAGGATATTGCCTGACGTACAGATGATGTTGTTGATGACGATAATGATAATCTGGTTTAAAAGTTAAAATTAAACAATGTGCCTTTACCCCTTCAAAGCGTTGTTCTCTGCCTGCTATTTGTGTTGCAGTTACTTTCCTTTTCAGTTTTAACAGCTACATTGTCTTATTTTTTTCTCAAATAAGGGGCTTTCTTTGCCAAAAATGTCTACCTCTACCAGTTTAGCACAATTGCAATTATTTTATCAACTAAAGAAAAGATCTGCTACCTAAGACTTGACTTACATTTCTATAGCTTATTTTTCACAGTTATTCCGTTTTCTATTCTGCAAACAAGGAAGCCGTGTAGAGAGGTTTGTCTATATGTGCCAGCCGGTCACAACTTTCTTTGACTGTGTTGTGTTTCTGGAGCGCTCTAGAAAAAACAAACATGACATGTTGTTACGTAGACCATCAGCACAAATTATGTTCACATTTTCATTAGAATTCTTGCAAGCTCTGGATTCATGTCTGGCTGCATATGTGACATAACTTGAATAGATATAGACATATTTGGGTAATTGGTTTGAATTGCATTGTATATTGATTTGCTTCATCTTAGATATTGCCTTTCAAATTGCTGAACAGAAAAAATGAATAATATGCAGGCCTGTGTAGAAGGGAGCAGCTGGGTACACTTGCTGCGGGCCTCAGAGAGTTAAGCTGGCCAGGGACCTACTGGACTTACACTGTCATGCCAAGAACAAGACTCCATGCCTTGGACAAGCTCTGCTCAGGCCAGAGAATATGCATCACTGGAACTATTACAGCATTTCCCTTAGGTGATTCAAGAGTTTGCCCTTAAATAAATGTATGTTTTTTGTATACTGAAATGTTACAAAAATAATTATTCATCTTCATGCAGACCTGATTGCCCCTGAGTATTGAATATATGAGCCTAAGGATATGTATTTTAATAAAGGGAACATATCCTAATATTTGTATCAACACATGGCCGGTTCATATAGGTATCTGGCAGAATGGCCTTTACTGGAATATCCTACTGCCGGTGCCATTTTGAATGATTCTGCTTTCCCAAACTGCCTGCATGTAAAACCAAAACAAGTCAAATTAATCCTGAATAAGATACTGGGACCGTGCTCCTGTTCCAGCTGTCTTTCACCCCACCCCCAGCCATCTACCACCAGCTGATCTGTGGAAAGTATTATGACTTGCTCTCTCTCTCTCTCTCTCTCTGAATGTACATTGATGCTACTTATAAGCTACTTTGGGGAAATTTTGTATTCTGAAAGGCAGAATATAAATAATTGTAACACATAAATAACTTTTGTCTTCTGTCTGATGTGTGCAAAGGCCTGTGATCTTTATCTGCAGCCTAAAGCGGTGCAGTCTGGGGAATGCCTGTCTTGATTCTAAGGAATGCATTGGCTCTTAATGACCATGCAATGTGACTGCAATGTAGTGTTGTGTGACATTGTGCTCACAAGTGTTCGAAATAATAGAGCAGCATATTTTTTGATTTACCCCTGCTTTAAGGAGATCATACAAATACCAAGGTCATACCAAATCAGTTAGCTCTTTGGGTAAATTAACTTCACATTTTCTATTAGTACGTATTCACAGGGCTCATACCCCCCACCCCCAAATTCTGATTATAAATTAGTTGGTTATAACCTATGGGTAGCTCAGTTGAAGAGCATGAGACTCTTAATCTTAGGGTCATGAGTTCAAGCCCCACGTTGGGTGAAAAAATTCCAGCACTGAATTGCAGGGAGTTGGACTAGATGACACTATTGGTCCCTTCCGACTATACATTTCTATGATACTGTCAGCACCACCTTCTGAAACCTACCCTTGAACTATCAAAAAGTGATGCTTTCAACCCTAGCCCGTGAAAGGTATATCATAGCTCAGTAGTCTTCAACTGTTTCAGAACCCACCATTATGCCAAGCATGCACTGGGACACCCATTGCTTAATTTTTGCCATCTATTTGTATGATGGTAGTGCAGCTGTTGCAACCTACCTCAGATCAGGCCATGACCTTGTATTGGGTCCCAACCCACCAATGCCATAGCTGATGGTATTGAAAGTTGCTGAAACATTATCACACTTCCCTTCCCTTTCTCCCAATCTAGGTGAGCCACCAGGATGACCAAGACAATAGGTGTCACATCCTCTTGCCAGAAGCCAGACTGAACTGGCTCCAGATACTCAGCTTCACTCAGCAGTCTGAAACATTATTTCTGCTCTTTCCAGAAACCACTTTCTTACTAGCCACATTGCATGGCATATTATTGACCAGAATATAAATTATTCTTTAGGGGTTGTTGTTTTTTAAGAAAAATTAAAAAGGTAGATGAAAATGGTCTATGATGCTATGGAATAGCATAATTGGAAAACATTTATTTCATTAAGCTAGGTTAGGCAAGATACTGCCAACTACATAGTGATCTTTTACTATCTAAAAAGATCAAATAAAAAGTATATTTCAATTGTGATTATAAAATTATTTTGACCAGTTACTTTCTGCATACTGGGGAAAAATAGAATTGCCACAATGTCAAGTAAGTACATGCCATATTTAAAATATATTTTATTTCTCTGCTTTCTTCCTGCAAAAGACATGGCTGACAACTATATGCTTGGGCAGCTGCCTTACTCTGTCAAGGGACAAATTATCAATAACTGAGCATTGTGCTAAACAAAGTGAACATTTTAAGCATTGTGATGTTTCGTGTGTTCACCCTGTCATTGTTGACAGATTCTATTGATTTTTTCTTGGGACCTTTGTATTGATTCTTCTTTTTAAAAAATTAACACACCTAGGAAAAAATATTGAACTGGAATGTCTCACATACAACTCATCCAATATGAAAATGAAATGCACACAGCAAACTAGAATAATACCACCGTGTCTACCTTAGTAATGATACTGGAAGTAACACATCAGTTACATATCATTTGATATTATGTATTTTATATTATCCCCTCCATTCAATCATCTCATTCAAGGCATGTAGACATTTTTGAAGAGTCTAGAAGGAAAAGTATTTTTTTCACAAGCTGATTCAGCACTAATCTCACCTTATCCACATCAGTGTTCCCTTAATAATCATTGTGATACACTGATTCTGATGGGAGCTGTAAATAACATATTTACTCAAATGTAACGTGCACCTTTTTTGGCCAAATTACCGTACATCACAAAAATTAGGGTGAGCGTTACATTTGATGGTGCATTAGATTTGTGTAAATATGGTAATTTATTCTATTTTAACACCAGGTAACTCTGTAACTGTTCTGATGATCCAGAAAAAATATATTTTTATATATTTTTATATATTTTTGAATGCAAGATAAAGTAACCAAGCTCTGCTTAAGTCAGAGGCGTATGCATTAGTAAGCATATAAAGAACTGGGGCACAAATAAGTATAGAGTTCTGGCTTTGATAGCCAACAAATCTGCCAAGCTGCTTACTTTTAATCAGGCATGACAGAGGCCTTAATACCTTTTATTGTAGTCATTCTGCTACCTGTCCATCTCCATCTCTATACCCTTCCCACCTGCCTTCTCTCTCACAAATCCCCAGTCCTTTGCCCTTTTACTAAGGTTTACAGTGATTAACTGATGGGCCGTGCATACTGCCATCCACAACATTTATCCATTTGTGGCTGTTTGTGGGTTATTTGATTTTAAGAGAACTTAAATCACCATTACTATTAATATTATTATTTGATATATTTATTTAAACATTCTAAACTGTTAAAATTCAACTAGCTGCTGATTTCCACACCTGCCCAAACCTCACTCACAAGATGTCTGACTTCCTTTCTTTGTAAAGGAGCCTGAAAAGTACTAAACAAAAGCCTTTGTTAACAGGCCTGGCTGTAAAGGACAAAAAAAGAAGAAAGCAACCAAGGAAAGAGAGCTTTGACCACATTATTCAGGCACTGTTAGCTTTCACAATGCATGCATGATAGGGGCCTCCCTCGACTATTCTCTCCTTCTCTAACCAACATATCACTGCCTCAGATACTCAAAGCCTGGCGTCCTGCTAGCTGCAACAATGCAAACACCCATGACAGCAGTGCAAAATTAAAACCCTCGCTAAACCCTTTGGTGCTCCAGTATGGTGCTTTTACATTTTATAGATGTGGAGAAAAAAGGAACATTCTGATCCTGAACATGGTTTACTGGGAAACAAATACAAATGATTTGAAGGGGAATCACTTCAGGTCGCCTTACCCCAATGAGGATAGTATGGAGTTGGAAAAGGTTCAAAAAAGGGCAACCAGAATGATCATAGGGATGGAGCAACTCTCCTATGAGGAGTTGGGGCATTTAGCTTAGGAATGATGGGTAAGAGGGGACATGGTAGAAATGTATGCAATTATGCATGACATGGAGAAAGTGGATAGAGAAAAGATTTTCTCCCTCTCTCATAACACTAGAACTCATGAACATATAATGAAACGGAATGTTGAAGGATTCAGGACAGATGAAAGAAAATGCTTATTCACACAGTGCTTAGTTAAACTGTGGAATTTGCTCCCACAGGAAGTAGTGCTGGTTACTACCTTGGATGGCTTTAAAAGAGGATTAGACAAATTATGAGGTAAAGTCTATCAGCGGTTACTAGCCATGATGGCTATCAGAGGCTGTATGCTTCTGAACACCAGTTGTCGGAAACTGTAGAAGGGGAGGGTGCTTTTTTGCCACTCTAAGAACAGGATGTTGAACTAGAGGGTTGGATTCTCTGTTGACTGCAATGAATGTAATGGTAGATGAGCAGAGAAGATGCCTTAAACTTTGAGGAGGCAGTCTAAGGCATTCATAAGGCTGAGGCAGATATTTCAACTGGTGCCCCTCATAGCAATAAAAACAAACCGATTCTATATTTGCCTTGCCTATTCACTGTATCCAGGGGAAAAAAATGTGTTTCCTGGAGTGAGGTGCTTCATTCTGTTTAAGGTTCTATAAATGGTATTGCATATTCTTTGGATTTTTAAAATTGGATTTGCCAGCTATGTGCATGGTAAGCTGTTGTTTTATAGTCCTTAGGTTGTGTTTTTGTTTTGATAACATACTGGGGATTTTTAGTCTGTTCATTGCAGCAATGAAGTGAAGCTACAGGGAACCAGGCAGAGGACCTTCTCGGTAGTGGCGCCCGCCTTTGGAACGCCCTCTCTTCAGATGACAAGGAAATAAACAACTATCTGACTTTTAGAAGACGTCTGAAGGCAGCCCTGTTCAGGAAAGTTTTTAATGTTTGATGTTTTAGTTATTAATATTCTGTTGGGAGCTGCCCAGAGTGGGTGGGGAATATTATTATTATTATTATTTATTATTATTATTATTATTACTACAATTCTACGGTTACTGAAGTGATTTTTGAAATATTACGTGACATATAGACGCTTTAAAATTAAACAAATAAACCACACCCCAGCAGGGAGGCTACTACTGTTGTCCCCCCCCCAAGCAGGAGAATCTCTCCTGCAAACATCCCCCAGCCCTGTTTGAGATGCTGGCCTTCATGGTCTAATCCCCTGACCCCGTTTAGACACAGGTACTGTATTTGACTTCACCTAATTCTAAAGGGCTGCTGCGTTTGAGGCCTTCGTGGCTTGTTCGACTGACTTCTCTCCCCCGGGGTCCTGCCCTGAGGGCGCTCCTGACGGTCCTGAGTGAATAACGGAGGCTGGTGGGATTCGTGAGGAGAAGAGTCCTACAGGTTGTGTGTGTGTGAGGAAGACAAAACTTTAGCGGTCGGGGCGAAGCGATAATGTGCGGAAGGAAAGGAAGCGAAGCTTGTGAGAAGTCGGGATGGGTGAGGGCCCTGGGGAAGCCAATTCGGATCAGCTGCCAGAACCGTAAAGCGAAGAGGAAATCGGATAACGCAAACGCCGTTCGTGTGTGTGTGTTTAAAGTAATCCCTGAGGCAGAAAGCAGCCCTTCTCTTTTCTGCCCCGCTCACTGGCTACTGAGAATGCCGATCACTTCTGTTGCTCGGATACAAATCCTCCCTCCCTCCCGCCCTCGCTTTCTGCCCGCCTCCATCCTTAGCCTAGATAGGACCGGGTGGGCGGGGACTAGTCCTCGACACGCTCGAGGGCGCCGAGGGGGAGGGGATTGAATGGCTCCCGAGCTGAGCCCGCTGCCTGGCCGCCGTTGCCGCCTGTGGGGAGTAGACTGGGAGCCCCGCGCCCGCTTGCTGTAGTCGAGCCAGATGGAATGTGGCGCGCGCGCGAGGTATGCCGCGGGGGCGAGGATTAGAACGCGAGAGAGGAAGCGCGCGCCCACCCAAAAGCCCTTATTTTGAGAAGAAGCGCCCGTTGGCGATGCGGTTGAGGGGAAATCGTAGGGAAGAGAGGAAAGGCGGCTGGGTGGGGGTGGGGGGCGGGAGAAGTGGTTTTAATTCGAAGCGTGTTGCTCCATGGCTTGGGAGCGGAGGCGGCCCGGCGTCTTCCCCCGCCCACCTTCCTTATCCATCTCATAATCCCGAAGAGTTTTGCGACTGGGGAGGTTTAAAGCGAAATGGTCACTTAAATGGTGCGGGCTTCGCGCCCGGAGAGTGAGCGAGAGAGCGCCTTCATAATCCCCCGAGGCCCCCTTCACACGCCCCGCCTCGCGTGGGTTTAGCGCCACTCGGAGCCCCTTCATGCGGTGTGAGGGGGACGAGGCTCGCCGACCCGGGTCAGACTGACATGAGCGGTATCTGTTTCTTGCGGCCAGCGAGTTGTGTCGCCTTGTCTTTCGGGACGGCTGCCCGCTTGATATATACGGCGTAACTCTCGGAAAGAGTTGAGACTCTCGTTCTCCCGCTCCCCTCCTTCCCAGACAAAGTGCGGGGAGGGGAGAGAGGGAGAGGCTGCGCCCCACCCCCCTCCCCTCACCCCATATACCCATACATTAAGTCGCCCACGGGGAATTCGTGACCCGCTTTGCTGGCTGCTTTCTCCATTGTGGAACAGGCGGTTGTTTAAAGGGAGAGATTTGCATCATTCTTCAGGCTGTCTTCCTCCCACTCCAGATCGAAGTTCCTTTATTTTGCTTTAAACCGGGCAAAGGGCTCGACCGCTCCATCTGGCTTAAGTGTGCAAATCTCTAGCCCTGAAAGCAGGTAAACCCACAATCGTTAAGATATTTAGTGTTGCTTTCTGTGGGTTTGTCTTTTCTTCTTTTAATACAACCAACCTCTAAAGAAATTTACTTAGGGTTTTGGTTTGTGTGAGATTAGGATCCTAGATAACGTTTTTAATTTTGTAAGAAATAGTTTGTCTGTGTGTGTTTATTGACTCGGGGTGTGTGTGTGTGTGTGAGAGAGAGAGAGAGATCCCCTAAGCTTTGAAATCTAGGTCCCCCTTTAGCTCCCTAAGAAGACTACAAATAATTATGTTTTTAAAACTACCCTGTTCTTCCTTTTGTTGAGTGAGTGAGGGGTTGGTGTTTTTAGTTGCCTATTTTGCCTTTGTGCTGAGAAAATGGAGCAAGTGAAAGTTAGCTAGTGGTGAAGCAAAAAGTGAAGAAAAGTGTTCTCTAAAACTGTCAAAGTATGCAGAATGTTAAGATAACTTGCTATATCAGGATAAGATCCTGATTCACTAGAGAACAAATTTGTTTATGATATTGGATGTACTATTAAAAACAGACCTATTTAGCAGGCACAAAGCATTCTGGGTCAATTCAGACATGATGCCAAACTATGGTTAGGTAAACTTAATTGGTTAAGCATGTCTGAATACAATCATGGTTTGTCAGCTGTTTGCCAGCCACCTTCAGAAACCATGGTTTGGAGTGGTTCACCAAGATCTGTGCTAATGGATGTTTGATGCAATGTCTGAATTCAAAAACCATTATGACGATTGCTCTATTTCCTAAGGCTGCTGAACCATAGAGATGGTAGTGAGTTTATGAAGCTATGATGGTGAGTGCTGGGTAGATGGACAGTGAAAGTAAGACAGTAGCTTTCAGCCATGGTTTGCTTTCTAACCTGGGTAGTGCAAAACATGTTTGGTCATCATGTTTGAACCGAGCCAGTGGATTATTTTTTTGGCAGTGTTGGATCACTGGGACTTTAACACTCAATATCTGTATTGCCTTCTCTACAATCATTTCAAACACCCAAAGCCAAGGCAATGGTTTACTATGGGGTACGTGCAAATCTACCAAAAGTAGATGCACCCTTCTACGATTAAAAAATGGCAAACAACTTTTAACACCTTTAATAGTTAACATATTAATACCTTGTATGCTCTCTCCTGTGCTCATCTGTTGCAGTTAGACTCCCGATGGGATGTGTACATTTGATGCTGAAGTACTCAGAAACATAAGAAAAATAAATGCTAAGTGTATGTGCTTGCCCATTAGTATAAAAAACAGTATGTTGTAGCTGTTGGTGACATCAATAGTAGACAGCACAGATTGATGGTAGAGCTAATGCATGAGCACTGTAGATGGATGAGTGCATCTCCCAAGGCACTGTAACAGATATGCCAACATGATCTGTGGCTGCTTTGACATACTGAGACATTTCCTTTCAGCAGATTTTACTGTCCTCCTCATGTGTGCTCAAAGAAAAGTAGTTTGAAGTTGGTTAGTCAGCATTTTAGGAAGCTTGAGGAAAACCATACACAAAGCTATGGAGTAAGGAAGGTATTGATACTTCTGATTTTTCCCCAAGTCAGGAAAATGTCATAGAGATGCTGCCTTCCATTTGATTAATAGATCCGTGTGAATAGATGCCTTGGCTATTAGGTGGAGCCTTCTTTTGGGGAACATTGTGACCTACTCTCAGATAGAACCTAGAGCATTAATTCTAAATACAGTAGTAAAATTGGGGAGCAAATAGTAAAAGTTATTTTTTACTTGCTATGATTAGGAATAATCCTTTGTTAATCATTATGCATTCTTGGCTGTCTCCTGCCTCAGAAAAAATACTTTGGCAATTCCACCTGCCACTGAATGCAATGTGTTTTGGCTAGGCACAATTTTGGCTTTACGCTGTATCCTGGAACGTAACCACGGCCTAAGTTGAGAGTCGCCTGTACTACATTTTTCAAATTATTTGAACAAAGGTAGGGAATCATAAAGGCTGTTATCAGTGTTATATGTTCTTGGTTTGTTTAACAAACCCTGATTCAAGAGATCTTAATTCTTTGGCTGTGGTAGTAAGAAGGTAAAATATGCAGAATATCATAGAAACTAGTTTCTATACTGTGATGTCAGCTTTGTTAGACTGTTGCCTTATGCTAAGTAAACCAGCTTTTGTTTAAGGCTGCAGTTCTAAACCCATTTACCAGGGAGTAATTCCCATTGAACTGAATGGGTTTTACTTCTGTGGAGATATATATAGGCATGCAGTATAATAAATGTGCACCACTTGTCTTAAGGTCAGTGACACAAGCTATCTGGAAAGTTTTAAATTGGAATACAGTCATACCTCGGGTTACAGACGCTTCAGGTTGCGGTATTTTTAGTTATGGACCACCAAAACCCGGAAGTACCGGAACGGGTTACGGTACTTCCGGGTTTTGGCGGTCGCACATGTGCAGAAGCACTAAATCGCACTTTGCGCGTGTGCAGAAGCGCCGAATCGCAACCTGCGTGTGCACAGACACGCCGCTGCAGGTTGCGAACGTGCATCCCACGTGGATCACATTCGCAACCCGAGCGTCCACTGTATGTAGTCAACAAAACTAAAAAAGTATGTTTTATTAATCTTGTGTTTATCTGAAAAGTTTTTGTTACTGTAAAAAACAACAACTGAAATATCCCATTAGGGGGAAAGTTAGGGGAAAGAGTGTGGATGAAATATAATATTCAAAGTGTTATTAGAATACTAGTAAATATATTTATATGCCAACTGAATAGAATGTACTTTTTACATTGGGGTCACTGATGTTGTGCCCTCAAGGTGTTCTGAGCTACAACTCCCTTCAGCCCCAGCCAGCTATACCAATTGTCAGGGATGCTGGAAGTTGGAGTCCAAAACATTTGGAAGTCTCTATGTTGGCTCCCTCTGCTTTACATTACAGTGGTGCCTCGGGTTAAGTACTTAATTCGTTCCAGAGGTCCGTACTTAACCTGAAACTGTTCTTAACCTGAGGCACCACTTTAGCTAATGGGGCCTCCTGCTGCTGCCGCGCTGCTGGAGCACAATTTCTGTTCTCATCCTGAAGCAAAGTTCTTAACTTGAAGCACTATTTCTGGGTTAGCAGAGTCTGTAACCTGAAGCGTATGTAACCTGAAGCGTATGTAACCTGAGGTACCACTGTATATGTATATATATACATATATATATATATATATATATATATATATATATATATGTATGTATATGTATATCTATATGCGTGCGTGTATATATATATGTGTGTGTGTGTGTGTGTTTGTGTGTGTGTGTATTAACAGTATGATCCTGCATCACTCCTCCAAGCTCAGTGGAATTTGGTCCCTAGTAAGTGTGCTTAATTCTTCAGCCTCAGAAAGTGGTCAACACTGTCAGCATACTAATTTTAGCATGCCTAAAGAGCTTTATGCATAAATATATGTGCTTCCTAGGAATAGTCACCTGAACAAAAAGAGTTTGGCTTTAGATCTGTCTGGCATTTTATCTATTCCTGTTGTTCAGTTCAACTTGTATTGTGTTCCTGCTTTAACTACATTAATGGTTTATTGTTATGTGAATGAGTCTCTGGCTTGTGCCCTCCCCCTTCCTTAGATGCAGCTGTGCGAAGGAGATCAGAAGCTTTTCCTTCTGTTCTCAGTTAACAGCATTTTAGTATTAGTTATAAACTTGGAGAAACTGTGATTAATTTTAACTATGGAAGCAAGTTCAGGAACTATGATTTGAACTTGGTTTGTTTTAGTAAGCCACAGTAGTAGCATCAGCTTGTTCAAGTTCAGATAATCATCTCTCCCCCATGCCTGATGTTATTGTTTTTTTAAAACCCATTAATGTGTAGTTAAGCTGTTAGAAGAATCACAAAGCTTTTCCTATGGCCACCTAATACGACATCTTTGAAAGAATGCGAGCAGTCATCAGTGGCAAGGGTAATTGTTTTAACTTTTGTCTGCTTAGATACCCAACCCTGCTTGAGAACAGATTTGGATGGCAGGTTCAGCAGCACTGATAGTGTGAACACAAAGTGGAATATGAAATAGCAAAAGGAATATGTTTCAGGGCATGGTCAGAGTGCATGCAAAGCAATAACAGTACTAAAGCAAAACAGTTTTGGTCCTTATCAGTGCTTTAAGTGCACATTCCAGCCAGGCAAAAATACTTAAGGAGTGTATGAAGCAGGGGTGGGGCCTAGGAAGAGGATGTGGCTGAGGAGAGGGTGGGGCCTGAGGAGAATCCAGCAGGCCAGATAATGAGGACTGTATCACCTAAGGTTGCTTTTTTTTAAGGAAACCATCAAAATTGTTGAGATTTTTTTGAGCTGTCTCAGTTGCTTTTCCCATCACATTTTCATACATTTTTACATCCGAAAACCAGGACATGTCAGGAATTTTCCTGACGTATGGTGAGCCTAGTATCACCACATTTGGCCCCCAGGCCTGAGGTTCCCACCACTTCTGTACATGCTTGCCTGGGATTAAGTCCCACTGAATTTAGTGAAATTACTTCTGAATAGATTACACTGTTTCTCTGCATTATAGTCCACAAAATGTTGTGCCATAAGAATTTTTTTTAAGTCTTATGGTTCTTTGTTGCAACAAAAGCAAGCATACATAGGTACTCCACTGAAAATTGATTTGCCTTACCTGCCTTGGCTTATGTTTTTAGGATTTTGGCAACATCTGTTTCAGTGAGTGGTAATTAAACAGGTGTTGGAATACTTTTTTATGATGCTGAATTTTTAAAAATTTATTTATTTATTTATATTTTTATACCTCTTTCCCACCTTTTTCTGCAATGAGCTCATCTAATCTCCCCTTTCTCATCTAATCCCCCACAACAACCCTGTGAGGTAATTTGGGCTGGGAGGCAGTGGCTGGCCTGAGGTCACCCAGTGTGCTTCATGGCTGAGGGGGGATTTAAACCATGATCTCTCAGGTCCTAGTATAATAATACCTTTATTGTCAATGTACGACCTGTGTACAATGAAATTCAACAGATTGAATTCCCTTCTCTTGTATACATGGACATCTCTTTCAACTTTCCAGAGGTGTTGGAATACTTTTTGAAGCCTTTATAGATTTCATATCTCAGTGGATATGAATTAAAATAATGGAGCTAGTCATAATAATAAATTATTTGTTATGTTAAATTGATTGGTCCCCATTTATTTCGGTGGAAAGAGAGCCACAGTTCTCAATCATTCTCTTCTCACCCTTTAAAATATATCCAGTATAACCTCATATTGTTTCTATATTCATGAAGTATGATAGGAATGTGAGGCAGAGTATTCTTTGTGTCTTTTTTTTTCTTTTTCAGTATTGTGACCCTAAAGTTCTGTGTGCATTGTTGGTAGTAGATAAATAATCATAATAATTAAACATACAGCTTCTATTCATTTGTGGGACAGTCTCTATTCAAAGTCCTTATGGTTCTCGTGCTTGGTTCTTTTCCATAATTAACTGAAAGAACTTGGACAAAATGCCCATACTGCTGAATAGCCTTTGTGCATATTTGGCTACATGCTAGCTTCACAATTTGTCTTAAGCATGGCCTGCATACAAATAGATCCTTTTGAATACTGCCTTCTGTATTTATTGGGAAGTTCTGCTTTGTGGAAGTGTGAAGTGACACTACACTTTTGAAATACTCTACCAATAACAGTAGAAAATATCACTGACTTTAGGAACCCACAGACTTAACAAATGTACTCTGATATAAAAAAATAGTGCTACAGTACAGTTACCAGATTTTTTCAATGAATCCGGGGACACTTTTCAACTTCAATAGATTTTGCATGGGGACTGATCTGTAAATCCAGGGACTGTCCCCGGGAAACCTTATACTACAGTGCTCATAGTTTTGCTTCCCTTAAACTGGCAGTTTTTCTTTACAACTGATGCATAAAACCTGTAAATATCTACACAGTGGTCTGATACCTCATTAATAATGGCTTATGATATGTGCATGGTTGTTGCTTCTTAATCAGTCTAGAACTGACAATCATTTAGTTCTATATTGTTGATTAACATCAAACATTAAATACTGTGCTATAGCAGCGAAAGTGAAAAATGTGTATGTAAAAGTACTTTATTACACTTTAGTCACTTTTGTAACTCTCTCCCCACAGATTTGTGTCTTGAGCTGTGGTGGCAATCATGGCTAACATTTCTCCGTAACAGTGGCGTAGCGTGGGTTGTCAGCACCCGGGGCAAGGCAAGTAATTTGCGCCCCCTAACCCGTGGATTTGCGCCCCCTAACCCTAACCCCCAGATGTTGCGCCTGGTGCGGCCGGCCCCCCCTGCACCCCCCACGCTACGCCACTGCTCCGTAACCTTGATAATATTGATTAATCTTGCATCCTTATATTGCTCTTAACTGAGTTAACACTTATGGACCTTCATCCATAATGGAAATCTTTGAAAAGATTGAGTTGCAAAACATTTTGCCCTGAAAAATGCTTATGCATTAGCTTTGAAACCTGGTCTTTGGAGTTAGGCTAAAACGAATACTAGCGGTGAAGACCAAACAAATGAATGAATAATATCTAATATTTAGTAAATAAGAGATTGTGACTTCTATTAATAAGCTAGCAAATCATTCTTTTTTTAAAAAAAAACCTCTTAAAAAGTTTTAAGGTGTAAAGTAGATTTTATATTTGATGCTTAAAATATTTAAAAAATGATATATCCAGTTTCTTTGCAGGCAGTTGAGCAAGGAGGACACAGAATACAAATAATATGTTCAACAATGTTCAATTTCTTTGTTGAGTCATGTGCATAGTTTCTACTCTTCAGTTTTACAGTAGTTTATGGTAGCATGTAAGTAACAAAGAGAGGCACCTCTGTTAAAAAAGAGAGATTTGTTTCCAATTGTTCCTTAGTAGTGGGGGAGAGGGAAATCTGAGCATGTTTACTATGCAGTCCTGCTACTTTCTTTCAGGAACCAAAATGTACCTTCTCTCTCCTCTGAGAGTAGATTGTATTGATTCTGCATCAGGATGTGTAGTTTCAATGCATTAGTGGCTGAGTTGTCTGTTGTCTGCTCTCTTTTTGATTGTGGTTTCCCCCCCCCACCCCATTTATTTTGCCCTTTCAAGCCACCTTCTCCCATACAAAAAGCAGTTATGCACCAACAGGACCTCCCTTTCGTTATGGACTGTTTGAAAGATCTTTAGTTTCTTAAGTTGCATTTTTTTAAAAAAAGAATTGTTTCTTCTTTGTATGAATTTATGTGGTCTTGAACTGAAAAGAATTCAAAACATTACTGTTACATGTATACATTCCATTTGACATCAGCCAGCAATATACATACTTCATGCAACAGCAAATTATTGTTCTTGGAGCAAAGTTCAGTGTGCATTTTCTTTTAAAAACAGTGGTTTTTGGGAGCATCTATATTGTCTGCCAAAACCATTGCATTTTTGTCATGTGGAAAATTTTCTCTTCAAAACATGTTGCAGCCAAGTGTTAAGTGTTTTGCAAGCACAACTTGAATTTAGAAACAGAATATAGCCCTTGTCTATCTTCTAGAGAGAATAAATCAAACCATGAAGCATTTTGTTGCTGTGTCAGGGGATCCAGGAACAGTGACCTTTGTATTTGGAGCTGTAGATGCTCAGAATTCCCATTGTCAGCATCTTTGACTGGAAAGCGATAAAAGGCTTATGATATCCAAATAGAATACAAATACCAGAAGACTAAACTTCTGTCCATACTTTGCCAATGGACCAGTAACACTGTTCTTTGGGGTTCTTTGCAGTTGCACGTATGGATTTGAGCCTTTGTTGACCAAAGGCTAGCCTTTCTGGAATTGTTCTAGAACTTAGCTGATTTCCTCTCCTTGTTGGTGAACTTTGTTGCTAATTTCGTGAATTAAGCCAGCACCTTCTTGCTCAGACCATGTCATAAGGATTGCAGTTAAGAACTCCCTACTCTGACATTTCTCTGCCACTGGCCGTGATGGATGCAGGGACTGGGATGTGTTATCTGTCTTCCTTCCATATATAGAAGGATGGAATGTATTGTGCCCTCCGTTCTTTATAGTTGTAAGCAAATGCTGCCAGACAGTTATTGCCTGTTGTTAATAATCAGTTATAATATTGATTATTTTAAGGCATTTTTTGTTAATAACAAAAACCTCCAGAGGACATGCTATGCTTATGTAATGACCTCTCCACACCAACTTTTTGTAGCCTCTCACCACAATTACTACCAAGCTGTCCTTTCAGTCCAGTTTTTGTTGCTCTGTGGTTTTTTCCCTTGTCTCTGCACCTGCTACAATATTTATTGTTTCATGCCAGCTGAGAACCACATTCCTTTATGATTAAGCAACTACATTTTTGCTTTTGTTGCTTTCTTCTTAATCTCTGGCATTTTTATCTACTTGGCCTCTAAGTTGATGATCTTTCTGAACTTTTCATATATATATGAAGAACAGTTCTGGATCAGACTGAACATCCATCTTGTGAAACATCCTGTTTCCCACATTGTCCAAACGGATGCCTATGGGAAGCTGGGATGTTTAAGGTGTAAGTTAAGTATCAACAAAATCACTATCAAAATAGTTTTATGCTATTGAAATGCCCAATAAAATAAGAATAAAAATAAATATGAACATTTAATGTGATGAAACACACTGCGGACCACCTGAATGAAACTTGCAGGGTGGTCTATGGTTAAAGTTGAGAACCCCTGAAATAGGCTATTGTCACTAGAGCATTAGTGGATAATTTAGTTAAAATTGTGCATATTTTCCTTAATTATTTCATGCTTGTGAAACTAGGATAGATGAATATGTCAGTTTCAGAGTCTTTCAGTTTGTGTTTCATTTTTCCAATCTTAAGTTTGGTTATCCACTTTTTCACATCAGTTTTTGAATTTTGGGAGGGAAAGTTTTCATGAAAATTCATTAGCATTTTAGGGCAAAATATGCCTAATATACTCAATTTTGTATGTATTTTTGCAGAGTAAACACATTTTTGTGGAGCAGTTTGCCATGATATGCATTTTTGTGTTCTTTTCACCAATATATGCATTTCTATGCATGCGTTACCCTAGTATATGCATTTTTGCATACATTACTTGGTTGGAGACCAGCATTGCAAAATTTAAAGGATGGCTGTAGTTTGCCTTTAAACATGAACTGAATAGAATTTCTTCTCCCATCCCTGTGTGCAGCCACTGGAGATAGAGCATTACTCCATCGTGTTAGGAATATAGGAACCAGCCTAAGATCTCAATGCTGTATGCTCCCACTTGTGTCTTAACTTGTGATCAAGGGAAACGTTTGTGCTGACTTTAACTGCAGTTATCTTTGCTTATCTTTGCTGGAAGAAATATCAACAACCTCAGATATGCAGATGACACAACCTTGATGGCAGAAAGTGAGGAGGAATTAAAGAACCTTTTATTGAGGGTGAAAGAGGAGAGCGCAAAATATGGTCTGAAGCTCAACATCAAAAAAACGAAGATCATGGCCACTGGTCCCATCACCTCCTGGCAAATAGAAGGGGAAGAAATGGAGGCAGTGAGAGATTTTACTTTCTTGGGCTCCATGATCACTGCAGGTGGTGACAGCAGCCACGAAATTAAGAGACGTCTGCTTCTTGGGAGGAAAGCAATAACAAACATAGACAGCATCTTAAAAAGTAGAGACATCACCTTGCCAACAAAGGTCCGTATAGTAAAAGCTATGGTTTTCCCAGTAGTGATGTATGGAAGTGAGAGCTGGACCATAAAGAAGGCTGATCGCCAAAGAATTGATGCTTTTGAATTATGGTGCTGGAGGAGACTCTTGAGAGTCCCATGAACTGCAAGAAGATCAAACCTATCCATTCTTAAGGAAATCAGCCCTGAGTGCTCACTGGAAGGACAGATTGTGAAGCTGAGGCTCCAATACTTTGGCCACCTCATGAGAAGAGAAGACTCCCTGGAAAAGACCCTGATGTTGGGAAAGATGGAGGGCACAAGGAGAAGGGGACGACAGAGGACGAGATGGTTGGATAGTGTCTTCGAAGCTACAAACATGAGTCTGACCAAACTGCGGGAGGCAGTGGAAGACAGGAGTGCCTGGCGTGCTCTGGTCCATGGGGTCACGAAGAGTCGGACACGACTAAACGACTAAACAACAACAACAACAATCTTTTGATTCTCCTTAACCCAAGGTTTAAAATATATTAGAAGGTTATTGTTTATTATTTTTGGTTGTTGTTTTTTTAAAAAAGGCTTCACTCCCATTCAGAGGCAGCACCTGCACTGTCAAAATGTGTCAGGGCCAGGATTGAGTTGAATGGTAACTTAGTGGGTGACAGAATTCCACTGGTGATGAGTTGTTCTTCATATGGGACGGCATATGTCTGCTTACTTGCATTGTCAGCAGCAGTATCCTACTGTTAATAGAACTTTGTCTTCAAAGGTTATTAGGTTTAACATGACTGTTTGTATTTGAACAGCATTTTCAAACTCCCTTCAGGCACCAAATGTAGTAAGTGCACTGCAGGAGTCATAACTATCTGTTTTGTTTTTCAGGGCTTTTAATAGTGGCATAAAGTTTGAATGTTCAGGGAAAACCTGTTTAACATTATAAATATGATTTGCAGTACTTTGCAGTTTCCATAAGTGACTCAGAAGGTAAAATATGGGTATTCTATGTTACTTTGATGATTTAATGCAAGTCGAGGTATGTTTTAATTCAACAGCTTATAATATTCAGGAGTTCTGGTTGGTAGTCCATTCTGTCTTTGGACAGAGTTCATGGATGGTATAGTATCTTAGTTTCATACCTATAGGCAACTCTTCATGATACAGAATGTGTGAGGAAAGTTCTAGATTTATGTACTCAGTCTGAAGTACTTTAATAATGGCTCAGTTCACATGACTTTCTAAGCCAAACCTTGGCTTGATGACAGTACATGAATGTGTGGGTTCCTGGAGGTCCTCCTGGACGATTTTGTGGAGATAAGAATGGAGGTCACAGTCCCTTTGCTCCTTTCTGGTCGCTTTACTTCTATAGTTTTCTTATCAGGTACAGTGGTACCTCAGGTTACATACGCTTCAGTTACATATGCTTCAGGTTACAGACTCTGCTAACCCAGAAATAGTGCTTCAGGTTAAGAACTTTGCTTCAGGATGAGAACAGAAATCGTGCTCCGGCAGCAGCAGCAGGAGGCCCCATTAGCTAAAGTGGTGCTTCAGGTTAAGAACAGTTTCAGGTTAAGTACGGACCTCCGGAATGAATTAAGTACTTAACCCGAGGTACCACTGTATTGTTTTAGTTATCTTTAGTTTTATTATTTCTGTTCAGTGTTGCTAGAAAAGCTGTTGTATTCAAGTTCTAAGGAATGGGGTGGGTGCAGGGGGATAGTGCATATGTTTCATTTGCTTGGTTGCTGATGTGGACACACACAAATTCTCATTTCTATTAAGCAACATGAGTACCATAATGAAACACTGATTACAGTTGTACAGCTCTTGTTTACAGTTTGTCATTATTTTCGTCGGGGAAAAAGAGAAATGATTGTTTTGTTCCCCATTCCTCCTCCATGTTTTTAAGGGTCTGTTACTTATTTACTCTGTTGCCTGTCAAGCTTGGGCAAGAGCAGTGATTATTTGCTATTCCAAGTGATTTTTCTGGGAAGATGGGGTACTCATTCTTTTTCAATTAGGCCAATTACAGGTTTCGTATCTTATTATTTAGATTTGTTGCACATAATGAAAAATTGGTGTAGTAGTCTTTCAGAACTGAAGAGAAAATAGCATTGAGAGGTCTGTTATTTTCTAGAACAGTAAGTGAATGTTAACAAATGCTGAATATCAACAAGATTTATGGTTTTGTCAGGATGACAAACTATTCTGAGCATGTTTGACTTGAAAAGTGCAACTTCTCTGTCAACCCAGTATCTCTTTTCCATCCCACTCCTGCAAAAGTAGCCGACTGAACTACAGTTTGATTTGAAAGTTTGACTTTGGTACCATCATTTGCGAAAAAGAGGTCTGTACAACATTTTGTTGCAGTCTGAAGATCTATATACTTGGTCCCCACTCATGGTCCAAAAGCATGTGACACACTAAGCTTTGTGCTGGCTGGGAGCCTGTTTAGAAGCCCCACATACACCACCATAGATTCTGTGAAAGAAACGAAACACACACACACTCCATTATAAAGGAACCTAAGCAAACCAGGGATGAGAGCAACGAAACTGACTACACATAGACTGTTTGGAACAAGACCCTAGTAATTTCCATCGACAGCCACTTGTGCCACATCTCATAATATTTCCAAGGCTCCCTCATTCCACAGATGAATTTTGGGTTGGTAGGGTTGTAGTGGGATGGGGATAGGAAAGCCCTAATCCATGAATAGAACAAATTATTATTTTGGCTACATCCCAGTATTTCATACTGATGACCTTGAAATGAGTAAGATTGGTACACTTAGTTTGGCATCTCTATCAGAAATGCACTGCTTTGGGGTTTTCATCAGCTGTACGTCATAATCATCACAATTATAACAAATAAAGGCTTGACATATCTCGCTTTGCATGTCATGAGTATCTCATATATTAGTTTCACCTTTTAAGTTGAATTACTGAAATAAATGAACTTTTCCACGATATTCTAATTTTTCGAGTTTCACCTGTAAGTGTTTCTTGTTGAAACCAATGGTACATAAGTGACTGACAGGATTGTCCCAATTTATTTTATATAGAATTCACAACAACTTGTGAAGGAGTTATTTATGCAATCTGGGTAACTAACATTTATTCCAAAGATCATTTAAGAGTTTCAAGTGGCATAGGATATATTCTGCCTGTCTGCCGTTTCCATCATATGCATTGAGAGCCATCTGGAAGATAAATACATGCAGATGAGCAGCCCTTACAGTTAAGAACTGGATTAACTTGTTAGCACCTTTTGTTAATTCTGTAATCTGATCACGTAAGAGAACAACAATACAAAACTATGTTTGTATATTGAGGCTGGGCAGTTGAATAGTTAGCTACCTGCATATTCAAGATTCCATATAGGAGGGGAGGGAAATTGTAAAATGATAAAATACTGTTTTATTTTCTCTACTAACTTTCCTTTGCAGTCAGGCTATGTCCAAATGATTCAATAGAGGGGATTTCCCCCCTCAATTTGTAGCTAGTTTAAAGCTACTTTGGTATTATTTTATTTCATCCAGGTGGCCATGCCAGTTGGGGCTAATGGGAGTTGTAGTTCAAAACATATGGAGGGCATTAGGTTGGGGAAAAGTAGGATAGTTAAGACTACTGGTTCTCTGTGAAAATAAATACACATGCCCTCGTTATTCAGTGTTTAGCTCTACAGCTGAAAGCTGAGATGAACTATATATGTGAATTATTTGTACATTCTTCCTTCGAAGGAGAGAGGATAGCACAGAAAGGTTGTGTGCACATTTGTTGCACATTATGTTGCAGGCATGCTGGGGGCATAGTAACCTTTTCTACTGTACACAGGCTGTAGAGAGGACCTGCCCCAGTGACTGTGAACTAGCTTTATATGCAAAGCTGACTGGTAAAATTGTTTCATTATATAGGGAGTAGGTATTTAAGAACCGTTGTTCAAATCCTGGCTGAATCTGACACTAGCAGATGCTCATCTTGATCCTATGCTTGTTACAAAGATAAATTCCACTTGAAATCAAAGGAACTTTGTAATGTGTTTACATTATATCTGGTTGGCATCTGTCAGTTTCAGGAGATAATGGAAGAGTGTGCCTTCAGGGGTAAATTCAAACCATTGGAGAGTTACAGTACCTGCTGTGACTGTAGAGACATGATTTGTTGCAGCTGGAGCAGATGAAGGTGTCTGGTTGTGCTGATGCAAGTGTACCATAGTGTTTCTTCTTTCTGCACTCCTTCCAGCGGTCATTCCTTCTCTGGTCACTGTTGTGGATACTTGACCTGACTGATTGTCTCCAGATGTTGTGGTGGTCTTGCAAGGGATTTCTACATGGCAGGGTTAATGTTGTCAGCCTTCATGTCATGTTTGCAGATGCCATTATAATGCAGATTTGGTCTGCCAACTGGCCTAGTACCTGCAGCGAGCTCCCTGTAGAGTATATCCTTGGTGATTCTGCCATCTTCCATTCTGTGGACATGACCAAGCCAGCATAGACATTGCTGGGACAGGAGGGCGAACATGCTGGGACTGTGGGTACATTATATCTGGATAATGTGTACATTATAGTCTACCTAAGGAATTCATTTAAGAACAGCACTACTGGATCCGACCAAAGGTATTCATATCCCAACTTTCCTACATAAGGAGATAAAACAATTAAAACATCTTAAACAATTCCAATATAGATGCAGACTTAAAAGATCTTTCCTTAAAAGTCTTGTTGGAAAAGGGAAGTCTTCTATAGGCACCAAAAAGACAATAGACAAAGGCTGTCTAATACCAAACAGAAGAGAATTTCAAAAGCATTCAATCTAGTCCCACTTCTGTTTTCCACAGTGACCAGCCAGATGCTTCTGGGAAGCCCGCTAGCAGGGCTTATAAAAGCAGTAGTTCTGCCTTGTTACTAACTCCCAGCAACTGACTCTAAACCTGGAGGTCCTGTTTAGGTATGACAAAATCCATTGGCTTTTGTTCTAACACTTTCTGCTGTTGCTTTCTTAATAAATGAAAGGTAAATAATACATTGAGAAAGAAGTAGGACAACTCCTGAACATGTCCTATCCAATACTTAATTTACAAAACATATTTAAAAATATTTAGGGACTTATTTGCTATGAGAATCTTTGTTTCTAGTCTAATATTTATCTTCAGAGGGATGATAGTGGTTTATATTTGTCTTGGGATTTCTCCTGAGAATTTTAGTGATATGCAGCAATCCCAAACACCTAGGTGGTGGTTATGTTATATTGAGCAGAGGCATCCATTCCGCCTGTCAAATGGGCTGGACACCAGCAGAACTCAGTGAAAGACCTTGAAACAAGGCCTTGTGGGGCAGGACTGAGCCAGCCCTTTTTCTTCCCTGCCTAGTAATAGTATTCAAACACCATGAGTATTCAAGCCATGCTGTATTATTCTCAGACTGCAGTGACAGCTGCTGCCTTTTATAAAAAAAGTTTTGGGGAGTATTGTGGTGGGGTGAGACTAATGTTTTATTCTTTTATTTTGGCAGACATTGAATCATGCCGTTAGTCAAAAGGAACATTGAACCTCGACACCTCTGCAGAGGAGCTCTGCCCGAGGGAATTACTAGTGAATTAGAATGTGTAACCAATAGTACTCTTGCTGCTATCATACGCCAGCTAAGCAGCCTAAGTAAGTAATTGGATGGCTTTTAAAATATATTTTTTCTTTTTAAGGGACACTTGAAGAGTATACACAGTTTCGAAGCTGGCTTAAATGGCATGATGGCTTTGGGTTTAGCAGTCTCAGCACCTTTGCATGTGAATAATCAAAATAAGTAAAATCAATGCCTTGCCACCTTGACTTCATATCCTGTATGGCCTTGTGTCCAGTGTTTCCCTCTTTCTTTTACCTTCCTTTGTGCCAGTGTGGTGTAGTGGTTAAGAGCGGTAGACTCGTAATCTGATGAACTAGGGAGTGTAGAGCAGTCTTTTATGGATTTTTAAAGCTTTGGCCGTGTGGATCCACCCCCTCTTCCCAAATGCTTGTTTCCCTTTGGGTATCTAAAGATTTGGAACCAGCACTGGCCCAACCACTAGGCAAAGAGAAGCCTTTAATTCATCACAAATGCCATATGTAGCATATGGAATTACATTTATAATATTCATTTACTGAGGGTAGCAGCCGCCTGTTCCTCCTGGGCCATTCCTCTCTGTGGGGTATCACAGACCTGTAATATACCCCCTAAACTATTCTGCTGCTTTCAGGTGCACTGCAAGGGGAGGACACTAGCTTGTTGCCAGTGCTGAAGTAAGATTCAATGGGGAAATGCTAACTTGTCCTTTATCACAGGCAGCAAAAGTTGTTGGGCTGGCCCTGCTTATACCTGCTCTGACAGTGTGTAGCATTCCTGTGTGTAGGATTGTGTCTGAAAAGAGCAGTTTTCAGTCACATTGGATAAATGTGGGAATTCTGTGCTTGTCAACTTGCATAAAGCACCAGAAGCATAGTGAAAACTCTCTGAAGAAACTTTGTACTGTTTCTGTGTGCAAATACATGTGCATAGTGTGTGTCATGGTGATTACAACACCTGGGGAGATGTTGTCTTCTTTCTCTATAGGCAAACATGCTGAAGACATATTTGGTGAGTTGTTTAATGAGGCCAACAACTTCTACATCAGGGCAAATTCCCTTCAAGACAGAATTGACCGCCTTGCTGTCAAAGTCACCCAGCTGGATTCAACTGTGGAAGAAGGTAGGTAATTGTATTTGAGCATTGAGCCAGAAGTGATATTGACAAGAGCACAGTAATTAATTGCACAGCAATCACTACTTTTTCCTTTGGAGTTGGTACTGAGTGATATTTCATCTTGGTTGTTGTTTTTTTAAGGTAGCAGCTTTGGGAGGGGGGAATCTGTGGCAGTTTGCAGGAAAAAAGGGGAGGAAGAGGAAAATATTTTAGAACTACTTAATATTTGCCACTAGAAGCCCATACCCTTATCTCTCTCTGCAGGAGTCCTACTTTTAATTGGATCTATTGCTTGGGTATATTTCATGTATTATTAATTTGCAGTAGATAGATGAACATGAGCAATGCCCATCTCAAACCTCTTATTCCAGAAGAGTAATAGATACATATCACCACTGTAGGATAAACTGTTGTCCAAGAAAACTGATCTTTTGGTATTTTATAACCAGATTGTTAGAACACAGGATGCAGTCTACAGTGCTGTGTGCTGATACAGCCCATTGATTTTATTGGGCCTAGGTTACATCTCAAGATTCAGTGGCTGCGTCATGGAGATAAATTGTGTATCAGTATCAATTGCTAGCGTCTCCATGGTCAGAGGCAGCATGCCTCTGAATGCCAGTTGCTGGAAACCGCAGAAGGGGAGAGTACTCTCGTGCTCAGGTCCTGCTTGTGGGTTTCATACAAGCATTTGGTTGGCTGCTGTGAGAACAGGATGCTGGACAAGATGGGCCATTGGCCTGATCCAGCAGACTCTTCTTAAGCTTGTCATGTAGAGCCACTTTCATAACTTATTTCTGTGTGTTGGCTCTTTGTATGTCGGAGGGAATGGGATTCCACCACTGACTTCCACACAAAGAGCTCAAGGAGTGCTTACACATGGAGGTTGGAGCCAAGGCCAATAGGGCATGGTAGTGATTGATGAGTGTGGGGCCACCAGCATAATACTACTCCCTCCTCGCATAAAAAGAATGTGCTGAGGATGAGATATGAAAGGGGTTATAGTAGCAGCACTACTAGCTATGTAACAAAGCACAAATTTATGACCATAATTGTAGCTAGTTTATGACTACATTATATTTTGAGAAGGACTGTAGCTCAGTGGTAGAGCATCAGCTTTGCATGCAGGTCTCAAGTTCAATCCTCAGCATGTCTAGGTAGGTCTGAAAGTGACACCTGGCTAAATTCCCGGAGAACCGCTGTCAGTCAGTATAGAAAATACTAAGCTTGAGGACCAATGGTCCGACTTGGTATAAGGCAACTTCCTATGTTCCTGTTTGCATCACTGTCTTCAGTCTTAATGGAACATCTGAAGTTCTAATACTTCACTGAATACAGAATGACTGCTTATATCTTTGCTTGCTTGTGTATACTTACAAAAGGAATGCTTAGTTGTGTTCATTGAGGATGCCATTCTAGACAACTGAAGACATTTACAGGAGCAGAAGTTTTGTCATTTTTCTAGGACGGCAGTTACAGAAGCTACATATTCCCTTTGGCTTGTTGGCAGAAGCTGCATAGAAATGAAATTTAGTAGCCTCACTTTCACATTCTGCTTCTGAAAATTGATTCATAGTCAATATAACCCTTTAAAAAGCTTAAATAATAGATTGCATAATTTGTAAATCTAGTGTTGAATACACATTCTAATCAAATATGCAGAAGTATAATGCATTTATTTAAAGCTGGTTTCATTGATATATTTTGTAATTAAAAGCAGATGTGTGTTGCCTTTTAAGCCAGGTAGCATATCATGTTACAATATAGGTCCCCAAATGTGGTGTCCATGGGGTCCCTAAGTGACACCTTCCAGGGTTTCTGCCCCTCCCAAATTTGTAAAAGAATTGAGGGGTTTTTTTGGGAGAGGTTGCCTATTTTGTGGACAGTGTTGCATTGCTTTTTTGTCTCCTTTTTGGAGTGGCATAGGTATGTTGCCTGCTTTATTTTCAGCTGGGTTAGGAGCTGTTCTGAACAAGACCAGTTTTTCTGTGAAAAGGGTATTTTGTGGCCCAAAACAGTTTTTATATTTCCAAATCTGCTCCAAAAGTTTGATGTCAGGTTGGTGTTATAACAACAACTTACAGTTGAGGTCAACGGTACTTATGTCCTATGGATACACAATTTGAATTGGTTTCTATGATAAATAAAATACAACTGTTTGCAACCAAATAATCCAAAACACTAGTTGTGCAGCTCAAATGCATTTTGCAATATGTATTTATATCCGTTAGGGAAGCAACTGTGAAATTAAGGGTTTCTGCTTGGCTTTCTCCTCACTTGTATGGATGCTAGGCAAAGGTCACTTACTTGAAGACTAATTTTTCAGAACTTAGTTCGAAAACAAGAGCAGGTTGTCACTGGGCAGATCAGTTTTTCTTCATGATATGCAATGCACCTGTTTATGCTGTTTAACATAGCACTTAATGTGCATACTAAGTTACTCTATATATAACCTGTTATGTCATACATAATCTTGTGGATTTGGGGGACAAATATTTTTACTTACACAATCTTGTTGGGGAAATATTACCATGTCTGACTTGTTAAGAATCTTGCACCCACAAATTGTGTGAAGGGCATGTTTTGTATTCTATATAGGAACGAGAATTTAATCAGTTTTGCTCCTCACTTCTTCCTCTTATCAAATGTGTTCAATATTTTGATTTGCTTTACTCCTGGATATTGTGGTTAGCATTTTCTCAATTTAGTTCTGTCTACTAATTTTGTTGTTTTTATCAACAGTGTCATTACAGGATATCAACATGAAAAAAGCATTCAAAAGTTCTACAGTACAAGACCAGCAAGTGGTTTCAAAGAACAGCATCCCCAATCCTGTAGCTGATATTTATAATCGGAGTGACAAACCACCTCCGTTGAATATCCTTACTTCATATAGGTACAGTAACTAGAAATGAATAAATAGGCCTGCACAAGTAATGATGTAATCAATACTAGATTCAAGCTACTGAATATTGCCCAGTTAGCTTTTCTTTGGAGTCTGATATAGACAACAGCCCTGAGGCATAGCTCAGTTGGTAGAGCATGAGATGCTTAATCGCAGGGTTCTGGGTTCAGCCCCACATTGGGCGATAGATTCCTGCATTGCAGAGGGTTGGACTAGATGATCCTTGTGGTCCCTTTCAACTCTTCTATGAGTCTAAGGCTCCATATCAGTAACCCAAAGATAGTTCAGTTGACTTCTATAAGGCTGCCTAAGAAAGTCAGAAAGAGTCAATTTAGCCCACAGTATGCTGACAGGCAGCATATCTTCAAGTTAAAGTATCTCTCTAGTGTTTGAGAGTTTTTTTAAAAAACAAAAAATATTTTTACGTGCAAAGATGCTGAGCTAAGGCACCTCTCAGAGTAAATATGCTAGAATCTCAAAATCTGTCTACGTGGGGCATGGTTTAGCTTGCTGATTTGAACACAATATACTTCTGAGTTTTAAATAATTGTTTGAACATTGCTTCTTGTCATTTTCAACTTACCTCAAACACCCATTCATACTGGGTTTTCCCGATTGATACCTTGGCACAAACAGATGCAGTTTGCACCAGGCCCTGAGTGAAGTGGCCACTTAGGGGTTTGTTGCAGGAAAGCCAGCTTCTCATTAAAGTGTAGGTCTACTTCCTATGTTTTATCCTATGTAGGTTTACTTCCTAAACAGTTTTATCCAAACAAATGTAATAAGTATTGGGCCTATTCTTAAGTAGGCACCTCATTGTATCATTTGAGTCAGCAGAACCTGGGTGCTTATTCATGACAGTTCAGTTGGCAAAGTAGCTGGCTTGCTACTTGAAACAAGCAGAACTGTTCCATTTCTTTGGGAGGTAGGTCTTCTGTCTGGAAATGGCATCCTATGCAGTACATTGGCACCATTGGAGCCTTTCCCACTAGGTTATCTGCAGAGTCATGAGTACGCTAGAATACTTGCTTGGGTCTCTAAGTATGCTTTAAACAATAATCCTCCTGTTTTCTCAACATCTGTTCATTTTGTTCACAGAGATGATAAAAAGGATGGGCTGAAGTTCTATACTGATCCCTCTTATTTCTTTGACCTATGGAAAGAAAAAATGTTACAAGATACAGAAGACAAACGAAAAGAGAAGAGACGCCAAAAGGTAAACAGGGACATTTTAAAATGTATGCACGTGGTTTACCAGCCATATTTTGGAATAAAAATGGTTCATTGTTTAAATGTTTTTCTTGACATACATATGACTGGAAAACTCGCAAGATTATTTCATACTTTTATATTTCAATCTTAAATGTGTGTCTTAATTTCTTCTCTTAAAAAATTCTAGCAAAAATAGCCTACTAGTTTCAGAAAACATATTTTTGAAAAATAGATTATATGATTATAAACTTATTTCATAAAGTTCTTTGAGCTTTTGATGGTTTTCTTTAGTTTGTTTCCACTCTAAAATGCAAATTGACTTTATTCTTCTTATTCTGAGAATATGTCCATCTGCTTTTTATGGGTGAGTCTGAATAAAGAATCACCTAAGGTATGTCATGGAAGAGTATATAATGGAGCAGTTTTAGGAATGATGTTCATTGCTGTCAGTGTGAGTACATACAAATTAAATCCCTGAAGAATGTCACTAAGCAATAAATTAGCTATTTTTAAATAGAAAATGTACTGGCATTTCTGTGTGTCTATGGTCATACTGGAACTCCCAGACCACCTGTCTGACCTAGGCAATGTACAAAAGTAAATAAGAACATCACTAAGAGAAGAAGGCTTTTTTGTTTACTACTCCTTCTGAAATAAAGCAAAGCACCACATTCTGTGACCAGGAGACTTGGATGATTATTTGCTTGGTGAGGGAAAGCTTGCTGATTTGGTGAGGATATGTGAAGTGGGGATGGGAGGGCAATATAACATGTGTGCTAACAAGGTTGAGTTTTTCTGTATGTAAAATGCCCATTTTTAGTTTGACTTTGCCTAAGAATGTTGAGGTTTTAATTCCAATGAAATGGTTACTGTAGCATACTTTATCCTCCTTCTGTGAACAGATGGTCTTAAATGGGCTTGCCTGTTGCTGTTATCACTAACCTCGGCTGTCTTCCCATCTGCATAAAATATGATGACTGTAATTTAAGAGTTTGCAACAGAATAAATGTTTGAGTTATAAGCAAAAGCACTGCAAAAAGCTCCCTCCAAACACTAAAAAAAACAGGCAGAATGTATTGGTCACTGGTATCAAAGATTGCTAGGAGACCCAGGACAATTAAATCATCCTTCCCCAGTCTTCATCTAGCTTAGGTCATTGACAAGGTGACCAAGGCAGTTTTGTATCTGAAATCAGCCTAGAAAACGGGTATATCAGGAATAGATAGCCTTTGCTGTCCTAGGTGCCTACAACTATACAGGAAGAGAAAAGGTGAAGAGACATGCTTTATGCTTCTTAGTAACTGTGTGATTAAAGAATATATTTTTATGATTTCATTTCAATTTTTCTTTCATAATTGAAAATCAATTAATCTAACCGTTCTCCCCAAATGCATTTACAGTCGCACTTTGGAAGTCAAACAGAATCCGTTCCGGAAGTCCAGTCGACTTCCAAAACATTTGGAAACCAAAGCGCGGCTTCTGATTAGCTGCAGGAAGCTCCTGCAGCCAATCAGAAGCCGTGGAAGCCCCGTCAGACGTTCGGCTTCCAAAAGAACGTTCGAAAACCGGAACACTCACTTCTGGGTTTCGATCATTCGGGAGCTGATTTGTTTGGGAGCCAAGGCATTTGAAACCCAAGGTACGACTGTATTTTTATCATTGATTTTAATATACTCTAATGAGTCGTTTGTGTTGTGATCCATTATCCTTCCATGTGCATGAAACCTATTTGGTATTTGTTTGGCAGGACAGTATAAGTACTGAGCTTTTTCCATTTGCAAGGATGAATACCATGCAGCTCTCTGCTGTAAGGTAACTGCTTAAAAGAGGAAATCAGTTGATTTCAGAAAAGGTACATGTGGTGTTGAAGGGAAGCCAAGTTTATTCCAGTGCCAGAAAAAACACACCAACTCTTGTTTGTAGGTGTATCTTCACATACCCCTGGACTCTGATAGGAAAATATTTCCATGCCACTTGCTGTGATGCACTGTGAACCTTTTTATTTGCTTGTCTGAACACAAAGATTACAGTAGTTCTGTAGAACTACAATTTAGCATGGTATTGTTTAAAGCAAGCTTTGCAAACCATACAATTTTACAATTGTGAAGAAACACTAATATGTAAATTTAATGTTTGTGTTTGCTATGTATATATTACTGCACAGCTGATACCTTGTCAGATGGATAATCTATGAGCTCTTTAGAATATGGCTTCACTATAATTTGCTTGGCTCACCTATATATCTACTTATTTTCATTCTCTTAACAGCATTTAACTTGCTCTTTCCTTCCTTGTCTCTTCCTTTCGCATGCCTTGCTTTCTTGTTCTGTAACATTAGGAGCAAAAGCGTATAGATGGCACAACTCGTGAGGTGAAAAAGGTTAGAAAAGCAAGGAACAGGCGCCAGGAATGGAATATGATGGCATATGATAAAGAGCTTAGACCAGACAACAGGTTGTCTCAAAGTATATACCATGGAGCATCATCCGAGGGATCTCTGTCCCCTGATACTAGGTCTGTTTACAACAAACCTTTTTGTTGTATTATACATTCAGATATGCATAGTATCCTTATATTCTTAATAAGCTTAACTGTAGAATTGCAATGAAACATTCAATTAATGTTACAACAGGCATTTTCAAAATTATTTGAAAGGCCAGTGTGACAACCACATTGCACGTATGTTTGTGTTTCTGTTCTATATTGCCATATTGTACTGCTATAGGCAACTTAGTTCATGGATTTTTTTTCAATTTAATGATTTTACTGATTTTAAGAAAAACATATTCTAAACTTTAGTGTAGTACTTAGAAAGCAATGGTTCTTTGCATGCAAAGCAATATACTGGCTTCATATTAGTAGATTTTGCTAATTGAATAAAGTTCACTATTCATACAGTTGGTATTCAGAGAGGAGCTGCAGAACCAGAAGCAATATTTTTAAAAATGGTTTAGAACAGAAACATATCCCCAGTGTGTACAACGGTATTTACCACCGGTATTCTCTCTCTGTGTTGTACTTCTTTGTGCTAAGTGGGAGGTCTGTGTTCAAGCAAAGTGGAACATTCAAGTTGATTGGCCAAGTGGTCTCTAGAGACATTTTTGTTTTCATATTTGTTCTCCAAATTAATTTAATTGGAAGGAAGGAACAACCCACAGCAAATAATGCAGACTTCCTAACAACATTTCACAATTCCACTAACATCTATAATGGCTTGTTTATGTCATCTTGTAGTTATTTTTAAAGTCCAGGCTGTTAAAGCAAAAGAGGATTGCAAGAAGAGCCCAGAAGCTGACTTCCATAGAAAGCCATGTTTTAAAGAGAATTACTTCTGTATAATATTTCTATGATGCTATTCAGGATGTTTTGTCTGCACTAGGAAAATATTCTTCTTTCATGCTACATAACTTCTTTCCTGAGCAAAACTGTTCTCCAACTTAATAGAGAGGAAAGCATTTCTGTGATTCCCAGTCACTTGTTGAAATTCTACTCCTCTTGAACCATGGGAATCATATTCTTGTCAACTCTGTTAACTGGATTAATTCACTTACTCCAGTCATTTTGTTTCCTTGACTGACATGTACTTTTTTTTTACTCCTTTTTTTGTAGCATGAAAAATTGCCTTGTGAATGAATTGTAATAGGAGTATTGTAAACGCAAGTGTTACATTCAAAACAAGCCTACACAAATGCGCTTCTTGTTATAATTTTGATGCACTGCTTAAATATGCATAAAAAATGATAAGCAAACATAGCAATTTTATGTAACTATTGGAATTTGAAATTCTGATGTTTCCGAATTGGCAAGTCCTATTTACAATGCATTTATGCTATGCCCATTGTGATTCAGAAAGAGAGACACAAGCTGAATCCAAGCCGGCACCAGCAAATTAATGTGAGGAAAGTAAGGACAAGAAGAGAAGAGTGGGAGAGAAGGAAAATGGGCATTGAGTTCATAAGTGATACAAAGAAACAAGAGCAGACAGGAAGCACAAAAGAGGCCAAGATGCCCAAAGGGTTTGTCTTTTTGTTTTACTCAAACCTCTGGTGCTTTGTTGCTTGCCTAGCTTCCTGTCTGAAAAAGATGATGAGCATCTATTTTACTGATACCTTTTTAAACCAAATTACTATATGACACAATTTGTCTTTACTAATGCAGCTTTTTGCAGCTCAGGCATGCAAATAAATTGTCTGTTGGCCCTAACTGATAAGCTCTACAGAGTTAGTATCTTTATAAGTTCTGTGTTCCACTAATAGTTCTTTTTTCTCTGCCTCTTTAATCCAGTTGTAATTATTTGCAAAAAAAAAAAAAAAAAACAACTTATAAAATATTAAGGTCTTGGAGTTGGTTTGTTTTTGATAAATGAAAATATTCTCTTGGTCTCAGCTTCTAGTTTTGCTTTCATCTTTTGCTTTTCTTGGTAATAGTACTTCTCTATCACTTCTCATAGAACTAATATCACCTTGTATGTGAGAGAATGCATACCCTGCAAGTTTACGGTTTCTGTGTATTAGGAAAATCGATGAATTTGAAAATTCAGATTTTGTAAATATAAGCTGCACTTTGTGGCTGTAGAAAGTTCTTTGCAAAGACAGTGAAACTATTACGGTACATTTCCTCCTAATTTCTGTATTTTCTCCACTTGTATTTTAGATCTCATGCCTCAGATGTTACCAGCTATTCATATCCTGCTACTCCAAATCATTCCCTCCATCAGCAGCCAATGATGCCTTCATATGGAGCAGGAGATGGAGCTCAGTACATGCTTGCAAACCAGGGCCTTGAGCATGAATTTAGGCCACCTTCTACAACAGTGCGGCATGCTACCTTAAACAGACCTCAACAACCACCTCCACCCCCACCCCAAGCCGTAGATGGATCCCTAGGGACTGTGTCATTGGTACCAGCTGATTATGGGTAAAAAATTCCTTTCGTTATTTATTTAAAATGTGTTTACCTTGCTTTTCAGCTGAAAGGCTCCCAAAGCAGCTTACATGAGATCAGTTAACAAGACAGTCCCTGTCCTCCGGCTTACAATCAGCAACGACGTGGGGGGAAGGGATGGGACACATAGACAAAAAGAGTGGAAGTAAGAGGTCTTAAGTATGGTTAATGTTCAGTGGGGGATATACTTGAGCTGTATTGTTGTATGATTAGGTTGCTACAGTACTTGAGGCTCACATGCTTAGAGAAAATACTCCAGCAAACTAGGTAAGGACCCTTTACTGCTTCCCAGTGCTATATTTAAACCAAGGTAAAAATGGATGTGGGAAAACTTGATGTTGATGTTGAAACAGAGAGATGTGTGCTATGTGTGTTGTGTGTTTAGTAAGAGGCAACTGGAAAAGTTTGAGTTGCCAGAAAAAGTGAAGAAAATCAATGCAATGTAACCCAGTATTTATTATGCAATCATATTCATTACCAAATGAAGCATATGCTACTGGGTGCACACTGCAAATCTGCTAGCTCATATGCCAGTTAACAAATATTGTGTTCTATTTTATATATAGGATGCTTGCAGCTCAGATGGTGGATTATTACAATCCTTCAGGACCCCCGCCGCCTCCCCCTCCACCCATCATTCCTTCTGCACAGACCGCTTTTGTTAGTCCTCTCCAAATCCCTGTGCTACCTTCCCATCCTGGACTAGTGACTGGATCTATATATTCTGCTGCTCTTCATCCTCCTTCTACTGGGCTTGTTGTTACAGCTCCCCCTCCTCCAGGCCCGCCTCCTCCCCCTCCAGGCCCTCCTGCTGCAGGATCCTCTCTCTCATCCTCTCCGATGCATGCGCCTGCACTGGCTGAAGCAAAGCGGCATGAGCCCACACAGTCACCCATCAGTGATGCTCGAAGTGATCTTCTGGCTGCTATTCGGATGGGTAAGGGTACATTAAGAATGGTCAGGCTTAAACAGACCAGTGTTTGGGTTTTCCATAACTTTGCATAAGCCGTGCTTTTAATTTATAAGTACAGTCATACCTCGGGTTGAAGCAGCTTCAGGATGAATATTTTCGGGTTGCGCTCTGCGGCAACCTGGAAGTAACAGAACACGTTACTTCCGGGTTTCGCTGCATGTGCAGACGCTCAAAATGACGTCACGCACATGTGCGGAAGCGGCGAAATGCGACCCACAGATGCTCAGTCACGTGTTATGTTCGCTTCAGGATGCGAACAGGGCTCCAGAACGGATCCCGTTCGCATCCCGAGGTACCACTGTAAAGTGTTGCATCTTGAAAGCTAAGTAATGGCATTCAAATTCTTGCTGTTGGGTCCAATGCCTTCTATTCTCCTGATATACAGTAATCTGCCACAATGAAGTATTTGATTTTGTTCTTGGGCAAACAGATGGAGACACACTTACATGCATCTATACAATATATGTCTTGTGTTCATGTGTATATAAATACCTATAGGGGAAAAAATAGTTGGTTCCCTACCAGGGAAGAATGGCAGATTCAGTTGATAGATTATGCCAAATTGGCAAAAATGACCAGAAGAATCAGAAACCAGGAAGACCAAAATTTCAATAAGGAATGGGGAAAATACATAATTTACCTTAAAAACCATTGTAAACAACTAAAATCATTAGTAGGATTGGAATAACACTTGTAATTCAGTGTTGAATTTTGGATATAATAGAGATGGAAAAGATTTGGATTAATGGAAAAGATGCAGGAGGAAAAGGTTAATAAAAAGACCCACAAAGGGGAGGAGGGAAATTCAGGAGCTTCTTTGGAATCCTCTTTTTATGTTGGTGGTTGGATAATTGATTGTAAAATTTTAAAACCTGAAAACTAAATAAAAAAACAGCAGATCAAAGTAAATTAATAGCCTCTGGTAACATGAGAGGTATTTGAATTGCCTCCTTTTCTCTTGGGGAATAATGACTGTTTTACATGATAGATGAAGTTGTCATTTCTATTGAAAAGTACAGAGGCCTGTGGAAAAGCCAAAACAATCACCAAGAGCATATTAACTCTTGGAATTCCTTATTTCTGTGAATTCTCATTGTGTTTTAAACCCTAAGGTATTTTTGTTAATTTTTAAGTCCTGTGTACTGTACTTGTAAGCTTACTCTTGCTTTAAAAAGAAAAAAAACTTTACCTATGAAAATAACAGTGTGATAATTTGTCTCATTGCTTTCTTCAGGAATCCAGTTGAAAAAAGTACAAGAGCAGCGTGAACAAGAAGCTAAGCGTGAACCTGTTGGAAATGATGTGGCCACAATTCTTTCCAGACGCATTGCTGTGGAGTACAGCGATTCAGAAGATGATTCAGAATGTGATGAAAATGACTGGTCAGACTGAAAACTGGAGAACCAAAGCATTCTATTAATTTCTTAAGGAAATTGTTCATGTTGTGTAGGCACTGATATATGTTGAAACAGGTTAATTAAATTGATGGTATTCAGGATGCTGTCAGTAAGTTTGGTGATGATCTAGAACTCTTTTATTTTCAGTATTTACTGCATAATACTGTATACAAGTGCCACTGAATGTAGCAAATCATGTTCTGCCCCAAGAGAAGGCAGTGTTTGTTCTTGGCCAGGAGTACATGTAAGTTATTTAGATTGTTTGAATATTAACACCAATTTCCCCAGGTACTTGGAAATCTTTCAAAGCAGGTGCTTGATCTTGGAGCACAACATGACAGAACAATGTCCTCCACCATAAAATGTCACTAATTTGCATTTTTGGTCTAGCTTCATGGAGAATACGTATAAAACTGGTAGCAGTTAAATGTTTCTTGTTTATTTTTAAGTCTTACTCTGTCCGTCCCATATATTGTGAGTTTATTTTTAGCATCATAGCTACACTTTAAAATAATCAGGGGTTGGAGCCATACTGACATTGTTAGTGAATAATTGGGTGACATTAGCTTAAGTGCTGAATTACCTCCCCTTATTTATCTGTTTGTTTGTTTGTTTGTTTAGTTTTCGTAATCAGTTTTAGAAAATAATATAGTTTGTAACAGGCATATTCAAGCATATGCTTAAATGGATCCTAAAATGGAAATCATACTTCTCTTAGGAGTCGTTGAGCTCAAAAGGTAAGGTTTGTTGAGAACCATGTTCAAGCTGTGTCTGGCTCATGGGTGACCGGACAAATTCTTTATAGTTACAGCACCTAAATAAATTTCACCTCAAGTTGATAAAAATAATTTTGTTACCTCTCATATGGTTTACAGTGCTGCATTTATTACATGTGGATAGACATGTAATGCCTTTGTCAGCTTAAGAGTGCAGTTGTGTCCTATTTATTTTTGTATGTCCCTTTTTCAAAAAAGTGGCAGTTGTAATCTACATTTTCAATCTTATATAATATTTCATTTTTAAAGGCTGTTTTCATGTTTTCTTTCAGTTGCTCTTAGTTATTCACAATTCAGTACTGTATTGAAACTAATTTCCTTTCTTGGCTATGATTCAGGATCTTGTTATGCTTGATTATGTTTCATAGAATTGAAGTTTAGAAGCAGTCAGTGCTGGCTTTGGCTTTTGTTTGTGGGGATTTTTCGAGGGTGGGGGGTGGGGTGAGACCAGGCAAGTTGCCATGAATGGTCCATGTATTTAAAGGTGCCTGCAGTTGCCTAGAGGGGAAAAGCAAGGTGAGCAGAGGTTGTTCCTCTTCCTCTTTGCTCCTGTCACTATATGCTTGCTTAGGAGACAGATGACTAGGTAGCAATAGCAAAGTGTAGGAGTAGTGGAGGTCTGGGGTTGTCAGCCCTCTGTTGGAGTGTGGGCTTCAGCAGTGCTAGTCCCTGATTCCAGCCCTAGAAACAATGCATTGAAAGCTGTTGCTGCACAATTAGATTTGTGTTAAGTTTGGTGGGCGGGGGTTGATAGATCACTTCTAAATAAGTGAGAAAAATGGAGTAATTCACATCCAATAAGCTTAAGTAGTTTTGCTTTGGGACATGAAGCAGTGTCCTTCATCCACAATCTCTTTGAACTCCGGTTTCTTCCATTCCTTAGCCCTATCAAATGAAAGAGAAGACAAATAGTCTCTGAGATGAAGAGAACTGCTGTGTGATGGCTGTTGTTGTTAAATAGGACTCTGGAATAGAGAGTTGTCACCACCAGTCCAAGAAAATGTAAACTTGGCCCAAGCAAGCTTATTTTATTCTCTTCTTTCCCCACCTATTCTACCTTGACTTAAAAAACAGTCTTACAAATTGTAACAACATTATAAAGTAGCTGTTGTTAAAACTTTTATATATGATATAAAATCTCTTTTCTGTACAGCAACCACTCAGTAGGAACACAGAATATAAGTTGTTGGTCCCCCCCCCAAATAAGAACTATGGTAATATTTCACTACAGCACTCCTCCAGATCCACCAGGGCAAGCATTTTGTCTTGCCAGGTGGAATGATCCCCCCTTTCCCTCCCTTTGTGCTGATCCAGGGGTTCTCCTGACCCAAGTCAATTTCAGGGGCATGTGAAGAGAGGAAGGGGGAGAACCCCATTATAAAAGTGGAAGTCCCACCCTATAAAACGGTATCTGTATTTAGTGTCCCTATTGAGAGCACAGCATTCATTGTTAACAATCATGGACCTTATATCAGTACCAAGACTGTTTCCTGAAATTTGTAAGGAATAAAGTGACCCTTAACAGGTATAGAGTGCCTTTCCCTTAATACTAAATAAGTATAGAAAATCACCTCACTCGGGTCTTTGAAGGGTTTCCAGAGAGACTTGAGCACTAGCATGATTCATGAAGGGCCAGGGATCCATAAGCTGATCTGACTCTCTTCAAAACATTCAGTGTGGCATTGAACTTATACCTACAAGAAACATTAAACTACTTGGTTTTTAAAAGAAGAGAACACGTTTTCAGTTAAAATGCACAGAACCTACTCTTTGTGCATTGGTTTTTCATTTCCTTTACTCATGGATATCACAATAACAGTATAGTCGTACCTTGTTTTGCAACTGGGATCGGTTCCGGAGCCCCATCCGCTAGCCGAAAAGGACGCAGGGCAAAACGCTGCATCTGTGCATGTGCAATATAGCGCTTCTGCACATGCGCGAGCGGCAAACCTGGAAGTAACCCGTTCCAGTAATTCCGGGTTTTCCATGGACGTTCTCTGGAACGGATGCTAGACTAGGCGGATGTTTGCGGATGTATTACTGTATTTGGCATTTAATACACATGCAAACGTGTACATTGCCTGCAGAGGGATAACGTAATTGGGAAATATGAAAAATGGAGACTGATGGACTGAAGTCGCACATGACTTCCCATCTCACACATTGAGGGAGGGCCATTCACTCACCATATAGCAATCCATGCGAATTGGACAAAATATGCAAGTAGTATAGGAGGGTGTTTAAAAAGGTAGCTCTGGATTATAAGTAAGCAAGCCACATGGAGGAGGGAAAAGTTGCTTAGGAAGTGTGGCTTATGGCTTGACTTTGAGCGCTGCAACCCCCGAGTCATTTGTGACTGGACTTAACTGTCAGGGGTCCTTTACCTTTACTCTGGAAGAAATTCCTTCCTAATGCAAAATATATTTTTCAACCTTAATTCTGAAGTATAAGGAAATCCTCCTGAAATAACTTTACAGCAAAAGACAGAAATATAAATCCTGAAATCAAATTGTGGTAAAACTAATCTCTGATATGAGAAGATATTATGTGTGCATATATTGAAATATACTCATATAATAAATAATGGCTGGGACAAATTCACTGATACTGTAGAATGTCAGGGTAGTGTGAGCGCTGGTTATGGAGCAGGGAGTCCTGCAATTGTCTATTTGTCCATGAAGCTCATTGGGGGATCTTGAAAATCAATTCCACATGTCCAGTTGCAAGGTTTTTAATGAAACACTCAAGGAAAACCTAAAATACTTTAAAATATAGTTTCTTGATCTAGAAAATTAAAATACACCCCAAAATTATGCATGTGGGGCAGAACCATGGCATACACCTAAGCAAATCTAATGCACAATTTAACTACATGGCTTCCACCAAAGAATCTTGGGAACTGTAGTTTGTTAAGAGTGTTGGGAATTGTAGCTATGTGAGGGGAAATTTTGGATTCTTTGGGGAAGGTGTGTGCTTTAAGTGTATGGTGTGGATCTGCCCATGGTTACGAATTTCTTTTGGGCAAACCAAAACATTAAAATGAGTTATTTGTGTTGGTGATTTTAAAATACATTCACAGGCCAGTACAGTACCATGCCACTCCTTGCCACACTGTTATTTGCAATGCAGAAAGGCACAACAAATGTTCGGTAAAAGACCTCTTTGTACTTCATGCACTCGTGAGATGGAGGTTCTTTTCTGTTAAAGCTTATGCCATCATAAAAGTTTTGAAAAGGTGCCACAGGACTCTTGGGCTCTGTGTGCTTCCTGCAACAGACCAACAAGCTACTGCTCTAGAACAGCTCTCTTAAAAAGCTGATTACACTGGTGTTTACTTGCCAAGCAGGCACTCAGCTGTGGGTAGGAGATGATGACAAAGAGCATGCAAAAGTAACTTTTTTCATCTTAACTGCAGTGCTCAGACGAGTGAAAAAGCACCTTAACCCTGCGTGCTGTGGAAAGCAAAATACCGGAAAGGGAGAGCAGCACCTTATGCTGATCTGTACATAGCTCATTTTTCTTTCTCCTCTTCTTTCAGAGGCACTGCTAAAGAGCTCATGAGCACTAAGCCGCCTTTGCAGTGCCAGTACCTTTGGATTTAGAGTCCAGTGACTGTGCCTCCTCCAGTCCAAAAAACTGCGCAGTCTCTTTGGCTAGCCCTCCTTCTCTTACCACTAAATGGGGTCATTGTTTGTTGCACGTCAGGCAAGCCTTGACGTTACAATAACTGCTCTTGGCTCCAAAGTTCACAAAGCCAAGATCTACCGGTATCTACCTTTCCCCCCAACAAGTTGTTCTTATGTTTGAAACGAGCATTTCTGAAACAAAATGACCAAATAAAAGTCTACCACCTTGTGCATTTTGTACCTTTAATAGTAAGGGACAGCATAATGGCAAACACTACTTTTCCTTAATAGATTCCCATTAAGAGTCTGAAGATATATTGAGTAGCACCTAACAAAGCACAATCTCCAACTCCTTTATGAAGACCCCAAGGTCACTCAACACCTTCTAGACTTTGCCTTAAAATGTGAGGAAAGCTGCATTTGACTTTGCATGTGGAATTGAGACATCATGGACTATACAGAAAAGGATCTGAACCTTCATTACTGTTGAGGGTGATCCCACATCTGCATAGTAATGAATTCTGCTATATTCTCTGAATGCTATAGAACTAACCTCTAGGAAACCAAAGGGGTTCATCTGATCTGTGTTCCTAGTCTGTGTACAGTACTGAGAACAACTTGGCCGTGGCTAATGGTTGCTTCTGCTTCTGGGGATATTAGTGAAGTTGTCACATGATGCATTTATTGCATGATGATGTCGTTCTTCATCATTCATGATGTGAGAATATGGTTCTATATGTTCATTTGGTTGAACAAATGTAGAGTTGCAAGGCAAGTCTTACTGCATGTTTTCTCTACACCCCACCCTGAATAAATGTCAGGATGTTCAAACGGCTTTCTGGAAATGTTTTTTGTTTGTTTTTAAATGTTGGAAGTAAAACATCAGTTTCTTCCATTGTAAGAAATGAATATATTTTAGAAGCACAGAAACTGAATCACAGAATATTTGTATTTTGAATTTATTCTAAGCTACTAAATAAGTTGTAGTCACGAAGATTTCATAGTTAGATGACCACCTTTTTTCTTCTAAACTTGAAGTATTTTCTCATCTGCTTTCAGTATTTTATCAATAAAAATGTAAATTAAGATTACTGAGCTAAATTTATACTTTAGGTAATTTTGTTTGTTTATTTTTTCCTGGGTTATGTAAAAGTAATAGTTATGAATAAAGCTCACATTTCAACTTTTGTCTTCACATTCTAAAAGTTTTTCTTCAATTTCAATAGATTCTAGTTAACAGGAGCACTATTATGTAGTACTGAACTATTATGTAATTATTAAGATATTGTTAATACTGGCTGGTTTCACTGTTTATTCTTCATTTCCCTAGACATTTTTGTGTAGACAACACTTCATAATTACTATGTCTGCCTGACATTGCACTTCGAATTTGTAACCCAAACAGCATGATACAGTTATAATTAACGCCTTATTTCAGTGGGCAATAGTTTAGCCACATTGCCTAATTCTTCTTCTGAAATAAATGTGGCATGCAGGCGCTTCGCTGAATTCTGCCCATTCCTTGTGCAGTCTCGTTACAAATGTCAGAAGAAGGAAAACATTCAGTATGTTGGGGATACCATCAATGGTAGTTAATAACACTGGTAGTAATGGTAGTAAAAAAACACAGGAAGTTAATAGTAAATTAATTACGGTATACTGTGATACATTGCTTGAACAACTTGGCCACTCCAGTCTATAGAAAAGAATTGCACAACATCCATCAGTGTACACTGTACACCAAACATTTTCCTTTTCCTTGGGTAGCCCTTGGTTGTGCATATCACTTGTTGATAAGAGTGCTTTAAACGTGGCAGTAAAAACTTGTTTTACAATGGTGTCTACATAGGGATTACAGTGTTTAATTAGGCTCCGTTGTGTGCAGAAGGCATTAGGAATTCCTGTGGAAAGATATTGACCTCTGGTGGTCACTTGTGGTAATTGAGACTTTGAAAATTATTAAAGTGCTTTCCTTCCTATATCTTGCACCTCCTCCCACAACAAGGAAATGAAAAAAGCAATCACATTATATAATGCCTACAGCTAAGCCCTAATTAATGACAGTTGAAAATGTATTTGACAAAGAGAGAAACACATCTAGATAATTTGTTCCCTATGGGGAAAAGATCGAAATTGCAATTTTCTTGCACAGCCTTCCCAGCTTTGTACTCTCCTAGCCCAGATTCATGTCTTTGTTCTCATTCAAGCCTACAGTTTATTGGCTATTAATGCTGATCTGTGAAGCAAAAGGACAAAATCATCCTGTCTTTGTTCTCAGAGCTGCCTTTCATTTCTGAGTGAAAATAACTTATTTACGCTTGGCGTATTGGAGGAACAAAATTAGTTCATCTATCCTGTTTTCTGGCTGCTGAAACAGAATGCTAGTTTGGGTGCCACTTAGCCTGATAAATTAGGGCTGTTCCTAAATCTTAGGCTCTAAACATGAGTTCAGAATTCTGGATTCAATCTGGTGAGACTGGCATGATAAAAATTTCTTCCCAAATGTCACCCTTTAAAAATCCTGTTTCCCCTGGTTGCTGCTTCTCCCCAAATTAATTTAAAAATAATGATCCATAATACATATAGAACAGAAAGTAAATGTGAAACAAGAATCATTATTCCTGAATTATTCACATGGGTGACCACCCAGTCAGTGATTGTTAACTGAAGGTTGCCCCTACTTCTGATGTAAAGACATCATATGTATGTAAAGACATACAAATTATCATAATCCGAACCAATCCAATTCACCGATAAGACGATGTAACTGAGCACAACTGAGAGTAAAGGTGAATGCTAGCTGCTTAAATGAGTAAATTAACATTACAAGGAGTGCTGGGGGGGCAATTTAAAAAGGAGGTGAGTTTTTGTGCTGTTCACTTAAAAACTGAACAGCCAGGCAAACACAATCAAGGATGGTGAAAAACAGGGCTGGGGAGAATGTCAAGAATCCAATAGAAAGGCTAAATGATGGACACATTTAGACCAGAGGTTCCCCATCCCTGATATTATATGAAGTTCTGCATGCATGGGAGTCAGTTTTTCTCTCTCATCAAAGCATCAAAGGACACTAGGAACGTGCATTATACTGAATTAGACCATTGGCCCATCTTGCTCAGTACTGCCTGTATCAACTGGCAGCAGCTTCTAGGGTTTTTGGCAGCCATACCTGAAGATGCTGGGGGTTGAACCCAGGGACCTTTTGATGTGCAAATTATGTGCTCTTCTACTGAGCCATAAGCTATTGCTGGTGGTCATGACAACTGTTCAACCCCATTGCGCATTCTGCCAACCTCCAGAAATATCCTTTATGGAACTAAATTGGGTTCCTTTGATCTGCAAAACAATTGGGCAGCTGGATGCGGGGATGCTGAGTTTCATCTGGTTTTGGCCCACTGTAGCCTGTTGCACCGCCATGGAGCAAATACACCAAAGTAGACCTGATCCCGTGTGCAAGTTGCTCTTTCTATAAATGGCTTTGTACACTATGGCCCCTTATGTTGGGATATGAGTACTACGCAGCTGCGATCAAGCAGTTGGATGTTTACATCACACGATGGAACTAACCGTGGGACAGGATGTTCCAGGGATTTCTCAGAGGTTTGTTCTCTGTGTAATATGAGACCTTCCTGTTGCTTGTGTGAAGGAAGTTTGACGCAGTTGCTCGGAGGAGACTGAGCGAGCAGACATGTTTTTTGTACAGTTGTACAGTCAGAAATAAAGTAGAGATGAAATAGACTTTCTGACTGTTTTTTCTTTCTCCTGCTGCGATGCAAAGGGGAAGGTGGCGTGCACCTTTCATCAGGGAGGTGTCGCCTATCAAGATCTCCCTGGTCTGCCAGGATGCCAGCCAGGGTAGGTCACCGGAGACAAGCCCCGACAAGCCTGGGAACAGGAGCCAGCCTTTCCCGAGGGGGCCAGTTTCCAACAAGTCATAATGGAGTCATAATGTGCAGAATGATGCTTCTTTTCATGTTCGTTTGCCTCTAGCTGTGCAGCTGCAGTCGTACATTCTATCAGGGACATCTTTCCCTCTGTGAAAACACTTTCAATAGTAGCAAAGCCCCACCTCCACTTTAGCTGTCTTTTTATAGCAGTTTGCTTTGATGCAGGGGCGGAGGTGGTGATTTGCTGCTGAAATAAAACACTTCCATCATAGTAAGTGCCATCCCACAAGGCCCTGTCGCAACATGAAACACAGTTAAAACTGAGTCGGCCACCCACGGTATTCCTTCCCATTTTACACTGATTCACAGCTGGAAGAATGGAACTGATGATGTGCCTTTAGAAGGATGAGCTTGTTATGGAACAGAATTTATCGGATGATACTAAACGTGGAAGGCTTCATACAATGGGATGACGTACAAGGACTTTTGAAAGAACTTTTTAAAAAGCTCATTTGCAATAAAACATCACAGGAAGTGGAAGGGCCATAGCTCAGTAGTAGAGCCTCTGCCTTGCAAGCAGAAGGGCCTGGAGAGCTGCTGCCAGTCAGTGTAGACAATATTGAGATAGGGCTCAGTATCGTGTAGCTTCCTATGTTCCTAAGCAGTGCAATAGTGAGGGTAAGAAAGGTAGAGGTGCTCTTAATCAAAATCTGTGAGCCCCTTTGTATCTCTCCTCCTCCTCCTCCTCCTCCTCCTGTCCTGTGTTGCCGTTTTCAAACAGCAGACACAGCTAGCAGTAAGGCAGGCCAGCCCCCTCTGTAATTCAAGCACTAGTAGGGATTTTGTTTTGTTCCTTTCTGCTGAGACTCCCAGGTCCTAGCCCAGCACTCTAACCACTACACTACATACGCCATCCACCTTATGTCATGGACTGGCTGGATGCAGAGGGATTCACCAGCTGGGGAACCCCCAGGGGAAGAAGGCTCAGAGCCAGGGGATTGGTGGTGGGACGGCAATGAGTGGTCAGAGGGAGAAGAGAGGGAAGACTGGGAGGAGGAGGTGTTGGAAGCTGAAGAGGCAACAGGGTTTAGTGAGCAGGAAGAGGCTCCAGCAGAGAGCAGTGCAGACTCAGAGGCAGGAGAGGAGGAGGGCCAGGAGACAGAGATGTTGAAGAAGCCAGGGGATCTCCCTGCTGTGACCAGCTCCCCTACCCCAGGTTTTCCAGAATTTGCAGAGAAATGAAGAGGGTGGAACAATAAGAGTCAAGACAACAACACCTTAGGTTTTTGGGGAAGAAACCAGGGGAGGAGCCTTAGAGAGTGGTAGGAAGGTCAGGACATTCAGTCCTGGCAATTGCCTCATTGGGGCAAGACCTACTGGGAAGAGCTGCTGTGACCACTAGGATTGAGCTGTTTTGTTTCTTTGAATAAAGAGTTAACTTCACAGACATTTGGTGCTCTACTGTTTTATTGCAGGCCTACGCCTGTCTCCAGCTCTTGACACTTTATAGCCCAGCACCCTCCATAGAAATAAAACAGCTAGGCATTCCCAGTGATGGTTCAGCAATTACAGTTTTGATAATGCTATGCTTGACCATCTGTACCTGGGTAGATGTTGAGAGAGTGAACTTGCAACAGGGAAGAAATGAAGGAAAGATGCCCACGATGCGTCTCAAAGCTGTGGGGCAGAACAGTTGGCTGGGAAACACTGCAATCATTCAAAACATACTCAACTTTTGTGTGTGCTACTCATTCCCATCTTGCAACAGTGCGCAGCATCATGGAATTCCACAAAGGAATGTAGCTGTCATGGTTGCAAACAGAGCATTCCTAACAGAATAATGTGGCTGAAGGATGGTGTGTTGAAAACATCTGTTCTAAGAGGCATGGGGAATTTGTGGCCCTCCAGAAGTTGCTGGACTTCAACTCCTGCCAGACCCAGCCAACATGGCCAATGGTTAGGAAGGGTGGGAGTTGTAGTCTAACACCATCTGGACTCCCCCATCTCTGTAGTAGAAGATGTTGAGATTTCCATTCCACCTTAAGGAGCAGACGTGTGGAACTGTTGCGTGTCACATGTCTGTTTACATTCCAGCACAGCTTGCTGGGAACGTCCATTGTGTATAGCTTTTGCTTTTCCTGTTCTGAGAAGACGAGAGAGACGACATGTTTCTTTGTCCTGATTTATGATTAATAAATCTGTAGTTGTAGTATGCTTCTACAAGCCTCACGCCTATTCTGTGTGTGCAGTTCACTCTGCTGATAGTGTGCCTTGGCTTTGAAGTCCGGTTGCTGATTTACTTCAGGGTAGAGGCCGATGGTCTTCACAGAGGGATGGCTGGAAGGAAACAGCCCAGCTGGGGCTAGCCAGCTGGCCTGCCAGCCCTCTGCATGTCAACAGAAGACTGGTAACATCAAGGGAGTGGCTAGGTGACTTGCACTGGGTGTGTACCATCTTTGACTTGGCCTTTGGGTGCTATTTTACTTCAGAGGACATCAGCGGGTACCCACCTGATTTATGCTACTCTAAATTGTGACTCCTAGGAGAACAGGAAGAAGCTCCTTTTTGTCTGACTGCATTTGCTGGACGAACGTGCGCCTACTATCTCAGTGTCAGCTACAGGTTTTTTTGGGGGGGGGCGTTGAGCAAGGCACTCACAATAAGCTTCCTTCCTAGTGACTCCACCTCCTCACTGCCTTTACTACTGCCATCTGCTGCTGCTCCTCTGCTGCCCAGAAGAATATTGACAGAACATAACTCCCTGCGATATATGGATCAACAAGACATTTAAAAAAAGAAAGGGGTCTTGCTCGTTCCTTGCAGAAGGAACACCGTATGAAGAAACAAGATGCAGTGCTGTGATTCTCAAGACGATTACTGCTTAGCAAAGTATCAACAGTAAGGGATCTATCTAAAGATATATATTTGCAGCTTCTGCTGACACATCGCCTCTGAATCTGACTCGCTGAATGTCAGCTACGGTGACTCACATGGGATACAAACAGCAGAGCTTTGCACACGGAGAATAAGAAAGCAAGAGGGTACAAGTCATCTCTTGTTTGAACATCTACCTTCCCCATCCCATTCCCCCTTCTTTAACACCCAACCAAAGGAAGATTCCAATGAGACAAGTATCAGATAACGTTCATTCTATATTGACAAGGAATCTGTATTTCTGTGTCGCAGCACTACTTATTGGAACTCCCTGCCTATTGATATTAAGCAGGCGTTTTCACTGTAGTGCTTTCATCACCTGCTAAAACCCCTTTTCTTTCAGCAAGCCACCTAATCAGGCAGGCAATTTTAACATGTAATTTTATTATGAGCCTGTGTCTGATGCTCTCAGAGTTATGTTGCGACTTGTAGGAAGGAGTTAGTGCATATGAATACACGTCCATTGATAAGGAAGGGAATTGTGAATTGGATTGGCAGTTACCACCCCTCTCCCTAACTCACGCCCTGGACAAAGTTGCAAGGTCACAACTCTTACTTTGTAGGGGATGGCCGAATGATCTCTCATGTATTTGTGTCCTTTTTATTGCACGTTTATCCCAATTTGTGCTCATTATGCCATTGGGGCAGTTATACACAATTGTGTTTTCACTACCATTTGAACTGCAAACAATGCAGGACAGTTGTGCTACTTTCACTTGCAATGGACGCATGCCATGGAGTTTCCTGCTAAAATCCTGTAACTTTTCATACTACAAACCTGGGGTGTTTCGTTGTTGTCGTCGTCCCACTTTTGTTGTGTTTTACCACAAGAATGCCCCTCCAAATGGTAATCATATGGTAACATGAGGGAAGCATCGAAGAACAATTAAGAACATGGAATGATGTGTGGATTGTCTACCACTAATGCACTCTTTTTGTGTCAATGACAAGTTGCAATATGCACCGCAACCACCACCATGCCAAGTCTAGAGCAGCCCATCACTGTAAAATGAAAAAGTTAATAAAACTAAGGCTGAGATTCAATGTAGCATCAGCAGGGACTCTGCTTGCGCAACAAGGCTCCTCCTTCCTCTGTTTCCCCTGCACTCCCAATTTACTCTGAAGGTTTAGGACTTTTCCTTAGAAGACACTCTGGAGTAGATGTGTGGGCACAGAGGGCTGGAGGGCAAGGAAGCCCCATTATGCAAGCAGACTGTCACAAATGGATCTCACCCTATGCTTTTATAAAGGGGCTAGGTTAGGATAAGTGTACCTTCTGGGTTTTGTAACCATACACTGACTTGCAGAATTTCCTAAACAAAGGGGCTTTTAATGTTTGCCACCCTGAATCCCAACAGGGGAAAAGGTGCAGTATGAATAAATGATGATGATGATGTTATTAGATAATCACGTCCTATTGTTAAGTTACAGCCTTTCAGCCAAGAGAATTACACAAAGACAGCTTCCCACTTCCATCCTATCCTGACCTAATTTTTTAGACTCTCCAATTATTTCTTTTATGAAAAATACAGCCCTTATTATAACTAAAACATAATTAAGAAGCACCTGTTATGAACTACTGAAATCCTTTACAAGAGGTTCACTGTGCAACCCTATGTGCTTGCTCAGAAGTAAATTATACTCTCTAAGGACATAGCTTCCTCAATTTATAAAGTTCTAATAACACTAGAATATGGCAATCTATTGTACACAAAAATGCCATGGGAAATGGACCTCGATGTGCAAATACCAAATGGAAAATAGATGGCTTTGTGGTCTGGGAGATGGTTGAAATCGGTTTCTGCAAAAATAAGGGAAGCCTCATTAAAACTTCTGCATAGGTGGCATTATACACCAGTGAAGCTATCCCAAATACGTACAGAAGTCAATCCCAGTTGTCAGAGGGGATGCACAGTCAAAGGTCCATATGTGGTGGTGCTGTGACATCACCAAACCCTTCTGGAGTACTGTCTTCAAAGACATAAGCTTGATATACAAGAAAACAATTGAAATGTCCCCCTGCACTAGCACTACTTGGGCTTAGGATTCCGTCTGCTCATTATTATCCTAAAGATGACCTCTTAGCCTTCCTATTGACTGCTGTCCATATGGAGATAGCCAGATGTTGGAAAACTGGTGTTGGGCTGAACATTGATCCTTGGCATAACAGAGCATGGTCAATTGCTTTGGCTGAGAAACTAACATGCCAGGTGAGAGTGGCAAAGGGCAAACACAATCCATATTCCTTTTATAACATATGGCAAATGTTTATTGAATGCAGGAAGGAATCCAACCAGTGCTCATGTGGTGTGATCTCTTTAAATGAAACTTTAACACATCACATGTGTTTTATCGGGACAAGTTATTTGCTGCTTACTGTTGTAACAGTTGTTTTCTCAAAATTTATCTTCTGTACCATGCAAATAAATAAAAACAATATTTAAAAATAAAAAAGAAGTAAATTCTACTCAGTAGAATGAATAGTTCCAAAGCACTGAGAAGTTAACTTGTCCTCCCAATTATGTGAAAACCAGTTTTCTGTTGCAAAATGAGGAATGATATAGACTGCTAGGCTGCCAATCCAACCCTAAGCACATTTGCTTAGGTATATTTGGTCTTACTTCCAAATACGTGTACATAAGCTTGCATTTCACCTTGTTTTGCAAAACACCTTAAGACATATTCCTCACTGTGCTTTGTTTATATAATCCAATATGAATTTTATTATGAAAACACAAACATCTTATATAAACCTCCTGTAAGAAGCAGCACAGCGACAGTTCTAAAATGCATGTAGTCATTTTAAGGGGAAGCGTCTAGTTACATATTAATGCTATTCATACCTTTTTCTGTGAAAACCATAAAAATAACTTCCTACCTCAGAAAAACAGAATTTGAGACTAAAATGAAAATTTCACTGCAGCCCTGTGCAATGAAAGAGATGTGTACAGTAAATAAAAAGCATCACAGTGCAATCCTGTTCATGTCTATTCAATGGAACTTGCTCCCAGTTAGCTTTGTAGAGGAATGCAGCTACATAATTGTTTTCCCTGGGGTGCTACAAGCAATCTTGGTAATACCACCCACACTCTCATTTCAACTCAATCCTTCTTGTCCAAATACTAATCTTTGTGCTGCTGATCTATACACATATCTGCACCCCCTCTTCTAAGAATGATGGGCTGCTTACAATTCTGTCTGCTGCTGAACTCAGGCACACACCAGAGATTATGCCGTGTGAAAAGTGAGGTGGCAATCTTGACAGGATTCCATTAAATCAAGATTACGCAGTGTCAGAAACGCTCCCCCCCCAAAAAAACCCCCACCAGTATTAGTAGAAGAGATTAGTAAGGTGTTCATAGTGAACTAACAGACTGATGCCATTTTTTTTAAAATCAGCTGAGTCGCCAACCCCAAAGAGCAGCCAGTTTCCAGACACAGAGGAAGAAACAGCTGAATCAGAAGGGACAGTGGTACCAGCTGAGCAGAAGTTGAACCCAGACCCAGGACACAACACCAAGCCTGGTTAGGACCCTCTCAGCCTTGGTCTTCTGAAGTCCAAGACCCCTGGGATCCCCAGCAACAGCACACCCTGAGAAACTGACCCCATTTACACCAGGGGCCTCACATTATCAAGTGGCTGCTGATCGACACAGACCATGCTCATGGCAGGAGATGGCCAAAAACAACTGAATGCTAAACTCCAGGCTGGAAAGCTACCCTGGTCTGACTCTCCACTCTTCAGGAAGTGGGCAGAACCTGGGAGGTTTGGCCAAGAGGAATTCTTGCCAGCGCAAGATGACATCTAGGAGCTGTCCAAGGTGCTGATTATCTATCGTGCTCCCTAGACTCCTGCTCATGTCAGGACAGAGAGCACAGTACAGTACAGAAGTGAGAATGGTCAGGGAGCACTGCAATATTTTAGACAACACAAGTTAAAGGAAGCAGCATTGATTTAACAAGCACTTTTCTTTGAAGACACCAGGAAGTGGGGTGCAAATCAAGGAAATGGATGCAAGGACCCAGCTCCTGAGGGCAGTGGCAGATTGCATGAAAATGACCTGAAGTACAATAGCCTAAGAATTGTGATGGCCAGGAGTCAAAGACCTGAATATGTGGGGGCTTCCTGCATCTATTATGGGAAAAGAATAATGAGGACAGTGCCTTGTTTATTTGTTTAAAGTATCGTTGCCTTTTCCTTTGTAAAAAAATCATTTAAAAATCTCAACATAGTTTAATAAAAAATGGGAGGGGGGAGAGAAATTGAGATTGAAAAGCAATTCAATACTGCTGAGAAGGCATGTCTGTGGATGTGACCTTGACCGGTTTTCATGTCATCAGCTGCTTTTAATAATCAGAATTCACCTGGGTTGTTTATAGCACATCACACGCTTGGCTGTGTTGACTGCCTCTTGACTGTGTTGCTCTCTTGGTTGCTAGTATTTTATTTATTCATTTGATTTCTTACCTGCCCTGCACTGGAAGTCCCCAGCGCTGGTTGGAGCAATATATTATACAATGATAAAAAAAAGGATCAAACCGTTACAACTGCAAAACAAGTAAAATAGTTCTAGACAGATCAGAACAGAAGAAATTCAACACAAGGGGTGAATCCCACAAAATTAAATGCTTCAACAATCACAGACCAGTTAACGACAAAATTGCTCTTTATTGTAAACTCTTATTGTGAACCCTCTATGAAGGGTGGAATGCAAATAAACAACTTTAAATATGTAATAACACTTAAATGTATACGAGCTGTTTCATTCAGGATTTGTTTTCATGCCCTGAATTCCCCCAACCCCTACAAGTGGGCAGAAACATTGCCTGCTTGGGCTGCCTGAGGTGTCGTTTTGGTCCTCCATTACTGCTCTACTTCTTGTTCATAACATACCTTCATTTTTTTCACACCTTTGTAGGTCAGAGTACTTGGTATACAAGGGCTGATCAGACCCATTTTTCTTTCTTTCAAATGTTTCAGACAATTGGTCCATCCAGCTCAGTATTGTCAACACTGACTACCAGCAGCCATCCCAGGATTCAGATAGAGGACATTCCTTGGAGATACCAAAGATAGAACCTTCTGCACACACAGCAGATGCTCTACCACTGAGCTATGATCTTTCCCCAAGGCTGAGGCCATGACACCTCTTTGTACAATATGAATGCTTCAACATGTATTTTCAATATGCATTTAACGCAAATTCTGAGAGACTGGTCTGTTACTTGCATTCATTCTGCCTTGTGTGTCCCCAGTACATGATGTATGTTGCGTGATGACATAGGACAGGGCCAGGGCCAGATTTACCGTATTTTTCATCCCATAGGACGCTCTGTCCCATAGGACGCACCTAGTTTTTTTGGGGGGGAAATAAAGGAATTTCCCCCCCTTTATTTCCCCCCAAAACCAGGTCGGGGAAACCAAACCAGGTCAGGGAACAGCGGTATGGCGGCGCTCCGCCTCCCCGCTGTCCCCCGAGCTTCTGGGGCTGGCCGATGTCTGCCCGAAGCGCGGGGCGCTCTGCTTTAGCGCGCCGGGCGGCAGGCTGCTATCCACAGCCTAGGGAGCCCTGCGGGAACTCCTACATACACCAACTCCAGAACCTACATACTCCAGAACCTACATACACCAACAGTGTTTTGTTTTGTATAGGCTCCTATGATGTAAGTAATGGGCCCACCTGCTAGCCTGCTCCCTAAAATATCACTGGTTTGCTCTTTTCTATATATATGGTGCCTACATTCTGCATGGACTGGTTGCATGGCAACATGTAGCATGCAGCTGCAGACTGCAATGCAGCACAGTTGAGTGTAGGTCAAGCTGTTGTACCTGTTATCTAATATTAAAAAATGCTTGTAGACTGATGATCAGGCAGCATAGACTAAGGGTATGAGTCTTATGCCTACTGATTGGTTCCATGTAATACATAATTTATTTATTTTGATCCCATTGTGGCTTTAGATACCTATTAGGTCCATAAATTACCATATAGCATATATTCAACACAAAAAAGCAACAATTTGTTGTTGACAAAGGACAGCTGGACATATAAAGGGCCCCATTACCTTCAGTAGCTTAGGGCCTCATCAAACCTAAATCTGGCTCTGAACAGGGCTTTCTCTATGGTGGCCCCAAAGTTCCAGAACTCCCTCCCTAGAGATGCTTGCTTCACTCCTTTCTCATTGGCTTTTAGTCAAGGTGTCTAGATGGTCAAGGTTCCTCTCTTCCAGGAGGCTTTTGGACTGCCCCAATTTCCTCCCACCCCCTCACCCTGTAGTTCTGCTGCATTGACTAGTTTTATTGAGTATTTGAAAGAAGTGGTATGCTTTTAGAAACGATTCCACGTTGCTTTTTGATACGTTTTATTAGCTGCCTCGGAGACTTTTAATCAGAAAGCAAGCTATAAATATTTCAAGAAATCAATCCCTCTTGTAAACCTGACGGCGTTTCTTTCGCTTGCGGAATGCTTTTTAACATTTTCACGGTAAGCCACTTTGCGAGGGCTCTCCTCTCTGCAGGGCAGAGATATGTTCTGTCAACCTTATGTCAACCGGTTGTGCCAATAGTCAAGCACACTGGCAGCTATTTGCTGGCCACTTCTCTAAAACATGAGGGGGGCTAGAAAGCAGCCCAAAGGAAACAGCAACAGAAAAGAGGGTCAAGTGAAAAGAAACTCGCATATATAAATACAGTACTTTAAAAATCAAGATGTGACTCATGCTTTTGAACATCTGGGGATACACAGTGCTGCAAAAGCTCTTAGTCACTCTCAACAGGCTGAAAGACTCAGCTGGTAAGAAAAAGGAGTTTCTCCTTTTTTAACCTGCTGAGACTTTGTATTTAAAACGAGTGCTATACATACAGTGCAGAGTTATGGATGCACAGCTCACATCGTGCTAGCTCATGATCCTTGGGCTCAAATCTCTTCCCCCCCAAAGACTCCCACATGCATCTTTTAATGTGAATTGCGACTGATATGCAAAAATTCAATGTCAGTAAGCCCCTCTCATGGCATTGCTCCATCTCTTTTTCACAGCAAGCACATTTCTGATTTGCATTTAGAGATCTATGTGCAGTCGGCAGTGGTGCTGGATGTACTCATGTGTCTAACTTACATCCAGGAGCTGTTTGCAACCCACACAGGCACTAGAACTGGCCTACAGAAAACAAACCCTAGTGCACAGGTCTACAGAATCTCTTCTCCTTGGATTCAAACAATCTTCTTTGCATATATTACAAAATACACTTGATAATCTTCATGTAACTTGGAGGGATGGATGGATATACACGGACGCGTGAAAACTTCCATGGTTGTCTTAATAGGATAGCATGTTGTACCAATTCATTGACAATCACTTTCTTTCTTTTTTTAAAAAAAGAGTTCTAAGAATTGCTGCTTTTGGCCCCAGAGGAAATGGCACATTTGTCCACTACATTTGTACAAATTGTGTCTAGGTAGCATATGTAAAACAGTACTAATAGTACTACTAATAATAAATTGCTGCAGTTTCCCAGTTTGTGATGTTTGGTGGGACTGAATAAGAGCACGTTACATCCAAACCAGGGTTTAGTGTTACATTCAAACAGAGTCATGTTTTGAAAGAAAGGGATAGTAAAAGGAAAGAACCAATTATTATCTAATTTATAGAAGCTTTCCTCTCTGGTCAGCTGAGAGGGATTCTTACTTGTCCTAGGCAAGGAGGCAGGTACACAAGTTTGCACACTGAACACATCAGACTCCTGGGCATGTTAGAGAAAGACAGAGAGAACAAGAAGTGGTTTTGGCAACATTTGAACAAGATTCTTTCTTTGTTTTACTAGGGCAATACAATCAAAATAAACTGACTTTTTCATTTTAGCAAACAAGCCTAACACGTAGTTGTCATACATTGTATACACTTTGTATAAAAACCAAGAGCATTCATTCTAGAACACATTAGGAGATGCCTCCTTATTAATAGTGGGAACCTGGAGACAATCAGAATTGCCTTAATATACAAATGTAGACAAAGAAACGCATTATAGTATTTCGAGATGTAAATTGTTGCTCAGATCTACCCATCTGATGAGTCTGGAAGAAACAGTGGTGTTCAATACACCAGTCTTGATAAGTCCTTGTAGTTTTACAAATTAAAACTTTAAACAAGATAGTTTACATTTGGCATAAAAACTAAGTTATTGCAATTGAAACCCCTACGGCCTCAGACAAAACGAGACCTATGCACACACATGAAATTCTGTTCTGTGTTTCGCTTACAAATTGTTAAAAACCACAGAAATGTGCCACAAAAGCCACAGTCGTCAAAATAGCCACATGATAAGACAGGGAGCATGGACCGATTCAAACACGTTTCACTGAGGAGGTACAGCTTGGACAAAGTGTTTGTACCATCTCAACTTTCCACTGAGTTGTTCTGTTGACAGTTCTCCCTGCGAAAACAGCGCCACAAGTGAGAAAGTTTAGCACCCCAGACAGGAGGCTAGGCTAGAAAGCTCCCCACCCGAAAAACAAGGCAATAGTTCCTACCACACAAGAAGTTTGTGCTACAACAAACCCATAAGATTGAATCAGCCCTTTGATTAGTAAGATACAGTGTCAGCAATATGGAATATTCTTCCATCAATATATATCATACAGTGCTTTTTTAAAATATAACTTTCAATATTTCTTTTTTCACAACGGATTTATACAGAGAGACGTCACTGAAACAATAAGGTATATCGCTTTGACATTCAGAAGATGTGTAAACTCCTGTCAATGCATAGCAACCACACTCTCGGGGAGACATTCTGGGTCCAAGGTCAGAGGCTTTTGCTCCCCGTTATATTGCACCCCACCCCTGCAAGCAGTTCCATTCCCTTCTTCTCTCCCCAACCATTCCTGGGTTTTGAGGCAGCTCTTCTCCTTGGTCGCTCAGAATGCTTGCCAGCTTTTCCCTGACAGAGGTTCGGTGCTTCGAATTGCTCTGCAACAGGCAGAAATCCATCAGGAGCTGCTTTGTCTGGCAGCGGGATGCAATAATGGGAGAGGTGGATTTTGTCAAATTTCTGCGTGCCGCTGTTAAAGAAGGGGCAGCCAACATGGTGCCCTTCAGATGTTCTGAATTCCAGCTGCCATCAGCCTCCATCAACATGACCAGTGGTCAAGGAGGATGGGAATTGGAGGTCACAACATCCAGAGGGAACCACATTGGCTGCCTCTTTATTAAAGGCACAGAGTCTCAATTAGAATAAAAGAGAAAAGAGGCTCTCATTCGAGTTCCGTAGAGCTGCTCAGATATTCCCCTTCCTAGCCAGAAAACCCAGATTTGCTCCCCTCTGATGGCTTGGGAAATAGGGCAGAGATGTCTATGGCTGGGCCTCTCATGGATTCATACCCTAAGACTCTCCCCTCCTTGGCTCAGAAAGCAATACAAATGCCTACATTTCATTAAAACAGGCCAAGCTGCCAGTAAAGCAGTAGTGGGCAACCTGTGGCCCTCCAGAAGCTATTGGACTACAGCTCCCATCATCGCTAACCATTGGTCATGCTGGTTGGGGTTGACAGATGTTGAAGCCCACCATCTGCAAGACCACAGACTGAAAACCACTGCATTCTTAAGTCCACGTGAAAATACTGCTTAATTATTATTATTTTTACTTTTTATAGATTTTTTTATAATCCAAAATTTACAATACCCTTTCTGGCATGAACATCCCCCTCATAAATGTTTCCAAGTGCAGAAAACAACAACACGTTGTCTTGCATTACAGCCCATCACTTAACTATTCATTACGATAACCTCCATCTTTCACACTAGAACTAATATCCTGAAATGAAATGGAATTATATGTGTACAGATTTGTGCTTCAAAACGGGGGGGGGGGGGAGTCACTAGAAAATGTGTAAATGTTTCATGCGTATTTCATTATTCGGAATGACAATCTGAGCTCATGCACTCAAACATGAAAATGTCGGATTTCAGAACTGGAGGCCAGAACAGAACAAAGTGTGTCTCATGTAAAACACATACAAATGTCAGTGACAAATCTTACCAAGCTGTCCTGGGTTGAGATTAATGCTGAATTTAAAGCATGTTGTTTCATTGTTCTTGCAGCCTTGAAGATGGATTTTTTTTAAAAAAATTACCAGCCCCAATATTTTTTCCACCAGCCTATCCGCCTGCCCTTGTGTATTTTAAGCATCACAGTAGTGGGTTGGGCAATCTATATGATCAGAAGCAATCATTACTCACCACATGTGAGTGGGCAAGTGGCTAACTGCAAGGCTGGCTGAAAAAAAATAATCTGTTGTAAAAACAGAGTATTCTGTGCTTTATTGCTGTATAACAGTCTTAGTTATTGCAAATCAGCTGTCTAGGGTACATAATCATAAACACAAGCACTAATGGAGCTATTGAAGATTCCTGTTGGATTTGCAGCCTGGTTAACATTAATGGAAACTGAGTTAATGATTCTTGCCCATTCTTCAGTTCACACATAAGGTAAGCCAAACCATGGGTTGGCACAACTGCAAAGGTTCTTGAGAGACTCTCTGCACTCTTCCCCTTGTTCTCGTCCTGCTGCACTGCTTTGAGCTAAGCTATACTTTGGCTTAGTGTGCTATCCACATATGGGATCATGGTTTGCTCTCCCAAGACAAACCACAAGCTGTAAACCCCCCAAAAAGAAATATTAGTTAAAACCGGTGCTTTTCCCCCCAGAGGGTACTCAAGGGTACACAGTACCGGCACCTCTGTTGTTGTTAAAAAGTGTGGCGCTTACTGCAACAACTTCATGGTGAGTACCGGCACCTATTTTTCTAGGGGGGGGAAATGCACTGATTAAAACCAATGGTTTGCCTGAAGCAGGACAAACCTCAACTCCAGGGTTCAGATGACATGCTAAGCCAAACCATGGCTTAGCTCTTGGCAGTGCAGCAGGAGGAGGACCTGAAGAGGAGCACAACAGCTACCATCTCTTCTCTGGGAACCTGCACACTTACACTAACCCATGGTTTAGCTTACTCTTATATGTGAACTGGGTTGAAGAACAAAAGGGATGGGGGTTTTTCTTAATACTAAAAAAAGGGGGGAGCAGCATAACTGTTCTCAGTTGTGTAAACAACTGGGGAAAAGACTAATTTTTTGCTCATTTAGAGATTTATGGGAAACGGTGTAACTTCTGAGGTCACATTTTAGGCAAAACTTCTCTGCACGGCTTCCCTTGATAGAACAGGAACCAAACACATGCATCTGATGTGGATATACATTGGCATGTCCTTCCTCCAACACCAAGATCTGGAAGGAAGTCATCCTATGTAGGCATCCACATGAAACTGTGGTGATGAAATCTCAGCACCGCTGCAGGCCACTGTGTACACCCCAGTCTGGTATCTCAAGCCACTAGTTCCTGTAGTAGATGACTATCTCTTGACCACAGTCCACCTCATGTGTAACTCTCATTGAATGTCATTTGCTTGTGTCCTAAAATGCAAGTCTGTAGATCTGTATCTCTAAAATACATCAGAAACAATAAAGAGAGAGAGATGAATTCACAACCTATTTACTCTGGACTAGTCTTATTAAGACGTGGGTGGTGCTGTGAGTTAAACCACTGAGCCTAGGGCTTGCTGATCAGAAGGTCGGCAGTTCAAATCCCCGGTGAGCTCCTGTTTCTTGGTCCCAGCTTTTGCCAACCTAGCAGTTCGAAAGCATGCCAAAGTGCAAGTAGATAAATAGGTACCGCCCTGGCGGGAAGGTAAACGGCGTTTCCATGAGCTGCTCTGGTTCACCAGAAGCAGCTTAGTTATGCTGGCCACATGACCCGGAAGCTGTACACCAGCTCCCTTGGCCAGTAAAGCGAGATGAGCGCCACAACCCCAGAGCTGTCCGTGACTGGACCTAACAGTCAGGGGTCCCTTTACCTTTACCTATTCTTATTAAAGTTAATGAAATTGTTTCCCAAGTAAGTTGGGTTGTGGACTTGCTTGCTCCTGAACAGGAACTCTATGTGTACCTTGTCTTACATTTTGGTGCAAGTGGGTTCTTGCAAGTGGTGCACATGGGCATCTTTCTCTCACAGGGAGAAATCAGATCTACATCTAACATCCCCTTTCAACTGATACGGTGAAGCCTGGGAGAAATAGTTGGATCTAAGGGAATTAGTTCCCCATCCCCAACAAGAGCAGAATATAAGCAACACTCAAAAGTTGGCAAAGAGGTGATTTAGCTTTTAGGCATGATCCTGAAACTGCACAACATGGTTTATTTGGGTCAACAGGGTTTTCCTTTCCTTTTCTCCCTTTCTTTAAAAAAGGTCAATACTCCCTGTGGCTCGAGTGTGAATCTGTTATGTACAATGCAATGAAAGCAGCAAAGCCATGTAACACAACGCTAAATGAACGTCCATACTCTCTCTTAATCAAACATCGCTCGGAGATCTCGCCCGTGCCGAAAGGTTGGAAGGAATGCAGCCGCAGCAAATGAGCCAAAGTGCCTTTTGGATTTCTTGGTTTCGGAAAGCATATATTACAGGGTTGATGATGGAATTGTACGTGGCCGGGAGGAGAGTCGCGTAGGTGTATATTGAAGGATAGGTGTAGTCGGCTATTAAAGAATAGAGTGTGAAAGGCATCCAGCAAGCGGCAAAGGTCCCCAGGATAATGGCTAAGGTGGACACTCCTTTTCGGGTCGTCACATAGTGGGAAGTGGCCAGGAAGTGGTGCTGCAAGGCGATCTGATGGGCATGGCGCATCACGATTTTGCAGATCTGAATGTACAGCTGGAGCATGAGAGCAAACATGAGCAAGAAAGAGACAGAAAGGATGGCCGCGTTATTTTTAGTGAGCGGCCGGATCACACTGCAGGTGGACTCATCTTTCAGGCAGTTCCAGCCCATTACAGGTAGCAGCCCGATACAAATGGAAGCTCCCCAGAGCAGAACCAGCATGATATAGGTGAAAGTGACAGTCCTCTCCGAATTGTAAGTCAAAGCATAATAGAGGGAGAGGTAACGGTCAACCGTGATAGCCAGCAAGCTGCAGACAGAGGCAGAGAAAGAGGCAACGATCAGTCCAACCGTGACCAGCTTGGTAGATTCCGACTGGAGAAGGTAGGCAAAGATAAAATTGAAGATCAATCCAATCCCTGCCAAGAGATCAGCCAAGGCCAGGCTTCCTATCAGGAGGAACATAGGGGCACGGAGACTAGGATTATGGAAGATAATAAGGACCACCACGGCATTTTCACAGGAGATAAGGGTTCCTGAAGTACACAAGACAATATCCCAGGGGTTTACTATGAACTCTGGCTCTGGGTCACTGGCAGGAATCAGGGAGGTGACTGCAGCCGTGACATTCTCTGCCGGACTGGCTTCTAAGTGATCCGGAGGCAGCCACGTTAAATTAACCGTTGGGTCTTCGTTCATATTTAAACCCGTCCTCTTCAACGAAAAGACAATTTTTTCATTTTATTGCTCAGATAAACAGCACTTTTAAAGGAGCATGCAAAAAATAAAAATAAAAAATAGCCCCCTCCCTCCCCCACCTGCCGTAAAACAGCCTAAATCTACCGGGCAGGCACCCATTACATAAACATGACTGTACAAAATGTGGGTGGTGAGAGGAAACACAATGGATTTGAAACAGGATTTCAAAGGAAAATGAAAGGGAGGCAAACGAGATCAGAGCAACACTTGCCCCCACCTGCTCCTTCATATCAAAATAATTAAGGACAATTGCATGTATCGGAGCTATAGGGTCCTGCCCTCGATAATAAAATGCGATACGACAGCTAGAACTGTTGGAGATAAGGATTTTAAAAGCACACGCACGTAGACGACACCCAAGTTTTATTTAAAGACCGAAAAGCAGCATGGTGCTCGAAGCATAAAAAATCCACATCCACCATTTCGGAGCAATTAGTTAATCTGTAACCTTGCAAACAGGCATGAGAGCTTATTACCAGACAGCCCTGAAATATAATCGATTTAACAGAAGAAAAGAAGTCTCGCAAGTCCCAATACAGTGGGGAGGGCAGCCTATCAGCACCCAGGGCTTAAATAGATCTTGGAGGCACTGATGCTGCAAAACCTTGGCAGCGGGGGAAACCGGAGTGAGGAGGGGGGCAGGTAAACATAAAGGGGGGGGGAAAGGAAAATGTCATGCAGGGTGACGGGGGCGGCTATCGGCATAACCTCCCCACCCGGGCAGACGCATGGAGGAGATGGATGGCACACAGACACACAGATAGATATATGATCACAACACAGTCAGGAGAGCGAGACGAGCCCTCTTGCGCGGTGGTCACCTTGGCTTCTCCTCTGGAAGAAGAGGAGGAGGAGGATCCCCGCTTCCTTTCTATGCAGCTAGACTTGCTGCCGCCGCCGCCGCCGCCGCCGCCGCCGCTTCATGCATGCTCATTGTTTGCGCGGCGCAGGCGAGTAGAAGACAGGCTGGCAGGCAGGCAAGGAGGGAGGCAGGCAGCCGTCGCCGCGCCAGCTCCAGGCTCGGGGCTTTGCAGAGAGAAGGAGCGCAGGTGGGAAGCGCCCCCCACTCCGTGCACGCGGCCGCCTGGCGCATCTAGGGGCGGGGAGCGGAGGAGGAGGAGGAGGGGGCGCGAGCACGCGCGGGAAAGGAGAAGGCGCGCCTCTCTCTCTCCCGCCGAGCGGGGCACCACGTGAGCCGCGTGGCGGAAAAGGCCGGCTGGCGGCTCCGCAGAGGCGGCGCGTTGGTAGACACCTGCTGCTCTCTAGTGCGCAAGCGCCGTCTTTGGGCGCTTTGGACCCGGCCGACGTTCCTCCTGCCTCGATTCCCTAGTCCGCTCCGGCCACATTTTATGTTCTGCTTTTATATCCCGCTTTTTCTGCAACGGCTTAGGGCCCCGAGTGGGGATTGGAACCCGCGTCTCCCAGGTCTTCGTCCAGCGTTCTAACCAGTACACCACACTGGCTCTCCCTGCCACCTCCCTTCTCACCGCTGCTTCTAAGAGCACTCCCTGCTGCTCTTGCTTCAGACCCGCATCCCTCTGCCTGGAGAAATTGTTGTCGTTTAGTCGTGTCCGACTCTTCGTGACCCCATGGACCAGAGCACGCCAGGCACTCCTGTCTTCCACTATCATAAATGGGTTCCTGTCAACAGATGTATCAGATATCCCCGGGAAAGGGTAAATCTGGATTAATTTGGGTGGGTGGAGAGAAACGTATGGCATTTTCATGCCAACGGTGTTATGTGGATGCTGCAAAAAACTTTCATGTGTGAGGAGCACTGATCCCACAATAAAAACATGTCTGGTCCTCTGTACCAGTTTTTCTCTCCTTTCAGTTCATCTCCCAGCTGAAGGCTGAATTCTATCAAAGCAGCCAGCAACGCAACAATGCACATGTAGAGTGGTATGCAACTAGGGTGTTCCATCAGCACAAGGATTCACTCTTGTGCAGTGGAGCTTCTTTCCCTCCCCTCTGCCCTGTGCACCTCCTAAATATGTTCTGGGGTTTCCCTCAACCCTCTGAAGCAGATTTGGGGAGGGCATGAGGTGAGCAGGGGGAGAAGAGAAAAGAATTTCCATTATGCAAGGGCAGATATTTGCATTCACAAAATAAGTTCCTTAGGCCTACATTGCATACAACCCATAACTTCCTACACAGAGATAATCTCTGAAAAAGGGGAAGAATAATTTACAGCCTTGTCACTTCTGATGTGCAACATATATGGGCTTTTTTGGCCAGGCATGGGAAAAAAGGGAAGGGGCTTTGAAGCAATGACATAGTATGAATTGACAAGGCAGAGGCCATAGATTTTTGGTTTCAGTTCTCTGATATTTCATGAATCTACCACCACCCAGATTACCCTGCATAGCCTGTGGGCAGACTGTATTTGAGATGAAAACATTTCTGTGGAGGATGGCGTCACAGTAAAAGCTGCCTCAGGTCAGGCTCTGGACGGTAAAACACTTGAAGCTTATAATCTGCAGGTCATTACATTTGCAGGTCGTTACAAAATCCAGTTAATGCCCATATGCTATTTGCTTTCTGGACCTCCGTACCAAATCACTGTAGAGGTTAATTAGTGGACTTAATAAGTGTATTCTCTCAAAATTAGCAAAATGTCATGTGCTGCAGATCTATGGTACTTCCACTCTGTTGGGTGCAATCAAAGGGATGTAGACTGTTGGGTTAAGGTATGGCAGGCTTGGGTTCAAATTCTTGTTCAGCTATGGAACTGTGTGTGTGTGTGCATGTGTGTACACATATATACACACACAGGGCTGCCAACTTGAATAAAATATTGAAGGGACCCGAGTAAGCCCCACCCTGCATAATTGATCACATGATGCAGCACATGCACACCATTTGAATGGCAATACCCATCAACTTTGGGAGGGGACAGCCCCTCCAAATATTATACGGGGGGCAAAGGAGTTGCCCTACGCACACACATATACACAATGTCACCAATGGACTATTCCTGTATTGTAAAATCCATTTGTGCCAGTCATTTCAAATGCATTTATTTAACCAAGCATCCTGGTAACATTTCCACGAAATCTATCCATTGCAATCAAACTTCCCTGTGAAGTTCTTGTGATTTTAACATGGTGAATGTATCGCTTTGGTGGTGGTGGTGGGGAGTCCAAGAATTCATCCGATTACATAGCAATGAACCCTGTGCCTTTTATTCTGGTGGCTACATGCGTCTGTTCTATACGCTGTTGTATATCACTTGTTTAGTTGGCTGAAAATCGCCCGTCGGGGAAATCAAAGCAGCTATAAAAAGCTTGCCTGGAGGATTTTAAATATAGTAAAGAAAAAAGAAGAAGAAAAAGGACTCGTTTCTCTGGCAAGGGCTGAACTACAGAGTCCCACTCTCAGCGGAACAAAAGCAATCGGAAATGGCAGTCATGGGAAATCTTCAGCGAAGCGGCAGTCTGCATTAATTTAAAATGTGCACGCCCGCCCAGGAGTGACATATGGATTTTGTGCCTTGCAGTGCGATGAAGCTTGTGACACCTGTTTCATAAGCACACACCAGCCCGCTTTTTATTTTATTCTCTCTATAAACTGAAGGTAAGAGCGCTGCACCAATCTGACACCAAAAAATTGTGCGGAAAAGTCACCGCTAAATGCTTGCTTTGGTTATTTGCAGACTAATTCTAAGAACTCAGCACTTTTGGTTAGAATTCCTTTTATGGTCTCTTTTTCAACCAACACCTCTAATTTGAAGTTGGAATGCACACTGTATTGAGTTTGCACACCCATATTGGGCGATATTAGCATGTTTAATAGCACAATTTGCCACTAAACCTCTTTGTGTCCCTAATTATCCAACACATGTGAAGATCACACACATGGAGGCATGATTCCCCCCACCAGAACCTTAATCCAGAGCCATTTTGCATTTAAGGATGATATGGAAGAGTACTATAATTGCATACATTCCTTGGGGGGATTAGCAAGAGCCATTGATTCCCAATTTGGATTCAGATTGGAAAATTTAATCTGTGTGCAGAGTGGAAATGGTGGCCAGGGAGCAAAAATAGCTTTGCGGCTTGAAACACCAAATGCAATGTTTGCAGAAGAATAAGATGCTCAAGTACAAATTTATGCAAGCTGCCCTAACCCACATTTCCTGGACCGCCGATTTATGCTTAACTATGAAAGAGACTGAGACAGACAGGTGAATAATATTACTGTCACTGTATAAGGGGCGAGGAGTGGTGCTGAAGATTTGGCAGGCTGAAATGGAGCTGCACAAGCCCTGAGGGGATGCTTAGGTGCAAATGACACAGGTTTGGACATGATGGCAGGAAGATAGGGAGATTTAGAGAATAGGGGAGGTGGAAGGAAAGCATGGAACAATAATCACCTGTTCCAAGGAGAAGATGAGTGTGCTCCTTGACTCTCACTATAACACTACAGTTTGGTGCTCAGTCTACGGGGCTTCATGGAGTGGCTGGCCATGAATTCTTGGGCATTTTGCTATTTGATGACCAGACACCTCATGAGGTCAAGAAATATACAGTGGTGTAGGGGACTCTCCCGCTCTCTTCCCCTCCTTTCCTTCTTTCCTTCTCTTTTTCTTTTCTGTCTTCTTTCCCCCTTTCTTTTTCCTTCCCTTTCCTGCTTCTACACGATCCTCCATATCATACACCCTAGCTTAGTGTTGATGATTATTATTGCTATTCGTTTTATTCCAACGCACTTCTCTTTACTAATTTCCTTTGTGTGTCTTTTGTATACGGTGTGATGGGCACAGTTCTCCAAATGGTGGGAGAATAATTCTGTGAATCCACCCTAATAATTTTTAGCTTCCCTCCTTGGATGTTGCAGTGCAGGTGTCAATTGGCCAAGGGCTATGAGAACAATGTCAGTACTCTTTTTTTTAATAAATATTTTTTTATTAAATTTTCTGTTTTTCAATTTAAAATACTCATTTTTACATCCTTAAGATATCAGTGACTTCCTTTCTTCTCTTTCCATGGTTCATTTTACATATCATAAATCCCTGCATATTTTACAAAAACTATACCATTCAGTATTCCATTATTACATCCATCAAAACTTATTTACACTGTTGAAGTTATCTTAATGCTGCCAGCATCCTCAGCTGTACACAGCTGTACAGTTATATTCAATAAACGTTTTCCAATCTTCTCTAAATGTATGTTCTTCTTCTTCTCTTATTTTATTTGTTGTCTGCAAGCTGCGCATATTCTGTCAATTTAAGTTGCTATTCTTCTTTGGTTGGGACCTCGCTCGTTTTCCATTTAACAATGTCAGGACTCTTTTCTAGACTGCTCTATAACTGGCTTTGGTATAGCCTACACTGAAGACAAGAAACAGTGCTGTGAATAGTCATCATTTGGAGGGAGTGGGGACAAGTATACAGTGCAAACACACTGATGATACCATCTTTAATGGGCTACGTGAGTTTTCCTTGTGAGTTTGTCCTCTTCAGCATTGTATGTCAGAGTGTATGTGTATCTCTGAGCTGTCTACCTTAATTTCCTCAGTTGTCTCTTCCATCTTTGTCTCTCAGAGGAATACAGAAGGTGACAGGAGGGTGTGCTCCTGCTCTTGCAGTATGTAAGTGGGTGGATGCACTGCTCGGAGCATGGCAGAGTGTTCCGTGGCATATCAGTCGCCGTGACTATTTTTGTTTTACTGCTACAAGAAAACGAATGTTTATGACATGTTCTTCATGAAGGAAAGCCCTGAAGGGCATGATCACAGTCAAACCTTTATTATGCAGACCTTGGTTATATAAATCAGCGCTGGAATAATTCTGGAGGAAAGTTCTCAAATATATTCTCTCCTAACAGGAATATACTTGCAAACAATAACATACATATTCTCAGAGATTCTACCCCATTCTAACATTAGGAGAGCATTCTAACATTAGGAGAGCAAGGTGAAGCAAGGTGTAAGAATGTTTAATTCTGCAAGTGCTAACTTAGGGTGTCATCTGAACCTGGGTTCATGGTTTTGCTCTCTCAAAACTAACCATGAGTTTTATTCAAGAATTGTCCTGTGGTTTATGTCTCATGGTTTTGTCCTGCAGAGCTAAACTAGATTCAGATGACACATTAAGCAAGATCATGGCTAAACACAGCTTGGTGCAGCAACAGAATAACCAGGGAGGAGCAAAGCAGCCACAATCTCATCTTGCGGAGCCCACGTTCACTATAAACCATGGTTTGGCTTAACATGATGTGGAAACTAGGTCAGTTATTAACAGGTGAAGCTATGGGGATGCGGAAGAGTGTCAACACCCGCTGGTCTGTTGTCTGTTATGCAGCTTTTCCAGGCAGAGTCTGGACCTGGACAGTTGGCCAACTCCATTGGGGGGTCTTTTCCATCAGAACCCGCTCACCTTTGATGCAGTTCAATAAAAGCTTTTACTTTTACTTTCAGAGGTATTTTGATGGCACACCAGCAGAGAAGGGCTTCTGTCCCCATATCCACCATGTGGGCCTCTCCTAGAAGGCATCTGGTTGGCCATTATGGAGAGTAGGGTGTTTGATTCAATGGCCCTAATTTAGTCTCTCTTATTACATCCTTATGCCCCTTTGGCTGTTCCTAGAGTGTAGCCTAGACATTAGGTCTGCAGGAGCTCCCCCAGCAACGGAAGATGTGGTCACAGTCCCCATGACAACAGCTGTTTGCATCGCTGTGTTCTATTGAATCATGTGGAGACTTGGGACAGGTTGGTATCAGCGGTGGGGGTGGGTAATGAACAGCAGAAAGCATGCAAGAAGGAGTCAAAGGCAGAGAGGGAGAGGTGGAAAAGCACCCCCTGTTGCAGGCTGGGAAGCAGGGCAGAGATGTGCCTCTAAATCCACAAATCTACATTGGCGGGGACGACTTGCCGGAACCTTTCCCTGTCGGTATTCTCCAAATTGACTTTGGAGGATACTCACTTTTAAATTTATGAAAAAAGGAAGGTTTAAAGTTTGGACATTTTCACCTGCCAATATGGTGCTAGCCACCTTTAAAACAAACAAACAAACAAACAAACAAACAAACAAACAAACCGATAGCCTTTCCAAAGTAATCAGATGAGCAGCTCATTGTAAATACAGAAAATATGTTATTATGATTAACAGTTATGTTTGCTATAAGCTTGTAGGTCTTTCCCATTCTTGGTATGAATATATTGAAGATGGTCATGGAAGGGCAGCCAAAATGATCATGGGACTGGAACAACTCTCTTATGAGGAAAGGTTGTAACTTTTTAGTTTTGAAAAAAATGGAGTAAAGGGAGGCATGATAGAATTGTATGGTATTACGCATGATGTGGAGTATTGGACAGAAACTTTATCCTTCATAATACTTGAACTTGGGGCTATCCAATGAAGCTTGAATGGTGGGAGTTTCAGGATGAACAAAAGGCAGTACTTCTTCACACAAAACACAGTTAAATGCTGCAATTTGCTGCCGCAAGGTGTAGTCATGGCCATCAGCTTGGTTGGCTTTGAAAAAGGTTTAGACCAGGGGTTGTCAGCCTGGTCCCTAGCGCTCACTAGTGGGCGTTTCAGGATTCTAGGTGGGCGGTAGGGGGTTCTACGGCACAAGCTGAATCCTCCTTCCATTGAGCACTGGTGGGCGGTAAGGAAATTTTACCATCAAGAAAGATGCATTAGTGGGTGGTAGGTATAAAAAGGTTGACTGCCCCTGGTTTAGACAAATCCAGGAGGACAAGGCTATCGGTCGGTACCTGTCCGTGGAGGGTATATTTTGCCTCCACTGTTGAAGGCAGTAATGCGTCTGCAAACCAGTTGATGGAAATTGCAGGTGGGGAGAGCACTCAGCTCCTGTTTTTGGCTTCTCATTGGTATATGATTGACCACTTTGAGCACATGATGTTGCACTAAGATAGCCTTTTGGTCTGATGCAGCAGGACTCTTTTTACTAACAAAAACAACAATGTAAGCTAAATCTATCTAGCACCTGACGACACATCAGAATACCATACCCTCCAACATGTCCAGGCCCAAAACCAGGCCGCATGGCTTCTGAGCAAGTCACATGACCTGCTTGAGATTGCAGCCCCACCAAAAGTGCTTTTTTCAGGACTGTGCGCTTCCATGAGAGCCCAGCACCCAAAAACACACATTTGGGGGTGCTGTGTGAGATTATGGCCTTGAAAAAAGGACTTTTGGGGTGTGAGGTTGCAGCATCCAAAATGGCTGCTGGCTCTCACATGAAAAAATGGGATGTCCTGGTTTTCCCAGGACAGTTGTGGAGTATGGAATACTTTTTTTTGTAAGTAGACTTATATATTACTTTTTCAAAACCTTCCTTCTTATATAAACTCTCCCCTTTCTTTCCTTTCTCTCACCCAAGGAAGGCCCTCAGAAACCTGAGATCTTGGGGCCGCTTGTCCTGAGGGCTGAAGATGGCCCTCTGAAAGCAAAGTCTCAGGCCAAAATCCTAGACGTCCCCAAGACATCTAGTTGCCGAAATCTACCACCTGGCTGGAAACATAATTGTGATTCCTAGAAGGAACACAGTTTCCAGAGCTGGTTGCTCTGGCAACACATACCTTTGAAATGGGATTAGAGGACGGAGGATTGGATCAACATGCTTGGCCAGGTGCAAGATAACCAACAATTTAAGAGGTAAGAACTGCATCTGTTGTCCTTTGTCCCAATATCTGTGCTCATTGGTGTTGGGGTGAAATGTCATGTTTGCATTAAATCAAACTTACTTACAACTTACCTTTCCTCTGCTCTGTCCAGACATGGTCTACAATTTAAAGCTCTGTGTCTGAGCAGACCCCCATTTTATTTTATTTTTTGCTCCAGAGCTTTCCTTGCAAAAAACCCTCCACTCTTTAAAGCTCAACTGGCGCAAATGGTAATCCTCATAAAATCCGAATTGACGTTTGCTCAGATTAAGCTTTCAAGAGTGGGTTTTGGAAGGGAAATCTGGGGGCAGAATAAAAATGCTCAGACACAGAGTGCACACCTCTGCCGGGAAATAGCAGAGGGAAAGGTAAGCATGGATAAGTCGTTTGTGGTCTCAGATTTCACTGTGCATTAGTTAGCCAGCTTATTTATTTCTATATGCTGCAAAGCTGCGGGAAACTATTTGATTTAGTAGATCTGCCAGCATGAAAGTTTCCGCCATAAAGCACTGCCACTGCTAAGGGGGGGGGGGGGAGGCGGAGGAAATGCAGCAATTCATCTCAGAAACAGCCTGTTGTTTTAAACCAGTGTAAAACAGATACCTGTTTTAGTGCAGATCTGCCTAGAAGAATATCAGAGCTGGGCACAGAGACAGGAGTGATTTTGCCAATGCTTTTAACACACTCTCCCCACCCCCTGTCTCTCCCTAGGCATACATCAGAACGTAGAGGCACAGTCCCAGGCAAGTTGTAAAGTATTTGTGCTCTGATCAGTGCTGACAACAGAATTTGGGTGGGGGGTGGCGGTTTGGGGCATGGTAACCTCTGTGCTACCCTTTATCCCAGGAGAGCTAGTACTTTGGCTACTCTGTGTAAAGTGGAAACACCAGTGTTGTTTTTAGCACAGTGGATCCTCAGCTGGCCTTGGGGCTTTGGCAAATCCTCAGCCTTGCCACCCTCTGAGGCTCGTTCTGGCTCTGATGCTTTAGAACGGGGGTCAAGAACCTGTGGTTTTTCAGATGTTCTTGGGCGACAACTTCTGTCATGACTGACCGTTGGCCATGCTGGTAGGGGCAGGTGGGAGTTGTCATCCAGCCGCATCTGGAGTTCTGCAGGTTCCCCATCCTTGCTTTTGGAACATTTACTGAATCCTAGCCTACTTTAAGGCAAGTCTCGTTGGCCTCACCACCACCATTTCCATTTTCCATTGCTGCCTGGGGTGTTTTTTAAGAGAAGGAGAAAGGTGGAGGCAGAGATAGAAATTTGACAGGGCTTCGTAGAACAAAGCCAGGGTTGTGTGTGACGAGGATTCTGGCCTGCCTTATTTCTACCATCGCAGACAGTGGAAATTTAACTTGCTGGATTGATGGGCACTATTTAAATGGGCACTATTTATCCACACTTCCTTGTGTCTTGCTGCTTTCTCCCAGGGAAAACTGCTCTTTAGTGCTCAGTTGGACCAAACAGCAATTTCGGTTTTCTCCAGATTGACATTTGCTCCTATATATCACTAAAGGATGGGTTTACTCTGGAAAAGCGGCCAGGCAAGGGGAAAACCACTCAGACCCATGCCTCAAAAGCACAGGTCAAGTGGAAAACCGCTTGGACCCAGGTATTCAAGGCGCAGGACAAATGTGGGCAAGCCCTGACTCTTGAAGGAGAAGGGGTGCGTTATCTAATGAAGAGAGATGGTGACGTTGCCTCAGGCACTGGGAATGACAAACCACCAAGATATTTCTTTTAATATTCTCTCTGACTTTAATATTCTCTCTTACTGTGTTTTGGTAAAATTGCAGGCAGACAAAGATGTTGGACGGTGGGTGAAAGACCCTGTGTGAGAGGCAGGGAAGGGAGGGTCTCCCAGGGTGAGAGGCAGGGGAAGGAAAGAGATACTGCAAGGCGAGAGATGGGAGGGTGCATCCTTCTCCGTATGGGATAAAAATTAGGATATACTGGTGAGATAGTATTTCTCTCTCTCCCTCTCCCTCCCTCCCTCCCTCCCTCCCCCCTCCCCCCTCCCTCCCTCCCTCCCTCCCTCTTTCTCTCTCTTATTTTTTTGTTTAGATTAGTTTGTTGTTTTATTGTATTGTGAAAAGTCTTAATAAAACTTTATATATAAAAGGCCCACTAACACAAATACATGTAAATATATTTAAATACTTCTCTTCAGTCTTAAGTCCTAGGCTAGAAGAGCTGGCTAAATGCAAAACCGTACATCCACGTTATAAAGCAGACAGGTGAGGAATAAAGTGACCAGATTTCAGACAAATAAAAATCCACCCCGGATTGATGGATTTGTTTACAATGACCGAATTAACTCAGTATGCACATATACGAGAAAGGGAACGGCATGCTAAAGCTGGACAACCAATTTTATTATGTTGCAACACAGTTTCAGAGCAAGATTCGCTGTCCTTTAGATCTTTGTGTTTTTTATGCCACCCTTCAATGATTTCTCCAGGGTGGTTTACCAGAAGGAATGAAGGAATTAAAATGTAAGTGCAATACTAACTATAAACTAAAAACCACAAAAAGCAGCATAATACAGCAGGAGGAAAAATGCACCTAAAAAGCTCAGGAGAATCAAAGCCTGGCAGGGCAATAAGTCTGGTGATTGTGGTTTCCCCCAGTACGAAACAGTCCTGTGATCTCACCATTGTAGGGCCATAGCTGGCGGTATCCAAATCCACACCTAGAATGTGTGCATTACAGTCCAGGGTTCTTGTGCAGGAGCTGGGGAGGCTAGAGCAGTGATGGGAGCTGCATACCCTCCAACATTTTTCTGATGAAATTTGATTTTGGTCAGGACTGCATCAGGGGAGAATACCGTTGATTCCCCCTCCCTCCTTGCCTGCAGTGATCTTACAATTATCAGCCCTTCCAGAGGCTGCTATTGCCTGTTACCTTACCTGTATTATAAAACGCATGCGCAGTAAATGCAAACAATCATTTCAAGGCTGCTTGGGACTAGATGCATACCCTCCAACATTTCTTTGATGAAAATAGGGATGTCCCATTCCATAATGATCATTTTACTATTTATACCCTACACATCTTACTGGGTTGCCCCAGCCACTTTGGGCAGCTTCCAACATATATAAAAAACATAATAGAACATTAAACATTAAAAAAACCCTTCCCTATACTGTACAGGATTGCCTTCAGGGGTCAGATGGCTCCATACCCTCCAATATTTCTCCAGTGAAAATAGGGACACCTTAAGGAAAATGGGACATTCTGGGATCAAATCAGAAACCAAGACGGCTTCTGTCAACAACCTTGTCCAGATTTTCACATTTGGGAGTATTGTAACCCTACACTTGGAGGGTCTGGAGTTGGGCCCTAAGATGCAATAACTAAACAATGTTATCTGTCCTTTATCTGTACCGACTGTACAAAAGTCAACAAGAATTCAGTAATTGCAGCCAAAGAAAGCAAATAACATGTAAATAACATTTGTACAAAACTGAACTGCAGGCTCTGCCTTACAGCTATTCAAAGCCCCCAGCCTCAAAATGCAATTGCATCCTGAAAATTGCAGGCACGCAACTGCAAAATGCAGTGACACCATTTGTCAAGGAACACAAGTCTCTTGAGACATTTCCTCCTAGACTTTGATCTTCTTGCAGAGATAGGAGCTGCAACTGCATGATTTCTTCCTCGGCCACTAAAGAGCTGGTGTGTGTAGGAGGAGACCCAGAGCGCTAGATCAAATCTTAATGTGGGCCTTACCTGTGCTGTAGGTTGGGGAGATTCCGCACCACTGATCTACTTCTTTTAAAAGGAGTGGGGGAGCATTTATGTTGCAGGCATTGCAAAACCATGTGGCAAGCTGTTCCACAGGCTGTGTATGAACTATTTCCTTTAATATGCCTTATGTTTCCTGCCATCAATTTTATTAGATGTCTGAGAGATTTTTTAAAAAAATATTATCTCATGCGTTGCTGCTGTTTTCCTTTTGTTGGCAACCCAGACCCACCGCTGAATGGTTCGTGACAGAGGCAGCTCTGAGGGCGCAGGCATCACCCAGGCTGAAGGAGCTGGCACGGCCTCGGCCTTGCCCAGCTGGCTGGGAATTCCATCGTTCCCCTTATTCTGTGGTATGTAAGTCCTTCACTAGCCTGCCTCCTTTTCAGCCCATGTGGCTTGATTGCCCCAATGCTTCCCTGCGGTTGAGATTCCACACGATGATGTAGCTGCTCCATGTTGGCTTGCTGCTTACAGACATTTGTGGCAGCCTAATACCCTGTTGCTGTAACATTCGAATGAAGCTTCTCTCCCCTCTCTATAGCAGGGGTTGGGAATCTCCAGACCATGAACCAGATTTGGCCCATGAGGCTGTTCCTCAAAAACCACACCCACTTGCCCCACACCTAGCATGGCCAACAAATAGTGAACCTTGCTGGGCATAATTTTTGGAAAGCTGCTGCAAGGGGAATTTGATTTGCTGTTCCTTTGTGCCACCTGCCACCCTCTCTTTGCTTGTGTGCAGTCCTGGCGCACAGATGTAGAGCATCCATGGAATACGACATCCTTCTCTCTTGTCTTCAGGTGACTCAGGCAGCAAAGAATGCTGTAGCCTCAGAGAGACTACTTGCTCTAGCCAAGCCAAGGCCACAAGCCACAGAAGCAAACAGTAAGCCTATCCTTTTCTTGGTTACCATTCTGTGACAGGTTGAGGGGTTATGCTTTTCCTTGCTATCAACTCCACTCATTCATTCATTCATTCATTCATTCATTCATTCATTCATTGAATTTCTCTATTGCATTTATATCCTACCTTTTTCTCCAAGGAGCTCAGGATGGCATATCTGGTTCTCTCCCATGTCAATCACTCCCCACAACAACCTTGTGAGGTAGGGCCAAGAGGAAGCAACTGGCCCAAGGTCACCCAGTGAGCTTCATGACTGAGTGAGGATTTGAACCCTGGTCTGCCATGTCCTTGTCTGACACTCTAACCATAACACCACATTGGCTTTCTTGTCCATTACCAACTTTTTTACAAAAGTCCCCTACTCCTTCCCCCCCCCAAAAAAAATTGTTTAGAGTGCACCAAAACATCATGCTTTGTTCAACTGCTTGGGGAGTTTCTTGGCTCTTTTGCCAAGGACTCCTCTGTTGAGCCAAGATTTAGGAAAGAATCAAACTGAGGAAGGACCTCCCCATTTGCGTGGACAAGTGGAGTCCCCCCAACCCCAGGCGACTCCCGAGTGGAATAATGACTCAAGACAACGTGCTATGGGATTAAAATTGGCCACAACTTTATTACGTTTCAGATGTAGGGAGACCTTGGCTCAGGCATTGGGCGTTTATCCTTCCCAGTCCCCAGCTGGGGATCTGGGGGACATCAGGGTTATCCAGAATGTGTGGGGATTGGGCTGACTCTGGAGAACATATGTTCAAGCAGAGAGCTTGCCCCCCATTTTGCCACCGTCACAGGGGAGAGCAATGACAGCCTCTCTGCGTATGGCCAATGCTTCCCCTCAAGACCCCTTTAACGGGGAACTCTGGGATCACCGCTGCAAGGGGGGCGTGGGTCACCGCTTCACGCCCTCCCCCCCATTTAGGGAAGATAGACTAAAGGATTCTGCCCAAGGCCTGAAACCGCCAAAGTTGTGGTGTTTTGCTACGGGGAAGGCAAAACCTGCCAATGCAGGAAAATTCCTTTCCGGCCCTTCAACAGTGACCATGACGTAGCAGCGCCCACGTACCTGTGGAGGAGAGGTTAACCTGCAAAAGATGGCTTAACTGAGGGAGGGCAGGGTGGGAAAAGCTCTGGAGCCAACTGATTCCCAGGTAAGATCCACCCTCCTTTGTGCGGGCAGTCCCTCCCCCTACCTGGCAATGCCTCCCCAGGCGGGATTGGACAATTGGCTGAAGTAGGTGGAGATCTCCAGGTATCCAGCCTGGGGAGGGCGAAGCCAACCCGTACTGCCAGGAGCCGCATGGGATCCAGGGGGTTGTGCGCAACCATGCAAAAGGCACCCCCCCACTTGATGTGGGGAGCGGTCATTGCTTTCCCAGAGCTCAGAAGACACAGAACTTTACAAATCATTGTGGAAAATCCTTAGGACACCAGGGTTACATTGACAGCTGTGCAGGCAGAAAGTGGAGAAGGTTTTATAAGATGCTCCAGAGCAGGCCCTTTTTGAAACCAATGAAACTTAAAAGACATTTGTTATTAATTTTAGTAGTAGTAGTAATAGGAAGAGGGAAGGCAACAATCTCTCTTTGGCCACACCATACATTGAAAGCACTCTGATACCACTTTAAGCAGTCATCATGGCTTCCCCTAAAGAATCCTGGGAGCTGTAGTTCATTAAGGATCCCAAGAGTCATTAGGATATCCCTAGCCCCCTAACAGGGTGGCGCTGTGGGTTAAACCACAGAGCCTAGGACTTGCCGATCAGAAGGACAGCAGTTCAAATCCCCACGACGGGGTGAGCTCCCGTTCCTCAGTCCCTGCTCCTGCCAACCTAGCAGTTCAAAAGCACATCAAAGTGCAAGTAGATAAATAGGTACCGCTCCAGCGGGAAGGTAAACGGTGTTTCCGTGCGCTGCTCTGGTTCGCCAGAAGCAGCTTAGTCGTGCTGGCCACATGACCCGGAAGCTGCACGCCGGCTCCCTCGGCCAATAAAGCGAGATGAGCGCCGCAACCCCAGAGTCAGCCACGACTAGACCTAATGGTCAGGGGTCCCTTTACCTTTAGCCCCCTAACAGAGCTACATTTCCCAGAGTTCCCTGTGAAGATGGACTGATTTGTAATTCACTCTGTTGATTGTAACTCTGTGAGGGAAATAGGGGTCTCCTAACAGATCTCACCCCAGCACAATCCAGGGAAGCTGTAGCAAGGTTGGTATTGGGAGGGGGTCTCCATGGCTCTGCCCCACCAGCTTGGCTGCTGCTGCCTAAGGTGAGACATGACAGAGCCAGCCTGCTCTTGGCACTATAATGCAGATGAGATAGCTCAAGTCCTCTCAAAAGGCTGAAAATCTGAGTTTTGCTGATTGTGACCTCACTGCATCTTCAGGAATGTGTTGCTGCCCCTGAATTAAACCCCAACCTAACGCTTCTGGTTTGCTCTTGCAGCAAAATCTGGAAAGTAAATCCAAGGAGTGGTTGTTGAATTTGTGAAGCCTGGCAGACTCTCTGAACTTCAGATCTACATCTTAGGCGGTGGCAAACCTTACCAAGTTTCTGAGCTTGCTCTTCAGTATTTACCTGGTCCTCACATTCTTGAAATCAGCCATCCTGGGAGAGTAAAGGCAAAGTGGACATTACTCAGCCTTGACATTGACCAACTTGAGGACGTGATTAAAGTATCTTGCACCCATCAAATCTGTAAACTGGGAATGATGTTTCATCAGTTTGGGAGGCTCCAGTCTATTGCTTGGTTGAGTAAAATTTTGGGCCCACTATTACCCTAGGTTGGGGGGGGAGGGCCTAGCTCTTATCACAACTTGGAGAAGTTCCTATGTCTTGCAGGGTCAACTTTATTTGTTTATCTGTTTAATGCTTTGTAAACCACTTCCCCGCTAATGTTTTTCAAGTGGTGCACAACAGAAATATATATTTAAAAACATGAGTGATATTCAGCTAAGTTTTACTCAGAGTAAACTCATTGAAATGAATGGACCTAACTTAATCTTGTTTATTAATTTCAGTGGGTCTCCTCTGACTAAAACTTAGTTGCATATCATCCATCTATCTATCTGAAAAACTGTAGAGATCTAAAAACATGGATCTTTGTAAGCATCACATTGCAAAAATTCCACATAGTGTGCTGTTATCATTTTGTGGGTGCCTGGACCCCCCCATCTAATTCCTGGGTGCCACACACTGGATTTAGCATGTTAAAATACAAACCAGGAGCTAGCCTGGTAATGACCCTCTAAAGATGAGTCGTTAGGGGCACAAAGGGAATGGCTCTGTGCCAGAGAGCAAGTGGGAGAGGCCCTTCCCTCAACTCATAATTAATTAGAAAGACAAAAGCCTTTGCAGTAGCATTTTTTTTTAGAGCTGGAAGGAGAGGAATTGTATTTGGGATTGTAGTCGGGAATGATGTGGGCTGGAGGAAAAACAGTTGTGTCAGCAAGCTAGAGTTAAAATGCAGCAAGCTAAAGAGGAGGATCAGAGCCATGCTTGATCTCTTTCTGAATCCAAGGCTGCAGCAAGGGGAGAAACACGACCCTCTCAAAGTGTTCATGCCTCAAACCCCTCCAGCGCAGGCTCAGGTTGTATATATGTGCAAATAAACCATATATCCTAAAGACACCACATTCTCCGCTGTGCCTTATTTCCAAGAGGAAACAGGAACCCTGAGTAAGTGCCTGGAACCCCTGGAATCTCACACCTCTTAGAGAATGGGGTGGTGTGTGACTATATATATATATAAAATCTGAGTCGCTCTCCTTTAAAAGCTAGGCTTTCAATTGCTGCATCAAAGCAAAAATGTCAGGTGCTTGTCAGAGTGTGAAAGGAAACGGATTCTAACTTTGCCTTTAATTGAGGTGTCTTGGGGTGAGGGAGTTGCTCTCCTCTACTTCTAACACCAGCCATGTGGTGTCGCCAATGCTGTCTTGATAATTAACTATGGTGTGTGTGTGTGTGTGTTTATGCTAACCTTTTAAACTGGGGGTTTAACTCTGTGACATAGGGGTCTTTATAAAAACATTACTGAGCTCCATTTGTCATTAATGTTTATGTTTGGAGTTTGGTCCTTCCTATTATAAAGATGACTCAGGTTACACTCAGAAGCCACTTGGGACTTTTATTTCTATTTATATAGTAGTGATGATTCCTCTGTTTGCATCTATAGGCATAAATTGGTACATGCAAATCTTATGCAAATCCTGACCCTCCTTTCTTCAGGCGATGCCTTTCCCCCTTTTAGGCAAATTTAAGTGGTCTGTGGAAACTCGGTTGTAATAGCAACACGCCACCCCCCTTCCCTCTTTATTTTATTGGATGGATGCAGACAATGAACAAGAAAGAGCTTTTGGATGAGAAAACAACCACAGATGGCACTTCTGCAGGAAACTATCTTGTGGGGCGAGGAGCCTCTCCAACATTTACAACTTGTTCCTTTGTATGCTGCTAGTTCTGCTGCGAAGCAGCTGGCCAATGTCCTGAGGAAGAAAAAACAACTCCCTCTATCAATGGCAGGTTTTAGGCTAGAATGGAAGGAGTTGGCTCCAATGGAACTTTGCCTTTGAGATGGGATGGTGCCAGGAGTGCTGTACAATTAAAGGAGGAAAGAATCACACCCCCCCACCCCCTGCTTCTCCTGAGAGTTACAGACACAGAGATAAGGGAGGGATGGTGCAGAGTAGATGATTCAGAGATGGGGGAGAACCAGGCTTCAGAAAGACAATCTGCTAAATAATCTGTCACTCAAGCATTCAAACTGAATAAAATTTCCTCTTGTTTTAGACAGTTCCAACACAAAGAATAGCATTCTAGAGTAAGATGAACTTTCCGTTACCTTCTTGCCATTTTTTTTGAAATATTTTTTATTTGTTTTTACAAGTATATATTTATAACAATACAGTGGTACTTCGGGTTACATACGCTTCAAATTACAGACTCCGCTAACCCAGAAATAGTATCTTGGGTTAAGAACTTTGCTTCAGGATGAGAACAGAAATTGCGCTGCGGCAGCGTGGCGGCAGCAGGAGGCCCCATTAGCTAAAGTGGTGCTTCAGGTTAAGAACAGTTTCAGGTTAAGAACAGACCTCGGGAACGAATTAAGTACGTAACCAGAGGTACCACTGTACATCCATTCACACCCACATTTACAGATTCCTCCGAATCTCTGGACTTCCCACCTCCCCTCCATGGGTCCTATATTTAAACCTTTTCTGTTGCATCTTTTCCAATAATCTATATTTTATATAACTCCATTGTCTCCATAGTACCTGCTACATTATGAGTGTTATTGCAATCCTGCTAATGTTTTCATCGGCTCACAGTGGTCTCCAAGATAAATTACAAATTTTCCCCATTCTTTGTTGAAGTTTTGGTCTTCTTGGTTCCTGAGCTTTCCATTCAGTTTTGCCATTTCAGCATAGTCCAACAGTTTAATTTGCCATTCTTCTATGGTAGGGACTTGATCTTCTTTCCATCTCTGGGCTAGTAGATCCATGTGGCAGTCGTCACATACATAAAAAGTCTTTTCTGCTCCCTTGGAATATCAGCACCTATAATTCCTAATAAAAAAGTCTCTGGTTTTTTTTTTACAAAAGTTAATTTGAACATTTTTTCATCACATTATATATGATTTTATTATTACCTTACAAGACCACCACATATGATAAAAGGTGCCTTCTTTTTCTTTACATTTCTTCTTGCCATCTCTTGATGAAGCTGGGTGGGCTCATAATGGTTTTTAAACCACCCGTGCCTTAAGGTGCACTCAGATGTCAATGACATCTGTAACTGTGTTAGCAGGCATTGCACAATGTGAGCAGCTTTGGGTCCCTCTAGACTGGTGGTAGGCAAACTAAGGCCCAGGGACTAAATCTGGCCCGTGGATGGTCTGGGAATCAGCAGAATTCGTTCATTTCCCCCCAAAAATATAGTCTGGCCCACCACATGGTCTGAGGGACGGTGGACTGGCCCACGGATGAAAAAGGTTGCTGTTCCCTGCTCTAGACATCTTTTTTCCCCATTTTGTGTTCCTGATACTTTGTGCTCATGATGCTTTTCTGGGCGGTCAAACACGACCCTGCTTCCACTACAGTTTGCGCCTGCAAAGTTTTGGGGTGGTCAGATGGCTTCCTTTCCAATCAGTGCACATCCCAGAACTGAAACGCTGTAACCACAAATGTTCTGGGTTATTTTTGCTCTGCTTCTGTTGTTCCATAGCCCCTCCAGACAGCAATAACGTGTGGTAGCATTGGGGACCAAACTGAGTCTGACCAAACTGCGGGAGGCAGTAGAAGACAGGAGTGCCTGGCGTGCTCTGGTCCATGGGGTCACGAAGAGTCGGACACGACTAAACGACTAAACAACAAGCATTGGGGAAACATCGCAGAACAAATAAGAGAGCAGAACAAATCCGGCACCGGTACACTGGCATTGTGTCAAGAACATGTTGCAGAATACAGTTGCAGTAAAAGACCAGTATGGAGGGACCCTTATTTATTTACTTCATAAAATTTATACACCGCTTGATGTTTTGTTTTTTAAAAAAGCCTCAAAATGGTTTACAAAAAGATAAAAGAATAAAATCAAGAAAAATGTGCAGACCTTAGGTGGAAATACACACACACACTCCTGTCTGCCTATAGATATACAAATGATATATACAGTCATATTTTTCCAGGGGGTACTCAATGGTACGCAGTACCAGCACCTCTTTTTGTTTTTGTTTAAAAGTGTGGCACTTACTGTAACAACTTCATGGTGAGTACCAGCACCTATTTTTCTAGGGAAAGAAGCACTAGATATATGTCTGTCTGTCTGTCTGTCTATTTCCACAGTGTAGACATTTCCTTTTTTGAGAGTTGATAGTGCACTTGCAGTTCCTTTGGATGCAGGGGGACATATCTCTTCCAAGTTATGCAGTGCAGTTTGCACTGTAATTGGAGGCAGCACAGGACCTATAATGAAGTTTCATGATTATGGTGATCATTTGGTAGGGTGATTAACTAGAAGAGATGGAGGAGAACTGAGTTTCAGGCATGCCATCTGCTAAACAAACCGTCACCCCAACATTCAAACTGGATAGAATTTTGGTTCGCTTCGGAAAATTTAGATGTACGGTAAATGATGTAGGCATCCTCTGAAAAATGTCAATGTTGCAAAGGTATGAATTATCCAGGAAGTTCATTTAAAATATTTTAAGACTGCTTTTCTGGGCAAATGCCCATCCAAAACAGCTTATAATCAAAAGCAGAAAAAGTGGAAAAGAGCAACAATACATTTCAAAACATACAACTGCCACTCAACAATCCACACAATCTTTGCCATGCCCCACCCCTCTTTAAACAGAGTTGAAAATAATATCACTTTGTCAGACTACTCTCCAGCTAATAAATATTATGTCTGGAAGTCCAGAAAAAATGTTGGCCTTGGTAGGTCCTCCCTCCCCTTTTTAAGAAGAAAGTTTTGGTTGCAATCTTATACATGTTTACCTGGGAGTAAGTGCCACTGAAAATAGTACACATGTCTGAGTAGATAGACATAAAACTCCCCTGCAACATTTTGTTGTTGTTGTTGTTCTTTTCAGTGGAGAAGTGAAGCAAGACTTCTCCTTCTGCACAAGTGCTCCAGCACTGGGGAGCATTTATGTTTTATTAATCTCTTTGAACATTATGCACTGCTTCGCCACCCCACATCAGAACCAGAGCACACTTCACCCCTCCTGTGGCTTTTCTCCATTTCCTCCTCTCCATTACATTTGAATACTTATGATCAGTGCTTTTTTCTTAAAAAAAAAATAGGGGTACTCCCATTATCCTACTCATATTGAAACACTGCCCCACAAGGAGGCTAAACTTAGATTCACAAAATGTTTAGGAGTATGCATACCCCAGAAAAAAAGCACTGCTTTTAATGCTATTTCTGCAGGATTGGGGCTTGCGTAATAATACAGCTATATGGTTTCTTTTGGAAACCATTGAGGTGGTGGCAGTTATCGTCAAATGCCCAGTGGCGGAGCTTCATGCTCCAGCACCGGGGTGGGTGGGGGTGGGGGGTGGAGAGCAGGTGGGGGCGGGGCTGGTGCGAGTCCCAGGGGCGGGGTGCACCACCTGCAGGGGCGTGGCACCCAGCACGGGCGAGGGGGCAGCCGCGATGGCACCCCACTGCGCTGCTGGGTGCGGTGCGCTCCCCCCGAACTCCTCTTCCTCTGCCAGTGCAAATGCCTATACTGTTTACTGCAAAAATAGGCTTTTGAGCCATTTACAAATATAAAACAAATTCCATAAGCATTAAAACATGCATATCCATAATTAAAATATGCAATAATGCACTCGCATCAAGACAACGCTGTAATTAAAACAGGAGCCTCAGGTTGAGAGATCAAAGTGTGCCTTCAAAAGCTGGCAGAATAGCAATAAAGATGACATCTCTCATGTTTCAGTAAGGAATACATTCCGTAACACTGATGCCAGCAGTGAAAAGGCTTGTTTCTGGGATCACCACAAGCTGATATAGACAAGATTAAGGATGCTCTCGGTTAACACAATTGTGATGGAGGAGGCAGTCTCCCAGGTATGCAGAGGACAAGTCATTGAGATTTTTCTATGTCTTCCATTTGCATTGTGTTCTATGATCGCGCTTCATTATCAAGTTAGCAGCAGCCCTTCCCTGCTCCTTGCTATGAATGTTGGAGTAGGGATCTTATGGCCTTCATGCTAATTTACCATTCACTGCAGATTAATCATTTAATAAAGTCATGTTTCATTCTTCATTTGCCATCAATCATGCTCACAGAGCTCAATGCATATTTAGACAAACTCATTTGCTCCATTGTCATCAGCCTCCTACAGCTGGGTCCCTGCATTTACCCAACAATTATGAATATGTATGAGACCATTAATTAATGTCCACCTATTGAACTAGAAAGTCAAGTGAGCTGTCAAATAATTATCGCCAAGTGAGGGATGACATGTTAAAGATGCACTCATTTCTTTGACTCTAGGCATATTGCCAATGGATTCAGGAGCAGCTATAATGACTCATTCATTCCTTCACTCTGACCTGCGACCCCCCTTGAAACCTAACAGACCCATTTAGAAAAATGCCTCGTATTCTCCAGGTAGCCTTTGTTCATGGAGATCCACAGGGCTTTTTCGTGACTTTTCAGATTATTAATTATGACAAAGAGGTTGAATAAAGCTGCAATCCTTTGCCAAATGTCAATAAGGCAAGAAAATAATGGAGGTTTTGGAACGATAACTGGAGCTGATAAACAGGCACACAGACTCCCGCCTAGAAGGCTTTCCAAATAATGTTTATTCATGAATTAGAGTGCTCTTAATTCAGAAAAGCTGCCATTATTATTTTATGCATTGAGATTTTTTGTTTGCTCTGCAGTATTGATTTTTGTTTTGTTGAATAGGCGAGGGGCCATGGCTCAGCAGCTAGAGAGTATGCTTCTAGTGTAGTTAGCCCTGGATTTCTTTATAGGTCATGCCTGTGCCTCAGTTCTACTGTTGGCCTGAGGTGGGCTCTGACTGAGACGATGCACCAGTCAGTCCCACTCAAGGGGAAGCCCTCAGCACCCACCATTTTTGCATTGATGTGGCCTGAAATTGTGGCTCTTCCCTCACCTTCAGAATCTGATTCCACTGCTTTGATTCCTCTTCTGCTCCACGACCTTGCAGCCTGCAAAATAGACTATAGATGTTTTAAATACGGCAAGCATCTCTCTCATAGGGATGGAGCCACTGCAGACTTTTTCAAGGCTTCAGATGAGCCAAACTCAGCTGGGAACTGTCCAGGGTCCTGATTTGCCTCAGACCTGAGCTGGAAGCCAGTGTGCTGTTTGCTCCCACTTTCCCCAGCCCCAGAAGTATCTCTGGTTAAAAGGTGACATTTCTGGGGAAGAGCTTCTCTCAGAGAACTGGGGAGCAGTGAAAACAGGCAGTGTGAGCACTCCTGTCTTGCCCGAGAGCCCCAGAGACAGGAGGAGAGCCAGAATCCTCTGAATGCCACTTGCTGGGAACAGAGGAAAGACTACTTCATGCAGCCCATAGTGAAACCGTGTTATTTGATGCAATAAGAAGTGGTGACAGTCACCACCTGGGATGCTTTTCAAAGGGATTGAACAAATTCATGGAAGATAAGACTATCAGTGGATACTAGTCATTATGACAATATGTCACCTTCAGGATCAGAGGCCTCTGAATATCAGTTTCTGGGGAACAACAGCTAGAGAGGGCATCATGTCTTCATGTCTTACATCTGGGCTTTCCCTCCAATAGTTAGTTGGCCACAGTGGGGAAAAAGAATGCTGGTCTAGATAGGTTTTTGATTGTTATGTCAAGAGGTCAAGGAGGAGGGGCTTCTGTAGCTCTTTCTTTGGCGGGACATGAGTGCAACAGCACCTTGCCCACCTGTAATTCCAGCAACTAGCATGCAGAAGCATTTTGCCTCTGACAGTGGAGGTAGAACATAACCACCATAGCTAGTAGCCATGATAGTCTTGTCCTCCGTGAATTTGTCTAATTCTGTTTTAAAGCCATCCAAGTTGGTGGCTATCGTTGCCTCCCCTGGGAGTGAGTTCCATAGTTTAACTGTGTGCTGCATCAAGAAGTATTTTCTTTTATCTGTCCTGAATTTTTCAACATGCATCTTCATCAGATGTCCATGCATTGTAGTGTTACGAGAAAGGAACACAACAAGGGGCCCAAAGCGCTCCATGTGCACCTTCTTACCAAAGTTAGTACAGTGGTACCTCGAGTTACAGATGCTTCAGGTTACAGATGCTTCAGGTTACAGACTCCACTAACCCAGAAATAGTACCTCGGGTTAAGAACTTTGCTTCAGGATGAGAACAGAAATCGCGCAGCGGCAGCGGCAGGAGGCCCCATTAGCTAAAGTGGTACCTCAGGTTAAGAACAGTTTCAGGTTAAGAACAGACCTCCGGAACGAATTAAGTTCTTAACCCAAAGTACCACTGTACTGAGTGGACCAGTATAAGTTTGTGCACTTGTGGTTAGTGCAATCTTCCTCAGCCTGGTGTTCAAACATTTCAGACTACAACTCCCATCAGTTCCAGACAACATGGCTAGTGATCAGGGATGGTGGGAGTTTTAATCCAAAATGCCTGGAAGGTCCAAGGTTAGGGAGGGTTAGGTTAGAAGATTGGACTAGGGTCTCGAGAAGGCAGTAGTTCTTCAGTCTCAATTGACATGCTGTTACCTGACTCACTCCCAAGAGACGCACACATTCAAACATCCTTTGCTCTCCCAGTCACCAACCTATTTTAACCAAGCGCCCAGGAAGGGAGACAGCTTGTCAAAGCTGTATCAAATTTTCATAGCTGACAAGTTCTATTTCCAGACTCAACATTCTTCTTTGGGGGAAGAGAGAGCAGGGGAAGAAGGAAACGGTAAGATGATACCTTATTGTGAAAATAAACAACTATCCGCACAAGGCTGCATGTCTACCAGGGCTGGCTTGACTGGGTGGGTGGTGGGTATAAATTGTTTTTACATCCAATTTGCACCTCAGTCATTTGATCCAAGAACAGAGTCCAAAATAGTAACTGGACAGACGGGCAGAACTCCGGGGATTCGATCTTGCAGTCATTGCTCAGGCACAATTGTCACAGGCAGGCAACCTTTTATGAAGAGTAAGTGATATCCACAGACAACGAACCCATCAGCACCTGCTATGACAACATTAAAACAAAACAGAACACTGCACAGCCACGGTGGGGAAAAATATTATTTACTTAGCACTAAGGCGTTTTTTATTTGCATCTTTTGTTTCAAACATAAGGAAAGCCCTGCTGCGTGAGACCAAGGGTCTGCCTGCTTCAGCATCCTGTCTCTGCAGGTGACCCACCAGATCCCTATGGGAAGCCAGCAAGCAGGATATAAACACAAGAAGACTCACCTTTTGAAAAGCCCTGTGAAGCCAACCCTTACAATTCCTTATTTACTTTGGCCACAGGCCCGAGAAATGTCACGTAACCCGTAAGAAACAAAGAGTCTCCAAAAATTGAATAGTACCACTTTGTACAGTCACACCTTTGGAAGTTTTTTTGCATCTAAAGGTAAAGGTAAAGGGATCCCATTAGGTCCAGTCATGGCCGACTCTGGGGTTGCGGCGCTCATCTTCCTTTATTGGCCGAGGGAGCCGGCGTACAGCTTCCAGGTCATGTGGCCAGCATGACTAAGCTGCTTCTGGCGAATCAGAGCAGCGCATGGAAACGCCGTTTACCTTCCCGCCGGAGCAGTACCTATTTATCTACTTGCACTTTGACGTGGTTTCAAACTGCGAGGTTGGCAGGAGCAGGGACTGAGCAACGGGAGCTCACCCCGTCGCAGGGATTTGAACCGCCGACCTTCTGATCGGCAAGTCCTAGGCTCTGTGGTTTAACCCACAGCGCCACCCACGTCCCTTTTTTTTTGCATCTGGTCTTTAATAATTACCAGACTTTTTCCTGGTAAGAGAAAATCTGCATTAACAAGCAGGGAAGTTTTGGAGGCATACAACTCACGCATGATGCTGTGCAGATTCCACCAACACCAAGACTGCCCCCCACCCCTCCCAAAAAGAGTGCCTGGGACACTGCAAATATGCTGTAAATGGTTGGAAGTGCCCCTGCTTCAGAGTAGATATGCGCAGGATTGTGCTCTAAATATTGTAGCCCTAAAAACAGTAAAAGTTTTTTTAAAATGGCATTTAAAAATAATAATCAAGAAGTTAAATAACGTTCTGTTTGTATGCTTTGCTTTACATATTTTAAATGCGTTCATAAGGAATCAATAATTTAGGCAGTCACCTTTGCTGTACTGTTTTTGGTGGCTGCTAAAACCCTTTTTGTTTAGACAAGCCAGCCCAGATATGTAAAGCTGACTTGTATTTTAATACGTGATATTATTTTATAATGCATATTTTAACTGATGAGTTCATTTATATTTTGTAAAAATGTAAGTTTTTAACTCTCCCTTTTATCAATAATTTTAATGTGTCTCTTATTTTATGAATTTTGCTCAGAGGTTTTTACTATTAAGCAGTATACAAATTCCTTTAAATAAAAATAAAATAAATAATGGATCAGGAGCCAGACAGTTTGTATCATTGAAATTTAATTTCTTTTGTCTCCCCTTGTCCTTTCCAAAGCTTTTAACAAGAAGTTCTCTATCTTGGGTGACATTGCCAGAATAAATTATAAGTTGGCTATAGATTTGGAGGGAATCCTGGAATGCTGCATAAAGTCTTAAAATTAATTTTCTCGGAGCTGTAGAGAGGCCCATTAGATTTATATTGATCACAAGCTCGCTGGGTGATTTCCAAAATACATATATCTTCTTCCCTTCACTCCCTGCCAAGGGTTATGGAGCAGCAATTAACGCTCTTCGCCTTAATGTGAAATTGGATTTAAATAGCCAGCGTGGTCTTCTGCCCTGAGAATGACAATTAATTATATGGCTCAGCAATACATAATTTGCCGGGATATCTGCAATTTATGGCTTCACAGACATAACTCTTGCAGAGTGTCAATATTAAGAAGACAGTTTGGATGATAAACAGAGGACGCTTAATATAATCTAACCCACAGAAATCTATCGCATACTAAATGATTTCCCCCCCTCTCGCCCACAGCAGAAAGGATTTCTGCCGTTATTCTTTTAGCATGCCTGTGGGAAAATGTAATGAGTCTGGGAATCTGATTAATATACCCTTCGTTCTGAAAGGTAGGCAAAGAAATCATTATGCTGGAAGTTGGTAACAACGGCACCTCTGACCACACATTAAATTGTGTAGAGAGGCCCTTCTGGTTAGGATGGTGCTGTGCAGGGCCGTAGTGTGTGTGTTCGGGGTGCTGCCAGGGCGATTGCCCCGGGCACATTTTCCTGGGGGATGCGCTGCTCAGGCCACCCAGCCTCACAAAGTGGTTTGGGAAGGGTGGCGTGAGAAGGACCTAACAGCCATGTGCCCTTTGATCCTAGCCCCTTGAGGGCGAGGCTGGAATTGAAGGGCGCATAGTATCCTTCTCACACTCCTCTCCCCGAGCTGCTTTGTGTGGGGCCCTGCACCGCTTTGTGTAGCTCGGAGCTGTATAGTCCAAATCTGGTTTAAAGACAGAGGTCCCTAAGCGGGAGGAGCAGGAGTTTTGGAGTCACAGCTGGACCTCAGACAAGCCACCTGCTCACAGTGAGAGGTCCTGTATTTCTATTTAAATTATAGTCATTCTTTCTAAATTTCCACCAATGTCTGTAAATTAGCATTTGCAAATTCCATGCCAATCTCTGGGTTGTATCCAATACTGCTGTTTTGTTGAGATGACAGATGTTTTGCCTGCCCCATGGGACATTCCCCTACTCTCTTATCTCCTGCAGCCCTCCAGACACCCTCAAAATCTTCTCCAGAGGGTTGGAGGACTCTCTGGAGCAGATTTGGGGGAGGAGAGGAGAGGAAAGGAGAGGCCCTGCTGTCCATGGTTTTCTTTTCACCCTCTTTTTTTGGTGATGTTTAAGTGGTCCGTAGGTGTGGGTGTGTAGAACTGTCAGAGGCCAAGCTTGCCAAACCCATTCCTTTGTCTAGGTAATGGCTTTGACTGACCAGTTAAGCCCCATCATTAGCATAACCAAATGAGTTGCTCTGTGCCATAGTACACCTGTGTGCTCCCCTCTGCCATCTAGCTGCTAGGTAGGAGAACAATAGCCTGAATTTGGGGAGTGAGCTGAGCTGGAAGCTGGAGACACAGAGACATGCTTGCTGTGTGCTGGATCCAAAGCTGCGACTATTGGGGAAGCAAGATCTTTTGGTGTGTTGATGCAAGGAACCCCTCCCAGGCAGAGGTTGCATATACAGTATATGTAACTAAAACCATATATCCTAACGATATATGGTTTCTGCTGTTCTTCATTCCAAGGAGACTGAACCCTCAGGAAGCAGTGGAACCTCTGGAATCTTTCTGCTGCAACTGGGGTGGAGTGTACCAATATATTAGGCAACACTGCATAGGGAAATATGCACAATTTACACTAAAGTGACGAATCTTAAACTTTTTCACAAAGCGATGTCGAAATGTGGAGAAGTGAACTGAAGACATGAAAAATGGGAAGCCGCAAGAAAATTGTCACTGTCACATTCAGCGCCCGTCCCTAGTTGTAAGGCACCTTTTCTGAGTGAAAAGAAACGAACACACGGGGGGGGGCTGCAATTCATTTCCCCCCTCCCCGAACATGAATTTTTGTAACATCTGGAAGGAGCAGGTGCAATTCCTGAATGTAATGCTCTCTCTGGCTGAAAGTGAAAAAAAAGGAAGGAGAGAGCAATATTTTAGCTCCCTTCCTGCATTCGGAAGAATGAAATATTCTGCTGTGCAGAGTCAGCCATCCAATTTAGGACTAAATCACTACTTTGCAAAGGCCAATGAAGTAATAAAAGATATTCAATACCAATTTTTCATCCAGTTGGCTGAAATACCTAGCTACTCAGAGAGAAACTGCTGAATATGTCCATAAATTATGTTCATTTGGAGTCAGATAGATATTTTCGCACTCCCTTGCAAGAGACAAGGCATGGGGACTGCGGTTTCATTTCAGAAGGTTTTTTCCCTGGCATGTTATCTCCAGCCCAGCTCAGTTTTAAGGCAATATAATTTCTAATTAGAATTAAGAGGGAGGCAGTGATGTGGCCATTCTTGGAGGAAAAATCCCACCCTTTGTGCCCATTACTGCCCAATCACCAGCACACTTTTCTTGGGCAAGGTGGAGGCATGTTGAATTTCTGAAAGGGAAGCAATCTGTTTCACATTAATGCTCCTATCCAAAAACCTATTTTCTTTCATGTAGTCTATTGATTTTGATGGAGTTCATTCTTCAGACTGCCATTTCGCAACTGATTATTCAATTATGGGGAGGGTGAGCTACTTGTCCAGTAGGACATTAGTTGTCCCTTCCCCTATGCTGTCAGAGGAGCTACTGCTTTGCAGAGGATAGTTTTCTATTAGGTGGAATCTGCCTACTGAAGTCTGATGTCAACCATCAGAAGGGAGAGCAGGAAGGGGCTTGAAGTGACCTATCAACAGTAAGCACCTAAGCAGACAGCCAACAGAACATGTCACAGTCTCCCCCTCTATTTAAATTATAGCAGTTTTTCCCGCTTCGAAATTTGTATACAGTCATACCCCAAGTTTGCTGCCGCTCTAGGTTATGTGTTTTCGTGTTGTGTCTTGCGGCAACCCGGAAATACCGGAACGGGTTACTTCCGGATTTCGCCGCTCGTGCATGCGCAGAAGCACTGTCATGCAGCGCGCAGACGCGGCGCTTCGGTTTGCGTCAGTTCCGTGTTACGGACGGGCCTCCGAAGCGGATGCCGTCTGTAACACGAGGTTCCACTGTACATACAAATAAATTCACAAATGCAAATTTTATGCAAATTTGGGCTCTCTTTTTGACCTCTTTCCAGTGATGCATTTCCTCTTTTTCAGCAGTGCCCAAGTCAGTACAGTCGTACCATGGAAGTTGAATGGAGTCCGTTCTGGAAGTCCGTTCCACTTCCAAAATGTTTGGAAACCAAAGTGTGGCTTTTGATTGGCTGCAGGAAGCTCCTGCAGTCAATGGGAAGCTGCGGAAGCCCCGTCGGACCTTCAGCTTCCAAAAATAGTTCACAAACTGGAACACTCACTTCTGGGTTTGCGGCATTTGGGAGCCAAAACATGTGAGAACCTAAGCTGTTTCAAAACCAAGGTATGATTGTATATGTAAGGTTCCATTCAGTGGTGGAGGAAGGGGGCTGCGGTCCGTCCTGGGTGTCATCACTGGGTTTTTTTTTTGACAAAATGAGTTTTTTTTAAAAAAATTGGGCTCACGAAACTTTTTAGGAGTGACATGGTGTCTTAGGCACCTGCAGGTTCCACGCTGCCTAAAACGGCAGTGTGGGACTTGTGCATGCCTACTGTCTCTCCCTCAGCCGCCCTATAGCTTAGGGGGAGGCCGAGGAGAGGCTCCAAGTGTCGGAGTGGCTTGTCCCACCCCCACATGTGGATCACCCCGCCCCCATGGGCAGATTGCCCCACCCCCATGGGTGGCTCGCCCTGCCCCCGGCTGCAGGACACCCCCCCCCCACTCCAGGCATTTGAGTGGCTAGCTACGACACTGGTTCCATTCAGATGTTGTTTCCTGCAACAGTGACAGAAATCAAGCTGCAATTGCAGATAAACTTACCTAGGAGCAAATGGGAATACAAAAATCTGCAATTGGGCTAGCTTATGTGTTTGCTCATCTATTGCAGAAAGGCCATCTTCACACACTAACTATAGCTATCGCTATAAAACATATAATCTTTCTATCATCTATCCAACTGTATAGATATAGGCTCTTTGCATGTGTGCACTTCTTTATGATAATGAATCTGCAGCCCCCCCCCAGTCTTTTTTTGTATCCTGGCAGACTGAAGACATGGAGACATCTGTGCCTGAAGAATATTTGCAAATGAGAAAGAACTGGTGAGTTGTTGTACTTTCCCCAAATGCTTCTCTATTTTTTTCCCTATTATTAGAAGTCTGTCATCTTCAATGAGCTGCCTCTTCACTATTTTTATTCAGAGCTGTCAGAATGTCCCCATTGTGTTTGATAGTTTCAGTTTCCTCTTTTTGGTACTTGATTTCTGTGTACTAACAACTGAATTATCCTTTATGTTTGTGGTGGGGTCCTCCCACATCTTCCTTTTTTGCTATTCTATTGAGAGCAGTCCTGTTCTGTACCTCTCCTTCTTGTGCTTGGTTTCAATGGTATAGTTAGGTCATTTGAGACCCTGGACTTAATCATAATGTGTATTACTTTAGTTGTGAAGCACAAAATCATCATCCCATCCTTTACAACTGCTTCTACATTCCTGATGCATTAGGAGCAAAATAACAAGAAACAGTTTGCCAAGCCTGACTCAAATAAATACATTGATGCTCTGAGCATGTGCAGGTCTCACATGTTAAGTTCACGCAAAATCATAACACCATCATTGTTACCGGAACAAAACAGGGGTTGCATCTGAGGCCCTGATGCTAAACACTTATTGGGAATAAACACTTACTTGGGAATAAGCATCACTGTATTGTAGAAAAGCCGAAAGTGCCAAAAAAAGTAAAAAGAGAATATAAAATAAGCATCCACAACCATGTATACAACTGGTCAGCCACACCCTGACCACAACTCTCTTCTCTTTCTCTCTCTCACACAAAGAATTTGAACAAAAGTATGCTAGGGTGATGGGACGTGGGTGGTGCTGTGGGTTAAACCACAGAGCCTAGGACTTGCCGATCAGAAGGTCGGCGGTTTGAATCCCCACGACGGGGTGAGCTCCTGTTGCTCAGTCCCTGCTCCTGCCAACCTAGCAGTTCGAAAACACGTCAAAGTTCAAGTAGATAAATAGGTACTGCTCCAGCAGGAAGGTAAACAGCGTTTCCGTGCGCTGCTCTGGTTCTCCAGAAGCAGCTTAGTCATGCTGGCCACATGACCTGGAAGCTGTCCGCGGACAAACGCTGGCTCCCTCGGTCAATAAAGCGAGATGAGCGCTGCAACCCCAGAGTTGGTCACAACTGGACCTAATGGTCAGGGGTCCCTTTACCTTTACCTTATGCTAGGGTGACCAGCGTGCCAGACAAATATCATGCTTTTTTTCTTTTTAATATAGTTACAAGGTTGATGGATCAGGGGAATGCTGTGAATGTGATATATCTTGATTCCAGTAAGACTTTTGACAAAGTCTCCCATGATATTCTTGTGGAGAACCTGGAAAAATGTGGACTGGACAATATAACTGTTAAGTGGATTTGTAGCTGGTTGACTGACTGAACCCAAAGAGCGCTCACTCATTAGCCTGGAAAAACATGACAAGTGGGATGCTGCAGCATTCTGTCCTGTGCCCATTGTTGTTCAGGAACTTTATAAATGAATTGGATGAAGGAATTGAGGGGATGCTCATCAGATTTTCAGATGTCACAAAACTGGAAGGGGTAGCTAATGCTGCAGAAGAGAAGAGTCTGGATTCAACATGACGTTAGCAGATTGGAGAACTGATCCCAAACTAACAAAATGAATTCCAATAGGGACAATTGTAAGGTTCTACAGTTAGGCAGGAATAACCAGCTGCACAAATATAAGATGGGGTTCTATCAATGTCTATAAATTAGCACGTGCAAATTTCATGCCAATCTCTGGATTGCATAGAATCGTCCCATTCAACTCAGTATTGTCCACATCGAGGGCTTGTCCGCACTTCTCCCTGTCCTAGAATCCTAAAATCGTAGAATTGTAGAGTTGGAAGGGACCCTGAGGATCATCTAGTCCTACCCCCTGCAATGCAGGAATATACAGCTGCCCCATATGGGAATTGAACCTGCAACCTGTGTTGTCAGCACCACACTCTAACCGAGCTATCCAGGCCCTCCAGCCTATGTGTAAATAGCTGCACAGGGTGGATAGATCTGAAATGTTTCCAGTGAGCTATTCTTTTCTTCCCCACACCCTAAAACCTTATCCTTACAAGACCTCTTTAAACTGACTGCTGTGGACTTGATGTGCATTTGTGACTGCTCGCAGCAGACAGTGCCCTCCCCGTTGCACTCAGATCTCTGTGGTCCATCAGCGTTTCGGGAGAATTTGAGGAAAGCCTGCTGTTCTGCTCTCCAGGGAGGAAGAAGTGAAGGTTGAATGCTCTCTCATCTCCATAATTAATATTAATCACCCATAGCCATGAGAATCTGCTCCTACCTCAAGGTTAGAGAGGAAAAGGAGAAGCTGGTTGCAGTGCACTTAATGTATTCTGCTTAGTTATTTCCCTTCTGAATCCCTTCTGAATCATCCCAAAGAGATGAACGATAAAATGGCTGCAATAAAAACCTATCTGAATGCAATTTCCAGTCCAATGCAGATACAAGCTGGGGTAAAAATATCCATTAAAAAGGCTCGTTGGAAATGGAAGATCATGGAAAAGGAAGATCTTTGACATGTTCCAAGAGAGGATAGAGGCAGCGCCTGCCTGATATGTAATGGGAAGGAGTTCCAATAGTTAGATGTCACACACACTAAAGGCCTGGTGTCTAATGGTTGGAGATGCAATCCGATTTTACTCTCTGAATCGGATCTTTTTGGATGTGTGGGAAATCCGAAGAGAGATTTTGCTTAACTGAGCTTCAGTTCAGTGGGTAAGATGAAATTTTTGCAAGGCACAGCTGTGGAACAACGAGTAAATCTCTCAGACCTGGTGGAATTAAACAGCGCACAACATGATCAAAATGTGAGTCAAGTGTAGATGAGCCCTTAATCACTCCACAGGTGCCAGGCAAGCCCCCAGGGAAACAGATATATTAAAATCTGCCTGCCTGCTTTTCAGGAACTGGTGCCAGTTATTGACATTATGTTGGAGAATACGGTTAATGTGTGCACTCTGCAATAACTCTGATCTGTCCCCAGTGTATGCAGTGTTGGCAGCTATATGCCAGCAGCTGGGAACATATGGTAATTGCTGCTCATATATACATATTAGGCCCAAACCTCCTGCTTGGCTTTGCCATGCCTTGCTCTGATATGCCAAGCTTTGTGCCACTCTTACCCAGCAGCAAAAGCCACAACATAAATCAGCCATAATTGTGCACAATATTTTAGCTTAGGGAAGTGATTCATTATGACCTAGAAGCAGTACGGGAACACCATCTGTCTGCTGGTTCAGGTTGTGATGGAATATAAGGGGAGTTCTCCAGAGACTCATTCAGCAACTGGGAAGATGCCTGTAATTTCATATTCTGGTTTCCTTTGCTACTGATCCACCTGATTGCATCAGTGATGCTGTCCTCCAACCCTATGAACAGGAGTAAAGGTGCATCTAGGCTATCACTATTTTATGGGTAAGAGTCAAGCATATACCTGAAATTGAGGTTTGAGCAATTAATGTACACTGTCACCCTAACACAACAAATCCACTTAAAACAACAGATTTGGGTGGTGGGGAAATGAACTTGCAAGTGTGGGGTGAACAAATGATTGACAGGGTTCGAGCCCCACATTGGGGGAAAGATTCCTGCATTGCAGGGGGTTGGGCTAGATGACGCTTGTGACCCCTTCCAGCTCTGATTCTGTGATTCTATATAGACACCCCCACAAGCAAATCAGAACAAATACTTGATAAAGACCCGACCTAGTCTCACATCTGCGTAAGTTTTGAGCAAGCAAATCAGCATGAACACTGGTGATGTTCCTTCCTGGACTGAATGGAGGATAGAAAGGGATGAATGAACAACCTGTTGCTCCACTCATTTGTACTTCTGGCCCTTCCCAGCACTGGCATGTGGCCCCTAGAAGGTTACCCAGTTGGGAATATGACCCTCAGACTGAAAAAAGGTTTTCTCCACCCCTGGATTAAATTATATTCAATGTCCCTCCATAAATCTCTGCTCTTCTTTTTAACAGATGAAACCAGTTTAAAAGGGAAGGGCAACTCTACTTTGGGGTGCTTCTCAGGCCATGGCAGACAGTGTTGGCTCCAGGCTTTGGGGCACTCTTGAGCACAGAGCAGGGCCTCAGATACTGAGCCAAAAATCTGGGCAGGTTTCTTCCTATTGAGTTGCTTTTAAAGATACAGGAGCTCAGATAAAAACATAAGAAGAGCCCGCTGGATTAGACCAGTGGTCTGTCTAGTACAACATCCTGTTCTCACCATGGCCAACTACATGCCTATGGAAAGCCCCCAAGCAGTGGCTGAACATAACTGCACTCTCCGCTCTGGCCATTTCCAGCAACTAGAAGCATGTTGCCTCTAACAGTGGAGACAGAATATAGCCATCAAGGTTAGTAGTCATTGATAGTGTTGTGAGTTTGTGGGTGCTGTTGTTGTTGTTGTTTAGTCATTTAGTCGTGTCCGACTCTTCGTGACCCCCTGGACCAGAGCACGCCAGGCACTTCTGTCTTCCACTGCCTCCCACAGTTTAGTCAAACTCATGCTGGTAGCTTCGAGAACACTATCCAACCATCTCGTCCTCTGTCGTCTCCTTCTCCTTGTGCCCTCCATCTTTCCCAACATCAGGGTCTTTTCCAGGGAGTCTTCTCTTCTCATGAGGTGGCCAAGGTATTGGAGCCTCAGCTTCACGATCTGTCCTTCCAGTGAGCACTCAGGGCTGATTTCCTCAAGAATGGAGAGGTTTGATCTTCTTGCAGTCCATGGGACTCTCATGGGACTCTTGTGGGTGCTAGATACCCTAAATGTGGGTGCTAGATACCCTAAATTCCTAGACTCTTGTGGGTGCTAGATACCCTAAATTCCTAGATTCAGTAAATGTAAGAATTTCATCAATGCTTGGAGTGTTAAAACTGGATTCCAGTCACTGGATTTGGCAAGTATTAAAATATAAGCCAGACCAGCTTCCTGTGTCAGGAAATCACCTAGGAGACGAGCCATTGAGAAAGATAAAGAGAAGGTAATGAGCCATTAGGAAAGCAAAAGAGAGTGGTGTCTGTGCCAGATGGCAAATGGGAGAGGGCCCTCTCTCAACTCCAGAGTTTAGTTTGGAAGACAAAGCAGAGTTTAGAAGTAGAGTTTCAGATTTGGCTATGAGGTGACCTAGCGGGGAAAGGTTGCAGCCTGTAAAAGTCGGCAAGTTGCAGAGAATTAGAGCCATGGTTGGCGCCTGCAGCAATGGGAGAAGCAAGACCTTCCTGGAGTGTCAACCCCTCCATCATAGTCTCAGGTTGCATATATGTGTAAATAAGTCATATATCATAAAGACACTGCAGTCTCCACTGCGCCTCATTCCCCAAAGGAAACACGGACCCTGGTCAAGCGCACATGGAACCCCTGGAATCTCACATTGCTTGGAGATTGGGGTGGCATGCAACACTAGCCTTTCCCTACATGAACTTGTCTAATCATCTTCTGAATTGTGGAGATGGCAATGGTACCCAGCAGTTGCTTATCCAGGGTTGGGCAACCCTGAAGTTGTTGGACTGCGCCACCCATGACCCCTGGCCACTGGCCATGCTGGCCATGCTGACTAGGACTGATGGGAATTGGGAGCCCATCAACATCCGGAAGGCCACAGATTGCCCACCTCTGGCTTATACGTTTGCTGTAGTCACCTTTAATAAATGTATGTGCTGTGCTATGTTCTAGCTACTGGTACAAGTTATGGAATTGTATCCTGTGTAGCAATAAGTGAGTGATGCAGCTGCTCTCTTCTGATTCCATTTGAACAAGGAAGTCATTTGGAAGCAATGACACACAGAACACAAACCACAGACGAAAGACTTCTATATTGAGGCAACTTCCACGCCAGGAAGATGCCCTCGTAATGTGGCTAATGGGACTTTTGAACAGATCTGGCTCCAGCAGTACGGTTCATAAGGCATGTGTCTGTTGTACTCAAAACTGCACGTAGTTGAATTTCGTGTTCCTTCTTATTGGTGTAAGAGCTTATTTCCCTTATTAAAGCAATCTGTCCTTGGTGATTACCTACCTTAAGGGCGTATGATAATGATGCCCATTTTTATTATGAAACATGGAACAAGTTCACAGATCTACCTAATCTCGTATGTGCCTGAGTCTCTCCTGCGTTGCTTGGAGGGTTTGAAGAGCTACTCCAGTATAGTCAGCAGAATGTTGGACTGGGACTGGTGAGTCACCAATAACTTACTGTAATAAGTTTGGTTTTAGGAACATAAGAAGACCCCTGGTGGGTCAGGCCAGGGGGCCAGCCACTCAAGCCAACCAGCCACAAATGGGACCTGAGCACAACAGTGTTGTCCCTATGGGATGTGACATCAATATAGTAGTCAAATACAACATTTCCTGTTTGCCCAGAGTGGACACACAGGGGAATGTTGCTCCAGCCAGGAGGACTTCCTGTCACACCTGGTCTGGAGCATCCTCCGCCTGCATGTGACCATGTAGTTGGGTGTGACCCTGGCTGACCCTATAAAGGGGCTAGTCATGCAGCCATCTTCCTCTTGACCCTTTTTCTTTTGACCCCTCTTGATGCTTTTGCTGTGTGCTGGCTCTCAGCTAGCAGCACATGGACTCATGCCTCACAGCGAATGAACCCACACTTTTCTCTGTAACTACAAGCTAAAGTCTGCCTTCAGGATCACTGTGGACTGAATGTGAGTAAACCCTTATCATTACATTAAAATAAGATTATTGTGTCATTGTTGTTTTTAAGAGGGAACTAATGGGATTTACCAGGAACAATCCAATCTGGACAAGCCAGACTGGATTGCTTAACTCAAGTGATTCTCATGAATCCAATAAACTAGCTTCCTGTTATGTACATAGGAATGTGCTCTGCTACGAGCTCACTAGCGTGAGTGAGGAAGGATAATATTAATCAATATATCCTATTATCCTCAACATTCCCACAGTTCCCACCGGCAATTCCCATCAACGTGTATTCAGGCACAGATTGCCTCTGCCAGTGGAGGCAGAAAATAGCTATTGTAGCTACCAGCCGCTTACGCCTTAACACCCATGAATTGCTCTTTCTGAGTCAGCTAAGTTGGTGGCTGTGATGGCTGCTGGTGGGAATTAATTCCACAGATCAATCATTCCATAGTTTGTTCCAATTAGTTTCTGGGCCCAATTCAAAGTGCTGGTGTTGACTTATAAAGCCTTACACGACTCAAGACCTCAATCCTTTAAGGATTGCTTCTTCCCATATGAACCGGCCCCTACGCATGTCATCTGAGGCCCTTCTGTGGGATGTAATCCACTGGGAGCAGTCAAGTACAACATTCCTTGTTTTGCTAGAGTGGACATGCAAGGGAATGTTTGGTCCAGCCAGTCGAAACTTCCTGTTCCTCCTGGGCTGGAGCATCCTTCCTTGCATGTGGCTAGTAGGTGGGCGTGTCCTTTCCAGACCTGGTAAAAGGACAAGTCACGCTGCTACCTTCCTCTTTTTGACCTTCCTGTTTGTCCTGTCTGCTTCCTGCATCACCTGGACTGGACTGCTGGCTGCCACAGCAGTTTCTCAGCATCTCCCATATGGGGTAAACCTGTTTGTACATGTTTGTAACTTTAAGCCTCAAGCCTGCCTTCAGGGATCACACTGTGCTCTGCCTGATCGTGAGTAAAACTACTTTTTGTTACTTATGAATAAGACTGTGGTGTCTTTATTATTTTAGGAGGGAATCGAAAGGGGTCTTCCCAGGAATATTAGAACATATCTCAATCTGGACAAGCCAGACTGAATTGCTTATTGTCTTAGGAAACTCACACGAGTTTGCAACCAGCTTTCTGCTGTGTATGAAGGGGAATGCACTCTGCTAAGTGAAGAAACTTGCTAGCGCAAGTTAGGAAGGATATTAATAAACAATATATCCTCTCCTGCCACCCTCAACATTCCCACATCTTCTCTACGTCCCCCGTCCCAAAGAGGTTCGGAGGGTGGCAACAAGAGAACAGGCCTTTTCTGTGATGGCTCCTGAATGCTCCCTGACACCAGAGCTTTTTTCCTGGGGGTACTCAAGGGTGTGCGGTACCAACACCCTTTTTTATAGAAGAAAAGCACCGCTTTGAAATGTGGCACTTACTGTAACTACTTCATGGTGAATACCAGCAGCACCGTTTTTTCTAAAAGAAAAGCACTGCCTGGCACCATCATTACATGTCTTTAAGCTTCAGTCAGAAACATTCCTCTTTACCCAGGCCTATGGCTATTAAATACCTGGTAATCTATAGCCTTTAAAAATGGCGGGGAGGAGACTGTTATTATGATGACTATTTTATTATTAGACGGTCTCAGTGCTTTTTTTCTTTAAAAATGTTTAGGGGTACTCTCATTTTCCTACTCATATTGAAATACTCAATGAGGCCAAACTTAGATTCACAAAATGTTTAGGGGTATGCGTACCCCTTTGTCCTTGTCCATGGAGTTTTCTTGGCAAGGATACTGGAGTGGCTTGCCGGTTCCTCCTCCAGGTGGATCACGTTTGGTCAAAACTCTCCACTATGACCTGTTCATCTTGTGTGCCCTGCTCGGCGTAGTTCATAGCTTCTCTGAGTTCTTCAAGCCCCTTCGCCACGGCAAGGCAGTGATCCATGAAGGGGTCTGAAGCTCAACATCAAAAAAACGAAGATCATGGCCACTGGTCCCATCACCTCCTGGCAAATAGAAGGGGAAGAAATGGAGGCAGTGAGAGATTTTACTTTCTTGGGCTCCATGATCACTGCAGATGGTGACAGCAGCCACGAAATTAAAAGACGCCTGCTTCTTGGGAGAAGGGCAATGACAGGCCTAGACAGCATCTTGAGAAGTAGAGACGTCACCTTGCCAACAAAGGTCCGTATAGTTAAAGCCATGGTTTTCCCAGTAGTGATGTATGGAAGTGAGAGCTGGACCATAAAGAAGGCTGATCGCCGAAGAATTGATGCTTTTGAATTATGGTGCTGGAGAAGACTCTTGAGAGTCCCATGGACTGCAAGAAGATCAAATGCATCCATTCTTAATGAAATCAGCCCTGAGTGCTCACTGGAAGGACAGATCGTGAAGCTGAGGCTCCAGTACTTTGGCCACCTCATGAGAAGAGAAGACTCCCTGGAGAAGACACTGATGCTGGGAAAGATGGAGGGCACAAGGAGAAGGGGGCGACAGAGGATGAGATGGTTGGATAGTGTTTTCGAGGTTACCAGCATGAGTTTGACTAAACTGCGGGAGGTAGTGGAGGACAGAGGTGCCTGGCGTGCTCTGGTCCATGGGGTCACGAAGAGTCGGACACGACTAAACGACTAAACAACAACAAAATGCGTACCCCTGCGTACCCCCCCCCCCCCGAAAAAAGCACTAGACTGTCTGTCAGTATGCTTTTTATTATGTTTTTATCATCCATGTTCTGTAATGTGCTTTTAGTGTTGCACATCACCCTAGGATCTTTTGAGCAAGGGTGGCATTTAATTAAAACAAACAAACAACAACAACAATGTCACAGATCCATTAATAGTTCCATAGTTTTAACCAAGAAACTGCTATGATCAGACTCTCCATCCCCCTAGCCCAGCATCTTCTGCTTCTGGAGTGTACAGTTCTGGGTTCAGGCTTCTACAGCTCTTTTCCTTCTTAACCTTCTTCCATTCTCTGTGTTTTCTAGGTTGCCTGTATGCTACATGGGGTGAGTGGAAGAAATAGGTCACTTGAATAATGTCTCCCATTAGCGACTCCTTTACGTGTGATGAATATTGTTGACACACTAAGATGTGCCCTGGCTTGTTGATTACAGAGCCAGCCTGACCTACTAGCAGACAGGAAGTCTTTAGGCAGAGAAGCAGAATTACAGCAGCACAGCAGGCCAAATGCTGCACAGGCTATTCTGCCAGGAAGAGAACTGCTGCTACCTCTAGCCGTGATGATATTCTTGATAATGCATCAGATGCTCCAATAAAAGTCACTTCCCAGGAAGAAGCAAATTGCGTTATGGAGTATGCTGGCCGTGCAGGATGAGGAGTTGAAAAGAAGCTCCCATCGGCGTTTATAGGAGGGGAAAGGACTTCAATTGCACAAAATCTGCAGTTCTGCTGTGTGCTTGATTCCCTCCACCAAATACTGACAGTCTGGACCCCACTTGAGATCCTTGCTATCTCTTTTGGTGACCAGTTTTTAAGTGCATAGACTCTCTCTCATCAAAAGATGGCAGTATTGGTACATATCAGTCAAATCGCCACCCCAGTACATTTTGGTCCAAAGTGCAGGATCTGAAACACGTAATTCTTAAGGGATCAGTGCTACTAAAACAAGAGAGATGGAGTTATACTGGGTGATGATAGAGATAGGAATATGAAGTGCTCCCTTTACCCTCCGATTCTTGTGCCTGCTATGAGATGGTTTTCCCTGTTTCCTAGTGATGTTTCAGGATTGTCAGCACTGGCTCTGCGGGGTTTCAGGCAGGATTCCTTACCAGCTGTGCCAAGAATTTAACCTTACATATACAAGGGATGCGGGTGGCGCTGTGGGTTAAACCACAGAGCCTAGGGCTTGCTGATCAGAAGGTCGGCGGTTCGAATCCCCACGACGGGGTGAGTTCCCATTGCTCAGTCCCTGCTCCTGCCAACCTAGCAGTTCAAAAGCACGTCAAAGTGCAAGTAGATAAATAGGTACCACTTCAGCAGGAAGGTAAATGGCATTTCCATGCGCTGCTCTGGTTCACCAGAAGCGGCTTTGTCATGCTGGCCACATGACCTGGAAGCTGTCCACGGACAAACGCTGGCCAGAAGCTGTACGCCGGCTCCCTCAGCCAATAAAGCGAGATGAGCGCCGCAACCCCAGAGTCGGTCACGACTGGACCTAATCGTCAGGGGTCCCTTTACCTTTTTATACAAGCTATGCAGTCTGCCACTGAACTACAGCCATTGCCCACGCAACCAGAGCACTAAGTCTGTATTGCAAACACTTATTTGTTCAATATAGAGCAATGCTTAGATTACTTCAGGTCCTGCTTTTATAAATATCATCAGGTGCTATTTACACAGCACAATTCTCAAATCCATTTGTTGACAAATGGCCTTTTGAGCAACACACTATCAATCTATATTCTTAGGTTTGATCATAGCCATTCATTGCTGTTGCCATTGTTGTAATTTATCTGACATTTTTAGCCCTGCCCACCATAGTTTTTAGTAAACATACAGAATAGATGCAGTGGCCATAGCCCTGTGGAAGGAGAATGTATGCATTCCACACAGAAGGTTCTAAATTCAGTCCTTGGCATCTCCATCCAGCTAAAATGACAGAGCCATCTGCCAATGAGAATGGGTGGTTCTAGATTACTGGTACATTGTGGGTCAGTGACCTGACTGGATAGAAGGCAGCGTATACACACACACACACACACACACACACACACACACACACACATTTTCAAGATAAAATACAATGAGAATCAAGCTTGTCACAGAACAAGAATATTAAAAAAAAAACCAAGAAAGCAAGAGAAAAAAGAGAGAGAAAAACACATGTAAAGCCCTTTACCATATTTACATAACATTTATCCTGTCATTTATCCACAAACGTAGAGGTGGACTCTCCCATCTCCCACCTGGGAGCCTACTTCTTCTCCCCCTGGAAGACCCTTTCTACTCTGCCTTTTATGCAGGGACACCCCCCCCACCCGACTGTCCCCTTCCTGTTTGTGTCCTCTTCAGCACAAGGTAAAGGATTTCTCTTTTCCCCACCCAAAGCATTTATAAATGTTTCCAATACAAATTAGTAAAAGTACAAAGAGAAAACACTGGAGGCAGCTTCAACTGCATGCGCCATTTTGTAAATGTAGCAACCACAATAAATCTATACAGGTGCAAGGTGGAGCGTGGCAATGTTAATTGTTTGTTGCAGCAGGCCAGGGAATTTGAAGATGTGCCCAGCCTGGAACTTGCATGCATTCCCAGTGCTGAAGACGCTGCCTTTATCCATAGCACAAATGTTTGCTCTGAGAAGTAAGTATTAATGAGGCTGTATTGACACAAGTAGACGTTGAACTAATTTCATATACTGGGACGTTTACAGCCACATCAGTTAATTTGTCATTTTACTGGGCCTCTTAAGTGAGCTGTAAGGCTAATCTAAATGTAAGTAACTTTACAGGGTTGACTACCCACTTTACAAGCTTGTTCTACACAGAAGTGTCAAATTAGGGCTATATCAATAGATAAAGGGGAAGAAAATAGAGCCATTGATGGCCTGGTCTTTCACAGCTGATATCTTTATACAGTGCTATAAAAGCCAATTACTCTTAATTTAAAGAGGGGGGAACTGTTGACATCGCCATCAGATTGTACTCTTTAGGAAACTATTAAAGCCAAGCCTAATTTGAGGGAATCCTGTAAACATCTCATTGAAGCATCATAAAAACCAGAAAAACTTCACAAAAGCATGTTGGCGTATTGACACTTGCAGATAATCTGGGTTATTAGTTTTAAGATGCCTGGGGCTTTCTGCAAAAGGCTATATTCAGTCATTTGCATAAAGCCACTGAATAAATTATTCCAGTTCCTCATTGGAAGAAAAGAAATAAGGCAGATGGGATATGCTTGCGGAACAGGAGAGGCAAGCAGTGAGAGCTAGCCTTTCGCTAGCTCTGGCTTGCTTTGCACAAATGTACAGCCTGGAAACTTTAAAATACCCACTACTTGGCCCAGTTACTGATATTGCTATTGCGTTCTTGTGTGTCTTTCATTTTTAATTCAACTGAAAACAGCCTGATCTTATTCCTCCACTTCAAAATATGTCTATTTAATTTTAATAACAACAAAGAGGTTACAGAAAAAAGAGAAATGAATCTTCATATTTAGATGTTTGTGTAAAGTAAGTGTGCAGCTTGCAAGCATTTAACTTGTGCGCATTCAGTTTTATGCACATGGCAAAAACAAACAAAACAAAACATAAAAGGGGGCAAAAAGGAGGCAGGGTTCTGGGAAAAATGACTTTGGCAACCCCGCTTACCATTGAACCCAATGGGTTTTGAACCTACACGCAATTTTGGCTTTAGTCACGATTCCCAGTAAGTTGTGGGTTAACTGCATTCTAATACTTTTTTTGGTACTATATTAGCCACATTTTTGCACCCAGCATGACATATACAGTAAATTAAAATAATACAGACATTAAAAATCAGATAAAAACAGCAAAGCACAAAAACTATGAGGCTCACCCAACTGTATATTTAAAAGAATCGAGATCTACATACCCTCCAACATTTCTACAATGAAAATAGGGATATTCTACCATACCCTCCAACATTTCTCCAACAAAAATAGGGGTGTCGTAAGGAAAAGCAGGAAATTCCAGGATCAAATTAGAAACTGGGATGGCTTCTGTAAATCCAAGACTGTCCCTGGAAAATAGGGACACTTGGAGGGTCTGGACCTACCCACCCCTCTGAAAAAATGAGCATAACAAAGGCCACTAATATGTAGTTAAACCGTAAGCCTGGGTAAATAAGAATGTTTCTACCTGGACCCTAAAAACAGACAGTGATGGTGCCAGGCATGCTTCCCTGGGAGCTGCATTCCACAAACGGTGCCACCACTGAAAAGGCCTGTTCTTATGTTGCCTCAAAGAGGACGCATGAAGGAGGCCCTCAGATGATGAACGCAATGTCCATGTTGGTTGATGTGAGGAGAGTCCTGAACACATAAGGCTTTATAGATCAAAACCAGAAACTAATTGGTTTTAAAAATGGAATTCAAGTCAAAAACGACAAGAATCGCTTCAGAATATACATGGGGGAACCATGGAATGAGAGCTAACAAGATCAGGTTTGGTTAACCATGACCACCCCATCCCTGAAGCCTGCTGTCAGCCTTCTGGAGGCAGAGAGATGCAAGATTCTGTATCAACCTTTGCCAGCTTGGTGCTGGGGCTGATGGGACTTGTAGTCCAACAACAGAACAGAACAGAACAATATGCTGATGACAACGTAGTGTGCACACACTCAGAGGATGACCTCCAAACCGTCCTAAATATCTTTCCAGAAGCTTATGAAAAGCTTGGCCTATCACTCAACATCCAAAAATCCAAAGTGCTGCACCAACAAGTACAAAATAACCCCTCTGCAGCACCACAAATCTAACTCAATGGTGTAAAGTTGGAAAATGTTGATCACTTCTCCTACCTAGGCAGTTACCTTTCCACAAGGGCCAACGTTGATGCCGAAATCCAGCATCGCCTGAGCTCTGCGAGTGCAATTTTCTCACGATTGAAGTGCAGAGTGTTTGAGGACCAGGACATTTGCAGGGAAACCATAATGCTTGTTTACAAAGCTATTGTACTACCGACCCTACTGTATGCTTGTGAAACATGGACCACTTATAAGCGCCATCTCCAACTCCTTGAAAGATTCTATCAATGGTGTCTCCGAAAAATTTTACACATCACTTGGGAAGACAGGCGAACTAATATCAGTGTACTGGAAGAAGCAAAGATCACCAGTGTTGAAGCAATGATTCTCCAACATCAACTTCATTGAACTGGTCATGTTGTGCGGATGCCTGATGATCGTCTTCCAAAGCAACTACTCTATTCCAAACTTTAAAATGGAAAACGTAATGCTGGTGGTCAACAAAAGAGGTTTAAAGACTGTCTCAAGGCAAATCTAAAAAAAAGTAGTATAATCACTGACAACTGGGAAACACTGGCCTGCGAGCTCTCCAGTTGGAGAACAGCCTTTACCAAAGGTGTCATGGGCTTTGAAGACACTCGAACTCAGGACACAAGGGAGAAACATGCTAAGAGGAAGGCACGCTTGGCAAATCCATACTGTGATCAATTCCCAGCAACCTATGTTCCCACTGTGGAAGGACGTGTGGATCCAGAATTGGCCTCCACAGTCACTTACGGACTCACTGTTAAAACCATGTTTATGGAAGACAATCTTACTTGGCTATGAGTGATTGCCAAAGAAGAAGTCCAACAACATCTGGAAGGCACCGGTTGACAAAGGCTGCTCTATATGCTTTCTATGGTAGAAATGCCAGATTGGAAGGGACCTCAAGGATCATCTAGCCCAACCCCCTGCCCCTTCACTCTGACAACACCCCTGCTAGGTGGCTATTTAGAATAGACTGAAACAGCCCTGTAAGAGAATGGTACCATCACACTTGAATTGTTTGCAGGATCGTTTAAAATACAGTGGTACCTCGGGTTAAGAACTTAATTCGTTCTGGAGATCTGTTCTTAACCTGAAACTGTTCTTAACCTGAAGCACCACTTTAGCTAATGGGGCCTCCTGCTGCCGCCGCACCACCAGAGCACGATTTCTGTTCTCATCCTGAAGCAAAGTTCTTAACCCGAGGTACTAGTTCTGGGTTAGTGGAGTCTGTAACCTGAAGAGTATGTAACCTGAAGCGTCTGTAACCTGAGGTACCACTGTAAGGATATATCTTGAAACATGCTGTGGAAAGAACACAGACCTAGCAGACTTGGGTTTAGTTAATATATTCCAAGCAAAGCTGTGTGACCAAATCTGCGATAAGACAGATGACCTTGAGTGAGTTAGTCAACCTGGTTATCTGAAAGCCATCTACTTAAAAAAAAATCCCTCTTATCAACAAAGCGGAGGATTATAGTATCACCTTACAGGTAGAGGACACAACCTATGTCCTCTGGCACATCTAACATGTGTGACCATAATGATAGCCTAGGCATGTCACTCCGTTTGGGGGCCCATGATCCCTAGATGCTTTTAGAGGTCAGAAAGCTTTATGTGGGACAATCCTCCTAAATTTTCCGATGGGGTGGTGTGGGAAGAGACAGGGCCGGTGCATTATGATTCAGTTAGCTTCCAGTGCAATCCTAACCATGGTCTACTCAGAAGTAAGCCCTATTGAATTCAAGTGGGACTTACTCCTAGGTAAATGGGGTTAGGACTGCAAGCTTTTTTTAGCTACACTGCTAGAGCAATGCAGAACAGCATGCTTACTTGTGTCTTCAGTTTGATTTTTTGATTTTATTTTAAGTGTGTTTCCGTACCTTTTTTTCATGAGCCTATCTTTGCATGCAAATATAAGGAATGTGGAGAGAAATGGATGTTCCTGCTGTGCCTAAGTCTCTGGGTCACAGCAGGTTTTACAGGAAATGACCGTGACCTTGGAAATCGTTGCTGTAGCAGCCAGATGGCTTCTTCACCCAGTTCGCTGCTGATCTCTGTCTCAGTTTCTCCATTCTGTTATCAGGCAGAACAGAAGGTACACTGGGGTGGGTGGATTTGAGAGGGAGCGGAAACAATGCAAGTCAGCCCATATAACATTTAATGGGGAGGTGCATGCAGATGATCACGTGAAAACACTCTGGGATCTGCAGTTTGCTAAGGTGCATGCTTCCTGTTTCCATAAAATGTGCCACACCTTCAGATATAAAAGGAAAGCTGTGGTATAACTGCATGCTGTGAGATTTGTCTTTCCCAGTGCACTCAGCTGTTTTTCAGCAGGTGACTCTTGCACCTTAAGCAGGGAGACCTTTGGCTGAGAGAAGGAAAGAGTGAGAGTTCTCATGAGTCAGGGAAAGATGTCAAGCAAAGCCTTTGCTTCCAACTGACTATATTCAGGCTCTGGGTACGGATGGGGGAGAAACTCGATTCAGTTTGCATTCAAATGCAAACCTACAAATTTTGCACATTCCAAAACAACATGTGGACCAAAAGCACAGACCATCCTCCGAAATTTGCATTTCTCCAAATTCTGCAGTGCACCTGCTCAGCCAAGTAATGGGTACGAAAAGGCATAATATACTGGGGGCAAATTGTCCACAAAAACACATGTTACTGAAAATGACATGTGGAAATGCATCATTATATTAGGGAGAATTTGTCTGCAAAAATATTTGGCAAGACTGCATACGATCAGGTATATTAGATATTCACACTAAAATGCTTATTGATTTACATGAGGAAATATTCTGGGGGGGGTGGCAAACTGACGTGAAAATGTAAAGAAGTGAACTTAAGAGATGGAAAATGGGGGGGGGGGGAATGGAGAGAAACCGAAATGGATGGATTCACCCATCCATACATCAGGGTACACTCAAACATAACCCACATTAACAGAAGCCTGTTCAGTACAGTGTTGACTCCATGGGAGAGAATGTGCTTTGTGTGCAAAGGGTTCCATGTTCAGTCTTTAGCATCTGCAGGTAGGGCTCTGAAAGGATTCATTTTGCCTGAGTCTTTGGAGACTCTGGAGAGCTGGTCTCACTTGGTATAAGAGAATGTTCTGTGTTGCTCTGTTTATTTTTTCATAGAAAATCCAGTAAGTTAATAAACCAGTGGTGACCAGTAGGACAGAAGGCCAGGAGGCCAACACTAGGTGGAGCCAGACAGGCTGATTCACCCCCTGGACTAGTTTTAAGACAGGTGGGGGCAGGCTCAGTTTGCTACTGAAATACAGTAGAGCCTGTTGTTGTTGTTCAGTCATTTAGTCGTGTCTGACTCTTCGTGACCGCATGGACCAGAGCACGCCAGGCACTCCTGTCTTCCACTGCCTCCCGCAGTTTGGTCAAACTCATGTTGGTAACACTGTCCAACCATCTCATCCTCTGTCGTCCCCTTCTCCTTGTGCCCTCCATCTTTCCCAACATCAGGGTCTTTTCCAGGGAGTCTTCTCTTCTCATGAGGTGGGCAAAGTATTGGAGCCTCAACTTCAGGATCTGTCCTTCCAGTGAGCACTCAGGGCTGATTTCCTTCAGAATGGATAGGTTTGATCTTCTTGCAGTCCATGGGACTCTCAAGAGTCTCCTCCAGCACCATAATTCAAAAGCATCAATTCTTTGGCGATCAGCCTTCTTTATGGTCCAGCTCTCACTTCCATACATCACTACTGGGAAAACCATAGCTTTAACTATACGGGCCTTTGTTGACAAGGTGATGTCTCTGAGCAGGAACCGGCAAGCCACTCCAGTATCCCTGCCAAGAAAACTCCATGGACAAAGACAACAGGCATATAAAAGTTATGACGCTGGAAGATGAGCCCCTCAGGTCGGAAGGTGTCCAACATGCTACTGAGGACAAGTACAAGTAGATTCAGAGCTGATGAAGCGGCTGGGCCAAAGCCGAAAGGTTGCTCAGTTGTGGATATGCCTGGAAGCGAAAGGCAAGTCCAATGCTGTCCAAGCAGAGCCTGTTGCCAACAACCAATTTGCACTTGCTGAATGATTTGCTTGTGATATCAATTCCCCATCTGGAAGCCTCAGATATATTCACTGGTCGCATATAACTTTTTACAGGATCTCCTTGAGTTTTATTGTTGACTTCCCAGTCTCAAGCATCAAATAACAGCAGCACTGATAACTGAGAGGTTTAAGTGGCAGCCTGCGCATTCTTACGACCATTTCATAGCATCTTTACTGCCCTATAAAAATCTTATCCTCCCGTGGAGCACCGAGAACGGAATGGTGCTGTTTGAATGGCACATGCTTAGAAACTGAATCTAAAGGAAACGAGGGCTGGGCTGGTGTGCTGAGCACCTGAACTCTGACCAAATAGGGCCTGGATTGGCTCCACTTGGCTGCTGCGACTGACATCTGACAGTAAGCTCCATGGGTCTAAGTGGGATTACTTCTGAGTAGATATGGATAAAAGTCAGTTGCCTTAGGGCAATCCTCTGTTTAGAGCTGGGGCATAGCATGGGGGTGTCAGAGGGGCTGTTGTCCAGGGCGGGGTTTTTTGAGGGGACACGAAGCAGGGCCCCCCATGCTGGCACCCCCAGTGTGACCCAGCCTGGCTCTCCTCTCCAGGTGTTCATACTTGCCAATTGCATGTCAGCTGGCTGGACTTTCTCCTGCACAGGTGGGAACTGTGCACCCTTCATTCCCCACACTGGGATGACTGCCATTCAAACCATGATTTGGCTTCTGACCAAACTGCGATCTCTCTCTGCCTGTGCTCCAAAATAATAATAATAATAATAATAATAATAATAATAATAATAATAATAATAATATATTTATACCCCGCCCTTCCTAGTTCAGAAACCGGGCTCAGGGTGGCTAACAACAAATTTAAAACACTTAATTGATGCAACAAAAAACAGCATAAAATACAGTATAAAACGTGAATAACAATAAATTGAGAATTCAAAAATCAATTTAGGGGGGAAATCCATCCAATAAACATTAGATGATCACCAGGGCTAGCTGGCTAAATTAGTCCTATTTGGGCCAGCGAGGAGACCAGGGGAGAATTAGCTGTGGGATCCCAGAGCATGTAATCTTCATAAAAAGGGGAGGGGGAGGGAAGGAAGGGGAATAAAAGATCAGGCTAAGTTCAAATTGAAAGCCAGGTGGAATAGCTCTGTCTTACAGGCCCTGTGGAACGAGGTTAAATCCTGAAGGGCCCTGGTCTCATGGGACAGAGCATTCCACCAGGTCGGAGCCATCACTGAGAAGGCTCTGGCCCTGGTGGAGGATAATCTGACTTCCTTAGGGCCTGGGACCTCTAAACTATGATTAAATATTTAAACTATGATTAAATATTTAAACTATGTTTAAATAATATTAATCACGTCATTCTTTCTTTAGATGTTTATATGCAGCTCTTTGCACAAACCACAGTGAGGTTGACAACAAGATCAATCCATAAAACAAGGCAATCCATAAAAATAATGATTTATTTCATAAAATGTACATAAGTTCTTGATTGTAAAAAAACACACACCCAATAACCTCAAAGCAGTTTGCAGCCATTAGAATTATTGCGTTGAACAGTGACACCAACCTTAATAAATATCTTCAATGCAACTAGATGAAAGTCTCAACGCTTTGCCTTTATGACATGATCTGTAGTGGATATTCCCCCCCCCCCCCAGCACTGCAAATGGGCAGAAAGGCACATTGGGAGTCTTCTGCCCCATTCCCCTCCATCTTATCAAGGTGATCATCTGCCCTTTGATCCTTTGTCAACAGTGCAAAGAAAGTCAAAAAGAGCAGCCACCGCCCTTTTCCCAGCACCCCCTCTCCCCACGCAGTCATTGGCAACTCATAAAACATTTACAAAACCCGTCATAAACAGGGCTGATAAGGAAGCAAGACTCTGGAGTCAGCAGCTTCTCAGAAAAGGACCTTCCTATCACTCCAAGGTTCCTCTATTTAAACAGCAAACATAACCCCACCAACTTCACCCCTGCCATAAAATCTTTGAGCTAGAATTTTCACCAGCCTCTGTGATTACCTGCTCGGTTTGGAATGCATCCACCTGATCAGCATTCATCCTCACTTTGCAGAGAAGAGAGAACAGCCTTCTCTGGGAAATGCAGTCCAGTCCGAGGCTGGTTTAAAGGAGAATAGGGGCCTTGACGTTGCCCATCAGTAGTGACCACATAAGCAGGTACACAGTGGCTGCTATGGGCTCACAGTCGTCCCCGCTATGGGGAGATGCCTTGTATTTCTGTTTAAGCTATAGTGATTTCCCCACTGAATTCACATCTGTCCATATAAATGAACAAACAGCAGATTTTATGTAAATCTCTGCCTTCTTTTGACTGATGCAGAAGTCGTCACCCTAATCCATCCACCTTTCCAAGCGATGCCCTGTAGCTCTAACCCAGAATAATGGGCAGGAGGTGCATTCTGCCACAGTCTAATGACTTACGAGGCAATATGGTCCCTGCTGAAATGCATTGGCCACCTCTTTTAATATGTGAGGCATACCTGAGAGAGTATCCATTACAGTGGTACCTTGGGTTAAGACCTTAATTCGTTCTGGAGGTCCATTCTTAATCTGAAACTGTTCTTAACTTGAAGCACCACTTTAGCTAATGGGGCCTCCCGCTGCCACCGTGCCGCCGGAGCACAATTTCTGTTCTCATCCAGAAGCAAAGTTCTTAACCCAAGGTAAAATTTCTGGGTTAGCGGAGTCTGTAACCTGAAGCATCTGTAACCTGAAGCATCTGTAACCTGAGGTACCACTGTATTGGGAAGGAACCCTGGGCAGAAACCAGCCCTCCTTTTGATTTTGCCTAGACCCCATTAATGGGCCAATCCCTCCATTCCAAGGCTCTTGTCGCCTTCAAGGTTGCCATCTTCCTCTTTATTCGATATTTTTGGTGGTGCCGTTCCTTTGTCAATGGCACCTAGCTGCAATAGCTATGTTCTACCTCCACTGTCAGGTGCATCATGCCTCTAATATTAATTGCTGGTATCTGCAGGTGTGCAGAGTTCTGTTGGGCTCATGTCCTGTTTGCAAGTTTCCAACAGGCATCTTGTTAGCCATTGAGAGATCAAGAATGTTGGACTAGATGGACTGTTGTCCTGATCAGGCAGGCTCATCTTATACTCTTATGTCCCTATGAATTCTGTGTTTTAAATCCCAATGTGCCTTCCTCTGCATACTTTCATCCTTGGCAAAACAATGCCACTCTTGCCCTTCCTTCCTCTCCTGTCTTTTGCCTGCCTAGATTAAATGTTGGAATAGACATGGATTGGAGTGAATGGGGAGGGGTACTACCTCTGGTGGGGAACAGATTGTGCTCCTCCCGGGGTATTTTGTCCACCTTTGGTCCCCACCCTGCACTGAGCTCTCACCTGTGGCTCCTAGAAGCTGTCAGCAGGTGACAGCGGCCACACCTAGGGAATAGCTTTGACTGGCCAGCTAAACCAGGTGAGAGTAACCGATGGGTCTCAAACCCTCAGTGAGTTAGGGACTTCCTCTGCATGCAAAGACAGGCGGTTCTCAACCTGTGGGTCCACAGATGTTGTTGGACTACAACTCCCATTATCCCTGACCACTGGTCATTCTGGCTAGGAACGATGGGAGTTGTAGTCCAACAACATCTGGGGACCCACAGGTTGAGAAACACTGCTCTAGAGCAGGCTTCCTCAACCTTGGCCCTCCAGATGTTTTTGGCCTACAACTCCCATGATCCCTAGCTAGCAGGACCAGTGGTCAAGGATGTTGGGAATTGTAGTCTCAAAACATCTGGAGGGCTGAGGTTGAGGAAGCCTGCTCTAGAGGACTGAGTGGATGAGACCGATAGTGGGTCCAACGGTCAAGAAGGTGGTTTCTGCACCTGCTGTAGAGGGAAATGAGAAGCAGATGGGGTTCATGAACCTGGGAAGGTAGCACATCTAGGAGGTGGAAAACTCTGATCCTAAACTTCCACTGCATTGCAGGACAGCTTTGGGAGAAGAAAAGGCTACGGAGTAAGCCCTACACAAATCCAGAGTGGAATCCCAAAGATGGTTGGATGGTGCCTTGTGCCTCCTTCTGGCAACTCCTGCAGCCAAGATGGTGCCAAACATATTGCTCTGCTTTCCTTTGCACCACACCAGCAAGGCCAATATGGGGGTCTTGTCATATGGGCAGCCCAGGGCCTCCATACATTACCATTATTATTATTTGATTACAAGGACTGTATAGTCCATATAGCTATATACTGCCTACATTGAATGGCAATAGGTCTCCAGGGTTCTGCCCCCTCTTGTCCTAGCTTAGAGATGCCAGCGACTGAACCTGAAACCCTTTGCCCTGTTCTTTAGGCTGGTTAGCCCACCTCTGTCCTCAGAGCACCCCTGGCATCATTTTACAACAGGATAACTCACAAGGTTCCTCCTTGTCCCCTGTCAACCTTTCCAATTTCCTGGTGTAGATAAAAGCTTGGCTTGTGCTAGGGCTTTTTCCTAAGAGCGCCAAGGAAGCAGGCTGAGCATATCGCAGAATTCTGGACAACAGCCCATTTGACTGCCTTTCAGCACACAATCCAAACACCACCCAAGGCTGTGCTGACTGCAATAAACCCTCCAAGGGCTGCAGACACAGGTCAGAGAGCTCAACGTGTCCAGCTCTGCTGCAGTAATCATTAACAAGGCAGTGGCAAAAGTCTCTGCACCTCTCCCTCCCCTTTATCAATAGTAAGGAGAGTTTCCCGGCCACCTCCATCCCCTGCACATATCTCTCCATCACAGAAGAAAGGAGAGTGAGCTGTTTAATGCTTTGAGGGTTTACAGAAGCAGTTTGCTTGACTAAGCCATACATTAGTCAAAAAAACGTTTTGAATGCGTTATAATCATGCAACACCAGAAGGCGCCGGAGAGCAAATAATTTCTGATGCGATTTTTACACAGTGTTTTTTCCTTTTGTTATCATGATTTAATTTCTGCCTTATTTATAGAGTTTCCCCACTCCCCCTGTGTGTAGGTCCACCCTTAGTCTGAGATAACCACTGCACCTTCCCAGCATTTACTATGGGCACTGTCCACCAGGCAGTAGAGAAAGGTCTTAACTCGCTGCAGAGTTAACAAAGGTGAAGACAGAGCACAGCCATTGTGGCTAGCTTGCCTGTTTCAGTCGTCTTTTCCCCTGCATGCAATATTTACTGTGGTGCAGTTTGGGGGACAACAGACTCTGAACCAGAAATGGTTCTCTGCTCCCCTCTCCCTTGAGATGATGATACATATAACTTCACTTACTTCAAAATGTGGTAAGCCTGTCTTGGAGTGTTGGCAGGGGTGTGTGGCTTCCTGCTCTTTCTGTTGAGTGGGACCATGAACGCTTGCCTCAAATTCTTACCCAAACAGCACCACTGTATACTTGTTTGGGAGCAAACCATCGTTTCTTCACAAGCCAGGATCCCAAGCCACTGTGGTTTTGTACATTGCAGTATGTCAATACAACACTTTAATATAATATATAGTCAGCTATCAGATCTAGAGAATCGTTTTTTTTAGCCACTCATGTTATCTCCCTTCTTAGTCTTGCCTTTGCTAGTATTCTGCTTGAAATTTGCTAGTATTCTGTTATTCCACAGTGGGTCGTACTCACAAAAAATCCGGACCATCCTATCCATAATTTTCTTTCATTCTAGTTTCATTATGTTTTTATCACACAATGCAAATAGTAATAAAGTATAATAATTGGGCTAATTGGACTGCTCCTCTCTGAAGCTCTTCAGGAGCTGCTATTTGAGCAATAAACTACTGCATTATGTATATTCATACATAATAAACCACTTAAGACAATAATAAGAAGTCATAAAATAAAGCTTGTGTTGCAGGCGACAAATACAAATACTTTCAAGGGGAGATTAAGTGTTGATCTATGATATAATACTGTGAGCGCCCTTGTTATGAAGAGGAAAGGCTGAGAGGCGGAAGGAAGGAACCATGATGAAAAAATGAATCTCATATTCATGTGGTTGTGGGTTCGAGCCCCGCATTGGGCAAAGATGCCTGCATTGCAGGGGGTTGGACTAGATGACCCTCATGGTCCCTTCCAACTCTACAATTCTATGATTCTCTGAACTACAGCTCCCAACACCCCTGGACATTGGCCATGCTTGCTAGGGCAGGTGGGAGTTGCAGTATGGCAATATCTGGAGGGCACCTGAGATGCATGTTGTATCCCAGGCCCCTGCCCTGATTATATTCAAATCCCTTCCTCACTGAAACAATTGTTGTTGTTGTTGTTTAGTCGTTTAGTTGTGTCCGACTCTTCGTGACCCCATGGACCAGAGCACGCCAGGCACTTCTGTCTTCCACTGCCTCCCGCAGTTTGGTCAGACTCATGCTGGTAGCTTCGAGAACCCTATCCAACTATCTCATCCTCTGTCGTCCCCTTCTCCTTGTGCCCTCAGTCTTTCCCAACATCAGGGTCTTTTCCAGGGAGTCTTCTCTTCTCATGAGGTGGCCAAAGTATTGGAGCCTCAGCTTCATGATCTGTCCTTCCAGTGAGCACCCAGGGCTGATTTCCTTCAGAATGGAGATGGAGAGGTTTGATGTTCTTGCAGTCCATGGGACTCTCAAGAGTCTCCTCCAGCACCAACTGAAACAATAAGGCACCCTATATTGGGGAGGGATGAGCGGCAGCACAGCCTTGTCCCATAGGGGCTGGGATTTCTCATGCGATCTTTACAGCTCAAGAAGAAACCTCAGTACTGCAGACTCCCAGCTGTGAAGGGGATGAGACAAGTTCTCACAGGATCAAGCTCACAATGGCTACGAGACATGAAGACTATTGGCTGCCTCCTGGAGTCAAGACACGGTTGATACTATTATGAATGGGAGAGAGGTATTGCACTTCTGCCCTGTATGTGAGCATCCTCAAGACATCTGCTTGGCCAAATTCATGGAGGATAAAGCTATCAGTGACTACTACTAGCTACTGCTACCCTTCACAATAATGCTTCTGAAGGCCAGTTTCTGGAGACCATGGGGATGGAGGGAGATGTCTCTTGTGCTCATGTCCTCCTTGAGGGTTTCCACAGGCATCTAGCTGGCCACTGTGAGAAGAGGATGCTTAGCTAGATGGGCCACTGGCCTGATCCTGCAGGCACTTCTTGGCTTCTTACTACACAACCAGGTTGCCCAAACCTGCAGGCTTCCCTTTGAACCATTTCCCAGTGACCCTGGATGGTCCAAGGGTGCGTTTTAGGCAAGGTAGGGACGGGGGGAGGTGTCAACAAACCATGTTTCCTCTTAAAATGGGGATTTAAAAAAAAAGAGAGAGGGAGGGCAAACTTGAACTCCATCCCCGGCGCCTTTCAGTCTGAGTTTTACTATAAGTTTATCTCGTACCTTCACTTGGCAGTTTGGAAACATTACAGTGGTGAGATAAACAGGTATGAGTCAGCACTCAAAGGCTCCTTATCTCACCTTCAAGTGCCAATAAAAAGGCCATAATTTTAAAAATGGCATATTTATATATTTATATTGTGCATGCAGATGAAGGGGAGTTTACATTAGTCAACCGTTTAGTGGCACGTACTCTGGGGTGCCGCCCACTTTCAGTTTACATGACCTCAACCGAAGACGCTGGGGCTTCGGTTTCCACTGTCAGCGGAAAGAGGTAAATATTAGCAGCCTCATTTCGTTTTCCAGCCTCAGAGGTACTTTGGCCACACCTGCTAACCTTTTCGCAGGAGATAATATAGAGAAATGCTTTCTAAAATCTCCAGGGCTTGTTTCAGAGTCTGAACAGGGTGGGCACTGCATTGATTTTTTTTCATTTATATCTCACCGTATCTCCAAGGAGCTCAAGGTAGAGTACATGGTTCTCCCTTTCCACAATTAATCCTCACAACAACCCTGTGAGGTAGGTTCGGCCGACAGGCAGGGACTGGCCCAAGATCACCCAGTTGCCTTCATGGCCAAGTGGAGATTCGAACCCTGGTCTCCCAGGTCCTAGTCCAACCCAGGCTTCCTCAACCTCGGCCCTCCAGATGTTTTGAGACTACAATTCCCATCATCCCTGACCACTGGTCATGCTAGCTAGGGATCATGGGAAACATCTGGAGGGCCGAGGTTGAGGAAGCCTGCTCTAACCACTACACGACACTGATTTCACACCACCGTGGGCATAGCTTCCTATGGTGAGCTGGTTGTGGCCAGTTTACCTGGCTGTGCTGGCAGCACTGCAAGCAGCTCCGAGGGCTCATACAGACTTCCTTTTGTGCCATGTTTCTAGACACAGGTCCATGTTTTAAAGCTCTGTGTCCAAGCATTTCTTTTGTAACCCGAAGCCTTCCTTGTGAAAACCCACTCTTTACTGCTGAATTGAAGCAAACAGCAAGCTGCAGAAAACCCCAATTGCCATTTGTTCCAGTTCTGCATTAAAGAGCGGGTTTTCCTGGGGAAATCAGCCATGGGTGGCTGGGTGGCGGGGAGTGCTCAGGCCCTGAACTTTCAGGCCAAAAGGTAAGTGTGGATGAGCTAACCTTTACTTTCCCACAGTGTCCTGTGGAAGGATGCAACCCTTTAGGACTTAGGGCCGCTTTAAACACAGCACTGTTCTGCTGTTGTTCAGATGTCTCTCTGACTGGGGGCCCACCTCTCTTCACATTATTGTCAGGCACCCAAAGTTTGCTTCACTTTGTGCATAGCTTGCCAAGAGCCAACAGGTTGAAGTCTGCATGATGCAGCCAAATATGTGCATGCCCACAAAGCTTTTTCCTGTCCAACAAGCCCTCCTTTAAAAATGTGTGTCAGCTACCATCCATCCCAGGGTGGATCTAGACACAAGAAAAACAACAACAACACTATAAATAAGTCAGAAATTAGATCGTTATAACCAAAGGGGGAAAATCTCTATGGGAAATCGTGTTTTAAAATTTCCTGCTCTCTGGTGCCATCTGGTGTTGCATGTTTACAGCACATTCAAATCACCGTATCTTTACTAATGTGGTAAATGTAGCTCACAGTGGTCGAGCAGATGTGTTACAAGCAAAAGGTCCTGAGTTCAATCCCTTACATCTTTAGGTAGGACTTGGGGATGGAAGGACTCATATCTGAAATCCTGGAGGTGTGTGGGCAGTTAGATGGACCAATGGTTTGGCTCAGGATAAAGCAGCTTCTTTTGTTTCTAAGAGCACATTCTTACGAGATTGCATATTCATTTTTCAGTGAATAAGGATAACGAAGTGGGTTATATTCAACCATGTTAGACTCAGAATAACCTCCCTGGAATATAAGTGAGTCATGCCCATTAATTTCCATTGGTTTAACGTCAGGTGTTCATGGAAGGGAAGAGCTGATCTTTTCTTGTTTTGAGGTTATAATTGTTCAGGTGAATGAATGTGTGTTGCAATAGTTACCATGTGTCTCATGTAATGTAAGGGCTAGGACACAGAGGGTATTATTTGCAAGGAGCAGTGATTTTTTTCTAAAAAAAAATGTTTAGGAGTACTCTGATTTTGACTAAAGAAAGTCACCATTTTATAGTTCAAATCAGGAAAAATAAATACCGTAAATGGACAAAATTACAAAGATTCACAAAATGTTTAGGGGTATGCGTACCCAGAGCCATAGCTAGGTGATCTTGTGCCTCTTGCAGAACTGTCCAGATTGCGCCCCCTAGCCACGGAAAAATAAGCACTTCTTTCCGCCTCTCCTCCAACCCATTCAATTCACCCTCTATTTAAAAACATTTCTTATGAGGCAATAATTGATATTTATATTTATGGACATATTTTTAGCTGATTTTGCACGCACACCCAATGGCCTGTGCCCCTGGTGGGGGCCAACCTCACCACCCCCTAGCTACGGCCCTGTGCGTCCCACTGCGTCCCCCCAGAAAAAAGCACTGGAAAGGAGAATTTCCAAGCAGAAAAGGAAGGCTTAACCAGTTATTTTTTCTAGAAAAAGGGGTGCCGAAACTCACCACGAACACCTCCCTTGTTCTCTTATAATGGCAAAGTGCCCACCTGAAAGGTGCCAAAACTGAGTTCCAGCAAGTTCCAGCTGGGGGGAAAAAAAGCCCTGAGCTTACCCCTTTCTTTGCCTGCCTGCCATTCTTCCCTGCTAATGATCTCAGTTAATTTTAAAAAGAAAAATCCCCATAAACAGGGCTCTGGAAGGGAAAGAGATCTCGGCTGGGAAGAAAGTGGAGCATTTAGCAGACCAGAATCAGCATGGTTGGAAATATATCTAAGGAGTTAATCTCTCCTGTCTTCCGCTAGTCCTCCACACCCTCATATTCTCAGATGACCTGTATATTGAACATGCAGTCTGATTTGTTCGTGGGGTGGTTAGATAATGTTGCACAAGGCAAATGTCATCCCAGGCTTTCCCACATTGACCAATGCATTTTCCCATCACTTGCCTCATTGCAAAAAGTCCCTTTCTTTAAGGTAAGTGGATTTGTTCTGCAAGAGCTCCAAATGCAACGTCAATTGTGCAACCTGACTTTGCGCAATTCAGGTGACTGAATCCCATTCCCAAAATAGCTACAGTCTGGAGGCCCTTAGACTCATGAGTGAAAAATGCAGGAATTGATGTCGTAGTAACTAAATTAAAATCCACCAGGGGGCAATATTGGACTACCCAGAAACTTATTTAGTTCTTAGAGCTGGAAAACTCTGTTCTTGTATTACTTTGCATGGATATAAAAGAGTGAGATGAACGAGAAGAAAACCTTACAAAGAACTTCAACAGTGATACATTCACTGGTCTGTCTTTATTGCTTCTCTGGTCCAGCTTTAAGCTTTAAGTCTGGTCAGTTTCTGTATGCAGATTGGGGTGGGAATCTTGTCCTTCACTCAAGTCAGTAAAGTGCAGGGGTCAGCAAACTTTTCCAGCAGGGGGCCAGTCCACTGTCCCTCAGACCTTGTGGGGGGCCAGACTATATTTTGGAGGGGGGAAATGAACAAATTCCTATGCTCCACAAATAACCCAGAGATGCATTTTAAATAAAAGCATACATTCTACTCATGTAAAAACACCAGGCAGGCCCCACAAATAGCCCAGAGATGCATTTTAAATAAAAGGACACATTCTACTCATGTAAAAACACGCTGATTCCCTGACTGTCTGCGGGCCGGATTTAGAAGGTGATTGGGCCGGATCTGGCCCATGGGCCTTAGTTTGCCTACACATGGTAAAGTGCCTCCTAGCAGTGCAATTTTTCTGGAAAAAGAGGTGTCAGAACTCACCATGAACACCTCCCTTGTTCTCTAAGAATAGCAATGGCACCCGCTTGAGAGGTGCCGGAACGGAGTTTCTGTGAGTTCCCTCTAGGGAAAAAGCCCTGCTCCCTGGTATGAAAGTTTTTATTATTATTAACACTTGGAGGGAAAAACACAGAAAAATCAGTATACAAAAGTATAACATCAAGTACCAAGCATTTTTTTTAACATAAAAAACTAACAGCTAGCCTTGTCTCCCAAAGATGTTGGGTGTGAAATGCCAACATTTGAAATACAGTGGCACCTTGGTTCTCGAACATAATCCGTTCTGGAAGTCCATTCGACTTCCAAAACATTCGAAAACCAAGGTGCAGCTTCGAATTGGTGCAGGTGTCCCAGAAACAATAGCCAACAGCTGCATGGGATGTTCGGCTTCCAGAAAACGTTTGAAAACCGGAACACATACTTCTGGGTTGTCGGTATTCAGGAGCTGAAATGTTTGAGTACCAAGGTGTTCGAGAACCAAGGTTGCACTGCATACTCCAGTCCAATTTCCCCTTCCCCTTTCAATAACAGAACGACACACCCCTTCCCAACCTTCTGTACTTCAGAAGTTAATACCATGCTGACACAAGAATGTAAGAACATAAGAGCCTGCTGGATCAGGCCAATGCTCCAACTAGCCAAGCACCCTGTTTTCATAGTGACCTCTCAGTTGCTGGTAGGAAACCTTCAAGCTGAACCAAAGAACAACAACCCTCGGACTTCCGGTACTTTCTGCCTTAAATTGATACAGCTCCCATGCTAGTGGAGATTGTTTGTGGAGGAAAACAAGGATGATTTGGGAGTAATTGTCCTTGCAAGCTTCCCCCAGGGCCCAGGGGGAGTAAGCTTCACTCGCAGATCGTCTTGATAACTGGCTCCCACCAGCATGGAGACACTGCATGGAAAAGTGCTCCACATATTGGTAACCCCCCAACGCAGCCATTAAGAACAGAGGTTCTTCTGTATATTAGGATGAAATTGTCTCTAATTTACAGTCGTGTGCAGGATGAAGGGGACAAGATTATAAACTGCCAAGTGAATCAGCTACTGGGTTGCAACGTTTCAAACTGGAATGAAGATCTCCTTCTTTGAAGAATATGGTATGTCAGGGGGAAGGAGAGCTTTTACCCTTTTTTATTAATACGATATTTGCTATATAAATGATTTGGCAAACCTCTCCCTAAATGATAACATCTGATAAAAGCAAAAAGAGAAAAAGAAGACAGAATTATATTTATGGATTAAAAGGAAAATTGAACTGTGTGAGAACATTGGAATGACTTAAAGCATCTAACTTCCATCAGACGGTAATTTGGACTATGGTCTTTGATCTGCAGCAGCTAGAGATAAGAATTTGAGGAGAGGGAGAACTGGAATCTCACCCAGAGCTATGGCAGGACGCCAGATTACTCCCATATTCAGATATAAACAACAAAGATGGCGTAATGACGCAGCTTGAATTTCAACAGAAGAAGAGAAAGACTGGAAAAGTGGAGCAGAGATGTCGTGTAAGACATGATTAGAACAACGAAGAAACAAATGAGAAAATAAACATATCACACAGGGAATTTACAGGAAAACAGAATTCTTTTTGCAGAAAAACTTTTGTTGCTAAATATCTCAGCATGAATGGAGGTCAGAAGATCAGTAGCTGTTGATAAGGGACTAAGATCAGGACTGAATGCAATTGGATTAACTAAGAAATAAGACCTTTGCACCCTGAAACCCAGCACATGGGAAGTCACTCAAAATGTATAATTGGCTGTATAATTTATTTATATTTGGATGGGAATTGTAATTTGATATTGATAAAATGTGGTTGTCATTGGATTTTAATAATTGAAAATTAATAAAAATCATGTACACAAAAGAACAAAGAACAAAGAACAACAGCCCTCTCCCCTCCTGTGGTTTCCAGCAACTGGTATTCAGGAACATTCACTGTCTCTTACTGTGGAAGCAGAGCAGAGCTATCATGGCTAGCAGCCACAGATAGCCCTCTCCTCCATGAATTTGTCCAATTCTCTTTTAAAGCCATCTAAGTTGGTCGCCATCACTACCTCCTGTACAAGTGAATTCTACAGTTTAACTATGCCCTGCATGAATCCATAGAATCCATAGAATTCATAGAATTCTAGAACGGGAAGGGACCATAGCGTCCAACTCCCTGCAATGCAGGAATCTTTCACTCAATGTGGATCTTGAACCCAGGACCCTGAAATTAAGATTCTCAAGCTCTGCCTACTGAGCTGCTGAAGCACTTTCTTTTATCTGTCCTGACTGTTCCAGGAATCAGCTTCACTGGATGTCCACAAATTATGCAGTTAGAAGGCTGAAATGTTTCATAACTGGCATGATGCTTCTCTGCGAGTTTGAAAGAGTGGCGCCTGGCAGGCATTGGCACTGAGCAACCTTGGAGCCCCTTGTGCAAGATTTGCTCTCTTCTCATCGGGCTACTTTCGCTTACAAGGTGTTATGTACTGAGTTGAATAGGATCCAAACTGCAGCAGTCTGATTGGTCCTAGAACAATAGGATCCAAAAGGCAGCAGTCTGATTGGTCCTAGAACAATAGGATTCAGAATGCAGCAGTCTGATTGGTCCTAGAACAATGCAGCAGTATGATTGGTTGGCAGGAACTACCCAATCATGCTCCAGATAGAAGTGAATCCACAACCTGATTGGCTTACAGTAGAATTCCAGAATTAGCCAATCATGTGCAGCCCATTGTGTAAATAATGTATATAAAGCAGATACTTTGAGGGGACATTCATTCATTCGTCCTCACCACTATGAGCTGAATAAAGAGCATGAAATCACTTTGCGACTCTGAGTATATTTCACAAGGAAACTGATGGCTGGTGAGCCTGAGCCTTGTCTTCTGAAGCTGAGTCATTTTGCAAGACTGAGAAGCATTCGAAAGCTTCCATGAGAGGTCTTTGTGCCAGATCATACATCATGGGCAGATGAGAGCTGGGGGAAGACTAGCTATCACTCATTCTTTCTTACTGGAAGAGTATATGTTGAAATAATGTAAACCACAGCTTTATCTAAGGTCTGCAGCTCGGGCCAAGCTAGACATTGCACGGCAAGTGTTTGCAACAGAATGACCCCAGTTTTAAAACATGAAGGAGGCTGCAAGTTTAGACACACAGGAAGAATCTGCCTTCTACCAGTATGAACTATTCCTTCATTCATTGCACTACTGTTTATTCCAGCTGTCAGTGGCTCCCCAGCTGAGTTTTTACACATCGCCGGGCTTTCTGAGGGAACTTCCAGACTGTCACTATTTGGGGGTGGGGGGTGGGGACTCAATCCTAGATCAGGAAATTCAAGTTGTGCAATTTAAGTTGAGTTAGTGCTTTCCTGTACAAACCCATTTTCCCCTCCAAAAATCAGAGCTTTTGCAATAAAGAAATTGATGGAAAGTCCCAGAAAGCTCTGGAAAGTCTTAGTTAACATTTGCTTGATGGTAAAGGTAAAGAACCCCTGGACGGTTAAGTCCGGTCAAAGGTGACTATGGGGTTGCGGTGCTCATCTTGCTTTCAGGCGAGGGAGCCGGAGTTTGTCCAAAGACAGCTTTCTGGGTCATGTGGCCAGCACGACTAAACCGCTTCTGGTGCAACAGGACACCGTAATGGAAACCAGAGCACACAGGAGCTCACTCCATTGTGGGGATTCGAACCGCCAACCTTCCAATCAGCAAGCCCAAGAGGCTCAGTGGCTTAGACCACAGTGCCACTTGTCTAACCTCCCCACGAACAAATCAGAACAAATCGTCATCTAGCCTTCCCTGCAAACTTTGAATGCGAATGAATGCGAAACAAGCAGGCCATCTAGAAGGAAGGATGGAGGGATCCGCCTTCAAATACTATACATTTCTCACTAGATGAGCTGGAAGGTGGTCTTGTCCCCCCACTCCTCTGCTCCATGTATGCAATCCAGCTCTATAGAGCATCCCCCAAAGAGAGCTGCCTTGCTTGAAGACTTTCAGCCAAGGACAGCTCACCACGCCTCCAGTAACAGGTTCCATTGTGGAGCTGCTCTTACCATCAGAGATAATCTGCTGGAGCACTGCTGGTCACCTCCCAAGCTGAAGGTGATATAAAAAGGTAAAGGGACCCCTGACCATTAGGTCCAGTTGTGATGGACTCTGGGGGTTGCGGCGCTCATCTCGCTTTATTGGCCGAGGGAGCCGGCGTACAGCTTCTGGGTCAATGGGCCAGCATGACAAAGCCGCTTCTGGTGAACCAGAGCAGTGCACAGAAACGCCGTTTACCTTCCCGCCGGAGCGGTACCTATTTATCTACTTGCACTTTGATGTGCTTTCGAACTGCTAGGTTGGCAGGAGCAGGGACCGAGCAACGGGAGCTCACCCCGTCGCGGGGATTCGAACTGCCGACCTTCTGATCAGCAAGTCCTAGGCTCTGTGGTTTAACCCGTGAAGGTGATAGAGTCGTCCTTAGAAAGAGGCGAAGGACACTCAGCTCCCCAACTGAGTGAGCCCCAGGACTCTTGAGAAGATAGATCAAGATGAGGCATGGTGTAGCAGTTAGAGTTGGTCTAACATATATTTTAAACACACCCAATACATGTCTAAAACACACGACTTCCCCCTCAAGAATGTTGGGGACTGTTGTGTCACTGTTATCACAGAGCCGCAATTCCCAGCTACCTTTAAAAAAAACAACTACAGTTCCCATGATTCTTTCAGGAAAGCCATCTGAGTGAAACATGCATTGAATGTGTTTTCAATTCATGGGCGGGTGTGCCCTAAGACCTGGGAGACCAGGGTTCAAATCCCTCACCAGCCCTGAAGCTCACTTAGAGCCAGTCGCTGCCTCTCAGCCTGACAGGGTTGTCGTGAGGATAAAATGGGGAGCTAGAGAACCATCTGTGTCACCTTGAGCTCCTTGGAAGAAGGGTGAAATATAAATGTGAAAATGAAATGAAAATGTTTGCTCTCCTTGAACCCTTTCAGATAAAATATTTGGTTCATTTACGGAGGCAGGTACAGAAAGATGAGTTAGGCTAAGATCTGAGGCAGTTACAGGACCGATTTCTACCAAACTTGACTTGTGAAATGTGGCATTGCAGTCTTGATTTCCTTGTTCTTTTCTGTTGCATCTGTTTAGAAACATAATAATAAGTTTTGGTTTTTTTAAAAAAGATTATTTATGCATCTGGGGAACTGGAATCGCTTTGCCTATGTCCCTGTGCTGGAATGCCTGTGATTTGAAAATGTGAATGTTGAGGTGGGGAAATTGTTCAGGAAAATAAATAAATGTCATCTTTACTCAGAGTACAGGGAAAAGGTACAGTCTATGTGCCATAAGTTCTCATATTGCAATTTCATGGTTTCCAGATGGTGTGAAGAGAACATGTCAACAGCAATCCATCTCCACTTCGGTATAAACAATTTGAGGTGTAAACAACATGTTGTTATGCTTTGCTCCAGGATCAAGCAAAGGGGTTTCGTGCTCTGCCACTGATACAGCCAATTTTGTCCTAATGAAGTGCCCTCTTTCTGCTAGGAAATGGGCTCTTGGTGAGCACAGTTATCTCTCCCTACACCTGCGCAACAGATTTGCCTGCGGGTTATCCTAGATGATGCTTGAACACACTCAAGGTCTCTTTTGATATACTGTACTCTTATTTTAAGGGAATAGTATGTTCTCTTGATGTAATGAAATGTGTCCAGAAGTGCCTGGGTTCTTCATTCCCCCACTCATTCATGCTTCTAAGTAATTTTTATTGGGTTAAGCTGTTTATATGCACTCCCCCCACTTCCACCCACCCACCCACCCACCCCTGAGGATCCCTAAACTCTGTGGGTGCCTGCCTTTGGTCCTTGGGTGCTGCCATCTTCTTGGCTACTTAGGTGCAGGTGACTGTTTTGCTTGATGGATTCAGGAGCAGGTTGGGAAACGTAGGTTTGCAGAATTAAAGAGGATTAAAGCACTCTGTCCCCCGAGCGCAGGGGCCAATCCTGGCTGGCCCACCAATTTGGCTTACAAGTGCCTGCTCCCCAAACCACGCCCACCAGTCCATCAGCTGCGTTCAATTCTGCATTGGGTGAGACAGGTGTCCAGCCAATGCAGCAGGATTTAACCCCTGCTCGACAATTGAAGCTCAACATCAAAAAAACTGAGATCATGGCCACTGGTCCCATCACCTCCTGGCAAATAGAAGGGGAAGAAATGGAGGCAGTGAGAGATTTTACTTTCTTGGGCTCCATGATCACTGAAGATGGTGACAGCAGTCACGAAATTAAAAGACGCCTGCTTCTTGGGAGAAAAGCAATGACAAACCTAGAAATTAAAAGACGCCTGCTTCTTGGGAGAAAAGCAATGACAAACCTAGACAGCATCTTAAAAAGCAGAGACATCACCTTGCCGACAAAGGTCCATATAGTTAAAGTTATGGTTTTCCCAGTAGTGATGTATGGAAGTGAGAGCTGGACCATAAAGAAGGCTGATAGCCAAAGAATTGATGCTTTTGAATTATGGTGCTGGAGGAGACTCTTGAGAGTCCCATGGACTGCAAGAAGATCAAACCTATCCATTCTGAAGGAAATCAGCCCTGGGTGCTCACTGGAAGGACAGATCGTGAAGCTGAGGCTCCAATACTTTGGCCACCTCATGAGAAGAGAAGACTCCCTGGAAAAGACCCTGATGTTAGGAAAGATGGAGGGCACAAGGAGAAGGGGACGACAGAGGACGAGATGGTTGGATAGTGTTCTCAAAGCTACCAGCATGAGTTTGACCAAACTGCAGGAGGCAGTGGAAGACAGAAGTGCCTGGCGTGCTCTGGTCCATGGGGTCACAAAGAGTTGGACACGACTAAACAATGACAATTGAGCTTGCCAAGTGGCAGAGAGGCGTGAAAGATTTTGTGGATTTGAACTGGAAAGCGGGCACAGCTTGCTGGTGGTTGAATTCAACCAGGTTGGTTTCAGAAGACTGCCTTGGTTGCCAGTCTAAGTGCGCTACAAGCAAGTTTTCCCTTTCTAAGACCAAACCCCCAACAGCACTCCACATTGCCTTTCTGCTAGAAAGAGCACTGTGCTCATCATTTCTTGAATGAATACCAAGCAATTAGCAGCTTCCTACAGTACAGCTGGAAGGGCACCAGCTGGAGTGATAAATTACTGCTCCTTGGTTGATTTCCCAAACAACCTCTTGCGTGCAGACTGCGTGCCGGGGAGTCATGGAACTCATCCAAGCTAGGAAGCAGTGCAAGTGACATCAACTGCGAGGGGGAAATAATGAGTGCAATTTTTCAGCAATGCTTTTCTAATCTCTCGCTCATTTATTATTATTATTATTTTAAAAAACGCACAACACACACAACCCCAACTCAAAACCTAATAGCTAGATATTGTTGTAGCAAATGATCCTCTGAGTTGTTATTTGATTTGTGAAAGATTATAGCAGACAAAGTTGGGGCTATTCCAGGCAGATTGCTGCTTTATTCATCAAGGGGATTTCGGCAGGGGTAGAATATCAGATCTGGAATTACTGCTCGACAGGAAGGCGATGTCAAATGTACTTGGGTTTTTAAATGTTCAATTAGCAATGTGCTGTGACTGTGCCTCTTCTTATTAAATATTATTAGTAATTTACTTCAATCATTTTTCAAGGGGGGCAGATTTTAACTATGTTTACAAAACCTCCTTGCTGTTTGATGGAGAGCTTGCTGTATAATTGATCAAAATTTGATCCCCCTCCCCTATCTTTGGCTAATATTTAACTTCTTCCTAACTTCTTTTATAAAGGGACACAGGCGGCACTGTGAGTTAAACCACAGAGTCTAGGATTTGACGATCAGAACGTTGGCAGTTCAAATCCCTGCAACGGGGTGAGCTCCCGTTGCTCGGTTCCTGCTCCTGCCAACCTAACAGTTTGAAAGCATGTCAAAGTGCAATTAGATAAATAGGTACCGCTCTGGTGGGAAGGTAAACGGCATTTCCATGCGCTGCTCTGGTTTGCCAGAAGCCGCTTAGTCATGCTGGCCACATGACCTGGCCAGCTCCCTTGGCCAATAAAGCGAGATGAGTGCCGCAACTCCAGAGTCGGCCACGACTGGACCTAATGGTCAGGGGTCCCTTTACCTTTACCTTTTTAACTTCTTTTATGGGGGTTGTTACCTGACATCTTGCCCACACATAGAGATAGGCTGGAGAAACAGGAGACTTCAACCATTGCACCCACAGCATTGCACCCAAATGAACTTTGAGTTTAGAGGGGTACAGCTGGGCTACCAGCGGGCAACTACAGTTTCTCTCTGGGTGCCTCCAGATGTCCTTTTTATTGTGCATGCGTGGTTATTTGGGCACATGATACAGTCAGGCGGTCAAACGTAATCCTATTTTCAATTCCATTTGAACCTGCAACACTGCGTCGTTTCCCATCAGTGCACATCCCATAACTTCCAACTGAAATCCCATAACTTGCATTTGATCCTAATGCTGCATTTAGTGCAGAATGCTGCAGTGCAATTGCTGGCAGGAGTGAAGCATATAATGCCTGCGGTCAGAGTTTTGCACAAGCCGGGATGGGAGGATCTGCCGATTTTGGTTCTCCGAGTTTCTCATTTTTGTCCAGGCTTAAATTCAGTTCGCATTTCTGCAGCAGTTTACGGTTCTTAAAAGGAAAAAGGAAAAGAAATGAAAGAAAAAGGAAAAGAATGAAAACTTATCAGTGTTTTAGTGCAAATTTCTCCTAATAGACACATTTTGCATCCTGTTTTGACTGACATGCACATTTCTGCAAGCCGTTTCCCCTAATATGATGCCTTTAGGTTATTTCCATTGAAATATTTATTTCTATCCACTTGCCCCTAATATATACATTTCTGTAAACATTATTATGCAAAATTCGGGTAAGTGTGGATTTCGAAGAGTGGCTGGCTGTGTTTCAAGTCTCTTACTGATTTGGAAAGTGTGATAAATTTGATAAATTCACCTTTAAACGCAAACTGAACGGGATCCCACCCCCACCCAGCACAATGATAGAGAACCTGAGGTCCCCCAGCTGTTGTTGGACTACGGCTGCCATCATCCCTCATTACTGGCCATGCTGGTTGGGGCTGATGCTGACGGCATTTGGCATCTAACAACATCTGGAAGACCATGGCTTCCTCAGCTCTGCTTTAGCAGAACATTCATGACTTTCTCAAAGCTTATTAAAGTCAGCTGACTATGAGTCAGATCCCCACTGAAAGAGGGGGATGTTTTCTCTTTATAAAGTGGTACCTTGGGTTACAAATGCTTCAGGTTATGCGATTTCGGGTTGCGCACCGCGCTGAACCCGGAAGTACCAGAACGGGTTACTTCCGGGTTTCGACACTCGTGCATGCACAGAAACACTAAATCGCACTTTGTGCATGCGCAGAAGCACCGAATCACAACCCATGCGTGCGCAGACGCAGCACTGTGGGTTGCGAACGCTGCAGGTTGCGAACGTGCCTCCCTCACGGATCACGTTCGCAACCCGAGGTTCCACTTTAATCACATTTTAATTCCCCCACCCTTGCTCTGATGAAGAACCATATATCACCACTCCTCGTCTGCTGCCCCCAGATAGTTCAGATATCTACCCCCGACATTCTTCCTGCTGCTTAACTTGACCTAAGCGCTGCTGCCATTGTCTTCCACCTCACGCCCGGCTGGAAAGCCGCTTTCTTCTTGTCCAATTATTTCATAATAGAAGAGGTCATCGGATTCCTGAGACATGAATAAAGTAGTCTCTCTCCATGATTGGCAAACTGGACCAGTAGTTTACTTTCCCAGGAGTTTAAAAGTGAGACGTTGCAGATGCTCGACATGACAGGAATCTCTTAACTTAGATTCGGGAAAGAGCAACTGCCCAAGACATTCACATCTGTCTCAGTTGCCTTGTGTAAGTTGCCCTAGTGGCATCATTTTCTCAGAAGAGAACGTAAGAGCAGTCGTGTTGGATCGGATTGAGGTCTATCTAAATCCAGCATTCTGGTCTCAGCTTTGGCTGGCTATCAGCCTCTGAGCAACTCATTAACAAGGGCATGAGGGCAATTGCCTTCTCCTATTAAAGGGTTGGGGGACATGTGGCCTTCCAGACCAGAGCAGGCCTAAGGGCCCATGCCTTTTAGGGGCCCAGTGACAATGGATCAAAATAGAGTCATACCTTGGAAGTCAAACGCCTTGCGACTCAAACGTTTTGGCTCCTAAATGCCACAAACGCAGAAATGAGTGTTCCGGTTTGCAAATGTTCTTTGGAACCCAAAAGTCCATTGTGGGTTCCACGGGTTCTGATTGGCTGCAGTAGCTTCCTGCAGCCAATCGGAAGCTGTGCCTTGGTTTCCAAACATTTTGGAAGTCGAATGGACTTCTGGAATAGATTTTGTTTGACTTCCAAGGGACGACAGTAATTTTGTTAGTTATATGAGACTGGTTAGCCCACAATTATCTCTAAATCTGCGCCTATACATACATATTAGCAAAGGTTTGTGCAAATCCATATCCTCTTCTGCCTTCTTTTTTGGCTATGTGTTTCTTTTTTGGCACTGCATATGCTGCCACGCTACTAAGCTGAGGTCATAAAGTGAGTTCTAGGAATCAGTCACATAAAGTTTAATGGAAATGAAACAGAAAGAAGAGTTTTTTCTTTTACATAAACATCCAGGCGGAAAACTGTCGCACTGACCAAAGTCGCCGCCGACTTCTCGTACATAACCAATAACACTTTATTGTTAAACGTCATGCAGGAAAACTCCACTGGCCCTTTGTGTAAATTTATACTGCAGAAGTCTGCATTATGTCAGTGTGGTTTCTAGCTCAACCTCTATGGAGCAATTTCACTGAAGTAAGTCATACCTTCAGACGTCCTGTAGTTCACCTGAAGTGAGCCACCCACAGAAGCAAAAACAGCAAATACAGTCATACCTCATGTTGTGTCTGCTTCAGGTTACGTCTTTTCAAGTTGCGTCCCACGGCAACCTGGAAGTACCGGAATGATTACTTCCGGGTTTCGCCACTCGTGCATGCGCAGAAGTGCTAAATTGCGCTTTGCACATGCACAGAAGCGCTAAATCACACCGTGTGCATGCACAGACGTGGCACTTCTGGATGCGAACGCTTTGAGTTGCGGACGTGCCTCTGGGACGGATTATGTCCGTAACTCGAGGTTCCACTGTAGAGGCTTCCACTGGGATTTAAAGTGCATTATCAGTTTAAAATAAAATAAAAGCAGCAGGGGAAAAGGGAGGCAGAGAGAAGAGAATGGAATGCCTGCTTCCCTAGTAGCTCTTTCCCTATCCCCTGTGTGGGAAGGAAACAATTGGAGTGCAATTTGAAGTGGAGAAATAGCAGAGAGGGAAAGGGTCAAGCATTCCCTTCCACACCACTTTTCTGCTTAAAATTTATCTCCCCAAAGCTGCTTTTCAAGCAGGCTAGCGCTGGGCCTCACAATGTATAGTTTACCCGTCTTTGCTATGAAATGTTCTGAAAACTGCACACAGTCCATCAAAAATGACAATCCATCAAAAGTGCCGGCTGCACTAAGATGCACCCTTGGCCTGCTTCACCAAAGTACTACAAGGTCAACCAGCAAACAGTGTTCAGTCTTAAAAATTTGGCAAGCAAGTCAGGCATGATTTTAGGGGAAGGGATGCAGCTCAATGCATGCAAATGGGTCAAGGGTCAATCTCTGACATCTCTGGTTAGGACTAGGAAAGACTCCTGCCTGAGACCCTGGAGAGCTGCTGTGAGTCTGTGCAGACAACACTGGTGGACCTCTGATCTCATTTAGTAAGGCTGCATCCTATACTTAGGGTGTTCTCAGCACTCTCGGTGACATAAGAAGGGTCTGCTGAGTGAGGCCAATGGCCCATCTAGTCCAGCATACTATTTTCACAGTAACCATGCAGATCACTGTGGGAAGCCTGAAAACAGGACCTAGATCTTGGATAACAACTTTTTGGAATATTTCGTCTTCCTTCATTTTTATCCCAACAAATGAAAAGCATTTCTAAAATAGGAGCCTGTCATGACTATGGCTTTGGTTGATAATCAGGTATGTAGCAAGAAAATAAGATATGGCTCTAAATGGTCTGCTTAAAAAAATAAAAATCCTCGTCTCTTCATTTGGAGGGTTGTTGTAAATGCAAGTGCTGGGCATGAATCAAGCTTGCAATATCATAGATGGGAATGACTTCATCAGCAATATAAACCCAAGCCCCACATCTGACAGAAAAGAATGTGGCACAGAGGCAAAAGCTAGACTGTTTAGTCTTTGTTACTGCAAGTGTTAGGAGTCAACTCATAGGCCGCCACTTAAGATGTGTTGTCTTGTGGATAATTCTTCACACCGCACATCCGTTTGGCCCAAACGATGTTTTGAGTCATTGTTTCATTGTGCAAGTAGAAACAATTGTGGGTTTTGTGGTTTATGTAGTTTTGTCAGTAGTATGTATCATTTCTTCATATATCATAACCCTCTTCCATGTTAGGTTGGGGAAAATGGGGAACCAATAAGAATTTGTATTTTTTTTAAAGGAGGACAAGCCAAGTATCAATGGCTTCAGAGGTGACAGATGGACCAAGGTCAATTTTCCTACAAGCAGATGCTGATTTAGTTACTAGCTTTGAGGTCTTCCTATGAATCCCTCCTTCAAGGAAAGTGTGAAGAATGATGACCAGGGATTTTCAGTCGTGGTTCTCATTTGAGTGGAACGCTCGCCTCCCTGGTGCCTTCAGCGCCAGGTTAAAATGTACCTCCCCTTGCAGATTTTGATGGACTACAACAGGGGTAGGAAACCTTTTCAGTTGAACGTGAGAGGCCTTAAGCCTGCCTAGAAATAACACTCTTTGACTAGAGAAGCGATGGGGAATCTTTGATCTTCCAGATCTTGTTAGACTCAAACTCCCATCATTCTGGACCATCAGACATGCTGGCTGGAGCTGATGGGAGTTGAGACGATATTGAGGGCAATAGGTTAGCCATACCAGGGTTACTTATTGGTGAGGGGGATGCACTTTGCATATACTCGGAATTACTTTGCCAAAACAATAATCTCACACTTTCTTGGCATTCCAAGTATGTGAAGAAGTAGAGCCCCGGTTCAAATTAAAGCCAAGCCATGAAATGAATTTACCAAAGTATCTGGGTTAATGTCAGAAAATGACTTCTATACAGTGGTACCTCGGGTTACAGATGCTTCAGGTTACAGACTCCACTAACCCAGAAACAGTACCTCAGGTTAAGAACTTTGCTTCAGGATGAGAACAGAAATTGTGCGGTGGCAGCATGGCGGCAGCAGGAGGTCCCATTAGCTAAAGTGGTACCTCAGGTTAAGAACAGTTTCAGGTTAAGAACGGACCTCCAGAACGAATTAAGTTCTTAACCTGAGGTACTACTGTAATCTCCTTCTCTATAAATACATGACTGGAGTAACGACGTGGATCATGCAAACATAAACAGACTTAGAAGCTTAAATAGCAGAGCTCAGATTTCTTTACAGGCCACATTTCAATCACACATTTTATTACAAAAGCAGAACATGCACTTGAGCTCTGAAAATTAAATATAGCCACAGAAAGTGAATTATTTTAACTATCAACTCTTCCCTAGAAACACCAGACAATTAATGTTCTTCTTTCTTCTGTCTTCCCTGAGGCTCAGCTGCCAACCTTTCCCATTCTAGAAAATGAGCTTCGTGTATACTGAGATTGCATACATGCTCATGCCAAACAGGTCAGTAAATAGTGAATGGCTGATATCAAAGTTTTATTTAACTGGGTACTTCCCTCTGGGGTCAGATAAACTCAGCAAATCCTTTTTAACCATAAGTTAGTAGAAGTTCATATGATGAAAGGAGCAGAACATAGAGAAAATTGTGTCATGATGGGAGGAGGAGATCTTCAGAACACCTGGGGCTTTTTTCCAGCTTTCTAGGTTCTAAGTTCATGAAATCTTAGTCAATTAGATTTTTTAAAATAAACTGGCATTATTAGCATGAGAACAGCAGCTCTGAAGAAAAGTAACATTCTTTATTTTTAGATGCTGCAGCTGTGTTGTAGAAGAGGCAGTCCAACTTCTTCTTTAGTACAGGAATAATTTAATTATAAATCACACAGAGGACATAGTGGTTTGGCAGTAATACACTACCAAACTTTAAGATGACTCCATCCCATTTCCACAAGTGCTCCCTATACGGAACGTGTACAGGAGTGCTGCAATAGTTTTGGCACATCACAGATATATTCCTCCTGGGGAACAGGCTGCAACTGGCCCATTATTTTAAAGTGAATACAGTGGTACCTCAGGTTACATACTCTTCAGGTTACAGACTCCGCTAACCCAGAAATAGTGCTTCAGGTTAAGAACTTTGCTTCAGGATAAGAACAGAAATCGTGCTCCGGTGGCGCGGTGGCAGCAGGAGGCCCCATTAGCTAAAGTGGTGCTTCAGGTTAAGAACAGTTTCAGGTTAAGTACGGAATTCCGGAACGAATTAACCTGAGGTACCACTGTAGTTAACAGTAAAGGAACCAAACCACTAGTTTATCACTCTTGGGCTTAGCTGGGACTTCATCACACTGAAACCAACTGAATCTTGCTTTCATTTGATTAGAGTCTGCATTCTTTTCTGCTATGGCTAATATTCCAAGACATCTCTTACTATCTATTGCACTTGTTATCTTTTAGCTTCACAAGTTTTAGTTTACAAGTTTTTCTTCTTCTTTGGGCAATATCCAACTAAAATGTTCCACAAGCATAAGCACTTTGGAGTGCACACCAGAATTTCCCCTCTCACTTCTCAACCCCCCCATCAAATCTGTTGTGGATTCCACCCCACATCCCTCCAGAGCAAATTGAGGAAGTACTCAGGGAAAGGGGAATTTAAGCACGCTTACCTGCTCCTGCCAACCTAGCAGTTCGAAAGCACATCAAAGTGCAAGTAGATAAATAGGTACCACTCCGGCAGGAAGGTAAAAGGCGTTTCCATGTGCTGCTCTGATTCGCCAGAAGCGGCTTAGTCATGCTGGCCACATAACCCGGAAGCTGTACGCCGGCTCCCTCGGCCAATAAAGTGAGATGAGCGCCGCAACCCCAGAGTCGGCCACGACTGGACCGAATGGTCAGGGGTCCCTTTACCTTACACTCGTACATCCCTCTGTAATAATCTACTCACATAGGTAACCACTTCAAACATTTGACAATACGGGGCCTGTCTCTCAAAAGCTTATGCCACAATATATTTTTTTCACTTAAAAGTGACACAGTAAGTGTTGCTACACCCCTGCCCACTGCTACTAGCATGGCTGGACTTTTAATTTACATCCAGCTGTAGCATGGGGCATACTAAAGGTGCTCTTTACCTCAAATGCAAGACTGAAGATGCAAATGATCCCATACAAGCCCATGCTCCACACACCTATGTGTTACAATGTGTTACAATGGCGTCTCTCAGGGGTTAGGAATCAAAATGTGGGATACGAACTTCAAATTCTCAAGTGTCGCTTTTTCAAAAACTACAAGTTTCAAAACAGCTTTTTTTCATACAGGTTTACATAACACAACAGTAAACTTATATAACAGTGTGCCCGATTCAAACAGATCTTCCAGTTGGGTAATTTGCTTTTGATTTAGGAAGATATCAGTATATATGCACTCTTAATTAGCTTCCAGAAATTCAGCTTGTGTTTTAACCATCTACCAAATTTGGTTAAGCTCTTCCTATCTTACATTTGTGGTATATAAAATCATGGGTACATAAAATTATTGCGTAAAATTTATATCAAGAAACAGAGGTTAAACCGTTTCCAGTATTCAGCCACTGCTGAGCCAAAGTCATTAAAATGTGCTGGCGGTAAGTTTATGGTCATACTTGCATCTAATTTAGGACTGGGGAATAAGCTGTGATCAACAGTGCTTCTTCTTGACTTCAAGCCACATCTCTCTCTCTGTAAAAATAAATAAATAAATGGATGATGCTACAAGCCTATACTCTGGCTGGAAAGAACTCCTAAAAGTTATGCTCAGATATTCACATAAACAGCTAAGTGCACAGTGTATACTGCTGAGATATTGGGACCACCTAATGGCTGCTTATCACACATCGCAGTTTCATACAAAGCTGATGTGAAAGGCTGATTCAATATTTCACTCTTGAAGGCGAATACTTACTAAATGCAGCAGAAAAAGTATTCCAAGTTCATGAAACATTGTTCCAATTGGCAGACAGAGCCCATACTCCACTTTAATCATTCACATTTAATAGGCCATAACAGTAAGCAGCATTTAAAAAGGTATTTTTAAATTTTTTATTTTAAAAAGATACATTGCTGTCAGGGGTCGGTGGGCTGCCACAGTTGGCCTCCCTAACACTGGAGAGTCAGGATGCGCAATCTAATTGAAGCCTAAGAGAATTCTCTACCTTAAAGGAATATAAAGAGAGTCCCACCGAATCAGAGTAAAAGCCCATTTAGTCTAAAATTCTGTTCCACAGAAGCTAGCCAGATGCCTCAAGAAAGTGCACAAGCTACCATCTCTCTCATCAGTATCAGAGGTGTGCTGACTCTGATACTAGAGCTATTAATCTTCAGATCAGGATTAAAGAGGCCATGTGGCGCTGTGGTCTAAATCACTGAGCCTCTTGGGCTTGCTGATTGGAAGGTCGGTGGTTTGAATCCCCACAACGGAGTGAGCTCCCGTTGCTCTGTCCCAGCTCCTGCCAACTTAGCAGTTTGAAAGCATGCCAGTGCAAGTAGCTAAACAGGTACCGCTGTGGTGGGAAGGTAAATGGCGTTTCCGTGGGCTCTGGCGCTGTCACTGTGTTCTGTTGCACTGGAAGCGGTGTAGTCATGCTGGCCACAAGACCCGGAAAGCTGTCTGTGGACAAACGCCAGCTCCCTCAGCCTGAAAGCCAGATGAGCGCTACATCCCAGTCGCTTTTGACTGGACTTAACCATCCAGGGGTCCTTTACCTTTACCTTACCTAGGAAAATATTCTGTGCTGCTAACACCAACTTAATGAATTATTAAACACATTACTTTTGTAATTTTTGTAACATTTGTACTACTTATCAGTTAGAATGAAACACTGTATGACTCTATCCATGTTTTTGACACTGCAAGATGCATGAGAAAGCTAAGAGAAAATTTAAAAAAAGTGTTTTCAAGCTTTAAAAATCAGAGATCAAGTATATAATACGTAATTTCTCACTGACAATGTACTATTTCTGTTAAATTCTAATACCCTGCACAAAATACGAACTGCATACCAATCATAATTTATAGCTGAAGACTTCTTCCTTGTCTTTTTGGAAGGTTGTTATCCTTTTTTCAAGTGACTATTTCAAGTTCTCTGAGTGCTTCTCAAATTAAGCTGCAATGTGATGCAAGCAAATTGTTTATATTTAAAGAACCACCTCCTCATATTTTCAACAGCGCCAGGAATAAGATAAATGTCATGGCTAGAATTCAAAGAACTGTGAAACTACTTTCATGGACCAAAAGAGGTTTTGGACTTGCTTTTGAGCATCATTTCTCTGCCTTCCCAGATTCAAGGTGATGTTAAGGGGAATTTCAAAACAGTTGTGATATGAAAGGGAGCCAGGTGTACAAGGAAATGAATTTAGAAAAAGTACATATATCACTGGATATATGTGCAAGTCCTTGCATGAATCTCTGTGGTATTCAACTCAGTTTTACTCAGTGTTGAAAAACTGAAATTAATGTACCTAATTTAATCATGTTCACTAATTTCAGTTGGCCTACTCTAAGTAAAACTTAACTGAATACCACCCTAAGCCATTCTTGGAATTTCAGGCATCTGAGAAACAGTAGCCAGAAGCAAAGCCTCGTTTGAAAAAACTCCACACACATTGCTGATGTAAAGCAGCATACACTCTCCTCTCTTTATCAAAAGATCCCATATCAAAATTATTCAAGCTTCACGTCACCATATAGGAAAGTCACAATGGCTATGAACCATAAGCCATATATTTAATTTACATTTGTTACTTTTTAAACTACTATGTATTCTCATTTAAGACTTAATATGGTCATCTTTGAAATGCTGGTGTTTTAGCTAAGTAGCAGTTAATTTTTTTAAAAAAAGAAGAGTGCAGACCAAAACAAGAATTTTATAACGTTTGTTTTTATATAAAAAGAATCTTTACAATTTGACATGACATTTTCACATTTGTTAAATAAAGTAGCCCACTTGGTGACCCTGTTAGAAATCTGTTCAGTTATATGAAGTTGTTTTCCTGAGCTAAATGATACCGATAAAGTATATGCATTAATTATAGCAGCAGAAAAGAGGGGCAAGTTTTACATTTTAACATGTCCAACAAAACAAAAACCACATTCTATCAAGGCATAAATGCTCTTATTGGGAATGTGTGCTCAGCCTCTTTCTTTCTTTCTTTCTTTCTTTCTTTCTTTCTTTCTTTCTTTCTTTCTAGAAGTTACATTCAGCCACCATCAGACAACAATGATAATGCATGGAAATGTTAGCTAGAAGAGTTCAATTCCATCAGAAGAGATCAGTTCCCTATCATCTGTTGCTGTCGTGATCCAATCAAATATCAAAAGACAATTTTATTACTATATAAATTTTACTGAATAGAACCATCACAGAATTGTAAGGAATCATTTTATCCAACATACATCTGGGATTTTAAAATCCACTGTAGCCACAGATTGAAGATTGAGATATTTTGAAACTATTTTCAATTTTTAATTAAATGTCACAATTAAGCCCACACTCTGATTCTACTGGGACTTAAGCATGAGGAACTCTGACCTACTTTGTAGCCAATTGTTTAGAAGACTATGAACAGAAAGTCTAGCATACCAACGATGCTCTAGTCTCTCACTGTGATAAAACAAGTAAGCTGTTTTACAAGGTCAGAGGAAAGTTCCTTTTCCAACTCCTTAAATAAATCATGTCAAATACATAGCCAGAGTCATCAGTTCCTCATGGAAGGAAGTAAAACCTATACCTTCCTCAGTTACTTCAGGCTTTGAATGTATCCTTATTGAGATATGAGATAAATCTTAGATAAGCAATGAAATAAAATATTTAAATCTGATATAAGCTAATATACAAAACTAGGCTCCAAAACATGTTGGAATTGAGAAGAATACAAAACCTCTAGAAGTTACAGTAATACATAAATAAAAATAAACTATAGTTATAAACCAAGTTATTCCCCATAGGGAGTTTAAAATCCCAAACTGTTACCAATTATAGAGGTACATATTACTGTAATGTAAGCTTCTTAAAAGAAGCAAAACATACTTGCCTTCTTGATTCTATTAGCTAACACCAAATTCTATTAATTTATTCTGGCCAGGAAGGCAACTGTTAGGCTAACTCTCTCTAATTAGGTGTGCGATAAACCCAGAAACTGAGCATAAATGAACAGAGAATCATTTGCACTTTTAATAAGAAACAAACAAACAAACAAACAATGTATGTCAAATTAATATTGCTTCTGTTACACTTATTTCCTGTGCAACACTGGCCAAAATTCAAAGCGTACTGAAGATCGTGAAAATATTACCACTGACTTGAATGGACTTTTGATAAAATCTTCTAGCAGAGTTTCAGCTGCTTGATAGCTAGCTCTTATGAGAGCAGCTGGCCTCTCTGTTCCCACTGAGCAATTGTCGCGGATCAGCATTCTCAGTATGACACCTGAGCAAATTAAATGAGCATGATATAAAGAGCTTAAGAAAGCCTCTCTGAAACATTAGCTTTGTTCTGTGCAAACTGTGCTACCACTCTTTTGACTCTGCATTCCTTCTCTCTCTCTTTCTCTCTCTCTCTCTCTGGAATTAGTATTTTCTCCTTTCCACAAATGTCAGAAAAGCAGCGATACAGGAAGTCACTTTTCACCACAGACCCATTTCAGTCCCGAGACTGATAGAAGAGGATATAACCAGACTCAGAGTTTTTTGAGATGTCCGATGTCAACCCGTAGAATTCTTCAATTGCTTGTGCATCTATTTTCTGAAACGAAATGCGGAGGATATAATTTTTGTAAAAAGAAAACCCACTCCAATTTATCTAGCATGGCTATAGCAATTCTAATTGGGGTTGGGAGAGATCAGAGTGCTGGAGCCACTGCCGTATCTCAAGGACAATCAACGGTCTGGGGTCTTGTCAATTCAAAACCTCCAGTGTCCCACTGCAAGACCAGCCCATTTCCGGGTTTACAACTGGCTACTGCCAATGGCAGAACTACTGGTGAGAGCTTCACAACAGTTTGGTAACAGCTTGGGCCTCCACCAATGCAGAACCTCATCAGCAATGTTCCTCTCTGCTGGTGGGGGGTGGGGGTGGGAGGAGACAGGACTGCATGTTAGAATTCCTGATCCATGATTGCAGTCATGGGATTTTTGTCTGTCACATGACAGTGTATGTTTTGACTCCACAGAGTGGGAAGTGATGGAGACAGGATGTTTGTGTTACTGTGTTCCGTGAAGTGGGACTATTGTCCTTTGTTCTTTTGCTCTTTGCTGTCTGATGCTAGAGAGAGAGGGAGCCATGTTGCAGTGCTCTGTGTGTGTTTATATGTAAATAAAGTAGATTAGCCAAAATGCTGAGTTGCTGAGGTCTGTCACGCATGATGCACAAACTCTGCGGATCTCTAAGTGTGCCAGTGTCAGTTGGCATCGGTCGCTGTGATGTTCGGGCTGAAGAAAGCTATTGAAGCTCCCGAACAATCGACCAGGAGGGAGGGAACATGCCAGTTGGGCATGTGTCTCTGCCAGGGTCCTACTCGAGTGTAGGCTGAACTCCTGACAGTCCCCTTCCTCCAACCAACAACAACAGTGGGTGGGGTGGCAAGATTACAGCCTAAACTCTTATGCTCCATAACAAAGGAAAAAAGATATAAGTTAAGGGTAATAGCAAACATTTTGGGAACACATTTCTGCTAATGCAACAGGATTACCCCTTCCGCTCTCCTGCAACAGCCTACATACCCCTCAACCCTCTTGAGCAGATTTGGGGTGTGTGCAGGGGGCTGCCAGGGGCAGGGAATACATTCCATAAACTGCATTCTTACCTCTGGCTAACAAACACCATTGGCTATCCTTTTAAGATTACTACAGTAGCTGTTTGCTAGAAGGAGACACACTGAAAAAGACACTGCAAGAAAAATAATATGCAAAGGCATACTCTCTTTACTAGAAATGTTACCATGTTCTACTAGCATTGGTAACAGGTTAACAGTTTCTTTGCAAAATCTATTGTCTTGGAGATAATCTAAAAGTAAGTAGTAGACACAGAATAACTACTCTAACGTTTAGAATCTAGAATTACAGACATTCTTACCTCTACAATGTCATCATCAAAGAGTAACCAAAAATCATGACTCTTCACTATTGCAATATAGTGTCCTCTGTTAGGTCCACTGTGAAGAAGAAAGCAATTCACATTGTGGTCATCATCAACTTTAACATCATTTTTTCCTCAGAAGAAAATGTTGAAGAATTCTGACAACTACTTCTGCTTATTTTATCTTTTAAACACAACATTTATATGAAAACAAGCTTCAAATATTGATTTTTCATAAAGAACAAGAACCAAAGAAGCAGCTACAACTAAAGAACAAGACATGCTCCCCCCCTTTTTTGGCTAATTTAATCGCTGTATAAAAACAACAACACTCAACTATGACACTTGAAGGAAACAACGCTGGCACATAACTCTACATAAATTAATAGAGTCCATCAAAGGCCTATTGTTTTGATGATTTTAAAGAATGATACAATGCTATTTCACAGTAAATCAGTAGCAGTAATGTGTCACATTGTATTTTCTTACCTTCCACAGTGGACTACCACAGCCACAAGATCATACATTCTGTCGGGATTAGTGGCATCTCCTGATGTATTAAACAGCCGAAGCTCTAAGGGAAACACTACCCTGTAGGAGAGTTTTGTATATCGATGTAGCTGATCCATGTATTTAAATCTCTTCAGATGGAGAGCTAGGATCATAGGCAGCTTTTTCACTTTCATCCTGAAACGAAGTATTTATTTTAGTGTGGTCATAAATGTCCAAGATTCAACTGCATTTTAAAACCTACTTTTTCTGGTGGTGGGCAATAGCCAATGAAGTCATATCTCACAGTAGACTTATTAAAATCAGTCGACTTAAGTATACAAATATGTTAAACAGAAATACATTCACACAGCAATTACCACTTGCTAGCTGTTGAGAATTGCGTGCCGCCGAAAGCCCATAACAATGTTTGGAAGGTGCCATAGCAATTTGGAAGGTGCCATAGAAGGTAACATGGTTGAAACCAAGCAAGTCACAAACTATTATATACAGAAGACTGAAAGCAGTTTGAGAACTTGGAACAGAGCTTCTGAAGTAGGAACTAATTTTTATGTGTGCCAACATATTTGTTTGCCAAACTTTTTTTGTGTGTGTGTGCCAACACTGAGCCAAAAGGGGTGAGCATTTTGTGAGCATGTTCTACTCCTGTAAAACATTCCACTCCTTTGGGGCAATTTTTCACATCTTTGCAAAATAATGTAGATTGTTTGCAAGTGGGGTGTGCGTGTGCATATTAATGGAAATGGGAAGACATTCCTGAAGACATTCCCTCCTATACAATCTAGTCCTCTATACAGTACCTGACTATCTGGGGCAGCCCATTTAAAAAGCAATGCAGTGCAAATGAATAACATGCTTATGGACATCATCAATCCACACGGCATTGTTTTCAGGGGGATGTGCATTTTGACAATGGCATCAACACGCTCATTTTGCAATTCCTAGTTGGTATGCAAAAATTAAGAAAGTTCTAAAATGTTCACTAAGGAGCAGCATGTCAGAGCTTTTTGCACCCCTTAACAAACCACTTTTCACACTGAAAATCAGGCATCATTAAACTTCAGGAGTACATCACTGCTTGCAAATGCATGCTTTACTTTCCTGAAGCACAGCCATGCACTTAAAAGCAAACAAGATGAAAACAGCAATGGTTTGAACCATGAAGGTTGATGGACAGGTAATGTGAATTATTACATACAAATTTACTTTTAAAATAGTCTAAAACATGGAATACCACACTTTATAGACATTAAATTAAAAACTGAACTGAATAAATAAATATACAAGGTTGCAATTCCAACCCTACATACCTTGGAATAGCCCCCATTAAATTCAATAGGACATTGTTCTGAGCAGACATGATTAGGACTGTGTTGCAAGTATACCAACACCAATATTTTATTTAAACTTTTAGGAACCATAGTTATTATTAACAGTTGTTGGATCCTACTGGTAAACAGTGATGGCTAAAGCAAAGGCCTTACTGCTTCATTTTATCTAGTGAACACATCCCTTGTAGAAAAATTGATATAATGTAAAAAGTAATATCATTTCTAGATTTGGAACTCAGTTTTAACCCTAGCCTCCAAAGTGAGATCTGTTTTTACTGCTTAAAAAAACCATATAGTCTTATCCCTCTGCTTTCCTCCCTTCTGATTCTCTTGCTTTATCTCCTCTTTTTCTTAAAAGTGTAATAAAACAAGCAATGGTGCTACTGGTGAGACCCACCGTGAGGTGAAGGTGAAAACCAGTTGCAGACCTAAGTAGCTAGAAATCTATCACTTCCATGGTGTAGAACTACAGCTACCGCAGACAAAAAATGCTGAGTGAATATATTCAAGGACTGATAGTTTCCTGACCCATAGAATCATAGAGTTGGAAGAGACTTTGGAGGCCATTGAGTCTAAATCCTCTACTCAGTACAGGCTCTGTAGTGCAGGATGCAACTGTGGCATACATGACAAGTGGCTGCCCAGCATCTGTTAGAATACCTCCAACAAAGGAGAGCCCCCGTTTTCCAAGGCAAGTCTTTTCTATTGTATAATAGCTCTTGCCACTAGGAAGCTTCTTTGAATGCTTAGCCAAAATCCCTTTCCCTGCAGTTTCCACCCAGTGGTTCTAGTTCTGCCCTCTGGAGCAACAAAGATGTCTACTTGTCTGCATGACAACCCTTCAGATAGACATCCTTTTATCAAAACTAAAAACACTCAATTCTTACAGAAGCATCAAGTGAAATTCCACAAAAGTACTGATCAATTTAATTAATGACTTAAGCATAGACGAGAATAGTTTTATGAAATTTTAATCACCACTCGGCTAAACTGTAGCTTAAGTCATACGTCATCATCACCACGAAGAGTCAAAACTCCAAGGAAAATAATGGAAACATATATAGAAATGAAAATGTTACATAGGTAAATGAGCCACATATGCAATTTTATAAACAGAACAATTCATGTCAAAATGTTTACAGTAGCCTATGTTCTCCTATACAAGGATATAAAAATGGATCCTTTTCAGCTGGTCGGGCTCAGATTACATATAACAAAAAGCCAGAGATGGAGAACCTGTCGCCCACAGCCTAATTTCATGCAGCCTCCTCCTTTGGCAGCCTGCTCTGAGGATGAGAAAAAGCCCTTCCCCTTTTGGCTCTGGCTTCTCCCATTGCCAGCATGCAGCCCTTGAAGGGCGGGGAACGGGTTTCTCACTCCTGAAATAAGGAGGAGGGGGGAAGAGTGCAAAAAACAAAAGCCTGATGCGGGCCATTCCCGTCATATGCCAAAGCTTATCATGACGTCCAACAATTCCCATTTCTCACACAGAATCTTTGTAAAAAAAGCTGGTTAAAGATAAGATTTTTAATCTTCTTAAAATATACAGTGCTCACCATCTCCAATGATGGATCATATCCTGATAACATCTCACATTGCTTTGTCCAGCCACTCAAGGTTGGCTGCTCCAAATAGTATTTGTCTGAATACTGGTACCATGGTAACATCTGGAGCTTGAGCCAGTGTAAGTGTATAAAATTTGCAGATGAAATACAAAAGGGAAGGGGGTAGGTAGGAAGACAGCGAAGACAATTAGGATTAGCTTTTTAGATCATATTGAAATATTAGGGGCTGAAAACGTGAGAGGCAGAAATCACGCAGTTAGGAAATTAATCCCACTGAACCTCAAGTATCTTGGTTGCTACAGAACATTTATTGGTGTTATAACCAAATTAAACTTTCAAAACACAATGTAAGGAGAAATATTTGGCTAGGTTGCTAACAGCTGTGAAACCTACAATATATGCTTATGGTACCTTTTGTGTGCTTCCTGTTTACTGCGACACTCTTCACAGTAATATTTATATTCACTGCACAGGGTTTCTGTATTGCTGAATCCCCTAAAATAGAAGAACAGGCATTAACGTGAAAGACAGACCAACTCTCAACATCTTGCTTAAATGTAGTGAATTTAAGCTGGCAGCGATTGACATGCCAATCCCAAAGGACAAGAAAGCCATAGCAGGTATAATGACATCTAGTAGTTCAAGTTTGGTTAATAGAGAGCGTGAAGAGCTCCATGAAAGGGAAAGACTTGAGACTAGTAGCAGTCTAAGTCGGTGCAATAAAAGATACACTTTTACCAACTTTCTCTCTTGTTAACTTGCATAGTATGGATGAATACAGAAACATGGGAATGGCAGCCCAGGAAATTGTGCGACTCCCTTCCCTACAGAGGTGCATCTAGCATATTTGTCATATAGCTTTCAATATATGCTGAAGATGCACCTCTTTAGCCTGGCCTGTGACAATCAAAGTATATTGTTTTGCGAGACCCACCTCTTTTACTGAATTTATAGTGCTCTGGCTGGAATAGTATTACTTATTTTTTTATAACTGTAACCATTTCAGCTGATTTTATATGGGCATATTATATTCTTGTAACCTCCCTGGAACTTTATGGTGAAGGGTGGGTAAGAAATCAAACAAACAAACAGTCCAAAATTTGAATATCTTCCATACCTTAAACAGTGAGTAATAGACGTGTTTTGCTCCACATCAACAGAAAGGTCTAAAAAATCTTCATCTTTACTGCTTATCTGCAATTTGGAGGGGGGGTGCAAAATAAATATTATTTCCCTGCACAAAGCACATTTTGAAATTAGATCTCAAAGTGACCTATAAATCAAATGGTGATAAAAAGCTAATAGGGGTTAAATTACCATTTAACAGGCCATACAAGCACATTAGTAAGATGGGTTTACCATTTTCTTCTATTTACCAGTATGCAGACCAGAAAAAATGCATTTTTTCATGTTCATTTTTTAGTTTGCTTTTTGTTTTTCTTACAGCAGATACAGAAGCTTTATGAAAGATAGAATAGAATACACTGACAAATGCCTAAGGCAACACTTGTCAGAACTTGGTTTGGAAACCTGCTGAACTCTGTATGCTCTCTAGTAAGCAAGATAAAAGCAAATGAGTTGATGAATTGGGAATATAATTTGTCTCTTATGAATATAGTCTTAACAGTATAGATATTAGTTTCTGTTATACCCCATGTGTAAATACTGACAAAAGAGCAAGTGATACAAATGGAACTGGAATCCTGATGCCTTGGCTCTGACTGGGACAACATCTGCAGATAAATTTACATAGTATTAATTGTTCTTGGTACAATAAGCATATGAATATCGGACTGTAAATTCACAGCTGCTTTCCTTTTCTGACCCTTGTTACTGAAAAGTGAATTCCATCAGTCTTTGCATTCCCAATACCAGACCTGAATCAAAGTCATGATGTATCTAAATCTATTGCTGCTGCTACTTCTTTTTTAAGTACAAAAACTCTGCTAGATGTGTTTTTTTTAATCGTACAAAAAAATTAAGAGTACTAAATTCTCTTGAAGTTAAGAAACACTGGGTAAAACTTGCTATGTGGCATCCTACCCAGGGGGATACTATGTAACAGCAATTTTGAAAACGGGTAGGCCAGGAGAGGTTAGGGGACAGAATGCCAGCAGTGGGGGGTCAATATCAGAGCACAATGGATATAAAAGCAGACACATACCAGCTAACTCTTGGATAATTCATTCACTAATGATGCACACCTCTAGTGAAAAATATGCTTACACACTGTCTGTATTAAAAGCTACATAATATTCTCTTTGAAGTTCCATATTCAATTGTGCTTTCACGCAAGACATGCATAACAGCACTAGAATTTTTTTATATTAGAAAGTCAGGACCCTCAAAAAATGCTGCAGTGCTCTGAATACTGCAATGAAAGGATAAAAGAAACATTGAGGTTGGAGTCCTGTGTACAGAAAACTCCTTTTAAAATAATGGTAACCAATTTAAAAAGAAAGTGCTATGCATTCTCACTTTTAGATTAGGCCTTTTATAGTCCACATTTTGACATATACCTCTGAACTTCAAATTACATAAGTTGTCTATCCTATCATTTATGATAAGGGGCTGAGTTGCAGGTAAATAGCTATTTTGACTACCGGTTGCCTGCATTAGGAATGACAGTTCTTTAATTTCAAGGAACAAAAACTCTGAGAACTCTAGCAAAATTGAGTGTTAACATGAAATGCAAGATTCCTTTGTAAATAATTTCCCCATCTCCTTGAAGCAACTTTTTAACACATATGGCAGGAAGAGGCTTGTTGTAAATGTTTTTCTGTCCTGATCTTTGGTACATAGAGATCCTACATATTTTCCATGAAATTCTTTTGCAAAAATTGGAGGCACTCATTCTTGTTTGCAGAATTAGAGAGATCTAGGACTACTCCATCATGAAAAGAAACGTGAACAAGTCTTAATTTTAATAGCTGCTATTAAATGGTTAACTTTCATCAAGGTAGACTTCAAAATAAGCAGCTTCATTTTTCTCTGTGCTCGAATCCTCACACAACTGAAATCTAACACCAGTAAACCAGTTTCCTGGTTTGGATAATGTGGGAAACTCTAATTAGAGGTTCCTCACTTTGTTTGCTCACACTGTGAAGGAAGGAGTGAAAGGGCTGTGTGCGGAACGGAGGAAAAGCCTCATTCATATTACTGCTTAATAAGCTGAGATATGATTATCTAAATACAGTCAAAAGAGTTGTGATACACTACAGAAACAACTACAATTGATCTTAGCCAAAAGGCTGAGAAGTGAGAATGCTCCTAACCCTTCTTTTAGATTATTTTAGCCTCGTTTAGATTCTTATAGTCTTTTATATATACCTTCTGTTTTAATAATTTTAGCTTTCCAAAACGTTTTACAGATTTTAAATGATTGTTCCCCACCCTACTTATGCTGGTCTGTGACCATAATAAAGATTTGATTGATTGATTGATATAGAAACAAGGATACAAAAAACACATTTGCACAATAAAGGAAATCAAAGTAATCTATAGGAAATACCTACCGTTTCACAAGTAAGACATCTGGTTTCATTTGTTAACGTTCCCTGAAAAATTTCATGAACCCACGTTGGGTCTGGTGGACTGTTGTTATTTTCACTGTCAATGCTGCCATTTGGTAAACGACCGTTTTGCTTCTCTTGTTTACTCTCCTCTTGCAAAATATCGGCAACTGTATTTAGCAGATAGTTCAAGAACTCATGCGCATCTTGCTGCATATAGTTGTCAAAAAGCTCTGCAAAACAAATTAACTAGGATATAAGACGGTTGAACAAAAAGCAAGTAAGTTATATCTATAGACAGACCACCTTCCGATATTATGCAAAAGAGTTTTGCAATAAACAAACTCCACTCTCCACTAGTACACATACTGGCCATCATTCTGAGGATTTTAATAGTTTAAAAATACTGTTTAATAAACATTATTGTCCTTAGGATATATGTTATGGCTATTCCAGCATATTCTAATAAAAAGAGGCAAAGTAAGTGTAAATGATATGGCCATCAAATTTTAAATTTTACTGGAATTTTGCTGTGCATCTTAGTGATATTATGTGATTGTAAACCACCTCAATACAGGGTGACATTTAAACCTTTAAAATAAAATATTTATTGCAAGTGTGGCAAAATACAGGGTTATGCCCCCATTTAATAGGGATAATAGGGATAATACAGTACTTTAATTATCACCAGGGCGGGGTGGGGAACCATAAGTTCCATTTCTGAGTGTCAGTCCAAATTAGAAGAACAAGAATGAACAACAGAGAGACAACACCCTTTTTCTGACTCAGTAAAACTGATAAAGGTAAACGTGTCATAACAGCAGAATAAAGCATTACCATTCTCTTTCCGAAGTCTTGTTATGAACTTTTTTGGAGGTATTACTCCAACTTTTTTCTTCTGGGTGGCTATGCTGTGGAAAAGATCAGCTAAGCAAGTAAGGAGACTTTCCTTTTTTCTGGGCTGACTTTTGTATGCCAAGACTTTCTCCCGAAATGGACGACAAAAATAAAGTGCCTGAAGAACTGAATTGCAGTAGCATGTATTTCCAAACTAGAACACAAAGAAATGATCTATTAGTTCTCACTGAAAAGGAAGACTGTTTACAAAGAGAGTGGTGTGAAACAAAGGTGTATCTTATCAAAAGTGTCTCTTACTGATTTTTGGAGACTGAAGTTTAACTTATCCATTAACTAGTGGCATATTTAACAGTCAGCAAAGTATGCACCTTTTACTGCCATCTGGCTTCTCTGTTGTACACATTTTATTTTTAGAAATATCTGACAACCAATGAATTTTCTTTCTACAATGGAAATCTATGCAGCATTAGTAAATGTTATTGTTTTGAAAATTCACCAGAAAAACTCTGGGTAATAGCTGATGTCAAATAATAGTCTAACTGAGCAATGGGGCTGCCTTTTCTCTGCCTCAGATCTGTTTTGGAGGGTCCCCCAAATTTCCAGAAAAAATGTGAGGGTCATGAGGGACACTACAGGAGGTGGAGAGGAAGGGAGAGCCCAATTCCACTTATAGAAACTGTTCCACTCCCGGGAAGTTACATTTGGGTATAACTCTCTATGTTGTATTCTCCATTTTATAAAATGTATGCACTGTTAATGCTGTAAAATTTAAAGTTCACAGTACAAGTTCCTTGTCAAGAGGCTGATAGCTCTGTTTAGTAATGTTACATGACAGCATGAGCCATAGGCTCATGTACTTCCTCTTCCCCCTCTTCAGAGCAAGTTCCCTCTTCTTCCTTGTCAGGCTTACCTATGGTTCTATCATTACAACTACACCAATGTTTCACTTCAAATTTTGGCTTAGCTGGGAGTTCTATTAGGGTCAAACAAGGTTAGAGTTGGTGCAGAAGTAACCATGAATCACTGTTAAGGTCACTAAGATAAGGGAATTATTGCTAGAAAGAGAAAAGAGAAATGTGTGAGGGCCCGCAGCGTTATATGCGCCAAGATCACCGCAGAAACATGGGGTTGTGTTTTTTTTAATGGGGCGGGGAACAGAGAACCCATATATCACTATTTTAAGTTTTGAAAGCCATACAGTCTACCAGCTGTTTGAGGCATCTTTTAAACAGGTCCAACTCCCAGTCAATTAAACAACTGCAATGAATATTATATGATTGTCCTTTTGATCTAATGCATCAACTACAAACATAAGAATACAAGGTTTCAGTCCAATTAAGATAGGAGTTTTGCTTGTTGGCTGCTTTTAATTTTTAGTTTAAAGATATCCTAATGCCATTGTTTCCAGCTTCAGCAAATCCTCTTAACTTTAACTCCAATGTACCGTGAACATGCACCATGGACACCCAGCACACTGCATATAGTTCTCTGCATATTCTGAGTGGACACTCAGGCTGGCACAAATGGCAGGCATTGGCTAGCGTCACAACTGGCTCTCATGAACAATGAGAGACCTAGGATATACCTCTCCTGAGGCTGTATGTACATTGCAAAAAAGAAAACTACCAGAGATGGGCAAGCTGTCTTTCAGGGACTCTTCTTCACTTTCACTCACCTTCTCATTGCATAACCCCTACCAGGCTTCCTAGGAATCCCAGGATTCTCCAGAACAGTTTAAAACACTGCTCTTGCACTTAGTTTAGAGTCTGAACTTAAGTCTGAATAAAGATTGAATATATTTTTCCACTCAAAATAAAAAACACGTTTAATCAAGTACTAGAGAGATTTTATAATTTCTTTATGTCCAGAATTTGTGTAGCCCTAAGGCACAGGCAAGCAACTTCTTTCATATACATTCACTTTCTTTCAAAACAAGTAATATCTGCAACTTACATTTACTAAACCAAAATAATGCTCATTGACTGGAAACTGTTCCGGACCAATTTCTTTCTCCAAGGCCGAGGCATTAGCGCCCTAGAGGGAGGGGAAAACACACACCAGTAATTACCATGACCTGTTCTATGGCACAGTTTACCCATGCAGGCAAATTAGGCAAAGAGTTTGCTTAAGAACAACTAAAGGAGGATGCCCAAAACAAGAATACAACCAGCGATGCAAGTTTCTCTGTACATACAACAGTATGCCTGTGCATGTTGAGCTGACAACTGATATACTAGTTTGTAACACTAACAAACAGTACTTCTGTTTGTTACTTCTTCACACAACACATAGTTGCTGTTGTTTTTAATTTGTTTACAGTATTTATAGCCTGCTCTTCATTATTTTCAATCTCAGAATTGGGAAAAAAGTAATAAAAACAGAGAAAAACAATATACCAAAATTACAAATCCTATAAACAGGTCTGACAAACAATGTATTAACAAATCTGCCATAAGACAAACAAGCGAGCCTACAATGACAAAAATTTAAATTTCCACTTTAACCAGATGCCTGGGTTAAAAAAAACACGTAACACTTTCAAATAGATTAAACCACCAATGGTTTTAGCAGCAGCTCCCATGTCATTTTTCACTTACGGCAACGTACTCACTCCCCCTCTTTCTCTCACACAAAGAGAGCTAAAGGTCAGAAATTATACTAGAAATGCAAACCTGCGGTGGCAGGCACATTATCATTAAGCCATAAAACATAATATAATATTGCAGCCTGCTGTTATTAGGATAGAAGGAAGGCAGAGAAGCCAAACTAGTTTACCAGGTAACATGCTAGCAGTTCCCCAGCTGCTCCAGAGTCTTGTTTAAGTGACCCAGGCCAGTAACTACACTCTGAAATTAAAATGGTTAAAAATGGAGCATGCCTTTAATATTTATTTATCTAAGTTATTAGTTCTTGGTTAGCTAAAGCTAGCTGCTGTCCAGCGTGTTTAAGGACATCTGAAGGATCATTATGTTTTGAGAGATCAATATGGGAGGGAAGAAGCCAAGCTCATAGCTGCGGAAGCCTGACACATTACTAAATGTATGGAGGGAATCCTCACAATTCTACTCCACACTAAAGCGTTATAGAGTCAGTTTTAACTAGAAGGGCTGAAAATTAAAGGCATCCATGCTCATTTTTGAAGGTTGTAGCACATTATTGGAATCGTTATGTTTAAAAATAAAGATCCTGCACATGTTAGTTAAACGAATGCAAAAATTAGCTGATCTTTACATTGCTCATTGACTTGATAACATGCATCTGTTCCTCGGACTTATGCCTGTCTTGACAAATTTGTGAATATAGTCCAGCACTTACAAGGACTTCTTGGATTAGTTAAACATACTCAAGTATAAGCAAAAACCTTAGGCATGGCTATTGAGAAGCCCTGGTATGTTTAATGTTGCTCTTTCTTACATTTGTATAGGACTCCAGGTTAAATTTTATGGTAAAGGACTAAGTAGCATTAATTTGCACACCCATCATTTCTGACATTAACTACCAGGATAACATCCCAGTACTAATCTCCTTCCATTTTTATGTATAACTGGAATTAATATACTTAAATTTACTTAAATATTTAAATATAGTCATGACGGAGGAAGTAGCAACACAAGAATGTGATTCAATTCCTATTGATGACCTTACTGCCAATATTTTCTTTTTTAAATGAATGGATGCTCCTCTGTAGGATGGATAAACAGTTTTGCAATTATGGATCCAACATTTCACATTGAAATCTTTTATGAAGTCACTGGTTTAAAAATACAAAGAGTTCAGAGATCACAATTCTGCTTGAACCTTTACCAATGGTTGACTAAAGTGACATTGGTTGTCTTTTGAGGAGACTTACAGGGAGATTCTAACTGATGAATGAACTTTGTACAGGTTGCCCTATTTAAAATGTATGGAAATATACTTTTTCAACAAAGCACATGATGGGTTTCATAATTAAGTGCATAATCACAATGTCAAAGTATACAGAAGAAGATCAGTAAAACAGAAAATGTATTATGTCGTGAACATAAAACTATTCAATCTACAATGTGACAACTTGCCTGATTGTACTGATTAAACCTGTTGCATTCAGCAAGGGATGTCAAGGGATGGTGAATTTAATATGATTGGGTGGTTTGTTTCCCTGGGGTGGTCTGAGTTGCTAGGATACTGACAGAAGAAAAACAAAATGGAAATCTATTACCCAGCTGAGAACCCCCTCTCACAGTAACACTTCGTATTATCTTCTATCCGCTGTAAGCTACTTTGGGAGCCAATTTTTGGTTCAAAGCAGCTTGAAAATATTAAAAAACCTATTAGCATTTGTACAGATAATTGGTTTTTGAAGAGTGTATTCACCATTATACCCCTTTTAAGGTTGCACTTCCCTTGCACACATGGGGAGTTTCCCAGCTTACAAACCTACTTCCTGATTAGTGCTAAGCTTAGTTTGTCAACTTCAGACTTAATGGCAATCAATGATTATATCAAGCCATTGAAGCCAGAGGAGAATCTGAGTGCTAGTCTTTACTGCTATCCCACTTAATGTTATTGGAAGATTTGACAGGAAGGTTTCCGGGGGGCGGGTATGATTATTCTTTTTTCCTGAGTTTTTACAATTTTAATGGCTGGGTCAGTCCATTTCATACTCTCTCTTTGGCATGCAGCAATGGGCTGTGCTTGATTATTAAGATTTTATATATATATATAAAATATTTATTGAAATTTTACAAAAACATAGGTTTACAAAATACAAAGAAGACATATGAAAAGAAAAAGATAAAAAAAGAAAACATACAAAAATACATAAAAAATAAAAATAAAAATACAAAATACAAAAAACGAATAAATAAAAAAGAATTAAAAACAAATCCATTTTTTGTAACTTTAAACTCATTAGCTTGTTTCCTTGACCTCCTCACACCTCCCCTTTTTGTATTCCCATTTAAATAATCAAATCAGCAAATCCTTACCCTCTTTCGTTTATCTTAACTCTATATCTTAACATATTATAACTCTATATTTTCATCCATTATCAATTCATTTTTGCATATTCTTATTAACTTTGTTGCTAATGCCACTTACTTTCAATCCAACATCATTTTAACATTCATTAATTTTACAGTGTTTCTGCAAATAGTCTTTAAATTTCTTCCAATCTTCTTCCACCAACTCTTCTCCCAGGTCTCGGATTCTGCCAGTCATTTCCGCCAATTCCATATAGTCCATCATCTTCATCTGCCACTCTTCCAGGGTGGGTAAATCTTGTGTCTTCCAATACTTTGCAATAAGTATTCTTGCTGCTGTTGTTGCATACATAAAGAAAGTTCTATCCTTCTTTGGCACCAATTGGCCGACTATGCCCAAGAGAAAGGCCTCTGGTTTCTTCAGAAAGGTATATTTAAATACCTTTTTCATTTCATTTTAGATCATCTCCCAGAAAGCCTTAATCTTTGGGCACGTCCACCAAAGGTGAAAGAATGTACCTTCATTTTCTTTACATTTCCAACACTTGTTATCGGGCAAATGATATATTTTTGCAAGCTTGACTGGTGTCATGTATCACCTGTATATCATTTTCATAATATTCTCTCTTAAGGCATTACATGCCGTAAATTTCATACCGGTGGTCCACAACTGTTCCCAGTCAGCAAACATAATGTTATGACCAATATCTTGTGCCCATTTGATCATAGCAGATTTAACCGTTTCATCCTGAGTATTCCATTTTAACAGCAAGTTATACATTCTTGAAAGTATCTTAGTTTTGGGATCTAACAGTTCTGTTTCCAATTTTGATTTTTCCACCTGGAAGCCAATTTTTTTATCCAAATTATAGGCCTCTCTTATTTGATAATAATGAAGCCAGTCTCGCACTTTATCTTTTAATTTCTCAAAACTCTGCAATTTCAATTTGTCTCCTTCTTGTTCCAGATTATTAAGATTAGGTCACCCTTCACCAGGCCTTTGATTCTATCCCTAGGTTTTAGAGATATTTATAGGGGAAATGGTTATGTTCATTTGGCCTCATTTCCTTTACACTCTTTCTGGCTCTAGGGTGGGTTTGTTTTCTCTGATGATGTATCTCAGTATTTGACATATTGGCTGCTGTGTTGTGCTTTCTTATCCACTTGTAATTTATTCATTTTGGAAAGGCAGGTTGGATATCACACTTGATACCCAGCTCTACCTCTCTTTCAAATCAGAAACGGTGAAGGTCCTGTGTGAGTGTCTGGAGGCGGTTGGAGGATGGATGGTGGCTAACAGATTGAGGCTGAATCCTGACAAGACAGAAGTACTCTTTTTGGGGGACAGGAAGCGGGCAGGTGTGGAGGACTCCCTAGTCCTGAATGGGGTAACTGTGCCGCTGAAGGACCAGGTGCACAGCCTGGGAGTCATTCTGGACTCACAGCTGTCCATGGAGGCGCAGGTCAATTCTGTGTCCAGGGCAGCTGTTTATCAGCTCCATCTGGTATGCAGACTGAGACCCTACCTGCCCGTGGACTGTCTCGCCAGAGTGGTGCATGCTCTAGTTATCTCTTGCTTGGACTACTGCAATGCGCTCTATGTGGGGCTACCTTTGAAGGTGACCCTGAAACTACAACTAATCCAGAATGCGGCAGCTAAACTGGTGACTGGGAGCAGCCGCCGAGACCATAACACCGGTCTTGAAAGATCTATACTGGCTCCCAGTACGTTTCCGAGCACAATTCAAAGTATTGGTGCTGACCTTTAAAGCCCTAAACGGCCTCGGTCCAGTATACCTGAAGGAGCGTCTCCACCCCCATCGTACTCCCCAGATACTGAGGTCCAGTGCCGATGGCCTTCTGGCGGTTCCCTCGCTGCGAGAAGCCAAGTTACAGGGAACCAGGCAGAGGGCCTTCTCGGTAGTGGCACCCGCCCTGTGGAACGCCCTCCCACCAGATGTCAAAGAGAAAAACAACTACCAGACTTTTAGAAGACATCTGAAGGCAGCCCTGTTTAGGGAAGCTTATAATGTTTAACAGACTATTGTATTTTAATATTCTGCTGGAAGCCGCCTAGAGTGGCTGGGGAAACCCAGCCAGATGGGAGGGATATAAATATATTATTATTATTATTATTATTATTATTATTACTACTACTACTACTACTACTACATGTGATTGAATTGCTTTCTTCAACACAAGCTGGCAGCATTATTTAATGATATATGAACACTACCAGATCACATACAAACCTTTAAAGTTCCATGTTTCGAACCAATCTCAGAAGTCAAAGAACCTTATTGTTCTCACACAAAGATTGAACTATTCTCACAGTGGAGAGCAAACTTGCATAACCTCTGGTCTGGGTAATCAGATTCAGCGCCTTCTCCTACCAGGATGCTTAATCAGCCATACATACTTGCTTAGTATGCCTCCTATTAGCACACAGGGCAAAGGCTAAACTACAGTGTTGTTTTAGGAGTGAAGCAGCCCTGCCACAGACCTGATCTAGATCTCCTCTTAAGAAAAAAATCAAACCACGAAAACCTATGCAAATTTACGCATTTAACTTAATATGTAGCTGGGCTTTGAAAAGAAAAATGTCAAGTATAAGTTTAAGTGAGGAGAAAAGAGTAGAGCTATCTGTCATTGTCCAATGCATTCATTGCAAATCTACTATCCATTGCATTTACCTCATGATGCTCAGCCCAACCAAGGGTTGTCACAGCAGCATACAAAACCAGAAATCTAGAAGCATTTTAATATTCATTATCTAAAACCAGCAACATTTAAAATCAGATTTTTAAAACACTTCTGCTATTCACCAGTATTTGTATACCCTTGTGGCAGAACCTGATTTGTGGAACTGCCTTCTCAAAGAGGGTTGTGGGGCACCATCTTTATTCTCTTTTCAGTGCTAAATGAAAACTTTGCACATTTTTTTTCATACTGCCATGTTTTTTTTTATTGTCACATTACTGTATTTCATCTCTTAAGTTGCAATGTTGCTCTGAAATGCTTTACTAAGTATATAGGTAAAGGGACTCCTGACCATTAGGTCCAGTCGCGGACGACTGTGGGGTTGCGGCACTCATCTTGCTTTATTGGCCAAGGGAGCCGGCGTGCAGCTTCCGGGTCATGTGGCCAGCATGACTAAGCTGCTTCTGGCGAACCAGAGCAGCACACGGAAACGCCGTTTACCTTCCCGCCGGAGCGGTACCTATTTATCTACTTGCTCTTTGACGTGCTTTCAAACTGCTAGGTTGGCAGGAGCAGGGACTGAGCAACAGAAGCTCACCCCGTCGCGGGGATTCGAACTGCCAACCTTCTGATCAGCAAGCCCTAGACTCTGTGGTTTAACCCACAGCGCCACCTGCATCCCTATTATAAGTATATAATAGTATATAAAAAGATACGACATTCAGTCTAGAAATTGCAGCACTGTACAGTTGTCAGAAATGTCAACAGGCAGATTCAGGATAGATGCTGTTCCAAACAAAAAAATAAAATAGGATGACAGCAAATATTGTGCCAGAATAATGACTGATAACAGTGAACTACTCACCTGCTACTAACATCCCATAGCGTCAGTATTAGAACTATCCCAATGAATTTTGTGGCAATGCAATTAAATAATTAGAAATTTTGATAATGTCTTAATCAGTATTTCATCCTACTAAAGAATTAAAACACTGTTGCTCTACACTCCTGTTCTACTAATTTTATTATTGGTTGGTTTTGTGGTTGCAGTTTTATGATTTTAATGACTGTGTGTTTTGTTTTTAACTGTGAAATTTTTGTAACCCACCCAAAGACTATATGCTGAAGGGCAGGCTATAAGTTTAAATGAATAAATGCACAACTAGTGCCTAGCACTAACTTGCATATCGGAACTCTGAAAACAGATACTGTGACAAAAGATAAGAGACGGAAAATAACTATAAATGTATTGTGGTGATACATCAGAGTGGTTCAAAATTCCATTTTATTAGGTTCACAGCTCTGCTTAGTACATAAATATTTTACTGCAAGTTTAACTGTTTCTCCCATTACGAGCCTTTCATCAGTTCAGCACCCACTGGTAAGTATACATGTTTTCGCTGTCCCTCTTCCTTTACTTTCAAAATATTATTAGCCTTATGTTATGAAAGAATCTCACAAATTCTCATTCCAATGTCTTTTGAGCATTTTTTTTTGTCTTGGAAGGATATATGCTTGTATCCCCTGACCCACAATCACTAGATACTCAACTTCCATGAGAAAAAAAGCAGCAAATGCACATATCATTTGTCTCACGTTTCTTCTTTTCCAGTAAAGACTGAGCATAGTATAATGGCATCACATTGTATGTATGGGGGTGGGGCTGAATAAAGCAGTCAAAAGGCATCTATGCCTAATGTATTCTTGTAGAGCCCATCTTGCTAAGGCACATGGGCATCTACTGAGGAATAACAACACAGGAGATTAAAAAGATCCCCCTGCTAATATGTAGGCATGTAAACTACAGGAAGAGGTGATGGCTAAAGACAAAAAAGAAAAGGAGAGAGATAAGTATGCACAGTAAGAGAAAGAACAAGGGCTTTGTGGAAAACACCACAAAATATGAAAACTTAGATAAAGGGGAGAAGGAAGTAATTTGAGACTGGGGGAAAGGAAGGATGTCTTTAAAGCAGAGACTACATCCTACAGGCTACTTTTTTCAGCAGGAGGGCTGTGTTGAGGGCTGGCCACCCATCTGAGATCTACATACCAAGAATTGAAGTGGTCAGAGTGGCATGGTCAATAAATGCATGAGCATGCACACACACAAACACTTACCATATATACAACAGATGCCCACACATACAGCCAGACATACACACATTCAGACAGGCAGGCAGACAAGTGGGGGGGGTCACAGTATTTCTGCTTCTATTCCATCACTGTGCTGAGGAGCAAAAATTGATTCAGAAGCCTTCTTACTTTGTAAATGTGCCTATTCTCCTTCCCATTGCAAGAAAGTCTTAGGGCTCAGGAAACAGGACGGAGTTAACTTTCTTGCTTCCAAAACTCTGAGGCTTTCTTGCCATAAACACCTCACTATAAGAAGGAGATGTGCATTTAAGTTCAGGCAGAAATGTCCACTTTTGGGGACATCCCAAAGCAATATAGGGGGAACATTACAGCACTTTAGCAGAGTTGTTTTTTAAAAAAATCAGTTGCCAAATTACTCAGGTCCAGGGGAGCCACAACAAAACCCTTGGGAGGACAGGGGCCAGCCTGTTCGAAAGAAAGATGTCACTAGCCACTTCAATGCAAACTCCAATACTATGATTCTCACAGACCTGTGGGGCTGAGGCTGATAGATACTACAAACCAACTGGGCCCAGATAAGGCAACATTTGCAGTCTTCTGCAGAATGGTGACATATCTTTTGGCAAGAGATTTCCTGTTTGCTTTGCTCCTACCTTCTAAAAGGCTTCTATGTCAAAAGGGAAATAGTATCAAGTTTCCCCACTCTTAAAGTAAACAGTTAAGGATTTTAAGGTGAGAAAAGTCCAGTCAGCACACTTAACAGATTATGAATAAAAATCCACATGTGCTAAGAAGAATGTCCTCCTTGAGGGGGCTTTTTAATTTACTCAAGCCGTCTGTATTTGAAAGCCTCATTTGCTACTCTCTTTCATAGCTACTTAAATGAGCCACACGTCAAAGTATGCCAGTGTTGACATCAATGTTGTGCCCTCTAAAGCTGATTAACAGCGGTTTTGATCCTGTCCTGCTTTCCCAAGTAATTAAAGCATAAGGAAATGAAACCTATGTGGAAAGCAAGCCTTAGGAAGAGGAAGCTGAATATTCAAATGAATACGTTGACAGGCAGGACACTCAACCTGCTGGATGAAGCAAGCGCTTAGCCCACAAGAGCTTATGCCACAATGTGTTAGCCTTTTAAAAACACAGGATACCTCGCTTTTGGTGCAACACGCCAGTTACCACACCAGAGTGCTTTAATTTGCATGAGGAAAAGCACCCTCCTCTCTTGAAGCTCTATGTTTTTAAGTTGTATTCATTCAACTTGTTTTTATTATTGCTTGTTAGCCACCCTGAGCCCGGCCTTGGCTGGGGAGGGCGGGGTATAAATAAATATTATTATTATTATTATTATTATTATTATTATTATTATTATTATTATTTACTGCCTTCATAGGAGCTACTCATATCCTGCTGTGCCAACATTCCTCTCTATACAGTCCTACCTTGAGGCCCACCTGCAAAATCTTTGCCCGCCCACCCATTTCCACACCTTTTTCGTTTTAAGGGGCTCACTCGTCGTTCCTGACCCGCCTCCAGGTCATGATCCAGCAGCCCAACCCCCCGCACGCTTCTGCTTTAAGGTTTGCCCCAAAGCGGCAGCCACCCTAATCCAGGTTCCTAATCCAGGGTGGGCCTCACCCCCGGCAGAAAACGTGTACTCGAGCGGAAATACCCTCCCGCCGCCGCCCCTCCAGGCAGGGAGGTGCACCCGGTGGCCTCCCGTCCCCTCTCGGCACACGCCCTCAGGCCCCTCCGGAGCCCAGCTCGAGGCGCTCCCTCTCCCCTGGGGGACTCCTCACGCCGCCGCCATCACCACACAGGGCAGCCGAACATGGGCGGAAGGGGAGATAGCAGCGCCCACCCCTCCGCCCGCTCCTCACCATGGTACAGATGGAGGCGAATTTGGAGACTGTCATTAGGATTTCCATCCGCGCAGCGCCATCTTCCACCCAATCACACGTCGAGGCGAGCCGGGGGAGTTTCCCACCGGAGGAGGAGGAGGAGGGGAAGGGGAAGGAAAAAAAGAAGACCCGGGCGCCGCCCCCAAGCAACGGCTGAGGGAGAGCGGGATGCCTCCGCCCCCCTCCGGCCTCCCCGAGAGCTCCGCCCGCCTGACGAAACGACCCGTATAAGCAGTTCCAACCGCCGAGACGGACGACGGTGGGCGGGGGGGGGGTGACGAAGGGCACGCGCTGCGTCCGCTCGCCTTGCCCTCAGCACTCAACCAACCGCCCTTCTCCGCGCGCCACCGCCGCGCAGCCTCTTCCGCCCGCACGAGCCCCGCTGCCCCTACTACGGCTTGCTACCCGGAACCGTAGCGCCGTAGTCTCGCAGGCCCGCAAGAGCGCAGCCAATCCGCTTTCCCTGATCAGCGCGAGAGCACGCCGGCTGCCTCTCCGTGGCTCCCCGAGGTCCTAGCGCTAGACGTCAGATAGTTTTTATTTTGAGGTGTGTCCCCCCCACCTCCGCTCTTGCTGTTCGTGGTTAATACGTGTCTTTCTCTCTCATACACGCGCGCAGGTGATGCGTTGTGTGTTTTAGGCTCCTGTGAGCACGAAACCAGAGAAGGCAGTAGTAGGTACGTTAAGTGTTTCTGCAGCGGGAGCAACCATAGCGTAATGAGATAGTTGCAGCCATGCTCCCCACCCCGCTCCAGCTGCCACACCCCTTCTAAGATTATGCAAGCTTCGAAGGTTATACAGTAAGTTTATAATTATACGACAGTAATAATTAAGGATACATTGCAGCGATTATTGCAGATCCCTGTGGGTTGCCTTTCATCTAGATGTATACCGTTTTATGCGCTCATAACATGGGCAAACGGTTTGGGAGAGCTCCAATATATTCATTAGGTTGCGTTTTCCGTAATATTCCAGTAAAGGTGTTATGTACTGAGTTGAATAGGATCCAAACTGCAGCAGTCTGATTGGTCCTAGAACAATAGGATTCAGAATGCAGCAGTCAGATTGGTCCTAGAACAATGCAGCAATATGATTGGTTGGCAGGAACCACCCAATCATGCTCCAGATAGAAGTGAATCCACAACCTGATTGGCTTACAGTAGAATTCCGGAATTAGCCAATCATGTGCAGCCCATTGTGTAAATAATGTATATAAAGCAGATACCTTGAGGGGACCTTCATTCATTCCTCCTCACCACTATGAGCTGAATAAAGAGCATGAAATCACTTTGCGACTCTGAGTATATTTCACTGGCGACGAAGGTGGGATCCCGCTGAGCTGACTGCCACACACAGCACCGCAGCACCGCCACCTGCCGCACCGCTGCCTCGCACCGTGTATCCAGGCTTCAGCTCCACAAGGAACTCAGAATGGCAACCGACAGCAGCTTCTCGCCTTTCAACCCAGCATCTGGAGACTGGGAAGCGTATGCCTCCCGTTTCACCTTCCTCCTAGAAGCCAAAGGGGTCACCGATGAAGAAGACGCCAAGAAGAGGGCGATATTCTTCAGCGTCTGCGGAGAGGAGACGTTTGAAATCGCCCGGGCTCTCCTTGCACCCGAAGACGTCGCTACTGTTCCATACAAAACAATAATGGAACAGCTGAAGGGGCACTTTTCGCCACAGCCCTCTGTGGTGGCTCGTCGAAATGCCTTCTATGCAAAGCGGCAAGCCCCTGGGGAAACCATAACTGGGTTTGTGACCTCTCTCCGCCAAGCTGCCCGGTTCTGCAACTTCTCAGAGCTGGAGAACATGCTTCGTGACCGCCTCGTCGGTGGCCTGAAGGATGAGAAGCTGCAACGACGCCTCTACGCTAAGAAGGACCTAACGTTCCAGGTCGCTCTGGAGGAGGCCCTGGCAACGGAAGCTGCCGAGAGGTCGACGGAAGAGGCACGGCCGAGCCAGCCGTCCCAACCGAGGGTCCACCACGAAGACCTCACAGACGACTCAGGATCCAACAGGGAGGAGGTGCACCGAGTACAGCAGCGCACTCAAGCAGCCCACATACCACAGCTGCCTCGACGAGAAGCAGGGAACTGCGCAAGCTGTGGAGACAGTCACGAGAGGAGGACCTGCCGTTTCCGCAACGCAGAGTGCAGGCAGTGCAGAAAATTGGGACACATCGCCCGGGTGTGTCGAGCTCGGCCCACCCGACGCCAGGCATCAGATGACCAATCCAAGAGCCCCAGGTCCCGGGGCCCAACACACCAAGGCAACTCGACGGAGCTCACGGACTTCCAGGTATACCAGTTGCCCCACCCCAACGTAGAGAAAATTTATGTAGAGGTACAGATAGAGGGGGCCCCATGCCGCATGGAGCTTGACACGGGTTCAACTCTATCCATAATCTCGGCAAGGACCTTAAGGAAACTGTGTCCTACTGGGGGTCCCAAACTCAGGCCGGCCCCATTCACCCTCCGGGACTTCCAGAAACGTAAGGTCCCCACAATGGGGGTGGGGACCTTCAGGGTGCAATACCGAGGGCGGACGCGGCAACTGGACTTGCTTGTGGTCAAGGGCCCCTACATTAGCTTACTGGGATTGGCATGGTTTGGACCACTGGGGCTAGCCGTCACCGGGGTGAACCACACGAGCTTACAAGTGGGCGTGGACGCCATATGCAAGGAATTTCCGGGGGTTTTTGATGGGAAATTGGGACAGTATACGGGCCCCCCCATTGCTCTACAGCTTGACCCCGCAGTACGACCAGTCAGGCTCAAGGCCCGCCGGGTCCCGTTCGCCCTGAAACCCCGTATAGACGAGGAATTGGACCGACTCGTGGAGCAAGGCGTGCTGGAGCCGGTGCCTAATGCCCCCTGGGAAACCCCAATCGTCACACCCGTCAAGCCGAATGGTTCGGTCCGCATCTGCGCAGACTACAAATGTACCATAAACAAGGCCCTCACGGCCCATGCATACCCAGTGCCAGTGGTCAGCCATGTCCTTGCCACCCTGGCTGGGTCGAAAATTTTTGGCAAGCTGGACTTGGCCCAAGCATATCAACAACTGCCAGTAGATGAGGCCACAGCAGAGGCACAGACGATTGTGACGCACAGAGGAGCGTTCAGGGTAAAGCGGCTGCAATTCGGTGTCAGCGTGGCACCAGGCATATTCCAGAATCTAATGGACTCTCTCCTTAAAGGGATTCCTGGCGTCACCCCCTTCTTCGATGATGTGTTGATTGCCGGGCCCACACCAGAGGAGTTTGAGGACCGCCTCCGCACCGTTCTGCACCGTTTCCAGACGGCGGGTCTCAAGGTGAAGCGGGAAAAATGTCTACTAGGAGTGCCTCAGGTGGACTTTCTGGGATTTATGGTGGACGCAGAAGGGGTCCACCCGACTGGGGACAAGGTACGGGCCATTTGTGATGCCCCAGCGCCCAAGAACAAGACTGAACTTCAGGCCTTCTTGGGACTATTGAACTTTTACCATTCCTTCCTTCCCCACAAGGCGGCGGTAGCGGAGCCCCTACACAGACTCCTGGACAAGCGGGCCCCTTGGGTGTGGGGCCAGCGCCAGGAGGCCGCATTCCAGGCAGTCAAGGACTTGCTTGTCTCAAACTCGGTCTTGGCACACTTCGACGAGAGGCTGCCGGTGGTGCTAGCATGCGACGCCTCACCCTATGGCATTGGCGCTGTCCTGGGACACCAACTCCCGGATGGAAGAGAGGTACCGGTGGCATACTTTTCCCAGACACTCAACGCAACCGAGCGGAACTACTCGCAAATCGACAAGGAGGGTCTGGCAATCGTGAAGGGAGTAAAAAAATTCCATGATTTCTTGTACGGGCGGCCCTTCACCGTGGTGACTGACCACAAGCCCTTGCTTGGCTTGTTTGCCTCCGAAAAGCAGACCCCCCAAGTGCTGTCTCCTCGTGTCCTCAGGTGGTCAATTTTCCTTGCCAGCTACCAGTATGCACTGATTCACCGCCCTGGGAAGGCGATGGGCCATGCGGACGCCCTCAGCAGGCTACCACTACCGGAAACAGGCCCCGACCCAGCACCTGCACAAGAGGTTATGAGCCTGGAGCTGCTTCCCGACCGCCCCATTCAGGCACAAGAAGTTGCACACCATTCCAAGAAAGATAGGGTCATCTCCCGCGTCCTGGACTGGGTGTGGAGGGGATGGCCCAGCAGCAGCCCCGGGCCAGAATTCGCCGGCTACACAACCCGCAAACATGAACTGTCAGCCCACAAGGGGTGCCTGTTATGGGGAAGCAGGGTCGTTGTTCCCCAGCCCCTCCGCAAAAGGGTCCTCACAGCCCTACACGAGACACACCCAGGGGTAGTAAGAATGAAGGCCCTTGCCAGGAGTTATGTGTGGTGGCCAGGGATCGACGGAGAGATAGAGGCCTGGGTCAAACACTGCCAGGCCTGCCAAGAATCCCGCCCAGATCCCCCAAGGGCCCCAGTCCAGTCCTGGGAGTCCGCCCGAGCACCATGGTCACGCCTGCATGTGGACTTCGCTGGCCCCTTTCAGGGGAAAACATTCTTCATAGTGGTGGACTCCTACACCAAATGGCTGGAAGTCGCACTGGTACCGTCCACTTCTACGTCCGCAGCCATCCGGGTACTACGCAGGCTGTTTGCAACCCACGGGCTCCCTGACACTCTCGTCTCAGACAACGGGACTGCATTTACGTCAGGAGAATTCCAAACCTTCACAGCGCAGAACGCCATCCGCCACATCCGTTCGGCGCCATTCCACCCTGCCACCAATGGCCAAGCAGAACGCATGGTGCGGACCACCAAGGACACCCTTCGCCGCATGACGCAAGGGGATTGGGAGTACCGCCTTGCCACATTCCTCCTAGCACAACACAGCACCCCCAGCTCAACGACTGGCCGGAGCCCTGCTGAACTACTAATGGGTCGGCGCCTTGCAATCAGATTGGACCGCCTTCACCCCGATAGAGCTCAGGATGAGGTAGTGGTGGGGGAAGGCAGGAACCCCCGGACCTTCGAGGCCCAGGACCCAGTGTACGCAAAGAATTTTGGGGCAGGCCCTGCATGGGTACCCGCCACAGTCACCAGGGTCACTGGTCCCGTGTCGTACGAGGTGCTAACGGATGGGGGGCAATGCTGGCGCCGCCACTGCGACCAGATACGGCGACGATTCCCGGGAGAAAACCAGGAGGAGGAAAGGTCAGAGGAGTCCCAAGGGAACAGAGGGGCAGTGAGGCCCATAGAGCAGGAGGGGCCAGCAGGAGAGGCAGAATCAGTAAATACAGAGAGGACCCGCGAAGCCAAAAGGACACCGGAACCAGAACCACGACTGAGCGAGCCGGTTGCACCAGACCAGACAGGCCCATCACAGCCAGCATCCTTGGAACATGAGCCAGAACCTGAACCCCGGACCAGGGAACACCCCAGGCCGCAACGCACACGTAGGCCACCGGCGTACCTCGAGGACTATGAATGCGACCTCCCGGGCAGGACTGGAACTTAGAGGGGAGGGGTGTTATGTACTGAGTTGAATAGGATCCAAACTGCAGCAGTCTGATTGGTCCTAGAACAATAGGATTCAGAATGCAGCAGTCAGATTGGTCCTAGAACAATGCAGCAATATGATTGGTTGGCAGGAACCACCCAATCATGCTCCAGATAGAAGTGAATCCACAACCTGATTGGCTTACAGTAGAATTCCGGAATTAGCCAATCATGTGCAGCCCATTGTGTAAATAATGTATATAAAGCAGATACCTTGAGGGGACCTTCATTCATTCCTCCTCACCACTATGAGCTGAATAAAGAGCATGAAATCACTTTGCGACTCTGAGTATATTTCAAAATGCAACACAGTTCTCTTGGAATGGAAGTGCCTGGTGTTTTCAGGCTCCTTAAATGCTTGGCTTTGAAGCACACAGTGGCTAAAAAGCTCTCTTTTCATGCCTGGTTTGGCGGCTCTAGGACCCCGGAGAGAGGGATGCTGCAGGGATGCTTCTGCAGAAATAGTAGCCGACGACCACCACGACCCTCCCCACGTGCACACTACACCACCTTAAAGCCTGGAATTTATTATAGCATAAGCTTTTGGGGGACACACTCCACTGCATCAGACACATAAAGTCATGATCAGATGCATCTTCAGGCGTCCCATCAGGCTATAGGAGAGGGAAAGAGATGGGATTGCTGTGGTGAAAAAGCATCTCTGTTATGTTCCTTCCTCAAAGGTCACAGCAGTCATTCCATCCAGTTATAGGAGAAGGAGAGAGAAATGGGACTTATCTCCATCAATGCTGTGCTGCTAAAAGACCAGCAGCTTTCATAACTCCTTGAAATCTTTCCACTGGTCATGCCAATAATTAAATTGCCAAGAAACTGTGCAAAATGGTATGTCCACGTTACCAATAACTGCAGTAAATGTGTTCCCACTGCTAGTTTTTGAAGCTGCATTCACATGTTGTTAGCCATAAACCATATCAATCCTGTAGTTTCTTCACAAATGCTGGTGTTTAATGCATTTCTCACCTCAAACCAGCTTTAATCCAACTAGAAATCTGGATGCGGAGTAAGTGGGAATGTGAACGTATGAGCCCCCGCAGTTCTAGGATGGGTGTTTACAGCGGTGGAAAACCAAAAAAGTAATGTACATGGAATAAATACATCCCGATCCTCTCTCTGATGTGAACAACATAGCACAAATGCAGCTTGAAATGGCAGCAGGTGTAAATGATCTTATAATCATAGAATCTTAGAGTTGGAAGGGACCCCAAGGGTAATCTAGTCCAACCCCCTGCAATGCAGGAATCTCAGCTAAAGCATCCATGACAAATGGCCATCCAATCTCTCTTTAAAAATCTCCAAGGAAGGAGACTCCACCACCTTTCATGACGGTCTTTACCACTGCTGAACAGTTCTGTCAGAAGGTTTTTCCGTATGTTTAGTTGAAATCTCCTTTCTTGCAACTTGAAGTCATTGGTTCAAGTCCTACCCTCCAGAGCAGGAGAAAACAAGCATGCTCCCTCATCCATGTGACATTACTTAAGATGGATATCATATCCATGTCCTCTCAATTTCCTCTTTTCCAGGCTAAACATACCCAGCTCCTTCATTCGCTCCTCATAAGGCTTAGTTTCCAGACCACTGATCATCTTGGTTGCCCTCCTCTGCACATGTTCCAGCTTGTCAACATCCTTCTTAAATTGTGGTGCCAAGAATTGGACACAGTATTCCATGTGTGGTCTGACTAAGGCAGAATAGAATGGTACTATTACTTCCCTTGATCTGGACACTACATGCAGCCTAGAATAGCATTAGCTTTTTTTTTTTTTACTGCTGCATCTTGCTCCGTTTAAAGCAACAAATATTAAAATACCCCAATATTGCTTTTCCCTCCTCCCCCCTAATCCCCTTTCCTTTTGTGCTGTTTTTTATTAATTGTTTACAGTATTTAAATACCACTCTTTGGTCAAAAGTCTCCCTGAGAGCCTTACAAAAATCAGTTCTAAGATAGTCCCTGCCCTCAGGTTCACATTCTAAAGAGACATGAGGAGGGAGGGAGAAGCGAAAGGCAAGCTTAAGCACAAATTGCATTCCTTATGAAACAGTTATTATTGTAGCTATCTAGAAGAGGAAGAGCTCCTGGTTGTCAGACTGCTCATGCATCTCTCCATAACATGGCCTGATGCAGTTTAATGCCACTGTGTAAGATGGTAGTACAGTGGGTTAAGAACTTAACTCGTTCTGGAGGTCTGTTCTTAACCTGAAACTGTTCTTAACCTGAGGTACCACTTTAGCTAATGAGGCTTCCCACTGCCACCATGCCACTGCCGCACAATTTCTGTTCTCATCCGAGGTACTATTTCTGGGTTAGTGGAGACTGTAACCCGAGGTACCACTGTTCGTCAAAATGTTGGTAATGCATTTTGCACTTGTCTTCCATTTGATGGGCCTCCAGGGCTCCTTGTATAAATAAAAGGTGCAGAGAATCGTTTCTAGCTCATAATATTAGAACTTGGCACCATCCAATGAAGCTGAATAGTGGAAGATGCAGGGCAAATAAAAATATACTTTTCCACACAGTGCATCATTCAACATGTTTCCAGCTGACTAATTAGCATTTACTCAGGGACTCTCCAAAGTCCCATTTGAAATTGGCAATGCCTAGTATTGCATCTGAGGTATTCCCCATTGCGTGAGGTGTTGAAGCAGTACATATGAAGGGGGCTGGTGTGTACGTGAACCTGATTAGGAGAACTGATGCTCAAAGGCTGAGCCGATCAGCTGCAACGTGCCATTCATTCTTTCGAAATTAGTGCGAGAAAGATGTTGCACTTGAGATCGCTTACAGTGGGCCAAAAACCTGCCCTCCATCGCAGTTGTTCCTCCAGAAGAAAAAATAAAATGTCCAACGCGGCCTATCCGCTGCTTGCAACATCCAGTTATTACATAGATGGTACTATTCACAGCAGTACATTAGTACTTCATTCAACCGGCTCCCTGGGACCACGTGACGGCAGCCCGCCGCACGCGCTGCCTAACGCCTGTGTGGGCGGGGTCAGCTCCTCGGCCCCTGGCTCCCTTTTGCCTAGCAAGGGCCTCCTGGAAAGCGCGTCTACGACCACTGCCTGCCTCCGTTCACAGTACTACGGAAGACAGAGGTATTTATTCCATGCTCGGCTGCTTTCTCCCCAGCACCCGTATCGCTTCCTTTTTTATATATATTTAATATATATAAAAGTTTCCACGCCAGCACGCGACGTCGCATACACTCCGGCGTTTCTGCGGGACAGCCCTACATCCCGGAGGGCCCCTGCACGCGGGCAGGAAGGAGCGGAGAGCGCAGGAAGCCCCGCCTTCTTTCCTTTCGGCCTCGGACGCCATCTTACAGGTACACGGCGGAGCTCGGCTGCTGCTCTTCCACTCCTGGGGGGCCGCTTCTAGCGGGTCCGTGAGGGGCTTTGGAGCGAAATGGGCCGTTGGCGGGGAAACGGGAGAGGGGGAGCTGCGCCGGGCGGCGCTTGGAAGTGGGGAGGGCGAGCGAGCGAGAGCCGTTTCGCCGAGGGCGGCCTGGCCTTCGGGAGGGATGGGAAGAGGAGGGAGGCCGGCTAGGTGGGAGAGGGCGGCGGCAGCGGGACCCGGACCCGGGAGCGGCGCCAGTGGGGTGCGCTGGCCTGGGAGGAAACGGCAGCAACGGGTGCGATCCAAACGCACGTGGAGGTTTGCGATGGAGGCCGCCGCCTCCTGCTTTCTCCTCCTCGTCCAGAAGTAGACTGAGCGCACGCCTTGCATGCAGAAGGCCCCAGGCTCCCGTCCCTGGCTTCTCCAGTTAAGGCAGGACCTCGAGTGGCAGGGCTGGGAAGCACCCGCGCCTCAAAAGGTCTAGATGTCACTAAGGCGTTTAGAAAAGTTTCTTATCATCCTTGCAGCGGTTCTCAACCTGTGGGTCCCCAGATGTTGTTGAACTACAACTCCCATCATCCCTGAGCTCTGGCCTTGCTAGCTAGGGGTGATGGGAGTTGTAATTCAACATCTGGGCACACAGGTTGAGAAAGGCTGCTCTATGGAGATCCCCCCCCCCCCCCCCAGTTTGCCTGCTCTTGAGCGTCAGTAGCTTTTCCAGAGGCTTGGGCAGGGAGATCTTTTGTACCACCTCAACTCCTGGTCCTTTTTATACTGGAGGTAGCAGAGACTGAACCTGTGACTTAACTATGCATGTGCAAATGAACTTGGAAGTGTTTTGGAGGATATTGTGTGTATCCACATGCAAACAAAAGTGGGTGTAGATACCTGGGGGTAAAATGCATGTATATGGATTTCAAGATGTTGCACGGGTAATTATTCTGATGAGATATTCAGGCTCGAATGAAACATGATGCTAAACGTGTTTAATGCTAGACAAGGGCTTTTCTGCAGTATTGTAGTGTAAGGGGTATATAATCCCTCCCCCCTGACAATCTTGACATACGCCCCCTCCCCTCATTGCTATTTGCTTTGGGGGAAAGCTACCATTGTGCATGTTTTAATTTTATTTTCTGTTAATTTTTGATCCAATTTTATTTTCTCTTTCAGTAAACCGTCAAGATGACCAACACCAAGGGGAAGAGGAGGGGGACGCGTTACATGTTCTCAAGACCCTTTCGCAAACATGGTAGGGAATATTTGTTCAGGTAGTTTAGTTGGTCAGTGGGTTTGTTGCCTCTAGTTGATCCAGGAATAAGGGTTATTTCAGTAAACTGATGTGACCACCAAGGTCAGGTGAACTTTCACACCCCATAGTCCATATGCTATCAGTATCAGCTGAGAGTTACGCATCTTTAATTTATTGAAAAATGTCATTACATACACACTGCTAGAAATCTGTAGATGCAGGCTAGAAAGCTCAGAAAGCAGCACTAATAGAGGGGCTTTGGGAAGAGGAATTGCTTCAATGTGTAGCTTATTTTACTTATATAGCCTGAATGTTGTAAGTCAGTTTTAATACTTTTAATACATTTCATAGAGGTGGAAGATATCCCAAGGGTCAACTAGTCCAACCTCTGCTTAAAATCCTCCAAGGAAGGAGAGTCCACCACCTTCCCAAGGGAGTCCATTCCACTGTCAGACAGCTCTTCCTGTCAGAATGTTCTTTCTGATGTTTAGTTTGAATCTCCTTTCTTGTAACTTGAATCCATTGGTTCAGGTACTATCTTTCAGAGCAAGAGAAAAAAAGCTTTCTCCATCCCTCATGTATCAGCCCATTAGTTATTTGAAGATGCCTATAATATACACTCTCAACCACCTCTTTCTCAAGCTAAACATACAAAACTAACTTAAGTAAACATATGATTGATTATTGTTACATTTTTTCATAGGTGTGGTCCCTCTCGCTACCTACATGCGCATCTATAAGAAGGGTGACATTGTTGACATAAAGGTATTTTTAAATTTAAAAATGCTGCTCTTAATGCGAAATCTAATACTGTAGTTCTCTTATTGTCCTTCTAAAACAGAATTCAAATTAAATACAATCTAACAGAATAACAAATATTGTTTTGCTTGCCCTGCCTAGAGTATTGAATGCTGGGATTTGAACCATGCTCACACTTGCATTTCATCTTACAATGTAATTTGGAAAATACACAGAGGAGTATTAATTTGCCAGAAGGTTGCCCTCTTCAGTATATCACACTATTGCTGATACAGAACTTTACTTGAAATTTTTATTTCATAACACTCTGGAGCTTGATGATGATTGTCTCTTATGATTGCTTTTGTAATAGCAAAGTGAGCAAATCATTTCACCGGCACTGAAAGCAAACCAGAGATGTCCAGTTCTTCAGATTTAATTTTATTTGATTGAATATTTTAAGATAGCATTAATGTGTAAGGATAATTGTGGCAACCATGCGTGTATTGGCAAACCATTCATCAGTTTGGATATGGCTGCTGCATGATCTGATTTCCTGCAACAGGATAAGTGAGCAACTGGAAGACCCAGTACTTTGCTCTAGAATTTTATTTCAAATGGTAAACATTGCTTGATATACAATGCTATTCCATTTGCAGAGTAGACCAGTTAAAATCTAGTCCATTGATTGCAATAGGACTATAGTGAGTATGACTTGCTAGATATTACCCACTGTATAACCCAAAACATAGTAGCTTACTTGATAGTTTAATTATTAGACAGATGCTTAGTCTAAAGCTTGGGAACCTGACATTGGAGGACTTTGGGACAAATATATATTTTTTAACGTGTTCTTTCTGATATCTGATATTGGAAGCTTTTGGGAAATGTTGCTAATGTTATGATTGCAACTGCTTTAGTTCAATATATCTTTGGCGTTTTTTTGTAAGATAAGCTATGGTAATATTTTCTGTCTGTCTTTTATTAACAGGGCATGGGCACAATTCAGAAAGGCATGCCCCACAAATGTTACCATGGCAAGACAGGAAGGGTATACAACATTACCCAGCATGCTGTGGGCATTATTGTGAACAAGAAAGTTAAGTAAGTGCTACTAAAATGGTTTGGAGCTTTAATTGCATTGATGGATTCCTTTCTCCCCATTCACTTTGCCAGTTAGACATTTTGTTGTCTCCATTGGCCATTCAGGTGGGGCAGAGACAATATCCTTTTAAAACCCAACCAGTTAATACTTAATTGGCTTGGATCCTGTCAAAGGAAACATACTGAAAAGTTCTTCAAAATCTGAAAGCTTACATGTTCCTACAGCAATCAGAGTTGGCTATGCTCTGAAACCAGCATGGTAACCATGTGTACTGACTTGGGCTCAGCTGTTAGTCCTACTTGTTTTTTGGAAAAAACCCACAGGAAAAGCTGCTAAATCTAACAGTGTTGTGTTCTGTGTCTAGGGGCAAGATTCTGGCCAAGAGAATTAATGTGCGAATTGAGCATATTAAGCACTCAAAGAGCAGAGACAGCTTCTTGCAGCGTGTGAAAGAAAATGAAAGAAAGAAAAAAGAAGGAAAGGAAAAGGGAATTTGGTTTGAACTAAAACGCCAGGTAATGTATTGAGATGTGAACAAAGTGTATGTGCTTTGTCTGCAAACAAAGGGAGGGGGGTTGGCGGAAGTGGTTTGAACATTCTATGTGACTAAGATGTCAGGAAGCAATTAAGTTTCTGACAAGAAGAATGTCAGGTAATTAATTCCATTAACACATTTTTCAGATTAGAAGGAAGTTTAGTCATAAACACTAGTGGAGGGTTTTCTGCATAATCCAAGTATGTTTCAAATGCATTTAGCCTTGGTATTATTTTTACAAAGTTATTTTCAGTGCTAGTAGGTAATCTTTGTGCATATTATGGGGGGCGGGGGGAAGAAAGCTGCTGTTGGCTTGTTTTAAAAAATTGCTACTGTGTGACTCATCCTATTCTCAAGTGATACAGCAAACTTTCTAGGGGGAAATATATTTAATAAATTATAAAATGATTCATGCATAGAATTATCAGTTGCCATAATGCGAGACGAGGTGCCATGCTTTCTCAAGTCTAAAATATTGTAGTTTTTTGCTGTAGTTTTTTTGTGTTCTAGGGACATAGTGCTGCAGTAAAAACAAGGAAAGCCCAACAGATGGCACCTGGACTAAACAATGCTATTGTAACTTGTATTTATGTTTAAATTTCTTTTTCTGTCTTCTAGCCTGCTCCTCCAAGAGAAGCCCACTTTGTGAGAAACAATGGCAAGGAGCCAGAGCTGCTGGAACCAATACCATATGAGTTTATGGCATAGTGTATGTAAACAAAATAAAATACCATGTTGAGGACCTAAGTTTGTGTTGGTGTGGTCAAATTATTCTTAACAAGCACTGTGCTCTTGTAAAAAGACAAGAACTATTTAGCATGAATGGAGTGTTGAGTTAAATTATAGGCAGAAATGATCACTTAAAGGTAGCCAAGTTCTTTCTCGCCCCTAAGGGCTGTCCAATCCCCAATGCACTATAAATTGGCCCAAAATTCTTACTTGTGGGTATGCTGTTGATTTAATTTCAGCTAAGTGAGCTGGATGTTTAAAAATACATAAATAATAATTAGTTAGAGCTGATTAGCATAGTCTCTCAAAGCATTGGTTTGGGTTATAAAATTTAGTAACTTGAGCAGAGTTCTAGGTGTGTCGATCTGGGATGTGATAGATAGATAGATAGATAGATAGATAGATAGATAGATATGCAGTGACCGTTTTGTGTGTGGGTTCCATTCCTGGCCCCCTGCACGCATCGGCGGAGCATGAACAAGCCCGACCTGTTCTGCCCCCTTTCTGCCCCTCTTCTGGGTCCAAAAGGACCCATACGTCTGTGGTTGTGCATCAATTAAATGCACACAAAATGGTTGTTGCGTGTGTGTGTGTGTGTGTGTGTGTGTGTGTGTTTATACACAACTTATGCTAATGAAATCAACCTATTCTCTTGCACTAATGGGATGAAGCAGAAACCAAGTGTTTTTTCAGTCTATAAAGGGTACATGCAAATGGGAGTCCAGCTTTTGATCAGTAAGGGTTATTTATCTCTGTTATCTATGCCAAGCTATATCTTTACAAACTTTGGTCAACAAAATCCATTTTGGAAAAGTTGAGCACATTCCAGCCGCCCATTCTGTGGCTGTGTGTGTGGGAAAATGGCACGTAGATCACCTGTGTGAATTGAGAGTTTGACATCTAGCAGACTCTAAAAAATAAAACCCTTTGTTCTTATAAATTAAGTGCTGTTCATTACATTGATTGTGCTTTCCTCTTGTCCTTGATGGCTTAGTACAATTATGCATTCTGTAGCTACAGGAGTGATGTTCCCAAAATACACCAACATAGCCCAGTTTAATCACTTGGTGATTCAACTACAGTTGGGCTGAAGTTGCTGAACTGAGTAGCCTCTCAAAAAGGAATCCCGTCTCCAATGAAGTTTTTTGTCCTTTATTGTCAGGATAAGGGATGACAGCATCCTTATTTCCCTTCCTCCACCCCCTTTCCACTACATTTGCCTCTTGCCCCCACCAACACTAGGGGATCCACTTAGTGTGAGATTATAAACCCATGTCGATCTTTAAATATGATTAATTCTGCATTTTAGCCTTGTCACCCTGCTGCGTGGCTTCCTTCTACAGAAAACACATCTGTGGGGAATAGTGAGAAAAGAGTGATCTGGGAGATAAAAAATGGGATGAATGGGCTGGTACGTCAACAGAAAACGCTGGTTCTGGTAAAACATCCTAGAAATTGCATGGGTTTTTTTCATGGGTTCTACACCATGAGTACTGTGATGTCAGACATCAGATCTCTGCTGACAAAACACAGATCTGGTGCCTTCCAAAAAGAACTGCAGCATGCATTCTTAGGGGTCCTTGTAATTTTTACCAAGGATTCCCTTAAAACCACCATCAGATCATAGGTTAAGGCTAGAAGGTCTGTAGCTCAGTGACAGGGTATCTGATTACATGCTGGATGTCCCAGATTCAATTCTTGTCATGTCCAGGTAGGGCTGGGAGATTCCTACCTGGAACTGAAGTACCTCCATCTGAGCTAGATGGAGCAATGGTCTGACTATAAGGCAGCTTCCTATGTGTTATTTTCTGTCATTCTACATAAAAAACATAATATCCATCCTCAGCACAAGTTGTGCCAGAAAGCACCATGTCTTTACCCTTGGCTGTACATTCTACCAACAGATTTTGGAGCAGCACATTTTTCAATCTTCTAAAGATGTCACCTTTTTATACTATTTAAGTCTTGATCTGTGTCTTAGTTTCTTTCTCTGACTTATCCCCCTATGTTCTCTTCATTAGCATCCTTTTTCAAGTATTTCCATTTCTGAATCTTCCGCGGTCCTCCTTGTTTGCTGCTATTCCATCTTCTGTCTGATCCAGTCTTAGCTCTGTATCCTCACCCCCACACCTGTCATTCAACGTATACCTGGCCAGCTCATTCTTGTTGGGTCAAAATACATTGAAAGAGTCAAAGCCACTTCAGACCATGTGGTGTATGTTTCAGGAGTGCCATACAAATGTGCACTTTTACAGAGAGCTGCAGAAAGCAAAAGATGGGAGTCAGAAATAGGTTACATTATTAAAAGCAGCAGCTTTTGACTGGAAACCTATCAAGGTTTTTCTCTCTTTTTATCAAATAAAAATGTAGGTGGGCAAAACAAGCTTCCTATTTAGCTATGTGGTTTCATTGTTGAAATGAACTGAATAGAAAAAGTGACTGTACTATTCTATGGGAGAAACATTGATGAGAGCGTGATTCAGTCGGGTTCAGAGTTGCCCACTACAAAACATTACGAGTAGCACATGCTTCTCCACTGTCCCAGGTGTGGGATCTCCATTTTGCACATGTGAAAAGGGTTAAAGGACATGCAAGCAAGTCCCCTTCGTTCCAAGCTCAGATGAGGCATTATTGCTTCTGAATACCAGTTGCTGGAGGCTAGAGTGCTGCTGTGGCTGGGTCCACAGGCTTCCAGCTGGCCACTGTGAGAACAGGATGCTGGACCAGGGCAAATGGCCTGATCCAGGAGGTTCTTCTGTCCTTTTCTCATAATACTGGAACTCAGGGCAATGAGTGAAGGCAGACAAAATAAAGTAACTTAAAACTAGCATCATTGTTCATCATTTTTAATTTGTATACCATCTATCTTACAATACGCAAGGTGGTTTACAAGCTGAGGAAACAAGGAATGTACACCTTAAAACAATCTAATCCAATACAAAAATGTGATAATAAAACATAACTTTAAGCAAACTACATCAAAAACATAACATTCAGCAATAGTATAGAATAATAATACCAGCATATAAAAATTTAGCAGAAATTCACTTTAACAATTGCAATAAATAATTTCTAAACTACAATCAATAAAACAATGGCAAGCCACAGTGCATAAAATAATACAGTACAAATTGAGAAGCAGAGGCTAGAGGGTGGAGCAAGGCAGGTGGAAGAAGGCCTTCCCTGATGAAGTCTCTCCCCTCACAGTTCTTCCTCCAGGACCACTGAGCCTAGGGCTTGCCGATTGGAAGGTCGGCAGTTTGAATCCCCACGACAGGGTGAGCTCCCATTGCTCAGTCCCTTCTCCTGCCAACCTAGCAGTTCGAAAGCACGTCAGAGTGCAAATAGATAAATAGGTACCGCTCTGGTGGGAAGGTAAACAGTGTTTCCATGCACTGCTCTGGTTTTGCCAGAAGCGGCTTAGTCATGCTGGCCACATGACCTGGAAAAACTGTGGAGAAACGTTGGCTTTCTCGGCCAGTAAAGCGAGACGAGCGCCACAACCCCAGAGTCGTTCGCGACTGGACTTAACTGTCGGGGGTCCTTTACCTTTTTAGGGCCAGAGGCTGGGGCAAGGCAGGTGGAAGAAGGCCTTGCCTGATGAAGTCTCTCCCCTCACCTATGAATCTGTGTGTAAACAGCTCAGGACTGCAATACCTCAAGGACCGCCTCTCCCCACATAAACCAACCTGGACTCTGTTCCTCACCTGAGGCCCTTCCTTGTGTGTCTCCTCCCCGAGAGGTCCGAAGGGTGGCAATCCAAGAGTAGGCTTTTTCTGCCACGGCTCCCTGTTTGTGGAATGCTCTCCCCAGGGAGGTTTGTCAGGCGCCTTCATTATATATATTTTAGGCACCGGGTGAAAACATTCCTCCTCAACCAAGCCACTGGCTGATTAACACCCTGCAGCCTTTTAAATGCGTTGGGGGGGGGTGTATTTTGTTTTACCATTTGTGTTTTTACCTTGTGTTTTTACCTTGCGAACAGCCCTAAGATCTTGGGATGAAGGGCGGTATACAAATCTTAATAATAATAATAATAATAATAATAATAATAATAATAATAATGGATGCCCACTTGAATGGCTTTAAAAGAGGATTAGACAGTCTTATTTTCACAGTGGCCAATGGCAACTAGACATGATAGCTCTGTTTTCTCTTTTTGGTGATGTGCAATGGGCTACCCTTTATCCCTCCCCCTGCAGCAGCAGCAGCCCAATGTATTTCTATGCCGGCAGACTTGACTTTTTTGCTGGGTGCAAGAGAGACATCAGCCTCTCGAGTTGCCTGCATGGAGTTCCTGTTCACCCACAGCTTCCAGAATAGCTCATTAATATAAGGCTGCTTTAAACCATATGCTGATAATTGGGTTATTCTGATACTTTATTTAAAACATTTCCATACCCGCCATTCAACTGAAAATGTCTAGGGAGCAGTTTACAACCATCGGAAAATTGTTTGTTAGCTATGTATTTGGGCACTTCTTAGGATATCCACCATTGAAAAGACAGAGCAAGTTAAATAATAATGAACTGACAAAATGTAAAATGACTATGGTTCTATAAGCAGGGAGCCTCAACCCTTTTGCCATTTGCTTTACTAGTCCCTTCAAGCAGCAACTTGTATTTCCTTTCTGCTCACTGAGAAGAGTTAATACAGGCACAAGAGGATGCTGGCTGTACGCAGAGAAGGAAAACACAAACACGCACATCTGTTTTCAAGCCTGCACCTATGAGCCATATTTGCACAGCTCAAGAGGATGCAGGAGAAGGGATGGGTGGTAATTTCGAATCTGTTGTCAGCAGATTGTTCGAGGAAATGACAATAGGCAATATTCCAGCTTTTGTGTGTAGCCTTGAATCAATAAATCCTGCACTCAGGTGTTGCCACTTGAAGAAAGGAGGAGACAGAAAAACAGCCTCTCAATTCATATTTGTTACCTTTCCCCATGCAAGTGCAATAAACAAGTTTATATGAGCAGTATAAAGGAAAGCAGACTTCTCTGCTCTCGTATGGGGCATGGCTCCTAATTGTCCCTTTGCTGGTCAACCTCCCATTGCTTGGGAAAGTGTCACACCTCAGTAGCGGAGCATTTGTTGTGCAAGAAGAAGGCCTCATATTCAATCTCTGGCATCCCCAGGGAGGGCTGAGAGAGGATCCTGCCTGAAACCCTGGGGAACTGCTGCCAGTCAGTGTGGCGATACTGAGGCAGAGGGGCCAACGCACCTGGTTCAGTATAAGGCAACTTCCTGTGTTCCTAAAGGAAATGCATTTTGGGGGGTCAATAGATTGCAGAGCTCTAATGCAAGGTGTTGTGGCCCTCCTGGATTCTTCAGTCCATACTGTGGTAAGCACAGGTAGATTCAAAAGTCAGCCTAGTTGGGCATCTGCTAGAGGCCTACACTTCAACAGAGCCACTTACAAGAATACCCAGAATTCCTCTGCTGCAGTGAGGTGGGAAACTTCCGGGGTGGGGCAGCTACAGAAGCTGTCTTGCCCAAGAGTATTCCAATAATAATCTCCCGTTTGGATTACTGCAATGCGCTCTATATGGGGCTACCTTTGAAGGTGGCTCAGAAACTACAACTAACCCGGAATGCGGTTGCCAGACTGGTGACTAGGAACGGCTGCCAGAACCACATAACACCAGTCCTGAAATACCTACGTTGGCTCCCAGTACATTTCCAAGCACAATTCAAAGTGTTGGTGTTGACTTCTAAAGTCCTAAATGGCTTCGGCCCCATATACCTGAAGGATACATGTCCACCCCCATCATCCAGCTCAGACACTGAGGTCCAGCGCCAAGGGCCTTCTGGCAGTTCCCTCACAGCCAAAAGTGAAGTTACAGAAACCAGACAGAGGGCCTTCTCGGTAATTGTGCCCACCCTGTGGAACACCCTCCCGTCAGATGTCAAGGAAATGAACAACTATCTGACTTTTAGAAGACATCTGAAGGCAGCTCTGGATAAGGAAGTTTTTAATGTTTGATGTCTTACGGTGTTTTAATTTGTTGGAAGCTGCCTAGAGTGGCGGGGGCAACCCAATCAGATGGGCAGCATATAAATATAAATTATTGCAGGGGAAGTCCCTAACTCACGGAGGTTCTGAGACCCATTGGCTGCCGTCACCTGGTTCAGCCAGTCAAAACCATTCCTGGGATATGGCTGCTGTCACATGCTGACAGCTTCTAGGAACCACTTTGATCATTATTGACCATGTGGATTGGGTCATTTTTAGGCAAGGGAAGGAGGGAGTGTGAAAGACTGTCTGGCCCAATGCTAGGCAGGAGCACTCCATACTGCAACATTTTCTTGCAGGTTCCCTTTTTGAATCATCCAAGTACACAACCTTTTGCCACATTTTGGGAACTACTCTGAACTGGCAATGGCATGCCCTGTATCTGTGGTCTGCTAGCGGTGCATTCACACCCATGAAATTGAATTCACACTGGAAAGGGAACAATTCAGAGTGCCAGCTAATAAACCATCTCAGAACGCGCCTATATTAGATGCGATGTTTCATGTGGCTCCACATAATGGTGCCTCTCATCTCTCTTATATGTGAGGGTGTTTCTTTTTCTTACAGATTTCAGCCAAACAGCTTTGAAGCGCATCCCTCTAGAGGACTAAAACGGGAGCTCATTTCTTTTAGTGTGTCAGTAGTTTTATTTTATTTTTACACAGGGGAGAAAAATATGTTCAACAATTTTACTGCTCCTTCCAAAGCTAGCTTAAAAAGTAGATTAGTAGTGCAGTGTAATATTTTTTGCAATGTGGGTTTACTGCAGTTACAAAAGCAATATTGCACTCTTTCCTTTCCTTTTTTACTCATTTCACAACATGACTGAGAAATTCAAATTTTAATGACATTGTTTATGAGCAAACCGGAGAGGCACATGAGACACAACAAACGCACATAACACTGTTACCAGAGATAAATCTGGTACCAGAGATCTGGAAGAGGAGAATAACAAAAGCTTGTCCCGGAGGCTGGTATAGTTTAAACTCTTCTCAGTAAAATCACACAAGTCTAGCTAGATATGCCAGGGGAGCCAACATTGTGATCCCCAGAAGTATTTAGACTACAGTTCCTATCAACCCAACTAGAAGCAATCAATGTGAAGCTCTCTAGTGTTCCCCAATCCAGTTGTTTTCAGACTACAATTCCCATCATCACTGACCACTGGCCCTGCTTACTAGGAATGATGGGAATTGTAGTCCAAAAACAGCTAGAGACCCAAGTTTGGGAAGCACTGGCTTTGATCATTAATGACCATGTGGATTGGGTCATTTTTAGCTTGTGTACCCCATGGTCCTCTCACCCACCACTGCCCCCACTCAGGTCCTGAGTTTGAGCCCCACATTGGTCAAAATATTCCTGTGTTGCAGGGGGTTGTACTAAATGACACTCAAGAGTCCTTTCCAACTCTACAGTGCTTGGGGCAGGGACTGGGAGTAAGCTGAGGGAAGGGGGCTGTGGGCTGGTTCTCCCAGCTCCCGATCCCTGTCGCCTCGCTCTCCCCATAGCTGCTCTCAGTAACACTCAGTGAAGCAGCTTTACTTTTGCAGTTAGGAAAAGTACATATAGCGTCTCCGCTTATCGCAACAAAGGTGAAAGGCTGCCACCTCGCATCTTTGGAAGCGGTGCTTTGAAATCCCTCACATCCTGAACTCCTTTGGTCTGAAGGAGTCCGTTTCCCGCTTAGGATAAGAAATGGTTCTGAGGAACAGACCCTTACCAAGCACCCTACATCCGACTACATGGCAGCTGCAGGCCCACACAATACACTTAAAGCACATTCCAAGCACAGGACTCCTTCACCCCAAAGAATTCTGGGAAGTGTAGCTTGCTAAGGTTGTTGGGAACTGTAGCTCTGTAGCAGACAGTCCTATCCTATGCCACACCAGATGCATGCCTACTATGGTAGCTATAGGAACCTTTCCTCCCCAATAAAATGTTTTAGTAACTTTTTAGCATTCTTCCACAGAACGCCTCCTGTCCTTACAGACCAATCCTTTCGCCCCATCTGTTTTGTCACGCAGTTGTCACATAGGCTTTGTATAAATATATTTTAAACAACTGTGCACACCCATCTGATATCCCTGAATTGGTTCGGAGAGCATCTGCACTGCATCATTGACAGTATGCCTTTGAATAGCAGTGGCTGGGTATCGCAAGTGACTAGTGCTATCGCTAGTCAAGCCCTGCTTCGGGGCTTCCCACAGATTTATGGCTGGTCGATATGAGAGCAGGGTGTTGCAACGAATGAGCCTTTGGTCTGATCCAGAAGGACTTGTAATCTGGTGAACTGGGTTCGCTTCCCCACTCCTCCACATGCAGCTGCTGGGTGACCTTGGGCCAGTCACACTTCTCTGAAGTCTCTCAGCCTCACTCACCTCACAGGGTGTTTGTTGTGGGGGAAGAAGGGAAAGGAGAATGTTAGCCGCTTTGAGACTCCTTAGGGTAGTGATAAAGTGGGATATCAAATCCAAACTCTTTTTCTTCTTCTGCACTTATGAGCTCATGGCTGCTTTGCGCTAGAAAACTGCTCTTGTGTGTGGTCTGCAGCTATTCTTCTGAGAGAATAATTTCACTGGCATGAAAACAGAATCGCTGCAATTTTAATTTTCATACAATAGAAGCTACTATAAGCAGGCTTCTGCTGCCAGACGCCCTGATTGGATCATGGTTTCCAGATTATGTAAAAAGACACAAACATGATGTGTGTTTGTGACAGCCGCACTTCACACATGTTGCAGGTAACATTGCTTCCCATGACAGCTGTACACAGAGGGGCAGCTGGGTCCTGTGCAGAATTACTTAGGGTGTGTTCACATGGCTCCCTTACAAGTGCAGTGAAATTGTTTTCCTGGCATGTTTCACGGCTCCTTCCCTCCCTAGCTGTTCATGTCAGCGCAGCTTCATTCATTTCTGTTTGTATTCACACCAGTGGGCACTGGTAACATGGCTGGCATCCGTCTGTCTCGGGAGACAATGGAAGAGTGTTCCTTCATGGGTGGAGACAAACCATTGGCGAGTTACAGCACACTGCTGTGGCTGTACAGACCGATACAGGAAAGACATATTTTGTTGCATCTGGAGCAAAGGAAGGCGTCCAGTTATTCCTTTGCAGGTGTACCTTGGCGTTTCTTCTCTTCACCTTTTGCAAAGGTGTTCACATATGGCTCAAGACGAATTAGGAGCAGCTTAAGGACTCCGATTGGTGTGAAACCAGTTTGAGAAACAACGAATCAAAGCAATAGGCTTTTGTAACAAAGCACAGGGCACATATGCATAACAGGGATTTAAAAACACAGCACTGGAAACACGGCGAGTGCGCAATGAACAGGGAACACAGCCTGCGATGTAAATCCAACTGTATTTAATTACGTGCCCTTTTCTAAAATAATTTTTATATTGGCAAAAAAGCGCAAAGGATAGGTTTCTAAAAACGGCATGACTGGAAGGATAATACTGAAGATGCATTGAGGTGTACAGGTACATCATCCTAAGCATACCTGATACATGACAGCCATACAATGGGAGGGGGAAACAACTTCTGATAAAAGATGGAGGGGTCATGCTAAGGAAATGCTCTTAAGAAGCATGGGATGAGCATAGCTCAGTCGGTACAGCATGAAACTCATAATCTCAGGGTTGTGGGTCTGGGCCCCATGGTGAGCAAAACGGGGGTTGGTCTAGATAACCCATCATGGTTCCTTCAAACTCTGCACTTCTAAGCTTCTGTGATTCTAAATATGTATAACCAATGAACAAGCAAATCAAGGTGAAACCAGGATGAATCCCCATTGTCTTAGATCCCCCTGCCCAGCAAGCAAATCAGACCAAATGTTCAGTAAAGGCCAGACATGGTCTAACCTCCAGCTAAGTTCCACGTGAACAAATCAGGACACATGCCCAATAAAAGTGTCGTCTGGAGGAGCTTGAAGACTTCTTTGATGATGTCGTGATGCCCCATAAAATGTAAGTGAACAAAGCATAGCAATTCCACACAAAACAGGTCATAGGTGGAGGCAGCCCCAGGTGAGCTGAATCCATAGGATGTAGTGAGGCTTAGTAAACTTGCAAAGGCACATGAGAGGTAGTGCATAGGACTGCACTACACTTGCATTTCTTAACCCATTTTTAAAACCAATTCAAGCTCTTGTATTCATCAATTCAAAAATAAAGTGTAGAAATGGGTGGGGTAAAAAGAAGCACCATATTTTAACATAGTGACCAGCATCTTGCTTTACAGAGGGCAGTCCTATATTTGAAGGGCTGTCCAGTCTGGTTAAAAGATAAAGGACCCTCAGTTTAGACAACAGAGGCCATCAATAGTCAGCACCGACCTGGACTAAAACTGAGCAGGTGTACAGCACACCTGACCGCAGCGAAACTGCAGTGTGAAATGTATTGTATTTCTTGTTAAACCGCAGCCATGATTTCTAAATTCTATCTACATCAGCTAACGCAAATGTTGCACAAACCTGGGTCATCTTCTATCCTCCTTTTTTTGGAGATGCGTTTCCTTTACCTTTTTTGTTGGCTTTGCCTTACAGGGTCACCCTCTGCCTTTTGGCAGTCTGTGCGTGCCATAGGATCAGACTCCTAGAGACCAAGGTCCCCTCCAATAAAATACTGGAAACCCCACCTCTCCACATTTTATTCACGTAGGCACTCCCGGTGCGTGCGGAGCGGGGGGCTTCCATTCATTCACGCCCATCCATACCGCAAGCCAGAATCCAGCCGCGGCTCTCCAATAAAGCGCGTCCCTACACAAAGCTCCCTCGTTTCGCTGCCGCCGAAAACCTTGGAGCGCCACTGGAACCTGCGTTGGAACCGCGGGCATCTCCCACTGTCTGCGCTGGGCGGAGCTCGGCGCACGCAGCGCCGGCCCTTTCCCTGCCCATAGATGGAGGCGAAGGGGCGGAGACAGCTCCCGCCCGCCCGCCGCCCGGCGCGCTTTAAAGGCTCGGCGGCTGCGATCCGGAGCAGAGGCTGGAGCCGGGAGCCTGGTTCGCCGTCCTTCCTCCCCTCGCCTCCAGCTACCCTCTGGAAAGGTCGCCTCGCCTCCGCCGCCGCCGCTAGCTGCGCCCCTCCGGATTCGTCTTCGCCTCGCCGGGCGCAGGAGGAAGGGGAGCCTATCCCCATGCGGCTGTCGATCATGTCTCACAACTACCTTTTAGCTCCCATCCAGGAGTGCCCCTCCGACTACCTGGTCAAGGACGTGAAGCTGGCTGTGCTGGGAACGGGGAGCGTGGGGAAAAGCGGTAAGCGCCAAGGTCACCGCCGTGTCCGCGGAGGGGCTGCTGCAAAGCGGGATGGAGCCGAAGCGGGGCGGGCGGGCGCGTGTTTTGAATGCGAAATGTCCCGTGTGCCCCACCCTTGTAATCATAGAATTGTAGAGGTGGAAGGGACCCCAAGAGTCATGGAGTCGAACCCCCTGCAATGCAGGAATCTCAGTTCCTGGTCAGTGTGGCCACTCTGGAGCTAGATGCATCCTTGGTTTGATGTGCCTATAAGGCAGCTGCCAGATGCTGGTGGACTAACTCTCTCTCCCCACCCCGCACCCCGATGCCCTCCAGATTTTGTGAGCTACAGCCCCCTTCATCCCTGACCATTAGCCGTGCTGATGGGAGTTGCAGTTCACAACATCTGCATTGGCTGCCCTTGTGCAGGCAGTAGTAAGCAGTGGGGGCAGGGCAGTGGGGGGGGCAGGGTGAGCCGCCCACGGGGGTGCCGTGGCAATCCACCCAGGGGGGTGGGGTGGTGAGCTGCCCATGGAGTTTGCCTCACGGGTACAAGCCCCACACTGCTGTTTTGGGCAGTGCAGCGCCCATCACTCCCAGGAGAGACGCATAGCTTGGGTGTGCTGCAGGCCCTTACCCTGTGGTAAGTGCCGTCCCCCGTGGTGTGCCATTTTGTCACCCCCTCAGGGATGAAACCCGGGGCGGACCGCTCCCCCCTCCCCCCCCCGGTAAGCGGGAAGGATAATTTTCCTGGCTTGTTGCAAGACAGCCACCTCTGTTCCCAAAGCCATCCACATTTCAGCCCTCTTGTCTCCCAGAATGAATGAATGAGTGAATGAATGGCTTCTGGGGGAATGCTCTCCTGAAGCGACGGAGGCATGTACGTGCAGATCTTCTCCTGACACAAAGAAGCTGCGAACATATTCAGGGAAGAGAGTTGCTTTCGAAGCAGACTCTACACGCCTGTTGCGTTATAGGCGGGAGATGCCTGCGCTGGCAAGCAGGCGTCGTAGCTAAGGAGACCACACTCCTTTTGCTGAATGCTTTGTGCGGCTGCTTGTAGCAGGACATCATCGCAGCCCCCACCTTTTTTTGCAAATGCTATTTTTATCAAAGGGATGTGTGTCGTTTGATGCGTCTTCCTTTGCCACCTGTCACCGCTAGTAACCCAACAACTCTCGTTTTTTTCCAGCTATGATTGTACGCTACCTAACCAGGAGGTTCATTGGAGACTATGAACCCAACACAGGTGAGCCTCTTTCTTTCATAGAATCTCTCTGTGAATCTGGGTCTGGTGCTTGTGGGGACCATGCACATATAGCCTTGTTTTGCTCCTCTGGAATGGTTCCGTTCCAGGAAAGTCTGGGAAATGGATCTGTTTATGCTTCCCATAACACCATCCAGCCCTTCTCCTGTGCTTCTGAGGACAGGGAAGAAGCAGTGTTGTGGTTTTCTTTTTTAATATAACCTTATAATTTTGCAGACCCTAGGTCTAGTGCGGTGAGACTGAGTCTAAGACTAGAACTGGAGAGATCCAGTTTCTGATTTCAACTCTGCCATGAAGCTTCCTGGATGACCTTAGGCAAATGACTATTTGTCAGCCTAGCCTCCCTCGCAGGGTTCTTGTGAGGATAAAATGAGGAAGAGGAATGAAGCACCTTGAGCTCATTGGAGGGCGAGAGATATAATAAATAAACACTAACAAATGAATAGAATCACACCTTTCCGCCAAAGAGCCCAGGAAAGTGTATGTTAGTTTTTATCTTCACAGCATCATAAAAAGGTAAATTAGGCTGAGAAAATGTGAATGACTCTTGGTCAGCCAGTGAGGCGCCTGGCTAAGCCTCCCCAATTCTCTGACCACACCGGTTCCTTTTATTTACACTGCACCCCCATGGAGAAAGAATGCGTTTAGCATCAGTTCCCCTACTTCCTTATAATATACCTCCTACCTCCAAATAAAGTGCAACAGTTTTTAAATGAGCTTCCATTTTTCTTTCTCCAGGCAATCTCTACTCAAGGCTCGTTCACGTTGAAGGTGACCAGATTTTCTTGCAAATCCAAGACACCCCAGGATGTATTGAGGTACGGAAACAATCATAAATATGTCCGTTCTGTTGGCCTTTTGAGGTTTGATTCATTCCATCAGTAGATATGAATGTTGCTGGGAAAATTCCCATTGATAGGAGTAGGCTGCTATCTTTCACATTCATTGATGCAATCTGCACATTAATGCAAATGGCATTCTGTGACTGAAGTTCAATGGTTAAAGGGTTGGAGGAAACAAATGGAAAAGATTTGCTGCATAGAATGTGGAATTGCTCGGCAATTGTCTGTGACCACAATCAGCAAGGAACTTGTAGGCATTTCAGAAGACCCACTGTATTTTCAAGAGGGCTTAATTCAAGCCAGCATTTTTCAGCAGTTGTAAAGTATCTCCTTTGCATGCAGAAGATCCCAGGTTCAATTCCTGGCATCTCCAGGTACTGCTGCCAGTCAGTGTAGACAGTACTAAGCTAGATTCACCAATAGTCTGACCGCATAAGGCAGCTTCCTATTATTGCAGTCTAAGAAATGATGCTCTCGTAGGCTGCTTAGAAAGTGGTGTGACTTATGCTACGTTTCATGCAGAAACTAAAAGTTCTTTGAAGCTCTTTGTTTCTGCATTATACAGTAGAGTCGCACATCTTGCTAGTTGGGGGTCAAAAGCCACCATGGATGAAGACCTACACATTGCCTTTGGCAATCCCTTCTAGATTCAGATGCAAAAGCATCAGTGGTCAAGCTGGTATCTGATGAGTTTCTAAAGCTATTGCACACAGCCATTGCACACGTGAGAAGCACACATGGCACAGTTAACATGCGCCAGTGTCATGTACCCTTTGTGAGCTTGTGAACTGGCTATTGGCTAAGACAGCCTCCCCCAACCTGGTGCCCTCCAGACACTTTGGACTACAATTCCCACCCGCCTCGACCGTTGACCACGCTGGCTGAGGCTGATGGTATTTGTAGTCCAAAACATCTGGCAGACATCAAGTTGGGAACAGCTGTGCCAGCAACAGATTTCTCTTTCCAAAGCAACCAGCCCGTCTTGAAGCAAACCTCTTCTTATTTGGAAAGGCATTTGATATAGTTGCTGTTGAAAAGTTTCCCACTTGTATCTCATTTATTTAAGTCTATGTGCCCTTTTTCTTTCCAGGTGCAAGAAGATGTTGCACAGATGTTAGATTCACTCTCCAGGTGCCTGAAGTGGGCAGACGGTGTTGTTTTAGTCTATTCCATTACAGACTACCGTAGTTACCAGTCCATCCGTCCCCTTTATCAACACATCCGGAAGATCCGTCCAGACTCTAAAGTCCCTGTTGTCATCGTAGGCAACAAAGGCGACTTGGCTCACTCCAGACAGGTGGCGGCCAGCGATGGCCTGCAGCTGGCCAATGAACTGGGCAGTGTGTTTCTAGAAATCTCCACCAGCGATAGCTGCCAAGGTGTATGTGATGTATTTCAGTATCTTTGTAAAGAAGTGAGTAAGTTGCACAGCTGTGGCAGCGGAGACAAAAGGCGGTCGTCCCTCATTTCTCGACCCAAATCACCTAACATGCAAGATCTCAAGCGACGTTTCAAACAGGCTTTATCGTACAAAGTCAAGTGAGCACCAACCTTGACGTCAGCCCCTGCTGAACAGACTGTTTTATAAAACATACATTTATAAGAATAATTTATTTTTGTACTGATTCTGTTTGTTCGTGCATTTGCAAGTATGCAGCTTCCTTGCATTACTTTTGTATTAATTGACTCTGCAACCCCACAACTGAGTGCTGGATTGCAACAGAATGAAACTGTGAAAGAGACAGTGCCAATATGCATATCCCTCTGTTTGATAGTGACCTGCTCTTTAAACTTAGGGCAAGCAAAGTTTGAAAGTATTTGGATTTCACGTTTGTCGAACTTTGTTAGTCTGAACTTGGCTTAAATGAGAGTATTTCCATTTTACCAGATGGTGGCTAGGGTTGCTCTTCGAGCCTATTCAAATACACATTTAAATCCCCCCCTTAAAAAAAAAAGAACTTACAGACTGGTGTTTCATTCTGTATGTAAACACAGGGAAAGAATTACAACTGATTTTGTAAAATGCTGCGAGGATCTGAGTTATACAATTGCAAAATAAAACTATTTAAATAAAATAATTAAATATCACTTTTTTTATGTGTGGACCCCTCCCCTTCATTTTCCAGAAACCCTTGTTATATTAGCATATTGAAATCAGGCCGGATATAGGCCAAGCTGCATAGAACTATGTAACTAATTCCACTAGCCAAATGAAGGTAATTTAAATTCTTGAATAGCAGTCTCTAATACCGTCTAGGTATTAGAATCTACGGGAGCGGGTGGTGCTGTGGTCTAAACCACTGAGCCTCTTGGGCTTGCTGATCAGACGGTCAGCGGTTTGAATCCGTGAGCTCCCGTTGCTCTGTCCCAGCTCCTGTCAACCTCACAGTTTGAAAACACACCAGTGCAAGTAGATAAATAGGTACCACTGTAGTGGGAAGGTAAACAGTGTTTCTATGTGCTCTGGTTTCTGTCATGGTGTATGTTGCACCAGAAGCGGTTTAGTCATGCTAACCACATGACCCGGAAAGCTGTCTGTGGACAAACGCCAGCTCTCTCAGCTTGAAAGCAAAATGAGCGCCACAACCCCATAGTCGCCTTTGACTGGACTTAACTGCCCAGGGGTCCTTTACCTTTACCTTACCTAATACTGTGTGGTAAACTGCTTCTGAAAAGTCCTTTCAACACTGGTTCACAAGATGACTGAAAGCGCCTGCTGTTCAAAGGGGAACACATGGCAGAAATCCATCTGGGCATGCCAAAAGCAACTTTCTAGATGCCAGGCTTAAGCTACTATCCCTAGGCATACCTGCTTGAGACTAAGCCCAGGAGGACTTCATAGTAAGCATGCACAATGAGTCACTGACCTATGATGCACATTGTAAGTAGGTAACTCATCTCTTTGGCCTTCAGAGTTTGCTGCTCAGTCTTGACTGCATTTTGATTCATACTATTCTTGACTGCATTTTGATTCATACTGTCAGAGACTGCCTCTAGGTCCCGGCTCACAAAGGACCAACGCTAGCCGGTAGAACGGTATAAAGTCTTTATTGAAGTATAGTTTCCATTTCCAAATCTTAGCGTGCGTCTCTACGTCTATTCCCTAGATCGGCGAAGTCCCATCTGAATCTCCGCCTCCTGTACACCAGTTCAAGACCCTAGCCTTGCTCCACCTTTTGCGTCTCTCCTTTCGCCTCTGGGTCCTACCACCCCCCGGGGTTCCTTCCTTCCTGGATGCCTCGGATGCGGACCCTTCGGATTCCTCCCCCTCCCTTCGGCGGGCTTTAGGACCTGGCTCCCTTTCCGGGCTGCTCATTGCGCCTCCCTCTGTTACATTTGAACTTGGCGCGCGCGCGCTGTCTCCGACCCTCCTCTCTACCGTTTCCTCGCTCTCCGACGCAGGCGTGGCTGCTGCCGGAGAGCTGCCTGTCGCTGGTGCCTGGAACTCCTCCCCCCTGCTGCTCTCTGGTGGCGTAGCTGGTCCGGATTTCCAGCTGCTGCTCTCCGGTGGGGTAGCTGGTCCGGATCTCCAGCTGCTGCTCTCTGAATCCCCTCTGGTCCCTCCTTCCTGAGGTGCCCCTCTTGGCAACCCCCCAGCTCTGCCCACGGGAGCCCCTTTCTGTGAATCCTCCGATTCGCTGGAGAGACTTAGGGACCTTGGTCGGCTCTCGTCGCTAACTTCTCCCTCCGATTCCTCTCCATCCGTCCCTTCTGCTCCTGAACCCCTGACATCCATCCCCCCCTCGAAGCCCCCCCTTCCCCCCTCCCCTCCTTCCGGTGTGGGTTCTGGGTGCTCCGTCGTGGCTGGGGTGAGTGCCGGATACAGTTCTTCCCCCGTGTCGTACATCACATCGGGCAGGTCTGGCTCGTCCTCCGTGCGCTCGTCGACGTCGATCTCCTCTGCTTCCATCTCCCTGCCTTCGTGTTCAAATCCCACGTCCTCCCCCAACACGTCCATGTCCATCTCTCCCCCGTTCCCCTCTGAGGGTGATGCCTGCCAGGGACCCCCCAGCCACTTCCTGCGCCACTGCTCCTCTGGTTGAGTATCCCACCAATAGGAGCGGTCTGAGGCAGAACCCGAGGTTGAACCCTCCGGAGAGCGTATGTGTGGTGCCGTCTCCTCGTCCGAGTCGAACCCCTGGAACGTGCTGCCTGAAAGTGTGGGTGTGAAGAGCCAGTCGTCGAAATACTCGGCTGGCATGGGCCTGTGTGGGAAAATGGCATGGAACTCTTCCTTGAGAAGGGGCTCGTCCAAGGCATAGCCCGGCACCCAACTGTTGGCGCTGGCCGGGGTATCCTCTCTGGCAAGAAGGTATTCTACTCCCTCTTCCCCCCATCTCGAGTCTAAAATCTCTGTGGCTTCGTTGATGCGCTCCCCTCTTGGCGACCCCCCTTCCCTGGGTCCTTCTCTGGGCGGATCTGGTGCTGTGCCTGGCTCCTGAAATCTATGCGGTGCTTTGTAGGGCGTGAGCACCGATCTATGGAACACCGGATGCATTCTGGAACCCTCCGGAAGCGCTAACCGGAAGGCCACTGGATTGACCTGTGCCTGGACTTGGTAAGGCCCTAGCTGCTTATGCCCTAGCTTCTTCTTGGCCAACGATTTGGTCGGCACTGCTTGCGCTGCTAACCAGACCCAATCTCCCACCTGTATGTCTTCCCCTACTCTCCTGTGTCTGTCAGCCTGCAGTTTGTATGCGTGCTTGGCCAGTTCCAACTGCCTCCTAAGCTGTTCGTGGACTTCCTGCAACTCTGACGCTAAGTCTTCCGCTGCCTGCGGCTCCCCCTCCCCCACGCTCTCTAAACCTGGGAAGGTTCTGGGATGCCTCCCGTTGTTGGCGAAGAACGGCGTCACCCCCGTCGACACGTGCTTCGTATTGTTGTAAGCGAACTCTGCGAGGGGCAGGTAGTCCACCCACGTGTTAGGCTGCTGATTGGCGTAGCATCTCAGGTACTGCTGCATGATGGCGTTGACCCTCTCCGCTTGTCCGTTGGTCTGCGGGTGTCTCGCCGACGCTAGATTGATCTTGACGTTCAGGATGCCCATCAACTTTTGCCAGAAGTTCGAGATGAACTGCCGCCCCCGGTCGGATAGAATAGATCGTGGCAGACCGTGGACCTTAAACACGTGGTCTATGAACAGCCTGGCGGTCTGTTCTGCCGTGGCCACCTTCGCACACGGGATGAAGTGTGCCATCTTGGTAAACATGTCCACCACCACAAGCACTGCCGTCTTTCCCCTCGAACTGGGCAGATCCGTGACAAAGTCCAGGGCCACCCGTTCCCACGGCTCAGACGGCGTCTGCAACGGTTCCAGCAATCCCGCCGGCGGTTTGTGCACTGACTTGGCTCTTTGGCAGGTGTCGCATCTCGAGACGTAATCCGCTACTTCCCCCCGCATCTTGGGCCACCAAAAGTCTCTGGTCACTAGTTCTACAGTCTTTTCTCTGCCAAAGTGCCCGGCAGTGGGGGCGTCGTGTAGCTGCTGCAGCACCCTCGCGCGGAGGTCATTCCCCGGCACGTAGAGTGCTCCCTTGCGGATGAGCAACCCGTCTCTGATCTGGAACTCGTCGTCCTTCACCGTGCCCTTGTGCACCTCCTCCATCTTGGCTTGCGCGAAGGGGTCCTCCTGCAACGCTCGACGTACGGCGTCCAGATCCACGGTCGCCGAAGCGCAAGCCCACGCTTCCGGTGCGAAAATGTGCTTGGCTGCCGACGGTGCCTCCTCCTCGAGGTATTGCGGCTTTCTGGACAAGGCATCCGCCATGATGTTGTTGTCACCCGGGATGTACTCTATCCTGAAGTCGAAGTCCGCGAAGAACTCTGCCCATCTAATGTGCCTCTGATTCAGGAACCTCGCCGTGCGCCAGTACTCTAGATTCTTGTGGTCCGTGCGGACCTGCACTGTGTGTCTGGCTCCGATAAGGAAGTGCCGCCACGCCTTGAACGCTGCATGGATGGCTAGCAACTCCCTGTCCCAGATGGTGTAATTCTGCTCCGACTTGCTGAGCTTCCTTGAGTAGAAGGCGCACGGCCTCCAGTCCCCCTGCTGGTCTTGTTGCAACAGTACAGCTCCCACGGCTCTGTCTGAGGCGTCTGTCTCCACCCTCATTGGTCTGCTGGGATTCACATGCAGCAGCTGCTCCTCGGACGCGAAGAGACGCTTGAGTTTCTGAAAGGACTGCTCCGCTTCCTCCGTCCAGAGAAACTTCTTCTTCTTGGAGCTGAGCGTGTCGGTGATGGCCGCCGTTTGCATAGCGAACCCCTTGATGAACTTGCGATAAAAGTTGGCAAAGCCGACAAACCGCTGGACTTCCTTCCGATTGCGCGGGCTTTTCCAGTCCAATACTGAGCGAACCTTGGCGCTGTCCATGGCGAGCCCCTTGTCCGACAGTTTATAGCCCAGGAAATCCACCTCCGTCACGTCGAACTGGCACTTCTCCAGCTTGGCGTACAGCCTGTGCTCCTTTAGTCTCTGCAGAACTTCCCTGACATCCCTCTCGTGCGCCTCTCGCGACTCAGAAAATATCAGGATGTCGTCCAGGAAGCATACGCACTTCTTGTAAAGGAGTCCCGCCAACACGTGATGCATAAAGGCTTGAAAACAGTGAGAGCCATTTTGTAATCCGAAGGGCATAACTCTGTATTCGTAGGTGCCCAGTGGTGTGAACATGGCCGTCTTCCACTCGTCGCCCTCCCGCACACGAATCAGGTTGTACGCGCCTCGCAGATCCAACTTGGTGAAAACGCGTCCTTTCCTTACCGTCGCGAGCAGGTCGTCTATTTTGGGCATGGGGAAGGACGAGGGCTTGGTTTTCGAGTTCAAAATTCGAAAGTCCACTACAAGCCTCTTCTGGGGCGTGTCTCGCTTCTTCACAAAGAATACTGGGCTGCCCCCTACAGCTTTCGACTCCCGGATGAACCCGCGCTTCAAATTGTGGTCTATGAACTCCCTAAGTTCCTGCAGTTCATCCTCAGACATGGAATACAGTTTCCCTGTTGGCAGCGTCGCCCCCGGCAGGAGATCAATCTTGCAGTCATAGGGTCTGTGGGGGGGTAGCTTGTCCGCTTCCTTCTCGCAGAACACCTCCAAAAATTCAGAATACTTGAGAGGTACTGCTTGCAGCGTGCCCAAATGTAACTGTGGGTCATCCTCCTCCCCTTCTGGTCTAGGCAGAATGCAGTGTTCCGCACAGTAGGAGGAGCCAAAAGTCAGTTGGCGTTGGTACCATGCCAATGCTGGGCTGTGCCTGTGTAGCCAACTCATTCCCAGAACTACTGGCGTGTCCGACAATTGGGTGACGTTGAAGCTGATTACTTCTCGGTGATTCCCAATTTGCATCACCATAGGTGGTGTCTGCTGTACCACCTGCCCCCCTAGCAGTTCCCTGCCATCCACTGTGACAACGTTCAGGGGCAGTGTGGCTGGCAGTAGCGCTATGTTGTGTTGTTGAAGGAATTCCAGTGCGATAAAGTCCGCATTACTGCCAGAGTCAATCGTAATCGGCACTTCTAAAGTGAGACCACTGGGCAGCTGGAGCGATGCGGTGAGCTGCACCACTGGTTTGGGCGGGAGGGGATCCGTGGGCTTCAAAATCTCTGGGGACTTCTTTACTGACTCGCCTGGCTGGCCCCCAGTGCTTCTGTTTCCAGCCAGACTCCTTCGTTTCCCTGCTGTGGTTCACTTTGCTGAGTTGCTCCCATTACTGTCATTGAAGCTGCAGTGTGCTTGTGGAGCCTCTGGGGACACTCTTTCGCCATGTGCTTAGGACTTTCACAGATGTAACACTTCCTGTTCCCTCTAGGCTGCTTTGTTTTGACTGCTCCCGGTGTTAAGGCTCTGGTGGCTGATTGAGCTCTAGCACCGCCGATCTCCATTGGCTCCTCCCCCCCTGCTTGCGGAGGCGTTGATTGCGCACGCGCGACATCCCTGGGCAAGAGGGAGGGCGCTCTGGCTGGTGTGCGTCCCCAACGCCCTTCTTCTCTGTCCCATGGGCGGTCCTCCAGCCTCACCCCCACTGCGAGCGATCTGTCCACCACTTCCTGGGTGCTTTTGGGTCTCTCCCCCCGCGCTATCTCATCCTTGATTTGGGGGTTCAATCCTTCCCAATAAAGATCTCTAACGGGGGGGGAATCCTTGTCCCACCCCAAGGCATTGACCAATGCAAAAAAGCGGGAGTGATACTGCCTCACGCTGGCTTTCCCTTGTCTCAGCCCAAATATGTCCTTACGGGCAATGTCAATGTCTATTTTCGATAGAAAGCAAGAATCCATCGCTTTAATGAATGCAGCTGAACTCTGGAGCGCTGGGTCCATATCTCTCCACAGATTGCGCAGACATGCTTTCGCGTCTCCATGCAAATGAGACAAGATAAACCCCACTTTTTCCTGCTCATCTCTAAACTCTTTTTCCAGCAGTTTCAGCGCAAACTGCACGTCTGCTCGGAAATTGGGGTACTGCTGTAAATTCCCATCGAAGTGAGATACAATGCTGCCTCCTCTCCTACCCAACCCGATCCCCTCGGATCTGGACCCCGTTTGTGCCTGCTTAGTAAGCACGTCCAACCTGGCTTGGAGATCTCTGCATGCAGCAGCCGCTTCATCCTCTCTTTTCCTGGAGGCGAGTATCTCTGCGCTGAGCTGCGTTACCGCTTCTTGCAGGGAAGCAATTTGCTCTTCAGTAGACATGTCGCTTGACTCTTGTGAGCTCCCAAGGCACCAGTCCTCTTTCCTCCCTGCTTCGCTCCCCACACGCCGCTTGAGTCAAAGAGAACTGATGAAAACTTTGTGAGATGGGACTTACTGTCAGAGACTGCCTCTAGGTCCCGGCTCACAAAGGACCAACGCTAGCCGGTAGAACGGTATAAAGTCTTTATTGAAGTATAGTTTCCATTTCCAAATCTTAGCGTGCGTCTCTACGTCTATTCCCTAGATCGGCGAAGTCCCATCTGAATCTCCGCCTCCTGTACACCAGTTCAAGACCCTAGCCTTGCTCCACCTTTTGCGTCTCTCCTTTCGCCTCTGGGTCCTACCACCCCCCGGGGTTCCTTCCTTCCTGGATGCCTCGGATGCGGACCCTTCGGATTCCTCCCCCTCCCTTCGGCGGGCTTTAGGACCTGGCTCCCTTTCCGGGCTGCTCATTGCGCCTCCCTCTGTTACATTTGAACTTGGCGCGCGCGCGCTGTCTCCGACCCTCCTCTCTACCGTTTCCTCGCTCTCCGACGCAGGCGTGGCTGCTGCCGGAGAGCTGCCTGTCGCTGGTGCCTGGAACTCCTCCCCCCTGCTGCTCTCTGGTGGCGTAGCTGGTCCGGATTTCCAGCTGCTGCTCTCCGGTGGGGTAGCTGGTCCGGATCTCCAGCTGCTGCTCTCTGAATCCCCTCTGGTCCCTCCTTCCTGAGGTGCCCCTCTTGGCAACCCCCCAGCTCTGCCCACGGGAGCCCCTTTCTGTGAATCCTCCGATTCGCTGGAGAGACTTAGGGACCTTGGTCGGCTCTCGTCGCTAACTTCTCCCTCCGATTCCTCTCCATCCGTCCCTTCTGCTCCTGAACCCCTGACACATACTATTGCTAATACTGGAGTATTCTTACAGTAATTGAGATTTACCCGATTTCTATTTGTGGATTGTGCAAAATCACTGCAATTCATCAACAACATCTTGTTTGGTATATTTCTAATGATACCATCTTCCGTGGAATTATCCATCCTTTATAACATAGGCCCCAACTATATTGAGACTGCAGACTCTAGAAGCATTTGGAATTGTAAATCCCATTAAACTCATAGGAATTCTGAGGAGTCATCCAAAGGATTTGCATCATAAGTCATCTTAATATTCCTACTTTGATTTCACAGCAGTACATGTGGCTTCATGGAAGATGCTGCATCAAGTCCCTTGCTGGGAGCTTTTGAACAGAGCTTTAGAGAAAAGTAATATGTAAACAGTGAATATCATAATAGTGAATATCATAATACAGTGAATATCATAATACAGAACTGAATATCATAATACAGTAGCCTCATTAGGTGTAAGCAGTGTAATCTCTCTCAGCCTAGCTTTTTGTTCTGATTCCAATAGGATTAACTCTCTTAAATGCGAGCCCAATGGTCCAACAGAGTAGCCTTTTATTTTGAAACAAGAATTCAGTGCCCTAGCTTATCTCCAGCCCATTATATTTTCAACATAAAAGAATAATGATGGTTGGCTTGCCATTATCAGATTTTCCCCTGCCTTTTAATAGCTGTGTGGAAGTCAAATCAAGAGAGAAGCCAGAGGCGGATTTAGGGCAGTGTGGCTGGTTCCGCAGCAATACAGGGTTGCAGATGCTTTGGGACTACAACTCCCATTATCCCTGACCATTATTGACCACCCTGGCCAGGTCTTATGTATGGGAAGGGTTTTAATGGATAGGAGAGGGCATATTGATGGCAATTTACCCCTCCTGGCGCCGCATGTCTGGGTTAAACAGAGTTTCAAAATCCCATCAATAGCTGCAAAATTCAAAGCATAGGAATTAGGCCGTAAAACTTCGTTTTGAGCAAGTCCAGCGATGAAGTAAGCCGGCTTTCCCTTTCTTACCCTGCTTAACAAAGAACCAGGCAACAACTTGTAAAGTAAGTTCAAAAATAAGATTTACTTACTTTATAATCATGCATTGGCTCACAGCAATGGTAACAGTAAGGACTATGTGGGCAAAATGCTTATATTTACAGTACAACCAGCTTCAGGCATGTGCCTGAAGAGAGAGAGAGGAACAGGAAGTACTGTATGCTCCATCTCCATGAGAGGAGGGGAAATGACATCACACAGAGCCCTCTCTACCAATTGGATTTCTATGGTCTGAGTAGTGGCCTGTCTTCAGTACAACTCTATGGACTTAGCCCCTTCTCATGCTAACTAGCAAGAATATGCATTTGTTAGGTTTGCCTGCTGATCTCCCACATTATGGGAGTTGGAGTCCCTATCCCTGCTAGTGAAAAGGGCTATAGCTCAGTAGTAGAGCAGCTGCTGCCCATGCAGAAAGTTCCAGGTTCAATTCTTGCCTTTTCTGGGTAGGGCTGGGAGACAGACCCCTGTCTAAAAGCTTCTGCCAATTACTGAATTAGATGGACCAATAGTCCTACTTGTTAGGATCATCCTACTTGCGTGTAGGACCCTGGTAGAGACACATGCCCGACTGGCATGTTCTCTCCCTCCTGGTCGGTCGGGAGCTTCCAAAGCTTTCTCCAGCCCGAGCATCACAGCGACTGATTACAAGAGGCATCAGCACACTTAGGATCCTGCAGAGTATTTGCAGTTTGCGTAACAGAACTCAGTAGCACAGCATTTTGGCTAATCTACTTTTATTTACATATAATACACTCGGGAGCATTCTGACTTAGCTCCTTCCTCTTTCTCATCAGACAGCAAAGAGAGAACAAAAGACAACAGTCCCACATCACGGAACACAGTAACAACAAAACATCCTGTCTCCGTCACTTCCCACTATGTGGAATGAAAACATACACTGTCATGTGATAGACAACAATCTCATGACTGCAAACACGGAGCAAGAATCCTAACACTAATTCAGTATATGGCAGCTTCCTATGTCCCCATGAAAGCTTTGAAGGGAGAGGAAAACGGCCAGCAGGGAGAATATTGCACTCCTCCATTCAACACTGCATCCTCCTAAGCTTATTTTCCCTAAAGGGAAAAACAAACAAGCCCCTGTCTGAGCAGTTACACAGATTTGCATGTAAAGTGTCTTCTGTCCTTTCTAACCTTTTCTACTTTAAAATCCATAAAGTATTTAGAAGCAATCTGAGAAGTATAAACATAGGGGTGGGATGCAATTGCAGCTGTAATCATGGGTTATGCTGCATGAAGAGAAAGCAACGGTTTCTCCTCCTCCCACGAGTCGCTGAAATTGCATTTATTATGGTGGCGTGAAAGACAGACGTGTTATTCTCCCTTTGGAAGGGAAGTTAATGGGATGTCTGCTTTACACTCAAGCAACCCCATTGCCCTGGTTTAACACACTCAACCGCACTTTCTGTATGGTTCATTCCAATTTAGAAATGAACTCTGTATTCAGGAGAGATGGGTGTGTGATTGCTTTGGGAAGCATAAGAAAAGTGGCAGATGGGAAAGCTGGAAAAGGTTAGAGAGAGAGGATATTCTTTCTGCAGCATGTGTGGGTATTTCTTTCGTCCTGGTCTTGCCTCTGGTCAGATGCAGTTTGTGAGTAGTCATGATGGTATAGGAACCTCCAATCCACAGTCATACCTCACGTTACGTCCGCTTCATGTTACGTTCTTTCAGGTTACGTCCTGCGGCGACACGGAAGTACTGGAAAGGGTTACTTCCGGGTTTTGCCGCTCACGCCTGCGCAGAAGTGCAAAATGACGTCACGCTCATGCGCAGAAGCAGTGAGTCGCAACCAGCGTGTGCGCAGACGTGCCACTGCGGGTTGCGCTCTTTTCATGTTGCAAACGGGCCTCTGGAACGGATCCCATTCGCAACCAGAGGTACCACTGTATCTGCTCACTAGAGACAAAATGTGTGGGAAATGTTCACTCTACAAGAAAGGCCCATTCCTTCAAACCACCTTCAGTTCTCTGAAATTATGGCCACATCCATACCATGGACTTAAAAGCAATCTTATACCGCTTTGCCAATGACTTCCCCTGAAAGAATACTAGGAACTGTAGTTTGTTAAGGGTGCTGAGACTTGCTAAAAGACTGCACGGAGCTACGTTTCCCAGTGCCTGTAACAAATTACAGTCCTCAGCAGGGGTGCCAACTTGAATAAAATATTGGGGAGGGGGCAGATAAACCCCACCCTGCATAATCGATCACATGACACAGTGCATGCAAAGCATTTGTTTTCTCATGAAAATTGAGATCATGCCTGCCTCTGGTTACAATTGAGGAACACCCCCCCCCAAAAAAAAAGTAATCCAGGAGGAGGTTGAAATTTCAGTCTGGCATGCCAACCACATTAGGATGCTGGCCAATCAGTGCTGGTTATAGAATCGTATAATTGTACAGCTGGAAGGAACCCTGAGGATCATCTAGTCCGACCCCCTGCAGTACAGGAATATCCCCATATGGGGATCGAACCTGCAAGCTAGTCATTATCAGCACCATTCTCTAACCACCTAAGCTATCTAGCTGAATGGTCATGTCAGCATCATCAGGCACCCATGCAAGCCTACATTTTAGCAGGGGCCTACTTTTGACCACCCTCCAGAACCCCTTGGCTTTCTTCCTCCTTGCCACTATTGCTGTCCATTGTCTTCAAGCATGCAAGCAGTGACAGGAGCAAGGAGGAACATCGGCTTGCCTTTCCATCCTTCCTGGGCCATGGTGCTGATTGGGCCCAGGAGGAAATGGCATGTGAATGGGCTATGGTGAAAAGCAACAAGGAGGTGGGTCCTCTCAAGGAAGGAGTTCTGAAGAGCACACCTTGCCAAAGAACCTCCCTTCCAAAATAATAATAATAATAATAATAATAATAATAATAATAATAATAATAATATCAACCCCACCTGGAATTAACACTGCATGAACACAATTTGAACTGCATAAATGAAGCACACGCCATGCACAGAGTGGCTACATATGAATGAATCCCCCCCCCAAGGCTGCTATCCTTAGTATATTCTATTGAAGCCAACTGGAACTTGCTTCCAAGGCAATGTGCGGAGGACTCAGCTATAAATCCTGCAGAGAGTCTGAGTGGCGGTTGTCATAGTGACAGATTCTACTAACCCAATGTGGTAGCCAATGTTCCGTTGTTAAAAAAATAAATTGTAAACTTTCTTTTCAGAAAACCCCAGTCATGTATGAGCATCATACCATTGCATTTGTTTAGCCCTCTGCAAAAGAATAAAAATAAAATTCTGATGACCAAGTTTCTGCCTGGTTCTATTCTCAAAAAAGTTGTATGGGGGGCTAATTCCACCCACCCTCTACATTGGGGTGAGGAAACATTTCTGGCTGGGGGGCCGGATTTTTATCTCTCCATCCCTGCAGAGCCAGTTTTAACAAATGGGCTGCCCCACACACTTCTCAGCGGCTGATGCTATAGTGATGTCAGATGCCACCGCTCTTTGAAGCCCTAATTCTCTGGACTTCGAAGCATGTTGCAGGCCTATTTGAAAACCCATTTACAAAACACCTCCGTGCTGCTCTTCAAACCTCCAGGTTAACATCTCCAAGCTGACTTACACCCATGTGAGATTCATGTGCGTTGCTGTTTTGCTTATGCAAGGGTTATGCCAGATACCTTTAAATGGTGCATCTGAATCTATTTCCATATTCGTTGCCCTTGGAGAACAATACTCCTGGAGATGACTGTACAGACAATGTGATTCAGCCTCGCGAAAGTATGTAATACTCTTCTGGAGGTAGCAGCTCAGGATGACACAGCGGTAACCATGGTGTGCGAATAAAGAAAAGTTTAGCTTAAATAAATAAATAAAATACTACTGTGCTATAGCCTCCTCATAAGTGAGTAATATCTGTAGTGATCTAAAAAAAAGAGAGAGAGAGAACGGCAGTAGCATTAAGAAAATTGCATTATTTCTTGATGATGAGAAATCTTTTTCTGTTATTTTACTTACCTATCATATTTGTACCCCATCTTCTCCCAAAGGGATTCAGGGTTTGTAAAAGGAGAGAGATGATATAATGCTCATGGTATCCATGATGCAGTGCAACCATGAATCTGGGGAAATCTGTGTGGGCTTCAGGGAATTCTTCAGATAGCTGGCCTAGAATTATTGGTGGATTCAGAAAACCCAACACCCAGGTTTTGCCAACCCCCTAACATTTATTAATTAACATTAAAAGGGACGCGGGTGGCACTGTAGTCTAAACCACTGAGCCTAGGACTTGCCGATCAGAAGGTTGGCGGTTCGAATCCCCGCGACGAGGTGAGCTCCCGTTGCTTGGTCCCAGCTCCTGCCAACCTAGCAGTTCGAAAGCACATCAAAGTGCAAGTAGATAAATAGGTACCGCTCCAGCGGGAAGGTAAACGGCGTTTCTGTGCACTGCTCTGGTTCGCCAGAAGTGGTGGCTTAGTCATGCTGGCCACATGACCTGGAAGCTGTATGCCTGCTCCCACGGCCAATTAGACCTAATGGTCAGGGGTCCCTTTACCTTTACCTTTTAACATTTATCACTAAGCACTCATAAAACGTCTTTCTGCGATGTTGAGTCCCTGATTATTGGCCATATGATATAAGGTCTGAATATAAGGTCTAGAAGATGACCCTGGAGGGCGATGGCTTGTATGAAGGCTGCAGTTCTCATCAGACGTGTTGAAGGAACTTCCATTAGCATTAGTAAGTGGAAACCGCACCATTCCCCTTTCGCATTCTAGCTGAACTTGCTGTCTAGTGGGAGTTTGTTCCAACAAGCTGGAACTGTTCTTTTCAAACCACTTGTCTCTCTCTCTCTCCATTAACAGAAATCAATCCCCTTTCCAATGAAACCCACAAATTGTTTCTGTCTTTATGACCTTGTTTGTGCGGCAACTGAATGTGCCAACAGCGCCTCCAGAAAAATGAGGGTTGGTTGTTGTTTTTTTGTTCAAGGCAAATGAAAGTCCTTTATGACTCCTACAGGCTTATAAAAACCAGACATCATTTCATCCGAAACCTTAGAGTGAAAACAATGATTGCTTATTTGGGGGCAACCGGGGGGGTGTCCCCCAGGGGACAAACCAGAAGATGCAATTCAAGATCCCATAGAACAGGAATGGAGATTTGTGATTTGTAGGAAAAGGCAATGGAGCCCAGCTGATGGTGGCTGGAGACAGAGCCCAAAGTGGGCAGAGCTGAGTTTGCAGCTCTTCAGGATTGCATAATAATAATAATAATAATAATAATAATAATAATAATAATAATAATATATTTATTATTTATACCCCGCCCATCTGGCTGAGTTTCCCCAGCCATTCTGGGCGGCTTCCAATCAAGTGTTAAAAACAATACAGCATTCAGTCCTTTTAGAGGTGCTTTCAGACTGTCACTTTTCTTGGGTGGAATTCAGTCCTCTACAGACTTCTGTTTTATTGTGCTTTCAGGATGTCAGGCAAAGTGAAGAGTCTGAAGCAAACCGCATTGCGTGTACCACACAACCTGACTTGCAGTGACCCTGCTGCATTCAGGTATGGTGGATGATGTCATCCCATTGCCAGGCTAGCATTTAGCTGCTAGTCTCAGGGCCCCTCCAGTCATCCCTTCCATCGTGCGATCATGATGATTTGTGTTCATGATGCTGCTGGAGAGCATCACACGTGATCCTGCGTTTGTGCCTGCAAATGTTTTGGGACAGCCATACTGCTTCATTTCCAATCCATGCAAATCCTTTAACTTCCCGCTAAAATCCCCCTACTTCTCAAGCCAGAAACATACTGGTTAATTTTTGTCCCACTTTTGATGTGCTACAGGCTCGCTGGACAGTGATGTGGTAGCACTGGGGAAGCATCACAGAATGAACAACAGAGCAGAATAAATCCACCCTAATGCACCATTATTGTGTCCACAGCACATTGTAGAGTTGCTCTTGGCATCTGTCTGTTTCAAGAGACAATGGAGTGTGTGTGAAGTCAAACTGGTGCATTTGCAGCACCCAAGTAACCTCCCCTGGGCTCAAGCCTGGGCAGTATGTATGGAGGTCCTGGGCTGCCCAGATGAAAAGATCCCCCTCTCAGCCTCACTGATGCAGTCAAAAGGAAAACAGAGCAATACATTTGGCACCAGCTTGGCTGTAAGAGTTGCCGGAAGGAGGCCTACAAGGCAAAACAAGTCTTAGGGATTCCACTCAGGATTTGTGTAAGGCTTCCTCCTTAGCTTTTTCTCCTCCTGAGGTGTCCTGCAAGGCAGCGGAGATTTAGGATCAGAGTTTTCCTTCTGCTAGATGGGCTCACTTCCCAGGTTGGCAAGCCCCATCTGACCCTCACTTCCCTCTGCAGCACATGCAGAAACCGCCTTCTTGACCATTGGACTCACTATTGGTCTCATCTGCTCCATCTGCCAGAGCCTGTCTTCACATGCAGGGAAGTCCCTAACTTAAGGTTACCAGATTTTTTTCAAAGAATCTGGGGACACTTTTTTTTTTTGAAAAGAGAAAAAAAAAGTTTTTTGTTTTTTTAAAAGAAGAGAAGTAATATCTTCCCCTCTGTGGTCTCCTCTGTCGTGTGGCCTGCCTCTGGGCCCCGGCCTGCTCTCTTGGAGCGCTAGCTGCCATGGAGTAGGCTCGGATTGGGCCTGGGCTTGGCCATGTGTCCTTGCCCTCCCAGTGCTCTCCTACCACTCCTCAGCAGCAGCAGCGGCATGGCAAGGTCGGGGCTCCCCTCTTTTTCCTCCTTCCTCTTTCTCTCTCTTCCTTCTCCTTCTCCTCTCCTCCTTCTCCCTGCGTTGGCTCAGGGGTTGTCCTGGCCCCAGAGCACTGCAGAACAGTCAGCCAGGTGACCGGGCGCTCTCGCTCCCAGCTCGATTTGGGTTGCGGTGTGTGTGTGTGTGTCAGCGATTCCCCCAGTTGACGCGCTGGACGTCTCCGGTTTCCCCTTGGCAGTGGCGGCGGCAGCGGCAGTCTTAGAAGCCTGCAGCCAGCCTGGTAGCGCAGTTGGCTCTGGCTGGCTTCAGGAGCTGTTCACTGTCGTGGTGCCTGCCATTTTGCCTCGCTAGAAGTCCTCATATGATGTGTCTTGTGCTGTTGAACCAATCATGCAACGTTCATTCCCTACTAATAAATCTACAACACTTAAAATATAAATCCAGGGACGTTAAATGAAATCCAGGGACATTCTGGGGACGGATTTTGTTTGGGGACAGATTTGTAAATCTGGAGACTGTCCCCGGGAAACAGGGACATCTGGTAACCATACCCTAACTCACTGAAGATTTGAGACCCATCAGCTACCCTCACCTGGTTTAGAAGGCCAGTCAAAGTTGCTTCCCAGGGTGCGGCCACTGTTTCATGTTGACAGCTTCTAGGAGCAACCAGTGAGAGCTGAATGCAGGGAAGGGCGTCAAATTTTGGCCTTAATACACCTCCCCAATGTACAACAAAGCAGTGTGTGGCCTGCAGGTTCTGTGTCAAAGTACTATTGTGGCCCACTTGGTGTGAAAAGTTGGACCGCCCTATTCTAAATAAATAAATATTCCCACCCCCTCCCTCAGCTTCTAGTTACAGGCAAGACAAACAGTTGAAGGCATCCAGTTCTAGCCTGCAGCGTGAAATTGAAAAATATATGTGCGCGCAGTCAAAAAAATTATTTGTGGTTTCAATCCTCATGAAACCTTTCATCTCATGCTAAAAATATATCTGAAATAAAACGCACCGTAAAGAACAAGGAACACTGAATGCAATTAGGTTTGAACAGAACTCTCTGTACATTCAAATAAAGTCTTCTTTATTTATTGCCTTTTGCCTTTCAAAGACCACTTACCTTGCTGTGAGCTCTAAGGGGTGTGCTTTATATACAGGCTTTGTGTCCAAAGGGTTTTAGAAATAATCTTACATCAAAATATATATTCTACTCTCTAAATAAAAGAATTTATTCCATTTTCCGCTCTAGACTTTCAGGATAACTATTTATAGATTTTCACTGCCACCTGGGCCCATTTCTTTTGTAAACTAAGATGATAATAAAGGTTAGCACTTCAAGATGCAGAGATTCCTGAGTGTAGTTTAATACTGAAAGACTATGAAAGCAGTGTACATTTAAGGGAGCAATTTACTGAAGTTGTGGAGTGAGGTTTAAGCAACAATTTCACTTTCAGCAAAGCAGTGCATGTGATAAGGCATACAGAAGCATCTTAAAATAAACCCCAATCTCCACAGTAAACAGTAAGAAAAAGAGCTTTAATCCTTTAAACTGAAGATGGAAAATTGCAATATGAAACTGTCTTGGAGAATCACAGGATTGTACAAGAGTAATGTAATTGGTCCTTTAAGTCTACATCAAGGAATGGAGAGCTTGTGGCCCTCTATAGGTTATTAGACTCTGACATCCATAAGCCTGAGCCAGCACAGCCAATGGTCAGGGATGATGGGAACTGTAGTCCAGCAATATCTGGAGATATTAAAGTAAGTACAAGAGGAGCTCCTCTTGGGACACCACAAATAGAAGGGCCATAGCTCAGAGGTAGAGCATCTTCTTTGCTGCTTTATACTGAATGAGACCATTGATCTATCTGATTCAGTATTGTCTACACTGACTGGAGCAGCTGTCCAGGATTTCAGGCAGGTATCAGGGACTGGCAGGATGCTGACGAGTGTGCACCGGGGGAAGGGAGGCTGAAGTCTGACTCAGAAGAGGGGGGCAGTAGTCTGTGGGGATCGGTACCAGCAAGGGGGCAAGAATCAGAGGCAGGGGAAGCTTCGGAGCTGGAGTAAGAGGCAGGCCAGGCAAGTGAAGGTCTGGATGAATCCCTGGAGATCCACTATTTGGGTGCCATGCAGCTTGCAGACGAAAGCTTTTCATGAGATTAAGAGAGTGAGGGAGTCCTTAGGTTTCAGGATCAAAGGTTTCCATGGGAGGGAATAAATCAGGGCTACGATGGTGAATATTGCAAAAGTGTACCCACTTACCTAATACAGTGGTACCTCGGGTTAAGTACTTAATTCGTTCTGGAGGTCCGTTCTTAACCTGAAACTGTTCTTAACCTGAAGACCACTTTAGCTAATGGGGCCTCCTGCTGCCACCGTGCCACTGGTGCACGATTTCTGTTCTCATCCTGAAGCAAAGTTCTTAATCCGAGGTACTAATTCTGGGTTAGCGGAGTCTGTAACCTGAAGCGTATGTAACCCGAGGTACCACTGTAAAGATCTTTTGTACTCCAAGTGTGCAGTGTACGCCTTGTGAATCTGGTTAGGCAGCACACTTTCCCCGTTGCACAGAAATGCTCGTAGATTAAGAAAAAGCACCCTGTAATTTATTGTTGAAAGTACATAACTTGGATAGAAAAGTTTATCGTGCTAATTTAACTACCTAATCTACAGAAGAAAAAGGCAGTGTCAGGGAATGGTCTGAAGACGAGGAAGAAGAATAAGAAGAGTTTGGATTTGATATCCCGCTTTATCACTACCCGAAGGAGTCTCACAGCGGCTAACATTCTCCTTTCCCTTCCTCCCCCACAACAAACACTCTGTGAGGTGAGTGGGGCTGAGAGACTTCAAAGAAGTGTGACTGGCCCAAGGTCACCCAGCAGCTGCATGTGGAGGAGCGGAGACGCGAACCCGGTTCACCAGACTACAAGTCTACCGCTCTTAACCACTACACCACACCACACTGGACTGGGGAATGCATTCTATGGCAGACCAGCTTCTCTCTGATAGAGAGCTGGAGAGGGAAAAGTCCCCACCCCCGTCACAGCATGTTCAGAAGCAGAGAGACAGAAGCCGAGCAGCTTAAAGAGGAGTTACCCAGTTTCAGGATAATGACAAGGAAAGCATAAGGGAGGGGGCAGCTAGTTGAGACGTTTCTTGAGAGCGTAAGGGACCCCCCCCCTCACCACGGACTCAGAGGTCCAAACGTATCAGGGAGCAAAGGAGCCAGAGAGAGGAACGAACTTCCTGTTAGCACCCAAAATGCTGCGGAAGCCGGAAGGAGGATTAGACTATCCAACTGGCCTCCTTGCGGAGAGCTGTGTATATATGCTCGCAACATGATGCTGTAATAAAAGGTTTATAAATCTATCAACTCCTTGTTAATTCTTATCTGTGTAGTTACCAAAGAGAGGGGCGGACTCTCCACGCCTGACAGGCAGCCATGTTTGCTGCTTTGTTCTCAAAGGATAGTCCCATGGGGACCTCTCATCTTGAGGTCTGAGAGTGAAGTGGGAGCAGGAAGAGGAGGGAGGGTATAAACTGGATGCAACCCATGCAGATCAGTCTAAACATCAAAGAGATAGAGGGGTCAGCTTAAGAGGTCAAAGGTATGGAGAATCTGGAGGTCCCTCACTCTAGCTGTCTTAACCTATGATAAAGTCATCTTCTGCAAGTTGAGTCAAACTCCCAACAGAAGTGGGCATCGGAATCATTATTGTGAGATTTGTGAAGCACTTCGTACATCAAAAGCGCTATAGACATTAGTTTGGAGATATTTCATTTTTCAATAAACCAAGAATGTCACATGGTTTGATGTTACATCATGACATTTCTGTCGATGTGTGAAAAAGAGCCTTTGTATTTCAGAAGCAACAACAAAAAAGAGGGGTAAAGTTTCTTCCAGTCAAAAATGAAACAGCAATCATTTCACCAATCATGGAAGAATAAGTCCGGAAAGATTTATCTTTAAAGCAGAAAGTCATAAAAACGAACATTAAGCCAGTTTTATGCTTCTCCAGTAAATACTTGCACAGCGGGGTAGCCTTTATGGTTGTGGACAGGCAAAACACGTTACATAATTTCAGCTATGAAGAAAGTGGGGTCGAATACTATAAATCTGTCATCTTGGGCGTAAAGCTATACCTTTATTGATTCCTTCGGAGCAGAGCAGAGCAGAACAGAATGAAACTTGGAGGCAGGGGAGAGTACACAATTTCCAGCTCTTTAATGTTGATGATGTGTGTGTGGGGGGGGGACAGGATACAGGGAGAATGACTCTTCTATTGCCATTCTTGAAATTTGGATCAGGCTTTGGACAATCATGCAAGCGCTAGAATTTGCTGCAGCTCAATTGGTCTCCAGCTCCTCCTTTCAAAACCACCAGAATATTGTAGTTACCATAGTACTTTGAACTAGATTCAAAGTATGCCTGCCACAAAAGCAAGCAATAAGACAGAAATGAGGTCCATTAAGAAACACACACACACACACACACACACAGAGAGAGAGAGACAGAGAGAGAGACAGAGAGAGAGACAGAGAGAGAGGTTGATCAAGGTATTCAATGGAAAATAAAAAGCTTGCCACTACTTTGGCCAAGTCCTTTTCTTATACAGTGGTACCTCGGGTTACATACGCTTCAGGTTACAGACGCTTCAGGTTACAGACTCCGTTAACCCAGAAATAGTACCTCGGGTTAAGAACTTTGCTTCAGGATGAGAACAGAAATTGTGCTCTGGTGGCACGGTGGCAGCAGGAGGCCCCATTAGCTAAAGTGGTGCTTCAAGTTAAGAACAGTTTCAGGTTAAGAACGGACCTCCAGAACGAATTAAGTTCTTAACCCGAGGTACCCCTGTTATTACAAAACTCTGGCCTCCATCCATTCAGTCTTCCTTTATAACCCCCCTTTTTCCTTAATGTCATTGTCAGTTTAATGATTGCCTCCCACAAATTCCTTAGTCAATTCCACCATATTAGGCTTGCCATTATCCTTCCAAACTTTTGCAAGCATGATTCTTGCTCATGTTATATACAGTCCTTTCGTTTGGAAGTTCCCTGGTATCCTTTGTTTATCCACGGAATTCAAAAGGCATAACATTGGGTCGCTGGTCATTTAAAATGGAAACCAGCATCTTCCAATCATGTCTGGCCTTCCTGCATTCCCACTAGCATTTCCTCCAACCCTCCAGGCTCACAACTCTGGAAAATATCCGTCCATCAGATGGTGTTCTTTTTCCTGCTGCAAAAGCAGCACTGGAGCTTGGGTCTCCTGGGTTCCTGGCTCCATTGCGCCAGCACATCTGCCCTTAAAGCATGCAGACATGGTGCAAATAGCGGGAGAACAACTCCAAGGCATTTGGACAACTTAGCTGTGAGAATGGCCAAGGGCTGCTGAAGTCTGCTTCTTCCCATTAAGGGAGATACACATGAAAAAAAGCAGGCTGCAGCTGATGTAAATGCAGATGGTCATCTAGATATGCACCTACATTTTCCAGAGACCCAGCTGGCTGCATCTGGAGCCACTGGCTGTTGAAATATGACTAATTATACATGACTAGTGTTAGATCAGGGCCTGCAATTTCGGGAAAGAGCGTACAGAAATCTCTTTAAACTGTCTGTGTCTTCGTGCGGAAGTGCCTTTCCCCCCTTTTTTTCCTCTTGGGGCGGCTGGGGGGGTGAGGGTGAGGGAAGTCCTTATAAGGAGCCGCCACACGGACCAGTCTTTCTGTGAGATAAATGTTTACCACAGATCTACTGTTTATCAAAGCTTTTTACAGATGCATCACTTACGCAAAGCCATGAGTCACGGCAAGTGCAGTCTATGAAATCGCTGACAGGCTGAATGATTTCCCCCCCTTGCATGACAATAAGGGTCAGTAGAATAATAGAATAATAGAATTAGATCACTAAGAAATGTATCACCCCAAAATGGTTTCGATTCATCGCAGGAACAATGAAGGGAAAAGGAGGGGAGAGAGAGAGAGAGATGAATTTAACAGGTCACAATCTGAAGCTTTTTATTGGGGATTTTGCTGCTATATGCTCCCCATGCTCTTTTAGAGCTTGTAAACTGTATCCCATCTCAAAACAGGCATGTGCTATTTAGGTAGCCGGTGACCTTCCATCCTATTTGATGTCAGTTTGTTCTGCAGTAAATGTGGGAAGAATTTTTATGAAATGCAAAACTTGGCCTGGGGTGCTGCGTGTCACAGACTGGTTATATATAATGGCCAAATAAACAGACATTTATCAGCAATGGTGAATCCTTCAGTTTGGGAGCCAAGAACGACAGCACCATTGGGTTTCTTGGCAAAGCTTTTTATCTGTTTGCTCCCACTGAAGCCGGTAGCATTGACTTCTGAGTCTTCCTAGTGCTTTTCTGTTCACAAGCGGAGCAGAAAGCTTTCTGTTGTCAGGAGAAGAGATGAGGAAAACTGGATACACAAGGGCTGCAAGATCTTAGCATATCCCTCAAAGGAGAGATTATCTTGAACCTTAGAGTACAGTGGAAGTCTGGGCTGCAGTTAGATAAGGGGAAATCCTAGGAATGGCCTGGCTAGATCGGAAGAGATGACATAAATTATAAGGGCCTTCTACTGATCTCAGTTCCCGAGAAAATCCTGGTGAAATGAGTGGAAGTCAGAGATTTACAGCAGCTTTCCTTCACTTAGTTTAGCATTGGTGACCTTTGTTCAATAACCACAGAGCACAGATGTAAGGTATGGGAGGAAGCTCACATTTATACAGCATCCCACACCATGCACAGACCCTTAAATATGAATCAGGGCTGCAATGTACAGGCCAGAGATTTTTCTCAGTCTGTACCTCTGGATTCCAAAAGACACCAGGCATCTTGGAGGTTGATGGACTAAGGTCAGCCTTATGGGAATAATTAACCCCCCTCTCTGGTGGCAGTGAGTTATTTGAGGGGAAGGATGAACTGAGCAGTGGGGTACTACTGTCTGTGAGAGCCAGGAACAGCGTGGGACCCAGAGCGGGTGGGAGGCTGCCATTGTTATGTATTCAGTGGTCTGTGTTTGCCTGAGCTTGAGTCTGGACTAAGGAATCTGAGCTCCTGTGTTCTGATTCGAGACATGATATCCAATCACAGAACATTTCAGGATTTGGGCCTCTGCCATTGGCTCTTAAACTCTGAGTCATGATTCGCAGCTTAGAAGTTTAGACAGCCAATCATGTTGGGTGTGGCCGAGGCCTTCAGAAATTTATATAAGCAGTTGCTTTGCCCCTACTGTCTAGTTTGGTTAGTTCAATAAAGGTTCTTGCTGTGTCTTGCCTCATGGGAACCCACCTACACTTCAGCCATCACACCATCTAAATTCTACTCATAGTAGGCCCAATGAAATTAATAGACCTAAGTTAGACATATCCATTATTTTCAACAGGTCTGCTTTGAGTAGAACTAACATTGTCTAGCCTGGCTGGAAGACTATAAGAAGTTGACTTATAGCAGGTCAGAGTAACTGCCCATCTATCCCAATAATCTCTACTCTGGCAGCATCAGGAAGAGTCCTTTCGCTACCACCTTCCTTATTGCAAATAGCAAGAATTTGAACCTGGGGTCTTCTGCTTATACCGTAGGACACTTAGCTGTTGATTTTTCCTGAAAGTCCTGAATTCAAATTTCACCTCAGCCAGAACCTCAGTAAGTAGAAAAGCCAATCCATCACAACGCCAGCCCACACCAGCAGTAAATAACACGGCTCTTGCTACCTCACGGAGCTGCAGTAAGGTCTGCCAAAATGTCTGTGAAGCACTCCAGACACTGAAATGTGCTATAGTAATTTTTATTATAAAGCAGAAGAACAATGTGATTATTCTGTGTATGTGCATAATAATCTTCGTCCAGAGACTCTGGAGTAACTGACTGCTCCAAAGCACAGCACGGTGCTTTTATATACATCCTCCCTGAGACTACCTCTAATGTAATGAGCGGCGAGGCAGGCAGGAAATTTGCGAGCTTATTAGCAATTGCAGGAAGGGAAGCCAGAAAGCAGGTTTCAGCCCCAAATCCCTTTGTGGCCGCCTCCAATCCCAGTTCCAGCTTTTCTCCTTCTGAAAAATGAAGCAATATTCACAACGAGAAATGAGAACATATTTCACAGAAAACAGCTCCTTGCCTTTCTTTCTAAATAGACCAGATGGGAGCACAGCCTCGAGATCGCACATATAAATCTCACCTAGAATATGAGGTTTCCCAGTTCTGGGAAGAGTTCGGGGGGCTTGTGAAATGTCTCACACATTTGATGGCTTTTATGCTGTGGTTTAGGGACTGTGCAACTTATTAGATGCTCCCTTGCACCCTGAAGCCACTGATTGAGGCTTCTATGTGGCTAGATAAGCAAGTTCAGGGTTAAGACTGGATTGGGGAGGGGTATAGTTCAAGGTGCTTTGTGTGCAGACGGTCCCCTGGCATCTCTGATTAAATTATTTCAGCAGCAGGCACTGGGGAAGAACTTTGATGAGACCCCGAAGAGGACCTGTGACTTAGAATGAATGCTGGGTTTAGGAGAATTAGTAGTCTTCTGACTCAATATAAGGCAGCTTCCTATTCTCATCCCATTTAATGTGATGGGAGTAGGATGGGGAGATTGATATGAAGGAGATGAGGGATTGCAGACAAATTCATTCAGTATGTATCTGCCTGAATCACACTTCCTAAACCAACACATGATCTGAAACACAAGCCATTCTTTGAAACTGGCCTCTGAGTGGTTTAAGAGTCAGTCCTTCAAAGGGAATGACAGACCCTCCAAGTGTCCCTATTTTCCAGGAACAGTCCTGGATTTACAGAAGCTGTTTCGGTTTCCGATTTGATGTCCTGCTTTTCCTCAGAACGTGCCTATTATCATCAGAGAAATGTTGGAGGGTATGGAGCCAAGGAGATAAGTAACTATACAATCTTTAGAAGACATTTCAAGGTAGCCCTGTATAGGGAAGTTTTTAAATGTATTATTATTATTATTATTATTGAATTAATTATTTTCATGGGAGAAATGTTGGGAACTATGGGACTCAGGGCTGGCCCATCCATGAGGGGCTGTGGCCTCAGGGTGGCAGGTTCCACGTAGCAGGGAGGGGAAGGCAAATCTATTTCCTGTGCTTATTGGCTGCTGCCACCTCCTCCTCCGCTGCGCACCCGCTGCCTGCTCACTGGGTGCTTGTGGATGTATGATAGTGGGCATGTGGCGGCACAGCAAAGGGGGAGGAGGAGCTCAGCATTTTGTGTGTGGCCTCTGGTGGCAAAACGAGCTGAGCTGGCCCTGCAGAGAACTGCATCTCTGTGGAGGGGAATAGGGTCTCCTGACACCTCTGAGCACCAGAAACAAACTGCACGTCCCAGAATCCTTTGGGGGAAGGCGTGACTGTTAAAAATGGTATCACATTGCTTTCAATGTATAGTGCAAATGTGGCCTATGTCTCATATTCAGAAGGGTGAGGAGTTCATCAGCTCCTCTGTTTTAATCCGGGCCACTCTCTTTTATAATAAAAGATACAGTATATATATATTTTTAAAGATGCCCCCCCCCCAACCTGCAGAAGATTTTGTCAAAATTTCTAGGAAACAACTCTAATGAATGCTAGAAGTATGTGGTCTCCAGACAAGCAGCAGGGTCTGGTTGCTGCTGCAGGAAAGGCAAGGCCAGCGGTCCACACAGGGCTCCTTCCATCCTTCGCTTCAGTGTTGGGTTGATAATCAAAGACGCTGTGGAATTAATCATCACAATTGATTAAAAGAACAAAAGCAGCATCTGTTTGAACTTTCATTCTTGGAACTCTCTGCTGGAGAGTTTCCACATTCTTTGAAAAACAGCACTAGAGGGCATTAAGGAGCTGAATTCACTCAAATATGGCAAATAAATGAGCCTACTTTCGCCTTATTCCAACTTGCTCAATTTCCCCTATTGTTTTCTAGCCGTTTTGCAAATTGTATGCTTATTTGTGTGCATGTAATGTGTGTAGACAATGGGAAAGAAAAAAAAAATGCATTTGGTTTAGGGACTGGATTTAAGCCCCTTTGCAAGTTTGCCTAAGTGGGTGGGCCACTGAGGGGGAGTTCTCACATTTTCAGCCCCCGCTTTCCACCTCATTATTCAGTCCTTTTGTATGTAGTGAAAGAACTAGCACTGGAAACATTTTTTTAATGATGCATATTTTGATGACGCACATTAATCAGGTATCCTCTAAGTATTCAGACAGTCACCAGATAATCTGTATTTGAGGTCTGTACATGAATTTAATAGGTGACACCAGGACTGTATATGGGACTCCTGATCCAATTACGTGCCCAATCCAGTGCTTCACAGTGCCCCTGACAGTGGAACGGTCTCCTTCGGGAGGTTGTGGTCTCTCCTTCCTTAGAGGTTTTTAAGCAGAGGTTGGATGTCCATCTGTCATGGATGCTTTAGCAGAGATTCCTGCATTGCAGGGGGCTAGATTCAACTCTATGGTTCTTTGAGTCTATGATCATTTGCTCTGCCCACTCTTTGTCTATTGCCCTGCCCAGCACTGACATGCAACCCTCCCTGAAGTAGACTCCCCACGAGGAATGCATCACTCAGGCTGAAAAAGGTTCCCTACCCTTGCCTTAAAGATGAGTGGATTGATTACGGCATGAGCTTTAATAATAATAATAATAATAATAATAATAATAATAATAATTTATTATTTATACCCCACCCATCTGGCTGGGCTTCCCCAGGCACTTTGGGTGGCTTCCAACAAAATATTAAAATACAGTAATGCATCAAACATTAAAAGCTTCCCTAAACAGGGCTGCCTTCAGATGTCTTCTAAAAGTCTGGTAGTTGTTGTTCTCTTTGACATCTGGTGGGAGGGCGTTCCACAGGGAGGGCGCCACTACCGAGAAGGCCCTCTGCCTGGTTCCCTGTAACTTGTCTTCTTGCAGTGAGGGAACCGCCAGAAGACCCTCGGTTCTGGACCTCAGTGTCCAGGCAGAACGATGGAGGTGGAGACGCTCCTTCATATATACTGGACCATGGACCACAGATGGATGGCAGAAGCCAAGGATGAACAGCAACCTGGGCATCCCTGTCCCAGTGATGTGGGGAGTTGTTGTCCAACAACATCTGGAGAGTCACAGCTTCCTTGCCCTTGTCAGGAGGCAGTGACGGCCACCAACTTGGTTGGCCTAATATTGTATGCAATGAAATGCATAACAAATGAAACTGATCTGTAGAAAACACAACCTGAAGAAGAGACAATGCACATGTTTTTTGTAAACTAAGCAATCTTTAATAACAATATATTAAAAAGAAAAAGAAGATTAGAAGAAAATGGTGGAAGAGAAGTCTATCAGTGGCTACTAGCCATGATAGCTATACTTTGCCCCTGTGTTCAGAGGCAATATGCTTCTGAATGCCAGTCGCCAGAAACCACAGGAAGAGAACACGATCTTGTGCTCTGGACCTGGTTTGGAGCTTCCTAGAACAGGATGCTGGACTGGATGGGTTATTGACCTGATCTAGCAGGGACCTCCTTACGTTCTCAAATCTTCAGATGCTGCCATACTGACAAAGCACCAAGATCTGTTTCGCTTCATTTTCCCAGCAGGACTCATTAGTATAAGTAAACAGAACTTCTAAAAACTACGCAAGTCTGTTTAGCTCAGTCTCCTTTTCTACTTCAGATGGATCGTGTCCTTAATCACAAGCCATGTGTAATGATTGCTCAAGCTGGCAACTCGGGGTGGTGGTGGGACTATAATTCTTCATTATAAGCATGGATCATGCCTATATTTAAAGTTGCCAGATACTGTAATGACCAAGAAGATAAGTGTGTGTGTGTGTATTCTATTCTGGCCGAGGATGGTTAAGCCTGCTGTGACCCAGCTTTTATCAGAGGAAATTCACTTGTCCTATAGATTCACAGTGCTGAGCTATTCTGATTGAGCCTGCTTAAAGCTCGTTTCCTCTCTCAGGCCTTGACGTGGCACCATCAGGGCAGAACTTTGAGGCTGAAGTCCAGGGACTACTCAGCACAAGGTGCAAGAAAGCCCCCCCTCCAATGCAGCAGGCCGGGGTTACCACATTTCGAATTAAAGAGGGCCCCCCGTGAGACCATTAAGCCTGAAGTTACCTATCTGCACCATTGAACTGCATGGGGCTTGAGGACAGAGCCAGGCCTGTGGGTGCAGCACCAGGAGAGAGGCCAGCAAACGGCCTCCTTCCTCTTCACCACACCGAGCCCCCACTCAGGCGCAAGAACGCATGAAGAGAGCTAGAGAGGTCCGAGGAAGCCAGCCAGGTTCCGCGAGGATCTCTCGAGCACCGCAGATGGGAGGCTCCAAGAAAATAAAAGCAATCAGATAGAGAAGACAATTGTGGCTCGAGAACAAGAAACAAAATGGCAATTATAGTAAAGGAGGATGCGTCAACAGTTCAGAATGCTTCACCGAGTCTTATAAACTGCAGATATGTGTGTGTGTGTATATAACCTCTGCGCATGATTCCTTCTCTGTACTGTAATTGGCAAGTTGATTTAATAGGCAGATGCTGGGAATTCATCGTTACAAAACGATCTGTGATTCCTAGGCATGCCTTCTCAGAAACAATCCCTTTCCATTCATTGCGACCAGTGGTGGACTTAGAAGTTTCAAATTTCAGCGTCACTCTGTGCGGCGACAAAATTTGCTCTTGCTGCCTCACCTTCCATTGTACATCATTTCTGTGGTGCCCCCTGCAGTGCAGGTGAACTGGTTTGAGCATATTACACCGATCCTGCTCAAACTGCACTAGCTACCAATTAGTTTCCGGGCCCAATTCAAAGTGCTGGTTTTGACCTATACATCCTTTAATGGTTCAGGACCACAATACCTCAAGGACTGCATCTTCCCATATGAACCTACCCAGACCCTGAGATCATCTTCTGAGGCCCTTCTTTGTGTGCCTCCTCCTCGAGAGGTCCGCAAGGTGGCAACACGAGAACGGGCCTTCTCTGCAGTGGCTCCCTGTCTAGGGAATGCTCTCTCTAGGGAAGTTCGCCTGGCGCCTTCATTATACACTTTAGGCACCAGGCAAAAACGTTCCTTTTTAACCAGGCCTTCGGTTGATCTTATTGACATCCAGCACCCTTTTAGAATGTGGGGGGTTTTGGGGGGTGGGGCGGTTATTGGGTCATTTAAAACAAAACAAAACAAAGCAAAATGTATTTGTTTCACCAGGGCAACAGAAGGCTTTAATCCACTTTAATTATGCAAGCCTCAATTTCCAGTATGTAATTGAATTCCTGCTGATTTTTAAATTTATTTAAAAAAATAGAGATTCTACAGTTAAAGCATGTGCTGTGTGAAGAAGTGCTTTGTTATGTCTGCCACCCTCTTGGCTTTCACCATTTGAGCTCGCTAGTCATTGGACGGATAGTTATCACGATTGGTACTCCCAATGCGCCTTCGATTTATCAGTGGACAATTTCTGGTGGATTTACCTGCATTTTTCTTACGTGCTGTAAGGCAATTTTGCGGCTGCGCAATAAAGCAATATTAATCGGCTCTGTTCATCAAAAGAAACCCATCAAGCATACAGTTTTGTCCACCTTAACAATTTTAGATGGAGGGAAATTTTGCCGAGAAGCTTATAAACATCCATGGATTGAAAACTCTTCCTACTATGGGCGTAGCCAAGTGGGGCTGGGAGCGGGGCAGCTGCCCCCACAAATCAATAAAAGTCAATACAATTCTGAGGTTCTTCCTACTCACTTTGCCAATGGTTTTACAAACATTACTGTCCTTAAGCGCCATCTTGTGGCTTCTAGGAACTTGTTCCTAATTTGTTCTAAGGAATGGTTTAAGGACGAGGGTGTGTCTATGCGGCAGTTATTTGGGATATTTATTGTTGCCATGGTAACAGGGCTTTGCCCATCTTCATGGTGCAAGTCGTCATCAGTTTGCATTGAAAACTCTTCCTATCTATTCGATGGGAGGATTCTAAAACTGCAATTGCTTTCTTCTTGGAGAAATCCAAACCTTTTGGAGGGGAAGAACTCTGCACAAGGAAGCAAACTGGGTTTCCATCCATGTGTTTGCTGCAGGGAAATGTGGGCAGGGGTGGCAATCTTTCGTAATACAGTGGCCTCTGCAAGCCCAAAACTTAGGGGCCCTCCCTAATGGATCTTTTCAATTACAGATCTTCTCGATTTTGCGCCCCCTCGGCTTGGCACCCTGTGCAGGGGAACAGCCCACAGTGCCCTAAGTCCTAAGGTGCTGGTGTGGGGCCAGAGGACATCTACAGGGCGAAATCAACACCTGGCAAATCTCCCCTGCGAGTTTCATCCTGCCCTGCATTCACGTTAACTAGCAGACAATATTTTGTCTTTGCCAGTACAACATTGGGCTCATCCAGGCGGCCTGCTTATCGAGCATGCATCCTGATCTGCAGAAAAGTCTCCCCCCGCCTAAAAAGTGGGTTTGTTGCACTAGGATGATAAAACACTTTAATCTACTTTAATTGCACAAACCTAAATTTCCAGGATCCGCTTGCTTCCCCCTGGAGAGTCCCAGCTATGGTTGCTGTGCAAAGAGTGTTCTACACAGGCAAACACATTCTAAAGACAACCACTAGATGTCACTCTTGTGTAAGGGACAGAATACCACTTGCTAGATTTTCCTAGTTTGCTGACGTGCTAAACGAAAAACACCTTGCCTTCTTTGTGCGAGACTTCGGGAGTTAATGTTTAAAAAGTTGTTCACGGTCAGGAGGACTGCAGGGCATTGTGGGTGAGTGTTTGGGTGTTTTGGTGCCCCTTCTGTTTCCGCCCCCCTCCTTTCCTTCCTAAAAGAGGAAGGACTTGGCCTCGGAATATTTCATCAAATGCCACCCACACTTTCTCTGTGTGTGAAGCTTTTCTCCCAATGCAAACAGCAGTTTTCAGAGAATTGATTTTGGTCAGGATCGTATCAGGGGAGAATACCGTTGATCCCCCCCCCTCCCTCCTTGCCTGCTGTGATCTTACAATTATCAGCCCTTACAAATAGCAGCCAGAGGCTGCTATTATCTCTTACCTTGTTGTTGTTGTTGTTGTTTAGTTGTTTACTCGTGTCCGACTCTTTGTGACCCCAGAGCACGCCAGGCACTTCTGTCTTCCACTGCCTCCCGCAGTTTGGTCAAACTCATGCTGGTAGCTTCAAGAACACTATCCAACCATCTCATCCTCTGTTGTCCCCTTCTCCTTGTGCCCTCCATCTTTCCCAACATCAGGGTCTTTTCCAGGGAGTCTTCTCTTCTCATGAGGTGGCCAAAGTATTGGAGCCTCAGCTTCAGGATCTGTCCTTCCAGTAAGCACTCAGGGCTGATTTCCTTAAGAATGGATAGGTTTGATCTTCTTGCAGTCCATGGGACTCTCAAGAGTCTCCTCCAGCACCTGTTACCTTACCTGTATTATAAAACGCATGAGCAGTAGATGCAAATAATCATTTCAAGGCTGCTTCGGACTAGATGCATAACCTTCAACATTTCTCCAGTGAAAATAGGAATGTCTGGTTCCATAATGATATTTTTACTATTTATACCCCAGTATATAAAAACATAATAGAACAGGCTTCCTCAACCTTGTCCCTCCAGATGTTTTGAGACTACAATTCCCATCATCCCTGACCACTGGCCCTGCTAGCTAGGGATCATGGGAGTTGTAGGCCAAAAACATCTGGAGGGCCGAGGTTGAGGAAGCCTGTAATAGAACATTAAACATTCAAAAAAACCCTTCCCTATACAGGAGTGCCTTCAGACAGCTCGGATAACTCCATACCCTCCAACATTTCTCCAATGAAAATATGGACATCCTAAGGAAAAGTGGGACATTCCAGGGTCAAATCAGAAACCAGGATGGCTTCTCTAAATCAGGGACGTCCCTGGAAAATAGAGACACTTTGTGCTGCTTTTATCCAAAGGCTTGGCCATCTCGGGCGTAGCTTAGTCATTTTCCAAGCGCTACATTGACTTCTGGGTAACTCCATGCCATTGGTGGGAGCGAAATTGGGTACAGGAAAATTTGCCTTTCTACAATAGGCTAGTTTCCACACACATAAACACAACCCTCTCTGTTTTCCATCCAGACAAGCAAGAGGCATTCTCAGGGTTCAAGGACATATTCCAGCCAGGCCAAAACACCTGGGGTGTGAAGCAAAACCAGTGACGAATGTGGCCGGTGGAGAAGGTGTCTGGCTTGGGGAGAGTGTCCAGGATCAGATAAAGAAGCCCAGAGGGCCATATTTGACCCCTGAGCCCGAGGTTCTGCCACCTGTGATCAGGACTGTGGATCTCATTCTTTAGCTGGTTCCCAGTCTAGAAGTCAGTCAGTGGCCCTGATGTGCATTATCTGTGGTGTGTCTGCCCGTCTTGTCTGACCAAGACGGAAAACTCCTCTCAAGTAGTTCATTGCTTTGTTGCTTTGGTTTATTGTTGCTTTGGTTTAATTTTTTACTTGTGTTTGATCTTGTATTTTATTCTGTGAACCACCCTGGGAAACTCTTGATGAAGAGTGGTATATAAATTTAATTATATAAATATAGATATACAGATATAGATATTTTTCACATCCGGGGGGAAGCTGGGAGAGGAGTTTAGTGACCATAGTTTCCCCACGACCTGATTGGAATCATTCCATATCTGGGATTCAGCCTTTGCCAAAATATATATCTTTGCAGACGAATGAAATATTGCTATTTTTTTTTCCAACAAGAAAAGCACACACACCACAAAATCAATTGAAAGCTGTGCGGCTTAATTATTAATGGCCGCAGAGCTGACTAATCGTGTTTGCACAGCCTTTCTGTAAACAGGTTGATCACAAAACGCCGTGTAGTCCAGTCCCTGAGTGTCTAGCATTGATTCTCAATATAAACACACCTTTCAGCCGCTATCTCCCAATGCAACAAGTTTAGAGAAGATAGCCAAGATTAGGCCCAGCTCCATTTATCAGGACAAAAGTCTGGATTCAGCTGTCTTGGACGATGGCATGGAGGCATGGTGGAATGCCAGCCTCTTGGGCGCAACTTCCCTCAGAGGCAAAATACGCTTTTACCTGGCCGTGCAGGAAGAGCTCCTCTGAGGAAAGCAGCAGGGATTTTCTTTCAAGAGTAAGAGAACCCATCTTTGCACACGTTGCAATATTGCTTTTGAGGATGGCTTTTCTATCTGCTGCGTTTGTATCTCACGCTTCCCCTATGACAGGGCGAGGATGGCTGACTGGGGCTGCACTCACAATCACTTTGCAAAGTAGGTCTGGTTGAGATGTGCGTTGCCTGAGGCCTCTCAAAGGAGCTTTCTTGAACCCAGGCCTAGCCCAGTCCAGGTCTAACATGCTCCCCATTATGACAGTCTCACATTCAGGCCACCTTTGCAGCATATATTTAAAGCACTATGGTACCACTTCAAACTGCCGTGGCTTCTGGGAGCTTGCTAAGGGCGCTAAGAGCTGTTGGGAGACCCCTTCACAGAGCTACAATTTCTAGAGTGAAATTCCCCATGAAAGGCCTTGGTTATCAAACCGGTATTGGAATTACAGTATTGTAGAAACAAGGTTTGTACCCGACACCGCGCAAGCGGGAGGCAGATTGTGCAATGGCTGGTTCCGTCCCTCTCCCTCCTCCTGCAGCCCCCCTAACCCTCTCCAGAAGGTCGGGGAGACCTACTGAACATCTGCTGAACATTGTGGGCTATGCCTTATTGGGGTGCAGGATGCGTGTGTGCAAGAGTGCTGATCCGGACAGAACCACGAGGTGGTGCCTTTTCATCAGACTTCTTGCAAGTCTTGCTGAGTTTTCTGCATGATAGTCTTTTCCGACTCCCTCCCTGCTCTCTTTTCCAGCATCACTGATTGACGCTTTCACCCTGCAACTAATATGAGTCCCCACCTCCAGGGGGTGGGCTGTGACACAGGGGAATGGATTAAACCCAGTTTCCCCTTACTGTGGCTCAGCTCAACATCCCCACACCTGCTCTTCTTAAAATAAAAGAAACATCCAGTCCCGTTCAGCCTTTCTCAACCTGTGGGTCCCCAGATGTTGTTGAACTACAACTCCCATCACCCCTAGCTAGCAAGGCCAGAGCTCAGGGATGATGAGAGTTGTAGTCCAACAACATCTGGGGACCCACAGGTTGAGAACCACTGCATTAAATGAACCCGCACCTTTTTAATGTCACATCTGTTTCGGCCCGGATAGTGTTCTGTCCAAAGAGGAAAGCGAACCTTCACAAATTCTCTTTCTCTCTCTTTTTTTAACAGCCATCCACTGAGAGTCTTGAGAGGTCACACACGTGGTGTCGAAGGTCAATGTTGCCGATCTGAAGTTTTGGAATTGCATTCGTTTTGAGTTATCTGAGCAACAAGTGAGTTACCGCAGCTCGGATGGTATCACCAAAAAATGAGCACTTGATAAGCGATAGGCAGCGAATCAAACCTGAGCTCTTTGGAGGAAAGTTTGGGATGGAAATGTAACAGACAGACAAACAAACAAATGGCACACTTTAGTTGCCAGACACAAAGAAGCGCATACTCAGATGAAGAGTATATTAGACTATTTGGGATGCATTAATGGACTGTAAGAAACGGGAGCACAAAGAATTCTGATTCTCCCCGCACAACACACACCTTTTAAAGTTTGTCTGTTTAGTTTCTTGGCCTGTGGAAACAGAGGTGCAGGGCACCATTCACCCTGTTGGCTGGCGCTGATGGGATTTGGAGTCCGACAACATCTAGAGACTCACAGGTTCCCCATTCCTGATCTAGAAGCTCTCAGTGGGAAGCAGAAGCGTCTTGGTTCTAGCAGACATGCTTGTGATTCTGCACATAATGCTTTATTAATTTACTATGAAATGTCTCTATGCCACCTTTCCTCCCAAAGGAGCCCAGGCCAGCAACCTCCGGTATGTTAAAACAATACAACAAATAAAAGGAAAGCACATACAAAGCCTTTGAAAACAATGGAGAACATTAAGAACACCTACAAACAGAGGGATGCTAAGATACCGTTTCATAATATTTTAACATTTGCCCCATCTCCACCTATCCAGTTCATAATAATGTAATAATAGTCCCTGTGGCTCAGACCAAAGACCCATCCAGTCCAGCGTCTTCTTCGCCAGAGGAGGAAAACAGATGCCTCTGCTAAGAAGGACTAACGAATGCTGGCAAATGTTCTTTGGCTTGGCACCTATCCCACAATAAGTACACCCATAGAATCATAGAATGGTAGTGTTGGGACCACGAGGGTCATCTAGTCCAACCCCTTACAATGCAGGAATCTTTCACCCAATGTGGGGCTCAAACCCACGACTCTGAGATTAAGAGTCTCGTGCTGTTCCGACTGAGCTATCATACAAGATCCATTGTGAAATAAAAACATTCTCCCAATTAATTTTGGCATATATTTTTTTAAAAAGCTGGTTTCATAGCATATTCTTCTGAAGCAAACACAGAAGAGGCTATTGCTGAATATATTAATGTAGCATTCATTAGGCAGGGAAGAGCTTTTATTCATTTGTAATATGGAGTGATATTTGTGTGTGTGATGAGAGTGGCCCTAGTTTGGCCTGTAAAATACCGAGAGTTCAGCATGCTATTCACGCATCTCTTTGCACCCGACCCAGCTTTGCTTTCCCAGCCTTGCAAGTGATTCCCTAGGACTGGATCTTTTCAAAAGCTGTGGATTTTGTTCAGGTCCAGAAAGCCGCCAGAAAGCAGAAACCATTTGCACTTACGTGGTATCGCCATTTGCATTCATCTAAGGAACCTGGAAGACATTCTTGTGGGGCTTACGTAAATCATTTTAATCCCTGAACTTAGGAGAAATGGCACAGTTCATTCACCACATAATACTTTTGAAAGAATCAAATACTGTACTATCTTGAAGGTTGTTAAGTTTCTAGCCCTCATGAACACAGAGGAAAAAAGTAAAATAGGGTAGTCGTGGAGGACAGAAGTAGATGGTATATTATAAAAGAAGTCTCATAAATATAACAAGTAATATTATATCGGGGTCCATAGTTTCTCATACCCCGTAGGGTTCACACATTTGGGGTGGGGTTTTTGTTCTTATGCCTTAAATAAACACTAACTGAAGAAATGAAGCAGTGAAGCTGTATCTAGAATGGATATTGCTGATGGGAAAACCATCACAGGGGTCATTTCTGCCTAGTAGGCTCTGCCCAGCTTTTAGAAGGAAGCAAGACTAACAAGAGCGGTAACTCTAACTGTAGAGATGGGTGTATTTGTATATTTCAGTTCCTCTTGCCCACTCTTAAGTTCAGTTCTCAACATTTCCACATCAGTTTGTGTGTGTGCATGTTTTTAAAGGCCGTCCTCATGAAAATTCATCAGCATTTTAGGGCAAATTTATGCTACTCTACACATTTTTGCATGTCATTTTGCCTAATCGACACATTTTTGCAGACCCATTTCCTCTAATGTAATGCTTTTGTGCATGTTATTTCAAGAAATATCTGCCCTTTTCAGCATACTTTAGTATATGCATTTTTGCGCACATTACTTGCCTGATGAATTTGGCCCTGCGAAACCTGGAGAAGCGTGAATTTCAAAGAGCAGCTGTGTCTTGGTTTGCATATTGCTTCAGAAAGTGCAGATTAGGTAAATTCACCTTTAAACGGCAACTTAGTCCAATTCCCGCCCCGCCCCCATCTCTACCCTACTGTGCCTTCACATGCCCATCGTGTCATCCAGGCAATGGCCAGACTCAGATCGGCTTAGCATTAGCAAAGTGGTGTCCTGAGACAACAATCATGCTGCTACTGGGGGAAAAGAGTGGGCATTCATTTCAGCCAGTGCTCACTAGGGAGCCTGAATCTGATTTTAGCATGAGAAACTTGATGTAAAAGGGTAGTTCTGAGCATCTGCAGAGTGTCCAGCAGTGGAGGCTGGTGCATTTGGGACAAATGGGACTTAGCCAGCACCCAACAGCCTGTTTTCTTACTTCAAAGTCTCAGTTTTGCCCTTGTAGAACTCATCAGGGAATAATAATCATAATCATAATCATAATCATAATAATAAATTATTTATATCCCGCCCTCCCCAGCCAAAGCCGGGCTCAGAGCGGCTAACAACAGAAAATAGCACAGTTTACATAAAATCACAGTCAATTAATTGAAATATATTCTAAAATCAATTCAGAATGAAATTAATGGCAACCATTGGGCTAGAGTTCTATGAGGATTACAGAAGGACGGGGTCAGGCTATGCCTTGGCCAAAGGCCTGGTGGAACAGCTCTGTCTTGCAGGCCCTGCAGAAAGATGTCAAGTCCCACAGGGCCCTAGTCTCTTGTGACAGAGCGTTCCACCAGATTGGGGCCATGGCTGAAAAAGCCCTGGCTCTGGTTGAGGCCAGCCTAACATCCCTGTGGCCCGGGATCTCCAAGATGTTTTTATTTGAAGACCGTAAGGTCCTCCATGGGACATACCAGGAGAGGCGGTCCCGTAGGTACAAGTGCTGTACCTGAAGAGGTTGGGGACAAGACTAGACTTAGTTATCTCTGCCCATCATTGGCTCTGGCGCCACCTAGTGTTGGCCTCCCTACCTTCTGCCCTACCAGTCCCAATGGGATGGTTTCTCTAAGATAAAGTGTGGCTTCCAGGGGACATCTCCCCTGATGAACAGCATTCTGAGAATTATTCACTCTCAGGGTGGAAGGCACTGTTAGACTAGTCCAGGAAAGGGCTTGCTTCGCAAAAAAATTATAGTCCCCCTTGAGTGCGAAATCTAAGCACTTGTTTTTCCATCCCACCCACCCCCTTCTAGTCACACTGATTTCCCAGTAAACATGTTTTCTTTTCCAGTTACAGCACTTGTAATAGTATTTGCTTGAATTAGGGGGAAGTTTGCTCTGCAAACTGCATTCACCTTTGCCAGATGGGAGCAGCTGTTCCCTTGACATTCTCCCAAGGCTTCTTGTTTGCATAGACTCTTGTCGGCAAATAACCCACCCTAAACAAGCCATTCATGCTGCCTTGCTCTCCAGAGCTGATAGGAGAGCCCTGAGTGGTGTCAAAGGACACCTTCTCCCTTGTCTTTCCCCTTCATTAGCAGACAGCCACCTCCAAGACGGCGCCACTGGACCATTTACCTCCTCCATCAATCATTCTGATGGGGCTGATGGGAAGCCTTGCTATAGAAAGAACGAAGGAAGCAAGAGCGATTACAAAGTTTTGCTTCCGTGAAATGTCTCGAGTTTGCCAAGCCGACAGCCTTGTGTCTTGGTGAAGCAGAAGCATTGTCCCTACCTACGTATCTGGAGTGTACTCAAGCGACGAGGACGCGATTTGGATCCAAGGACAAATTCCAGCCATTCACCTTTCCATGGCCAACCAGATAGTTTTGAATTTGAACCTGGGAAGCCTTGTCTTAAAATCCCAGGCTTAGGGTTGCCAGACTTTAGCCAAGGGATGAGGTTGTTGTATTATTGTTCAGTCTGTGGCTTTGCTGGCATTAAGATGAGCTGTCCTGCGGTCTAAAGGCCTTTTCAACACAGTGGATTAGTGTGGTTGTTCCAGCAACGGAATAACCACGTAGCTTTATAAAGGAAAGTGACAACACACAAGGCTGTCACACAGCAAAGTATTTGCAAAGGCACGGTCACATAGCAAAGGCATGTTCTGAACTGAGAAGAAAAAATGTAGCCTAGGAGGGGATTGTTTGGGAAAGGGTTAAGCATTTCCCCCCTGCCATGGCTTCTCTGAACCAATCAGTGCTTTTTTTGGGGGGGATACAGGGGTACGCATACCCCTAAACATTTTGTGAATCTAAGTTTGGCCTCATTGAGGGGCAGTTATTCAATATGAGTAGGAAAATGAGAGTACCCCTAAACATTTTTTTTCAAGAAAAAAAGCACTGGAACCAATTAATGTCTTCCAATGTTTTCCTTCTTTGGGCTTTCCCAGGACATTTTGTTGCTTGAGATGGACAAGATAGTCTCTTACCATGTGTGAAAGCCAACCACACTGGCAGATGAGTTTTAAGAACATGAGAAAAGCCTTCTGGATCAGGCTAACGGCCCACCTAGTCCAGCATAACACAGGAAGTTGCCCTGTACCATCAGGCCTTTGGGCCATTTTGGTTAAATTTGCCTATAGACTTGGATTGACAAAGATGCTGCTCTCTCATTCCTACCGGAACTTGAGTTGGAGAGACTGGAGTCATGGACTTGAAAGGGGAGCTGTCCAGCCAATACCAAACATGGGAACTGGAGCCCGGACCAGGACACAAGTGCTAAATGGCAGGGGAGCTGTCCACAAGGTAGCTGAGCCACAGACCAAGGGACATGATAGATGTGGCCTCAGCAACAGACAGGCAGCAAATGAGGGCCCTTCCGTTGCAACTCCACCCATTCTGGTGCCTCAGCAGAAGCTCTCCTCCTGGAAGCACTTAGACCTCAGACCCTGCCGTCTCTGCAAGCACTTGCTTATATATGTTGACTGAACTTGTAGTCAACTAAGCCCCACCCCCACTGTGGAGCTACCCGGCTGTTAAAGGACCCTCACTTTTTTCTGCAGTCTTTGGATCCTGTGGTGCTGGGAGGAGGAAGACAAGAGCGCTGTGAGAGCCTTCACCTCCAATTCAGAGTTCTCTGTTGTACAGTACACAAAGCAAAAGTTGTTGGTCATGACATACAGAAAGCCCTATTAACATCTACTATAAATTTTGGAAACCTGTTTGTTCTCTGTGCATTTGGACACCTCTTAAGAGATCGCAATCAAATTCCTGAGATCAAGGAGTAGGCTTTCGTCCTTGTTTCGATACCATCAGACACAATTTTGAATCAAGATGGCTGACCGAATGTTTCAAAACTGCCCTGATTCTAACCATTGATTTCAAAAGGGCACTGATACTTTTGTTTCTTAGAATTTCCAAGTAATGCTAATTAGGAGGCTGCTAGTTAGGATTTGGGGGCGAAAGTCCAACAGACTAAGATTAGTTTGTCAAAATGGAAATATAAGGAACAAAATCCATTCCACCCCCCTGAAGATTTGGTCATCAACCAATTCAAGCATCGTTAAACAATCAGTCTGACTTTTAGCGGGCAGCTGTTTACACTGACGTTCTTAATTTGGAAGCTCATCTCAGCTGTCCACTGCGCAGATGTAAACAGAAGTTCCCAGCTGTTACAGATTGAGAGGCTGGGCGGAACTGCTGAGCACAGATTTTTATTGGGGGTCATACAGACAAACCCTCTTCTTTCTAACAATAGGGGTCATTCTCTCTACAGCATTAGCGTTGCACTGACACCAGCCCAGACCATTTATAGCTGGTATGTTTGCATCTAATGAAAGCGGTGACATCCTTTCAGTGTGTCCATGTATGTAAACTTTCTTCCTTAAAAATAAAATTAGTTACTAAGTGTTCTGGAGAGGCTGATTTTTTAAAAACAACAACAAGGTAACCCTTAAAGTCCATTAAAAAAAATAAAGTGGGCTTAGTGCACTAGGGCGGTACAGCACTTTAATTCACTTTGATTATGCATTCTGGAGGCACACTTAATCTAAGTATAAGGCAGTTTCTTTGGTTTCAGAAAGCTCCTGTATTTCACAATCAGAGGCAGCATGCTTGAATGCCAGCTGCTGGAAACTGCAGGAGGGGAGATTTGCACTCAGGTTCTCCTTTGGGGTTTCCCATTGGCTTCTGGGTGGTCCCTGGGAGAAGAGGATGATGGAGCAGATGGGTCCCCGGCCTGATCCAACAGGCTCTTCTTGAAACTACATGGAGTTTGAGGAGGATGGGTGAGACCTCGGAGAATAGACCTCAGGGGCTGGGCGAGAACAAGCCCACAGGCTGGAAGTTCCACGATCTAGAATTGACCAATGGCCTGATAAACTAAGAAAGCTTCATAGGTTTACGTACATTTCCTCCTACATACTGTCCGGGAGATTGGTCAGTTAGTTACCTGGTCTTAGGCTTGCCCTCCCTCTGAAAGAACAGGTTTGGAGTATTGGGATGCTCTTGGATCCATCTTTGTTGGTTAGGTTTACTATAAACTGTTTTGTTCCCAGATAGAATCATAGAATTGTAGAAGAAGAAGAGGAGTTTGGATTTGATATCTCGCTTTATCACTACCGTAAGGAGTCTCACAGCGGCTAACAATCTCCTTTCCCTTCCTCCCCCACAACAAACACTCTGTGAGGTGAGTGGGGCTGAGAGACTTCAGAGAAGTGTGACTGGCCCAAGGTCACCCAGCAGCTGCACGTGGAGGAGCGGGGAAGCGAACCCGGTTCACCAGATTACGAGTCTACCGCTCTTAACCACTACACCACGCTGGCTCACTGGAAGGGACCCTCAGGGTCATCTGGTCTAACTCCCTTCCCACAGCTATCCCTGGGCAGGCTTGAACCATCAACCTTCTGGGTAACAGCCAGATGCGCCGACCCATTGTTAATTCCTTGCACCACCTGATTGTAACAACCTTATATCAATTATATTGATTTCTTGGAATTTTCTATCAGAACAGTCAGCTTTGCTTATGTTTATTGCTTGTATGTTTATTAAAACCAAATAAATATATTTAAGAGAAAGACAAAACTGCTTACTAAACTCCCCCAGTTTTTGTGTGATATGTGTGTACTGCGTGGCAGAAAGTGCTAAACGGACCCGAGACAACAGGGAATGTGATATTAAGAAAAAACTGATCTTAATGGTAAAGTGCTGACACCGAAAATATTCATTTAATAATGGCATCTTTATGTAAGTTCCATCTTCAGAAAGAATTGTGTAGTGCAGTCTTTGCCAACCAGGGTCCTTCCAGATGTGGACTACAACTCCCATCAGCCCACACAACACACAGTCTGTGGCTGATGGAAACTGTAGTTCTGGAGGGTCCCTGGATGGTGGAGGCTGGTGCAGAAATGTACTTTAACAGAATAAATGTACTTTATTTTTTCTGCTTATAAAGAGTTTGACAATAAAACAAACCTATCTAATCTTAAATCTAAATCAGCTTGCATGAGCTTAGGAAAATTTAGAAGTGGCCTTGAGTCCTCCCATTTCTTTATTATATCTTTTCTTATGTCCAGTTTTATCTCGCTAGAGGATTGCTGCCTTTTGTGTTCTGGTGAAAAGGCAAGAATGTTAGAGATAGCTCTGCAAACAAGCTAACCAGGAAGAAGGGAATTTTAAAAAAACCACAATGAAAAATATCTTGGGTTTGCAGAGGGCAATCGGACCTGCACCTATCTATGCCAAAAGTGAAAAAGAACAGTTGCAACTTTAATAGAGTTCAATCTGTTTTCTGTTTATAGGGAAATGTGTGCACTGCATTTTCCTGTCATGCAAATGAGTGACAGGGTGCTTTTTTGGTCAAATGTGTGTGTGGGTGTGGGTGTGAGAGAGAGAGCATCCAAAGGAGGATTCACGAGAAACTGAAGAATTTACAGTTGGTAAATATTCCACATAATGAAACTGCTTTCTATATTTAGAAGGGTGGCTTCTGTTTTTAATGTATAAGCCCATTGCCTACCATTTACCTGCCATAAAACATAATTAAACAGGAACATGCATGCTCCCTTGACTCTGGAAATCTACTTCAAAAGAGGAAGATGTGACTGGCAAGTTGTAAAGTTTATGGCACCTAGTTGTGATTCCAGGTTTACGGGGACATGGCCCAACAGTGAAATGCAGTATGCCTCCGAATAATAATAGTGGCTTTTGTGGTCGGGTCCTGTCTGTGGTCTTCCCATAGGCATCTGGTTGGCCACTATGAAAACAGGATGCTGGACAAGATGAGGAATTGATCCAGCAGGGCTCTTCTTTTGTTTTTAGAATGCTACTGACTGGAGAAGTCACCCTGTATCCTTATGCGGCAGTTAGACTGGTGACTGGGAGCAGCCACCGAGACCATATAACACCAGCCCTGAAAGACCTACATTGGCTCCCAGTACATTTCCGAGCACAATTCAAAGTGTTGGTGCTGACCTATAAAGCCCTAAACGGCCTTGGCCCAGTATACCTGAAGGAGCGTCTCCATCCCCATCATTCTGCCCGGACACTGAGGTCCAGCGCTGAGGGCCTTCTGGCTGTTCCCTCACTGCGAGAAGGAAAGCTACAGGGAACCAGGCAGAGGGCCTTCTCAGTAGTGGTGCCCGCCCTGCGGAACGCCCTCCCATCAGATGTCAAAGAGATAAACAACTACCTGACATTTAGATGTCATCCGAAGGCAGCCCTCTTTAGGGAAGCTTTTAATGTGTGACATTTTAATGTATTTTTAATCTTTGTTGGAAGCCGCCCAGAGTGGCTGGGGAAACCCATCCAGATGGGCGGGATACAAATAAATTATTATTATTATTATTATTATTATTATTATTATTATTATTATTATTAAATAAGAATTGACCATCTCTTAACGGAACGGCCAGTATTTGGGGGGCTTTAGTCAGCTCCACACTGTTCAGCACATGAAGTTAAAAGGTTCTTATTATCTATGTGTAGCAGGACAACATATATGTTGATCACTAATGCTAAACATACTGGTTTTGGGGTATTTTAAGCCAATTGGCAAGGAAGTTGCTGACCCAAGAATCCAGGGGAACATGACAAAAAGAGGCTTGTTTTAAAACTAAGCCTTTTTTTAGGAGATTGGTTCATGCATGTTTGGAACTTTGGATAATGGCTGAGGAAAAGCAAGCTCCCCCAGCCAGCCTGTCTTCTCCAGAGATGTACAGGTGATGCCAATCCTGGGAAAATTGGGTCATTATAAGCCGCTATGTAAAAGTAGCGTCTATCTTTGCTTCCCTTTTAACAAGATTAGTCTTGCTTTTCTCCTGCTCTTTATGTGGCTGTCTAATGGCCACCTCTTCACTCTCATGCTAATGTGATTAGCTGGGCATGGGGACCATACTGGGAGATACTGTCACAAAGATCTCTTCTTACTTGAGTGCACCTCTTTCCTGAATGCAACATCTTGTGTTGGTAGTCACAGGGGGCATTGTTAACCCGAGGATTCGAGCAGAAAGGGATATTTATGATACCCCCCATAAAACCTGATTCAGGGAGACATTTAGGAAAGGAACTGGACAGAAGACAGATGTGTTTCCTTTCGCAGATGCAGAGTGGGGGGTGCCTCTCACTTGCTTCGCATATGGAACAACTCTTTATGGTGTTTTACAAATGCTTTTTTATTTACAAGCAAAACATGCCCAAGTTACACAGACACTTTCCACTGGAACATTTATCCTCCAACTTAAACACATATACACGGAAGTGAAAAAGCACCGATCTCAAGGGAGCTTGCTTCTGAATAAGTATGCAATAGTGACAGCAATAGACACATTTCGGCAATCCTTAGATGTGGAAAAATCTGTTTTTTCGTACATTAGAAGAAGAAAAATAGAATATTTGGATGCCATTGGAGTTTTGATCAATCTGAGCAACATAGAATACCAGGTATCCTGTTTTTGATTCATAACAAAACTATCCTAGAACTGATACCAAACTAATTTGCAAAAGCAGAATTAAAGATTTGGTGAATCCGGATATCAGATTTAACACCTCCTATATCACAACTGATTCCCTTTGCATTGCACCCCTCCTTCTACACATCTGAATAAAGCTGATTATGAACCGGAAAGAAAGAGACATATACTATACAGATTCACTTTTATGAAAATGACACTTCTCTCACAGCCAGGCAGCTCATGGAAAAAACGGAAGAGTGTGATGTGAATTGGCTAGCAATCTATCAGGTAAAACACTTCATCTCAAATCCAACAATTAAAACTCAGGCGACTAGACCACTGACACCATTTGAAAATCTGATTTTGCATAGGACTGAACCCCCTCCCCCCATATTATCAATTTTATGCAAAATACTTACTGACCTAGCCATTGGACAATGTTCGGCTATGAAACAAAGGACCTTGGTATCAAAATTGAAGAAGCAGATTGGAATAGTCTATGGGGAAACCCCCATCACCACTAAATTCAGCATCAACCCGTATTAGGGAAAACTCTTTTAAGTTAATAAACAGATGGCAACCATTTTGGGAAAGAGTATCAACAGAAATAAGCAAAATTACAAATCAGGATGTACAATGCAACCCATGCCTAGGTTTGTTAACGATTTTTAAAGACGCTCCACTTAAATGACTGCACAAGGGACTTTTCACTTTTCTTTTAGTAGCTGCAAGATTGCTCATAGCAAAAAACCTGGAAAGGACTTGATCATCCACAAATCACACAACGGAAACAGAATGAATGGACAATCACATTATCTGATAAACTAAGTAAGAAAGTACATGCCCTGAATGATACAGACGATTTTGCTGAAATATGGCACCCCTTTATAAAGTATTCAAATGAACATCCTGATGACTAGCGCCCACCAACTACATATATAGATTTATGGGGGAAATTGTTTACCACCTTGAGCTGGTTGGAGGAAAGGTGGATTAAATATGTGGTAGCTAAATAATAAAACAATAGTTCCACTGATGCGGTGGTAGCCTGTCGTGCTGGAATTTCTTGCTTTATTTTCCTTCCATGTAGAAAATGCCTCATCAGGAATTTTAATTTTTCAGTCTGTTCAATGCAGCTTCTCTGCTTCCCATGAGATTTTTTTTTTTTTTTACCAGTCTCACCCCGGGGCAAAGAAAGCACCACTTGTTTTATGTACAGAGCAGACAAAGCAGCAGCGTATTTCATGTATTGATTATTTACTTTGGGAAAGAAAACATCCAGGTTGAAGGATGGCGTGTTTTCTTTCTGGACAGGAAGAGATAGGGCAATAGAATAGGCAGCCCTTATTCTGCTGACATGGGAACAAAGTGGTGGTTTGTTGGGGAGTGTGTGTGGTTTGCTTCTGTCACACACTTTGGGACACACTCAAAAGAGGCCTGACATTTCCATTAGGTTTTTGTAGGTTGGGAAGAACTGATTAGTGCTGGGGAGGCTGGTCCATTAGAGCAAATAGGATGCTGTCCCACCAACCTCAGCATGCTCTCACCTGGGGACATTCTTATTTTCAGCTGGACCAGGGGGTGTCTATTGTTGTCAGCTACCTCCTCCTTAGTCTCAGTGATCTCCTACTTGTACAGCTCAGCAAGGAGGAGGATGGGGACTGTTATCTACTAAGCTTGGATCCTAGAACAATAGGCAGTAGGATCCTAGAAGGCAACAACTGATTGGCTTGCAGGAGAAGACCAATCAGGCTCCAGGAGGAAGTTATTCAGCCTATTAGGCTGGTGGGATTGTAGAATACAACAACTGATTGGCCTGCAGGAGAAGACCAATCAGGCTCCAGGAGGGAAGCAGAATCAGCCAGTCAGATGGGACTCGTTGTGTAAATAATGTAGATAAAAGCCTGAGGTTTGGGGGAAATTCATCAGCTGCTGGACCTCCTTGTTGTTAATTGCCCCCCCCCCTTTTGCGGTGTTGGTTCCAGGGAGCCTGCCCCCCCCCCCGTAGTTCAGTGGTGGAGTTCAGTGGGCTTACCTAGTACTGGTGGACCAATTGCAGAAACAACTAACAGCAGTGCTGCAATCTGTGTTGGCCGGCTGAGTCTGAGCTCTCATTTCAGCTTCCAAGAATGCCCTGGTGTGATGCTACATCAGGGCATTGTGGGAAGTGTAAATGGGGTTTAGACTCAACCAATCAGTACACAGGCCTAGGGCAGTCATGAGGGGCCTGGGGCCCCAGCAGCTGTCCATGGGTGTCTGTGCTGACTCTAAGCCTGTCTATTTTCCTTCTGTTTCTTTTTCTTGCTGTATCTGGCTATTAATTCTAGAAGCCTACAATTCCCCTCTCCTTTCCCCCTTTCCTCTATTGAATGGGCTGTGCTGGGAAAGAGTTCGTACGCAGATTATGTGGGCATTTCTACTGCTGTCTGGTTATATTTTCATTAAATGCAATACAAATATCTGTATTTAACTTTTTTTATAAATGAAATAATAATACTAAGTTTTCTAGATAGATAGAATCCATTAGGAAAGAATTAAATTGCAACTTTTCAGATGTCTAACGTATTTCTTGGTCATGTGCTCTTCTTAAAAGCAGGGGAAAACAATCAATGAAATGCCCAGAGCCCTAACAGCAGAAACATCTGTTTGATTCAACTTTCTTGGATGAATGAGCAGAAGGAAAAGCTCAACTGATTAACTCTGCAATTTATCCAACGTGGTTTTGGGGTAAACAGAAATCCCAGAAAGGGCTTTTAAGGACACTGAAATTATCTTGCTGGCAACAGACCAGTCAGGCATGACACACACCAGATTCTTAGGCATGTTATCTGTCACTTGAAGTAGGAAGATATGCCAAAGGGGGCATAGAGAAATTAAAGGCATGCAAATACTGATAATTTATCTGTGGGTGATGCCTTTTACTGCCTTAGTTTAGCATAGGACTATGAAGTTTGTTGTCAGATGAAACAAGCTGGGAGCATGCAAGGAATCGCAGCAGAGGATGATTGGAAAATCTCCCCACTTTTTCCATGCCTGCTGAGCTTTGGGTTGGAATACTAGCTTCCTGGTTACCGGTACTTAGCTTGAACTAGCTTAATGGTAAAAAAAGATAGGAGAAAACAATATTCCTTTAAGTAGGTGTATGTGAGTGAATTAACTTCAACACAGCAAACAAAGATGCTTGCCACATCTGGACAGGGTTGTTATCATTAAAGCAATTATGGGGAATCTATAGGATGCTGCGACCCACACTCTAGGAATTGTACGCTGTGCAACAGAAAACGTGGGAGGACAAAGCTCCAACTCCGTCCTTGAGGGAAGAAAAGCTAGGACATGCATAGGCAAACTCAGCCCTCCAGATGTTTTGGGACTACAACTCCCATCATCCCTAGCTAACAGGACCAGTGATCAGGGATGATGGAAATTGTAGTCTCAAAACATCTGGAGAGCCGAGTTTGCCTATGCCTGGGCTGGGACATTATTCAGGACCCTCCTAGGTAGAGAACACAGCCTTTCTACCCTTTCATTCAAAGGAGTTGCCTACCTCCTTAGCTCCACAGGATGAAAAGACTGCACAATGAGGTCAAGGTCATTTAACAGTCAACCACCTTCTCTACGGAAGTGGAGTTTACTACATTACAGGTCCACTCAACATATGGAAGGCTGACCATTGGCCATGCTGGCTGGGGCTGATGGGAGCAGGAATCACACAAACATCTGGATGGTGATGGATCCCTACATTAAAGAGAATTAAGAACAACTCACTGTATTCTGGAACTATCCATTTCCCCACAAAAGAGTTTCTAAGGGAAATTCCAGTGTGAAGTTGCTGAATTATAAATAATCTGGAAATCTGATTTCCTGTCTCATTATAGGAGTTCATTAACAAAGGAGAGCTAGGATGGTTATGTTTTTACCAATTATTGCTGGATGGCCACTTATCCTTTCTTAAGCTATACACAGAATTGCCATAGAGTTGCCTCTTAGCTGTAACACTGGGAAGCCCAATCTGTTTTAGAGCTGCTCTGTATCACCCTGACAAACCTGAACTGTTAAATCCATTCGAAACCTCTACAGTGGTACCTCGGGTTAAGTACTCAATTCGTTCCGGAGGTCCGTTCTTAACCTGAAACTGTTCTTAACCTGAAGCACCACTTTAGCTAATGGGGCCTCCTGCTGCCGCCGTGCTGCTGGAGCACGATTTCTGTTCTCATCCTGAAGCAAAGTTCTTAACCTGAAGCACTATTTCTGGGTTAGTGGAGTCTGTAACCTGAAGCGTATGTAACCTGAAGCATAAGTAACCTGAGTTACCACTGTATTCCCTTCCTCAGTGACTGTAATGGGGAATCTAAAAATAGCTGTAACTTTTGCCAAACTTCCCTGAAAAAATAATTCACTATGATTAAAACTTAGATCTGCTCAACAAAAGATCCCACCCACTTCCCTTCAACATTTCCCCACTCAGCTTGGTGTCATTTCTCAAAGAAGCAAAGTGGCAGAAAAGATTGAGTATTAAACTTTATAGAAAACTGAAGCAACACAGCTGCTAAAAAAATTAGGCACCACGTGATCAACCATGTTAACGGGAGGGGGCACCGACATCTTAATTTGTTTCATAATTCAGTGTGCACATAGAGTTACCGTATTTTTTGCCCTATAGGACGCACTTTTCCCCTCCAAAAATGAAGGGGAAATGTGTGTGCGAATACAGGCTTCAGAAAGCTCTGCGCAGCCCTAGGGAGCCCGCGCGAAGCCGCGCCGGGCTCCCGAAGGTTGTGCAGAGCTGCCTGCGCTCCCGGGCTCGGCGCAGCTCCACGCAACCCCCCGGAGCCCGGCTTCCCCCGCCCCCAGCCATGCAAGCTCCCAGAGCGATGCTGAAGCTGCACTCAGCTTTGGCATCGCTCTGGGACCCGTTCTGGGGGCTGGGGTCGGGGGAAGCTCGGGCTTCCCCCACCCCAGCCCCGCGCCTGGGTGGGTGGGGGGAATAATTTTTCCCCCTTTATTCCCCCCCCCCAAATCTAGGTGCGTCCTATGGGCCGGTGCATCCTATAGGGCGAAAAATACGGTAGTTACCAACCTTCAGCATAGTAAGACTCAAATGGCATACGCCTTGGAGCATGACTGGAGAGTTTATGGGCTGTATTATGACCTGCAAGGGTGGCTACTCTATGGCCCTCCATATTTGCTATATGCAGTTGCTTGACCATTTGCCATGTTGTGTATCTGAGGCTAGAAAGAGTTGGGAGTCCCCTGTAAAGACACTCCTTCCTTTCTGGCTCATTTACTCTATGCTGAGAACTGTTAAAAGAAAATGAACTGTTAAAAGGAAAATCCTGCTCCTTTTCCCTTATGGGGTATCCAAGAGCCCATATAGTGTTCTTAAGTGGGTTCCCTATTAGTAGGAGAAAATAACAGAGGCCAACGAGAGTATTCTGAGAAGCAAAGCGGCTAGTAAGCCTGATCTTTATTAACTGTTGCAACAGGGTCCCCACTCACCACAGAACCCAGAACAATGGTGCGCAAGCCCCTATACTTTTGAAACTGCTCACCCTGTAGCTCAAGACCATCCCCAAATACATACATACCGTACATCACAGAAGGAGGCGGTCTACATCAGACTCCTGTCTGCCAGGATACCCAATAATGCTCACTGATTGCTTTACCTGGGCATTCTTTTGTGATGGTAAATACTTTTAGTTCCTGAATCCAGGTCACAGGCTCACTCTATTTATACACATATACGACCTTAAGACAGGATTTGTAAGCAAAAAGACAAAGGGAAGGCTTTCCCCATTTCCTCCCTCCTTGCAGAGAAATACATTGAGGTCAATTTGGGAATCAAAATGGTTTCAGGATTGCTCTCCTGTACTATTTCAGACACGTGGTTTATATACTTATGTATGTGTTTGCCTTGTGTTTATGAATGTTTATTTTATATTTAGGACCTTAAAATTATTATAACAGAACCTTTTAAAATTCAAGCCGACTATTAAAATAAATTTGGATTTCAGAACAAGTGCTCCAGTTTACTCCTCCCTCCCATCCCCTTTTCCTTTCGTGTCATGTCCTTTACGCTCTCTTTGCCTTCAAATCAAAATAAAATATTTTTTAAAAAAATTCCTTCCAGTAGCACCTTAGAGGCCAACTAAGTTAGTTATTGGCATGAGCTTTCGTGTGCATGCACTTCTTCAGATGCGCACACGAAAGCTCATACCAATAACTAACTTAGTTGGTCTCTAAGGTGCTACTGGAAGGAATTTTAAAAAAAAATATTTTATTTTGATTTGTTTCGACTACGGCAGACCAACACGGCTACCTACCTGTAACTTTGCCTTCAAATGCAATGCACATTTATTAGATATGTATATACATTTCATAAATGCGCAATACAAGATTTTTGGGAAATAACCCGAGATGTGTGCTTTTTATTCGACAGACTCCGCCCACCCAGAGGGCGAACGCATTGCGCAATCGCGGATGCCGCCGTCTCTTCTCAGGGAAACTCCGGCGCGCTCTCTTTCTCCGCCTTGCCCCGCCCCGTAGCAAGACGGTGGGCGGGAAGGGACAAATTAAGGATGGCGAGGCTTGGAGGGGCGGGGCTGCAGCGCTACCACGTGGTGCACCTCCGCTCCAAGCATGGCCGGAGAGGAGTCTGCCGTCGAAGAAGATGCCGCCGCCTCCGATAGGCGCAAGCTCAGCGCTTCTCGCCACCGCCCGCCTCCGGCACTCCTGAGGAAAGCCTTCATTTGCTCCTTTCCGGACTGCGACGCCATTTACAACAGGGCCTGGAAGCTTGACGCGCACCTGTGCCGGCACACGGGAGAGGTCAGTTGGGCGGGACTAAGGGGGGGGTACAGAGGAGCGGCCATTCGGCGACAGCGTGTCCGCAAGAGACCAACCGAGGGGCCAGGTGTGCTGACGGGCAGCAAGAGGGAATCGAACCTTGGGGCGCGCGAGCGCGAACGCGGCGTCTGCTATTGGAGCGCGGCCTCCCTCGCATAGCCAATCGAGGGGAAGCGGGCCGTCATTGGCCGGTCGGGGGTGACGCGCTTGTTCGGGGCGGGGCTCTCTAGAGATGATGCGTTTCCGGATAGGGCAGGAGGGTTTTTTTGAGTGGCTGTCAAAACCTGCAGTGGTGTGTACGGCGCTCACGAGAGATTATCATTAATATACTGTGTGTGTGTGTATGTGTATATACATATATATATATATATATATACACACACACACACAGTATATTAATATATATGTATACATACATACATATATGTATATGTATATGTGTGTGTACATATATATATGTATGTATTTATACGTTTCCTTTTTCCCTGAAGGGGCTCAAAGAGGCTTATAGATAAAAAAACAAAATAACCACTAAAACATAGAAGACACAACCATTAAGAAAACAATTAAGTATTGAGAAAAGTTAAACTATGAAAGGGGGTTTACTCCTGAGTAAATGCAAATGAAAATCTCTCAAGAATATTGGCCAACCTTCTAACTACTAAAGGGGTGAAACTGGTCCTAGACAGTGACTGGGGGAGTTTCTGTAACGGGAAGCAGTAGGTCAAATACTTGTGGTGTATTGGACAAAAAGTTAACATGGTGTAATTTTTTAAAACCTTGTCAAATGTAAGTCAAATAGACATGCTACATTTGATCATCAGAAAATTGTCCTATGTAATTTGCATGGAGAAAATCTCTGGAAACTTCCAGTGTTTCTTTTAAAAAGAAATCCCCCATCAGCTAAATATGGTATTTGGTGTCCAAGAGCAACTGTTTTGGGAAATTGGTAGGATGTGTAAGATGATGAGTAAAGCAAATAAATTTGTGATATAAAATCAGCTGTCTTTCTCCTTATCAGCTGCCTTTCGTTTGCGATTATGAAGGCTGTGGTAAAGGCTTCACTAGACTGTACCATCTTAAGCGCCATTTTCTTACGCACACTGGAGAAAAGCAATTTGTGTAAGTATACTATGGCTGTGGGTGGGGAAGGTGCTGGAATTGTTAGAACAACAAAAATCCCAACAGATGTTAAGATCTGCAGTTTGCAGGTTTGCTGCCACAGGAATAGGATTGGGTGAAGCTGGCAGTTGTATGTTTGTGTAACTAATAAGATTAACATATTTTGTTGAGGTTTGGCTAAATGAAAAACTCCAGCCTTGTGGGTGGAGGATATGAAATGAAAACAAGTATGGTTCTGGAACATAGGATATTGTAGTTGGGAACACTAGTTTCAGCTTTTAAGTCAGTGCTGGGCAACTTTTTCTCTTTTGAGGTCTGCATTTCCCTCCAAGGCAATCTGTCAGGGGCTTCACAGAACGCTGCATTATACTGAGTCAGGCCTTTGATCCAGCCAGCTCAGTATCGTCTATAGTGACTTGCAATGGCTGTTCAGGATTTCAGGAAGGGTTCTCTGCCAGGTGTACTTAGAGATGCCAGATATGGAACCTGAGCCCTTCTGCATGCAAAGCAGATGCTCTATCACTGAGCTACAGCCTTTCCCTAGCATACTGGTTGTGGGCAGAGCCAAAGCCAGCAGGGGCTAGAGAGTAGGACCCTATATGCATTTAAAGTAGCATCATACACCTTTGAATAGCAACACTCTGCTCCCTTAATAAACTGATTCTTTGTGGGAAGCCATGGCTATTCAAGTGGAAGTATAGTGCTTTAAATGTATAATGTGGATGAGGCCTAGGTTGAGCCACCCACTTTTCTTTCGCCTAATGATAATCCCCATTTCCATCTTCCTGGCACCCATTTTTTTCCTCTCAGCCCAATGACTAGCTTGAGAGGGGAGTGGCATATGACTCTTTCCAGAGGTGGGAACAGTTTACCCACCACTGTGATATATTATGTTATTCCCCCCTTCCTCTGTGTGTGGTGTTTCTTTTTACTGAGATTATTCATAACAAACTTATTTTAACTAATATATTTATTAGAGAAAAACAATTGGGGGGGAACCCTGTACTGACTAAAAAGGTGCACTGGTTTATTTTTAAGATTCATTCATAAAGAAATGTGTGGTGCATCATCTTAGGAGATCTTCCTCCTTTCTCATGCAAGAAGGAATGATTCTTCTAAGATCTGAAGTGCGTGTTGCAACGTATGCCCGCAGCCCCTGAGAACCAATAAAGTATTCCCTTTTACCCTCTTAACAATTATTGTTTTATTCATTAGCCAATGTATACACCTTTAACCAGTTAATTTGGCCAGTTCAATGATTTGACTAAGGTTTCTTTAATTAGCTGACATCTGGAAAGGCCATTTGCACCTGCTTGTATTCTTTCATATTCTTTATAGAGAACATACACTTGTGTATTTGTAGGTGCAAGGTGGAGGGCTGCAACGAGAGATTTACAACAAAATCAAACTTGAACAAACACATTGGTCGCAAACATTTACAGCATTGTAAGGAATACATAGTAAGTGGCCTTCTTTATTTGCCCAAATAGGCTTCTAATAGGTATATAAATGAATAATGATAAATAATCCTTTGCTCAGTGTTAGAAAATAATTCATTAAATGTGCTTGACTTATTAACTCTTTTACCAATGTTAGAGCTTAGCCTGTGCATCTAGGCTGTGATTAAGCAGTACAATTATCTGTATACACATGGTCAGCTTTTACCCATTGACAGATATGGCGGGGGGGGACATACCCTGTTTGCTTGCACGGTGCTATTTGCTTGCAGCTAGCAGTGGGAGCCCAGTCCGTGCTGAGGACTCTAACCAAAGCTTTGCTGCATGCTGTGTGCAGGTAAGATACTAGTGTGTATTACTGGATCAAGTGATTACATTAAACCCCAAAAATCCTGGGTCCTTTCCTCAGCTTTGCCATGGTGAGCTTTATGGCATGATGTAAAATTGAGCATATGCTAGTACTTTACGTTAGCCTGCCTCTAACAGTAACTGTATTGATTTTTCCAAACAGTGTGACTTTGAAGGATGTGGGAAATCCTTTAAAAAACACCAGCAGTTGAAAATTCATCAGTCTGAACACACTGGTGAACCGCCGTTCAAGTAGGTGAATATTCCTGTTTTTTAATGAAAATAAGTAGGGAGGTTTTCAGGGTGCTTGTAGGCAGGAATTTTAAATGGATGCCCTGAGGAAGATGATGTTTTTATTTAACAGAGCCTGAAGACCAAAATTAAAGGCTAAAATTAAAAGCCCTGGGAGAATAAAAAGGTATTCACTGGGCACAAAATAGGATGCCATCTCCAACAAGGCCCTCTCCTTACGCAGCTCTGTTAAGCATCATATATGCTGGTACTGTGAAAATAAAACAGAAACCGTCATGATCGGTTAGCTGCCATTCAGGACTTGAAAGTGGAAGATGTAACCTAAAAATGTGACACATTGCGCTTCCAACTTGAGAACTCTTCTTCCTTGGAGCATCATGTTAATTTGGGGTGGGTGAGGGATGGAAGTAAAGGAAAAGTCCACCTTCACTTACACTGTTTATGAACTGGGATTTTTATTTCTTGTTTTGAGTGTTGTGTGTTTTGTTTTTGTCATGTAGATGCAGCCACGAAGGATGCGAAATGCGCTTTTCCATGCGTGCCCATCTGAAGCGTCATGAGAAGATTCACGAAGGTAAATTATTCCTCTTGCTTCGGCTGTGTAAAACCCAGCGCTGTTGTTGCTTTAATGGGTTGCCTTCAAATATAAGGCTCAAAACTGGAAGTTATGGAAGCAGGTCTGCTGGTTTTAAATCAGATTGACATCCGTCACAGTGCATTTCATGTGTGTCATTTCAATAGCAAATGATATGTAGGGCAGGAGTGTGCAAAAAGTCTTTTTTGAGCCTACAATAGGGCTGACTTTGGGGATGATGCTCCTCTTAAAGGTGGTTTGTAAAAAGCCTCTTCCCCATTGATGCCATGCTGGGTTAACATTTCATTGAGGAATACTATACAAGTCACTGTTAAGAGCAGTGGGGCTAGCCCTTACTGTACCAGAAACTCAGCTTCAAATTGAGGTAATTTGTTTACTCTCTCCTTGGACAGCAAGATCTAGGCAGAGCGTGGTAAGAGATGCCCTACAGGAGGGAAAAGATAACCTGTGGCTCTCCAGCTGTGGATGACAGCTCTCACCATCCTATTAAGGACTGCCTTACTTCTTCTGTTCAGTCTCGACCACTGAGATCTTCTGATAGGGCACTTTTCATTGGTCCCACATTCCTCTGAGGTTCAGCTGGCTTTTACCACGGGCTGAGGCTGTAGTGTGGCAGGCCTTGTCCTGTGGAACTCCTTGCTAGTTGAGCTTTAGCAGGAGTCGTCATTTCTGCTGGTTTTAGATGATTTCCTAAAGACTGAGTTATTCAGACAGGCCTTTCAAACTTGAGGTGCTTTGCCAAAAACCTTTTACTGTTGTGTTTGAAATGGTTAATGTTTTTACTTAATACTGTGCTCTTTATCTTGTATGCTGCCTTGTGATACATACGAGAGTGTAGTTTGTAAATATGACAGTCTGTCTCTGCCCATTGGCTGGGGCTGATGGGAGTTGGGAAGCTGCAAGCTCCCCATCCATGCCCTACAGCATGTGGCTTTGCATTTATTTACTTTTATATATATATAAAAGGCTGTTTAAACTGTTTTTCTTAATAGGCTATGCATGCAAAAAGGATGGCTGTTCATATGTCGGGAAAACCTGGTCAGAGCTTCTGAAACATATGAGACAAAGTCATGTTGGTAAGTACTATCAGAACTTTTACACATTGATTCAGCTTGAACAATTTCTAACGTTGGAAACCCATTACGTATTCTTTTTTTCAAAAATAGCAATCATTTCTTTTACTAATAATCCTTTCTTGACTTTGTTTGCTTTATAGCAATACAATATGCTGTGCATGCAACTAGTTTCAGATGTGCATTTGTAAGCATGGCTATAATTGTATATCTATACACAAACACCAATTGCATAACTCTCTTCAGTGGGTTAAAAGCCTGTCATGTATACTCTTGACAGTCATTATAATAACCCTAATGCAGGTCAATATTATTCCTTTTCACAGATGGGGGATTTGAGACTTGGGGGATTGTAGCTTGTTCAAAGCCACCAAGTGTGTTCATTGCAATGATAAGATTAGAACTAGGAACTACTTGGTCCACAGTTCTGGACTTTTGGCCACTCTGCTACAGTATCTCATATGTAGGGTGCAAGGAGTATGTGTGTACAGCTGATGGATGTGAGTAGAAAGTAGTTGAACAGCGATGGGGAACCTTTTCCTTACAGGTCAGACCTGCCAGGTGGTCCAATTCAGCCTGCACAGTTGTTTTTTGCCAACTACACCCATCTGCCAGTTACCTGACATGTGACAGACATGGGGAATCGTTGGCCTACCGGATGTTGCTGAAATACAACTCCCATCATCTTTGGCCATGCTTGCTGGGGTTGATGTGAGTTGTAGTTTGGCAGCTTCAGCAGGGGGCAAAGATCACTCCAACCTGTCATACAATGTCAGCTGCATCTGCCCTTTTGTGGGGAGGCTTGCATTTGGTGTCATTTAAATTCAGCAATGAGTGCAAGCCTTGCTGCTTTCCAGTGGAATTGGGTTCAGCTTAGGTCATATGATATATCAGGTGATTGATGGGGAGATGCAGCCACCCAACAAACATAGCCTGCAGAAGTTTGACCACTTTTCCATCTGGCCTGCTAGATGGAACTGGTTCCCCACGCCTGCTGTAGCAGAAGGCTGTGAGTGCTTGCTGGATTGTACCAGTGCAGGTGATACTCTGATATTCTGCTGCTGAAAATAGTACGCACGTAAATTGTTCCTCGTCTTTGAAAAAACAAGAGGTGTCACTGTTTAAATCCTGTTTAGAAATTCTTTTATTTCAGGTTTTACAATGGGTCCCGCCCCCCCCGCACCCATTTCATTTTCTCTTTCATCTCCAGAACCGATAACCTGCAGCGTGTGTGGCAAAATATTCCGCCGCAAAGATTACCTCAAGTGCCACCAGAAGATCCACGCTGCCGAGAGAGAGGTGCTTAAATGCCCAAGGGAGGGCTGTGGCAGAACGTACACAACCCTGTTCAATCTTCAAAGCCACATTGTCTCATTTCATGAGGCAAGAAGATCGTTCACTTGCGACCACCCTGGCTGTGGGAGAGTCTTTGCCATGAAAGTAGGCGTTCTCAAGTTAACTTTAATGTGCACATTTTTCTTCCTCCTCTCTTGGTCGCCTATGTATAAACTTTTAATTTTTGTTCTTTGCAGCAAAGTCTTGTAAGGCATGGTGTTGTACATGACCCTGACAAGAGAAAGTTGAATTCAAAAGTAAGTCAGAGGTTTCAGTTTGCTCTCCCCATGCAGTTTTAGGAGTGTGAACTCGCTTTGAATTGCAGGGCCTGAGTGGAGGATGTGACAGGTTTATTATTGAATGGGGTAATCTGAACACGGGGGTCTACATCAGTGTTTACCAAACCTGGGTCTTTGGACTGTAGTTTTTGGACTACAATTCCCATCATCCTTGACCACTGGTCCTGTAAGCTAGGGATATTGGGAGTTGTAGTCCAAAAGGGGGGGGAGCGGGTGACCTAAGTTTGGGAAGCTCTGGTCTACATGATGGAACTAGTTTCTTGAACTTTGCTATTAGCCATTTCTTTGTGTGCTGCTAATAGCTTGTTGTTGTTTAGTCGTGTCCGACTTTGTGACCCCATGGACCAGAGCACGCCAGGCACTTCTGTCTTCCACTGCCTCCCGCAGTTTGGTCAAACTCATGCTGCTAGCTTCAAGAACACTGTCCAACAACCTCGCCCTCTGTTGTCCCCTTCTCCTTGTGCCCTCCATCTTTCCCAACATCAGGGTCTTTTCCAGGGAGTCTTCTCTTCTCATGAGGTGGCCAAAGTATTGGAGCCTCAGCTTCACGATCTGTCCTTCCAGTGAGCACTCAGGGCTGATTTCCTTCAGAATGGATAGGTTTGATGTTCTTGCAGTCCATGGGACTCTCAAGTCTCCTCCAGCACCAGAATTCAAAAGCATCCATTCTTCAGCGATCAGCCTTCTTTATGGTCCAGCTCTCACTTCCATACATCACTACTGGGAAAACCATAGCTTTAACTATACGAACCTTTGTTGGCAAGGTAATAGCGCATAGTGGTTGGCAAATGGGAGCTGATGATTAGGTGATAACTTTAAATGAAATATCCATCTTCTTTGTGAAGGTGACCTATATGCACAGGGCGGGGGCTGGGGTGCATATCTACATTGACTTGAAGGACCTTGGAGGTGCAGGGTTGATCTGATGTTTTGTATTGAACCTACTGGCTTGTAGGAGTGCCTGATCTTTGCCGCCTCCTGCTTACACCTACTTCTGCATTTAAATATCAGAGCAAATATCACAAAAATACTGTTAAGTTGGATCCAGAAATAAGCCAGCTATAAAAGAGGCTGACAGAAACATGTTCTCCCGACCCCACCCCGTCCTGAAAAATCTCCCAAAGAGAGGGAGAAACTTATTGAAGGGAATATGGGGCAAAGGTTGAGGGGATCCCTGAAAACTGGGCAGAGGAAACTTCCATGAGTAAGATTTCCACTTGGGAAAAGGGCCTCCACCAAAATTTCAGGGATTTCCTCACCCCCAGCGCCAATCCTATTCAATAAAGTCCCCAGGCCCCAGGAAACTCATCAGGGAAGTCAGGGGGAACTTATCTCTGGATCTGGGCCTGTTTTCTGCAAATGGAAACCAAACCCTGAAACTTCTCGCCACTTAGGAAAACAGACAAGAGCGGACAACAACACTTTACCATCATTTCCCACTGGTTAGCTGCCAAGATTGCTGACCACAAAACGTATACGTACTTTTTTTTAAAGCTTTATTGTTTATATGTTTATCCTGCTCTGTGAACCACAAATCTATGTGTTTCCTTTCAAAGATTAAAAAGCCACGTCCTAAGCGGAGTTTGGCCTCACGTCTGAGTGGATTCATCCCACCTAAAGCATGTCGAAGAAATGTTTCCTCTGTAGATGAGACTCTGATCACACCTGAAGCGAGCGCCACGTTGCCTACTGTGGAAACACTGTCCCTTGGCTAGAGTATCAGATGAACGTGGACAATATATTCATGCATATGAAGTTGAAATGGCTTTATGAAGTAGCCGTTACTGGCAAGTCTATGGAGTCTGTAAAGAAAACTGGAGAGACATTCAATTTTAATTTTTTTTTTATAAAAAAAATATTAAATCACTGCTTGAGGGTTTCTGATTCAGTGCTGTCCTTTCTCTTCTCCTTCTCATCTCCTTTGTTCTTTTCCGTTCTTTTGTATTCCTGGATTTCTTTGTTTGACATATGCCTCAATACACACGTGCTCCTTCCTTCTTTGACAGTGCGGGGCTCAGAGAGGTAAGTCGCTTTCCCAGGCATCGTATCCAAAATCTGACCAAAGAAGGCCAGCTGAAAAGGAAAAGATGTACTGGCATTATGAATGTATTACTTGAGCCTTAAAAAAAAAAGGTTTAGTGAAAGGACTTGACTGAAGTGTAAAAAAACCAGATATAGGCTGTTACTTTAGGAACGTCTACAAAATTAATGTGCAATGAATGCTGTTGGTGGCGAGCAGAAATTCAATCATTTTACAGATTCTGACTTGGGTCAGTTAGAAATGCCTGATGAAGCACAGCCTCCTCCATCTTGTGTGTTAATTTAGTGCACTGGTGAGCACCTTGATTGGGGTTGGAGACTTGCCCATCCCCCATTACGATATTCTCATTATCGTTCTGGCAAGTTCTATTGGGACAGATGCCACTTCACTCCACAGGCTTATTTTCCTCATTTGATTGGCAACTGCACTGGGGAAAGATAAGTAGCACCCTGTACTGGCTCTGAGGCAGGGATCTCCAGCTCCTGACCCCAGATCTCTTCGTAGAGGTCAAAATTAGTTTACCTTCACCCTGATTTCAACAGGAATTAGCCAACATTAAAATGGAAGCCTGTATTCCTTATGCTGGAATGTGTGGCGTTAGACATGCTTTAAAGCAGGGATGGGAAACCTGTGGCCCTCCAGCTGCATTGTGGCTAGAGATGTAAAGGCCTTCAAATTTCTAATTGTGGACTACAACTCCCATCATTCATGATGGCTGGCCAAGCTAGCTGGGGCGATGGCTACTGGGAGTCATAAGAACATCTGTAGAGTTTCAGGTTTCCCAAAGCACTTCACTCATCAAGGTTATGGGCAAGAAAGAAGGAACTGGCTTTTTGAAATCTTTTTAAAGTATCTAAAAACAAAAAATGCTCCAAATAGTGTTGGCAGAAACGTAAGTCATACTAAAGGTCAGTTTGCAATACTGGCCAGCTTGACTGTGAGAGGCCCTCCATGAAAACTTTGGTTGTAACTTACCATATTTTTCTCTCCATCACCACCCCTCTTCTGCTGCAGTGTAACCCGGACATGATGCTTCTTGTCAATCCACTGCTGAATCTGTTTTATCTTTGTGTCTAAATCGTGCTGCTCAATTGCTGTGGAAAAGGTTAGCTCCTTCTGCTGAATGGGGCCTGTTGACACGATAAGCAAAGAGATTGTTAAGATTTGTTTTAAAGCAGCTGTGTTCCAAACTAGCTCAGATTTAATTATGTATGGGGTTTTTTTGGAGGGGGGGATCGCAGCATGAATTTCACATGGCAGAAGTATATGAAGTAGCTCCTTATTTACAGAGGCCCAAATATCCTTAAGAGGGCAAGAAATGTACAGAAAATGGTTTGTCCTGCTCTCCCTGCATAAAACAAGATACACTGCTCTTCCTTGCTCCCAAGTTATTGTTGTTTTAATATGGCTAATAAGCTGGCAAAGCATATGCTTTTATTCTTTTTAGAGCATGACTTTGTGTGATGTAGCTATTTGGATCTACAGTCATACCTCGGGATGAATACACTTCAGGTTAGGCAAACTTGGGTTGCGTTCCGCGGCAACCCGGAAGTAACAGAGCGTGTTACTTCCGGGTTTCGCTGCACACATGCGCAGACTGGCAAAATGATGTCATGCGCAGAAGCGCCAAAACGCAACTCGCGCAGACACGCTGTCGCGTCTTGCGTTCCATTTGGTGTGCGAACGGGGCTCCGGAACGGATCCCGTTCGCATCCCGAGGTACCACTGTATGCTCAAGTGGCAATGAAGGAGAGCTCTTTTTTGTAGTCTTAAGAAGTGTGCCTTCTGCCAACAGTGCTGTAGTTATGATAAAGAACTATGTAGGGTATTAAAATCCCCAAAGCTAGTAGTGGTTCTGGGAACATCTACTTATTCTCTCCCCTCCACTTTCTGCAGTTGTGAACTAAAGCAGTATTATACGAGAACCTGCAATCTCCGTTTAAAAAATGGTGCTATCCCTGTATGAAATCCTGGAGCAGATGCAGATCAGCATATTTCCCATTATTTTGATAACCAACTAGGCTAATAAATATGCATTTAGAAACTGGCTCTTAAAAAATATATGCAGCGAAAAAACAAAGGACTAGAGCCTAATCCATCTTTTAAAAAGCTTTTTAGAATTATGGACTGAATAAGTGCTATACATACCATTTTTAGCGCTAGCTTTCTGCTTATCTCTAAGTCTGAGCCGCTCTTCGAGGATCTGCTGCCCAGACATTAGTCTGTACACTGGAGGGTCTGCCTTCTCTTTCAGAAGAACAAGCTTGACTGCTCTTTCATCCATGATTCGAATCACATCTGCCCTGTGGATGTTTCCCTGGTTTTCGCCATTCTCATCAATCAGCTGAATAATCCGGTGGGGGATTTTCCTCCCAACGCTTTCAATTGTATTTTTGAAACTGGTGGTTCTTTGCTTTGCTTTTAGGTTCCCCTTGGCATCTTCATGAGTACAGAATGCTCGTGTAGGGACAGGCAGAGGTCCTTTTTGAGAATCCCTCTTTATCCAAGTTTCCGAGGCTGTAGTCCTTTTTACTGGTTGCACCAAGAAACTGGCGAAATACTTGGTGATGTGATTCACTTCCTTCCTTCTGGCCTGATCCAATAGTTTCTTTAGGCACAAGGCAGCCATTCTGGATACATGGGGGTGTGGGGGATGCTCAGAAACCTAAAAACAATATTTAAAAATGAGAAAACCTTGTGAAATAAATTTCATAAACTGCTTTGAGGTTTTATTACAGCTGAGGTATATATGTCTTTTGAAATAAATAAAAGAATATTTTTTTTAATGCACTGAAGTTGCTTGCTTAAATTATCAAGATATCCTTTCCTATGTAAACACCTGTAAAACTATATTGTATACAAGTTTTAAGGTGCCCAGAAATACCAACATACTCAGGCCTTTGCTGCTGCTTCATTATAATATGTATGACAGGATTTATTTTTTAAAATTCCTGCCTGTTTTCAGATGTATTGCATTGCATTCTAATTAATGTATGACAGGATTTATTTTTAAATTGCACACCCCCTTGGAATTGCTGTGGGAGGCAATAGAATGATACCTTAATACAACACTTTATTATCGGTTGGATCCTGTAGTAACGAGAGAGAGAGTGCGCGCGCGCCTGCAGTCTGGCCTGTCACAAGGTCTAAGGGACAGTGAACCGGCCCCCTGCTTAAAAAGTTTTCTGACCCCTGCCTTAATAAATATATAACCCTTTGCATGTATTGGAGGTGCATCCCATTGAGTTCAGCTGGGACATTCTTCATGGCAAGTGTTTTACAGCCTAGGGGTGCAATCCTATTCCTACTCACCTCAGAGTAAGCCTGATTGAACTCAGTGGGGTTTCCTTCTGAGCAGACATGCCTAGGATTGCTCTGTAATTAGGTTGCATAAACATACTTGCTTAAGATTTTGGACAAATAATGTGGAATTTTTGTTTGCAAAAGCATGAACGGTGGATTTCATACATGTGTATGTGTGCATATGTATGCATGCGTGTGTAAGAATCTTGCACCCCTCATGACAATGCCAGAGCATAATGTGTTGGGAGGAAATTTTGCTCTGTAGAGACTGCAAGGGCTACAAATGCACACAACCCTTTCAGAATATCTATGTATGAAACATTTGCCTTGCAAACAAGTGGGCCCAAATCAGAGGCCTACTGAAACAAATGGACCCCAGTTAAGTCATGCCCATTCATTTTAATGAGTCTTCTCTAAGAAGGCCCTACATTGGATACAAACCAGTATTTTTATCATTTTCATTTTTTTGCAAATTTGCACATTTCCAACTATCCACACACCTGCATTTTGTCAGATATTTTCCACTGAAGGGAGGATGGTTGTGGTCATAAATCAAAGTTTTTCATGCTGCCTATGTGTGGTGCTTTATTGACCAATATTATGCGTGCTTGTTTCTATCAAATCTGCCATGGTATTGCTTGGCAATGGAGAGTGGGAAAGAAAGAAAACAGGAGATTTATAAAGTGGAAAAATCAACTGGAGAGGATGAAAAGATGCAATTTACAGTTCCTGCTCTGGAGTCATCCAGTGAAGCAAGCTGTTTAGGGAAACACAAGAAAGGACTTCATGAAACAGTGCATCATACAATTCTTATAAAAATGCATTGCAATGTGATGTTTGCTCTGTAACTTTGCTTTAGTGGAGTGGTGGCGAACTTGCTGTGGGCCTCAGAACGTGGCTGGACTGCAAGTCCCATGGTTGGAATCCAACAACATCCATTGGGACATTAAAGAGAGACTCATTCAAATGAGCATAATACATCGCAGCAACTGGTGAATGTCAACACTTCTGCTTTCTATCAGCGCATTAGGTCCTCTGCAAATCCTCATGTATCAGGTGCTTGAAAAAGTGTGCATTTCACCCTGTGTGCACGCCAGATATTTGGGGTGGAATCTCATAAAACTGACTGGCAACTTAATAGGGTACAGCAAAAGGCTTTATATGCAGTATACACATACAACCCGCTGTACCACGCAAGGCTGCTGGAACTTGGGAGACCTGCACGTCATCCCAGATGTGGTTTCGACTTCTGGCACTGCGCTCTCTCCGAAGCGCCCTGTTCTCGCGCGTCCCCATTTGGAGCGAGGGCTCTATCCGAAGCCGCGCCTCGAGGCTCAGCCCTTCTCCGGAGCAGCAAGCGAGGGGTGATCGTTCACTCCGGCCGCGGGTTCAAAGGCCTCCTGCAGGGCGAGCCCCTCGGCTTACCTGTCAGTCCCCCGTGGGCCGTCGGCAGCTCCAGCGCCCAGGAACGGGGGACAGGAAGCCAAACAACCCGTCGGAGGGGAAGAGGAAGGGCTTGCGGAGGAAGCGGGGCGGGGAAAGGCCCAGCCGGTCTTCCGAGAGTCCCTGGCTGGCTGAGCAGGGGAAGGGAAGGGAAGGCAAGGGAAGGGAAGGATGAAGGGACTAGCCTCAGGCAGCAGGTGCCTCGATCCGGGCGCTGCGTCCTAGCGCGCGCCTCGGGCAGAGCGCGCCACTCGCGGGTGCTCCTTTTGCTCCCTGAAATAGCAGAGCAAATGTTACATTGGCGGCGAGGTTTCACAGCTAAGGACGGACAGGCGCTTTTCCAGTTTGCCTGGACTACAACTCCCATCACCCCAGATCATTGGCCCTGGTAGCTAGGGCTGATGGGAGTTGCAGTCCAGCAAAAGCATGTGGCAGGCCAAAGGTTCCCCCAATCCTGTTGTTATAGCATCGTGTGTACGCAGAGGGTGCCATCTAGCTATCTAACTGAACTACATCTGATCTTGGGAATCATGAGGTAGGTGCAGATGTTTTGCCCACAAGATGACTCATATAAACCTTTCTGTGCTGTGAACCGACCCGAGATCTATGGATGAAGGGCGGCACAGAAATTAAGTAAATTAATGACTAATGAGTAAGGGTTTGCAGGGTTTGCATTCTTACATCATCAGTGACAGTACATTTATTGCTACGTTTGTTTCTCACCTTTCCTGCAAGGAGCTCAAAGTGGCGTACATAGTTCTCTCTCCTTATTCTACACAACACGTCGCGTAGAATATTGTGTGCCCAAAGGTACACAATGAGCTTCACAGCTGAGGAGATTTTAACTCGTGTTAGTCCAGTTCCTAGTCCAGCATTCTAAGCGTTAAACCACACTAGCTCTCAAACAATTTAAGTATATGTTTTAAGCAGGCACAGCCTGTTAGATTAGTGTAGATATCCGTGATGTACCGATTGATTTAATAAACATTCAGCTAACACTGAATTGATGAACACATGTTAGGTTTTAAACATCAGGTTACCAACCCTTTGCCCTTTAAACTTGGATTTGTCTGTTAGGTTTTTTTTTCTTCTAAAAAAAGCTTTTCCAAGCATCTTCAGGTTGAACTGGGAAAGGCTTCTGAGGTTCTGGAGAGACCCTGAGAGACTTCTAGGAGTTTTGGCAGTGTTGTGCACACACCCCAGTTACCGAATTATAAAAACCTTCTCTTGCTGCTTACTGCTTATGGGTAGGTCAAAATAACTGAAGAGTTACTTTGAAGTACACATCCAGAGTCTCTTCAAATTGGTGCATAAATCTACACCACAAATTAAAGGACAGTTCTCTTGTTATACCAACAAAAATTTTGCACATACACGCAGGAAGTCACAATGCCTACAGCTGTCTGTTTCAAGTTTTGCGCTTTTAAAAGTTAATGTGCAAATTAATCTGGACAATTGGGGCAAGGGGGGTGGGAGCTGAACAAATTAACTGTTTATTGTATCTGATCTGGTGGTTTATGCAAATAATGAAAACGTGTGCAGCAAGATGAATTAAAGCTGGGGGGGCCAGGGAATACATCTTTTTGCAACTTTTGAAAAACTATTCTGAAGAAGCACATTCCACCATAATGTTGCCCAAGATAGGCTTTTAAAGGAAGTTTCATTGAATGGTGATTCTAAAAACAAGCTTTGTGTGTTTTTTGGTAGCAAATGAATGAAAAATGAGAGAGAGAAAACACCACATCAAAAAAACAAAACATTGCCAATGTAACAAGTGTATTAAATGTCTAGTTAAACATGGCAACTGTATGGCGCGGGCCTTTCCGCTGTACATCTGAGACATTGTTCTGTAGCTTTTGCAAGCTGATGGGTTCAGCTGCAAAGATTCTGAAGGCTGCTTTGTTGCCAGCCTGGGACACATCCGTGACCTTATTAGAGTGGAAGTGAATGCTCTCCTTTTTTGCAACAGTAAATCTACTAATTTTACAGTCAGTTGAACAGCAATAGATTAATTTGTTTAAAGTCCGCATTCACAAAGGCAACGCGAACTTCACTGCCTTGAATACCCTAAACTACAGTGTGGATTTTCTTCTCTCTCTTTTTCTCGGAAGGGTAGACACTATTACAGCTTGCCCCTAGAATGGTCTGCGCAGTTCACTGTCACCTGCTTCTCAGCACAGGTGCTGACCTCTCCGTCTATTCTCTACCTCCTGACAGACTAACAACTAGACTGATCCTTTGTGTGGAGCAGCGAAAGCTTTCCAAGCGACTGGACCAGTTCTCTTCAGCATTCCACAGGAAGCAGGAGAAAGGCAAGGTTAAGGGGGCATTCCGAGGGTCAGAACGGGTTAAATTTAGTTAACATCAGAGGTTATAGCTTTTAACAAGGAGTTTGAAGGAAACTTATTTGAAGATGCAATTTGTTTCTTCTTTGTCAATCATTTTCCTCCCCTGAATCTCTATTGATAGTGACAGCTTAACAAAGTTTTTATATGCTGGCTCCCCCCCAACTCCCCACCCGCCGACCAGCATCCTTTATGCAGGATAAAGGGGCTGGAATGCTCAGAAAGAGATGCAGGTGGAAAACGACTTTATAAAGCTTCCATGATTTTGAAATTGAGGGTTGAAAGTAGGTCCCCTGCTTGGCTAAGTCAAAATTAATTTGTAGATGTTAAGAAGACGGACACATTATTGGCAGAAGAGGGAGCTGCCGGCGGCAGGCTGTTCTATGGGCCGCATTTTAACAGCCTGGTCTTTGTGTAGGGGGGTCTCTCCACATGCATATCCCACTCTCCACGGAGAGGGAGCTCAGTGAAATCATCTATATTATGGTTACCAGATTTTTTTCAGTGAATCTGGGGAGACTTTTTTTTTTGAAGCTGAGCAGCAATAGGGAGTTAGTAGTGGTGGGGATGGTGAGGCAAAAGACCCTGGGCCCAAGCACATATGCATATTGTATAAAGGTGCAAAGCCCTTCTTTCGCACCCTGTGAAACATAAATGCGCAGAGTTTTTTAAAAACTGGGCAACGGAGCGCCGCCTGTCCGTGACTCCCAAGCCTTCCCCGATCTCCTGCCCCCTTCCCCTTCGTTTTGACAGGTGGGGGAGGCTCAGGAGTCATGGGCGGGCGGCCGTTGCCCAGGAGGGGCGCAAGGAGCACAGTTTCTCTGCCAGGCAAGGTGCAAAGCCCTTCTTTTGCACCCTGTGAAACATAAATGCGCAGAGTTTTTTTTAAAAAAAACTGGGCAACGCCTGAGATTCCTGAGACTCCTGAGCCTCCCCCGATCTGTCAAAACAAAGGGGGGAAGGGGGCAGGAGATCTGTACCGCTGGACGTCCCCGGTTCCCCTTCGGCAGTGGGGGCGGCAGCGAGCAGCTCCTGAAGCCAGCCAGAGCCAACTGCGCTACCAGGCTGGCTCCGGGCTGCTGAGGCTGCCGCTGCCACGTTTCCCAGGGACAGATTTGCAAATCGGGGGACATTCTGGGGACGGAATTTGCCCGGAGGCAGATTTGCAAATCCGGGGACTGTCCCCGGGAACCGGGGACGTCTGGTAACCCTAATCTATATGAGATTCCTGTTGGTGGTTTATTTTGTGGGGAGCTACTTAGCATAGAAGGGACGCAGGTGGCACTGTGGGTTAAACCACAGAGCCTAGGGCTTGCCGATGAGAAGGTGGGCGGTTCGAATCCCTGGGATGGGGTGAGCTCCCGTTGCTCGGTCCCTGCTCCTGCCAACCTAGCAGTTCGAAAGCACGTCAAAGTGCAAGTAGATAAGTAGGTACCGCTCGGGCGGGAAGGTAAACAGCGTTTCCGTGCGCTGCTCTGGTTTGCCAGAAGCGGCTTAGTCATGCTGGCCACATGACCCGGAAGCTGTACTCCGGTTCCCTCAGCCAATAAAGCGAGATGAGCGCCGTAACCCCAGAGACCGGTCATGACTGGACCTAATGGTCAGGGGTCCCTTTACCTTTACCTTACTTAGCATAGAAACAAAGCACATGTAGCTGAGAGGTTGTGGTGCTACAAAACATGCCACCCGAATATTCCTCGACTGGCTCCTTTTGTCTTTCCAAAATGTAAAAATTCTGAGTAGGCTTTTCTTGAAAGTACAGTTTAACACGTTGTTTTAAAAGGAGTTATTAAAGTTAAATCCTTTGATTTAGTCGCATTAGAGCCAGTGTTGTGTAGAGGTCAGAGGGCTGGACTAGGACCTGGGAAACAAGGGTTCAGGTCCTACCCAGCCATGAAGCTCACCAGGTGATTTTGGGCCTCTCACACACGCTCTCATTATAGCATGGTTTTCGTGAGGACAAAAGGAGGAGGAGGAGGAAACCCTGGAGCTCCTTGGAGGAACGGTGGGATATAAATGTAATAGTAAATACCTAAAATAAAACATAAGAAAAAGCTTTTGCAGGTTAGAGTAACAATTTGTGGTGCTGACGTACCACCCCACTCCTCCTGCATTGGGCATCCCATTTTACCACCACCCCACTCCGCATCTTTATATGAAGAAATATTATTCAATCAAAGCCATGCCTAGAATGCCTTTCCCTTGCCACTTTAACAACAGCACCCTCCACCTCAGACAACCCGAGATGCGTAATTAGGGAGCGTGCCACGGAGGCCACAGTGCACCATGAGGTTTAACCCTTCCTTCCCTAGCTTGATCCCAATTAAAAGCATCCCCCCCCCCCCCGCTGATGTTTGCCTAAGAACAGGAACCAGTGGGGAATTAGGACTGAATAAGAGCCTGCTGGCTCAAGCCAGTGACCCATCTAGTCCAGCATCCAAACCTGAGTGCAGCAGCATCCCTTTCCTTACCTGTGGCTCCCTCCAGCTGGCATTCAGAGACACACTGCCTCCGAAAATGGATGAAGAACATTGTAGCCATCGTGACTACTCACCATGGATAGCATTATCCCCTATAAATTTGTCTAATCCTCTTTTAAGGTCATCCAAGTTGGTTGCCATCACTCCTTCCATTGTTTCCTCAGTGAATTCCATAGTTGAACTATACGCTGTGTGGAAAAGTTCAATTTTTGAACTTTGAAGGCGGTCCTGTTTAGAGAAGTTTTTAATGTTTGATGTTTTATCGTGTTTTTAATATTCTGTTGGGAGCCGCCCAGGGTGACTGGGAAAACCCAGCCAGATAGGTGGGGTATAAATAATAAACTATTATTATTAGTCATCTAAAACTCACAATACTGAGCTTCACTGGATCCACAAGTGTTAGGGTTTATGAGAGAGGGAGGGGAAAATGTCTGTGTCCACTTTCTCCACATATTACATAATTTTATACACCTCTACAAAGTCTCCTCTTGCTCACCCTTTTGCTGAACTGAAAAGTCCCAAATACTGCAACTTTTCCTCATGGGGAAGTTGCTGCATCCCATTTATCATTTTGGTATCCCCTTTCGGAACCTTTTCCAACCCCACAATAACCTTTTTGAGACGAGGTGACCATAATCAAACCAAGTATTCCAAGTGTGGCTGCACCATAGGTGTGTATAATAGCATTCTGATATTGACATGTTTGTTTTCAACTCCTTTCCTCGTGATGCCTAGCATGAAATTTGCCTTTCTCACATCACTCTGGGTCGTCATCTACTCTAAGGTTTTGTCTGTCACTGCCAGTTCAGACCCCATAAGCGCATATGTGAAATTAAGATTTTCTGCACCAATGTGTATCACGGGTTTACATTACATTTGCCATTTTACTGCCCATTCACTCAATTTGGAGAGGTCCTTTGGAGAGCTCTTCACTATCTCTTTTTGTTTTATTCACCCTGAACAATTTGGTATCATCAAACTTGACTACATTACTGCTCACTCTAAACCATTTAGGAACAATTTTAAAAGCGCATGTTCCAGTACTGAACCTTGTAGGATCAGTTAGAGCAGATCCTTGGAGCTACTTTCGACACCCCTGCATTGGGAGAACTTTCCATTTATTCCCACGAGTTACTGATCCATAAGGAGACCTCTCATCTTATTCCATGACTGAGAAGCTTACTCAGGAGCCTTTAGTGAGGTACTTTGTCAAAAGCCTTTTGACAGCAAGTATACACTCTATAGGCAAATCACTTCTATCTACATGCTTGTTGACACTCTGAAAGAACTCTGACCGGTTAGGGAGAGAAGACTTACTCTTGCAGGGCATCTGTAAGGCATGTCCTAACTGGCGAAAGCCTAACAGCTCAGCCATTTTCACACTGCATGGGGCATCCAACAGGGTCAAAGTTGGTGCTGGGGAATGTGGTCTCCTCCTCCATGCAAAGAGAACCGATGCACTTACAGTAAGGTACCTTTCCCGAGACCCACCTGGAGCTAATTCTGCCTCTGTACATATCAACATGATGTTACGCCCTGGTGTGAACCTGTTGACTACAAAATACATGGGTTTGTGTCTCACATGCCCTCCAAGGGTTCAAGGTGATGTATAAGAGGGGGTAGTGATGTATGGAAGTGAGAGCTGGACCATCAAGAAGGCTGATCGCCGAAGAATTGATGCTTTTGAATTATGGTGTTGGAGGAGACTCTTGAGAGTCCCATGGACTGCAAGAAGATCAAACCTATCCATTCTTAAGGAAATCAGCCCTGAGTGCTCACTGGAAGGACAGATCCTGAAGCTGAGGCTCCAATACTTTGGCCACCTCATGAGAAGAGAAGACTCCCTGGGAAAGACCCTGATGTTGGGAAAGATAGAGGGCACAAGGAGAAGGGGACAACAGAGGGCGAGGTTGTTGGACAGTGTTCTTGAAGCTACCAGCATGAGTTTGACCAAACTGTGGGAGGCAGTGGAAGACAGGAGTGCCTGGCGTGCTCTGGTCCATGGGGTCACGAAGAGTCGGACACGACTAAACAACAACAATTCCATTTTATCTTCACAACACCCCTATGAGGTAGGCTAGGCTGCGAGAGAGTTAACTGGCCCAGAGTCATCCAGTGAGCTTCATGGCTTGGTGGTGATTCAAGCCCAGGTCTCCCTAGTCCATCCAACACTCTTATTACATTGGATCAGGATACACTTGGGTGTATTTGGCTCATTTATTTAGAAAGGGGAAGGGGGAATGCCTGTTACATTTTCTAACAAACTCCTCTCGCCCCCTCCCTCCTTGCTCTCACACATCTATTATGAGAAATGTCCAGGATCAGGTAATAGCTGCCTTAGGTACCAGATGATATTATGTTAATGAAGAGTGGGATAAATGCTGTGGCAAATTTGCATATAATGATCACGGCCATAGCCTTTCCTGAAGTGCATATCCCAGTGTGGCTGCCCCCAAACAACAGACCTTTTCCGTACCAGCCATAAAACTCGGGGAAGAGTCTGTTAGAGAGACAGAACGGCATTTTCTAATTTCTGTCCTACATTTAACGGTGCTACTGTTGCGGTTCTGAAGGCATCAAGTAATTACGAGCATGAGAGTGGTTACACAAATGAAATATGCGGTATAATGTGGCTGTGTCAGAAATGGGTATTCGGCTCGCAATGAGCGTGCCCAGTTATAATCAAGCTGTTGCATCTTGTCTATAGAGAAAGAAAGCAGGAGGAACACACAGAATTGGGCCTAGGTGTTGGGGCATCTCACATGGGACGCTTGTCTTTATGCCCCCTTCCTTTAAACATGTTACTCTGAAAGCTGTGCACATGACGCAGACCTGAGACCTGGTCAGTGACGCAAAGAAACTTTAATCCCAGCCAGTGGGATTAAAACCCATCCAAACTGCACTTTTCATTGTAGAACTAACACATGAGGAGCAAATTGAGAACAGTGGTGGTAATAATAATAATAATAATAATAATAATAATAATAATAATAAAAAAATTTATTTATACCCCGCCCTTCCCGGTTCAAAAACCAGGCTCAGGGCGGCTAACAAAAAATTTAAAATGCTTTAGAACACTTAATTATAAAAACAGCATAAAATACGGTATAAAAACATGAATAACAATAAAATGCAAGAATCAAAAATCAATCAGATAATCCCCAGGGCTAGCTAGCTGAATTGGTCCTACTTGGGCCAGCGAGGAGGCCAGGGGAGAATTAGCTGTGGGGTCTCAGAGCAGGTGATCTTCATAAAAGGGGATGGGGAGGGAAGAGAAGAGAAGGGAAATAAAAGATCAGGCTGAATTCAAATTAAAGGCCAGGCGGAATAGCTCTGTCTTACAGTCCCGATGGAAGGAGGTTAAATCCTGAAGGGCCCTAGTCTCATGGGACAGAGCATTCCACAGGTCGGAGCCATCACTGAAAAGGCCCTGGCCCTGGGGGAGGATAGTCTGACTTCCTTAGGGCCCAGGACCTCTAAACTATGGTTATGCATGGACCTTAAGGTCCTTTGTGGGGCCTACCAGGAGAGGCGGTCCTGTAAATATTCTCCCGTAGAGAACCAAATGCAGCCCTCTGAGCCTCTCTACCTGGTACTTGAGACTCTCTCCCTGTCCCACTCCTTCCCCACCCTCTCCCCAGGCCATACCTCTCACAAGCCCTGCTTTGCAGCCTGCTGTAGTGCTTTTTCCTGGCTGGAATGGGCCCTTGGCCCTTTTGCTTGCTTGGCTGGAGAATCGAGAAGTAAACATTTGACCACCTACTTTTGCTCCTGGCCCCACCTTCTGCTGGTTGGCAGCTCCCTGAAGGTGGCCCAGAAGGCAGTGTGGCCCTTGCCCCCCCCATTCCGACCCAGAACATAGCCTTTCAAAGATATTTTCACTGGCGCGGTAGTAAACAGTGTCCCCAAATTTCAGGCACCTACAGTCTAGAGCGGGGTTTCCAAAATGCGGGTCTCCAGCTGTTTTTTGGACTACAACTAGCAAGACCAGCTGTCAGGGATGATGGTAATTGTAGTCTGAAAACAGCTGTAGACCCAAATTTGGGAAACACTGATCTAGAGGTTCCCCGCTACAGAAAAAGCGCCCACAATATTCCCTAAATGTCCAACAGACTCTCTATATATGGGGCATTTTTCACCCTAGCCAATGCAACATGCTGAGGTAAAAAAGTTTCCAGCTAAACTGATTGAGAAGAGCAGATTTAAAAGCCTGGGATAAAAAAAAAGTCCCAAGAAATATGAAGTGTTGTTAGTTTGCCTGCTGCCTTACTGCTTGTTCTGAGGTGAGATTTGAAGGAAGGCAGAGCAGTATCACCCAATAGGGAATCCAAGCATAAAGGGCTGCCAAGGAGAACAGGTGGAGTCATGAAAATGGACAAGAAATTTTGGGAGGATGAAGGCAGGGACTGACACAACCAGAGCCGGTACTGTTGTGCTGAAATCTTTTGAAAGGTAGGAGCTTGGGCACTGTGCTTCTGCTGCAGAGTTGGCACTTAGAAGAGAGAAGCATATACAGTTTTACGCAGTGCTATTTTTCTAGAAAAATAATTCACCATGACTGCCTCCCTTGTTCTCTTAAGAATGGCAATGGCGCCCACCTGAGAGGTGGTGGAACGTGAGTTCCAGCTGAAAAAAGCCCTGGTTTTTATGGGGGTATAGGAAAGAGGTAGGAAAGCCGGGTTCTGTCAGTGGACCTGGTGAGGACTAACTTCCATTTGGTTCCCCCCCCCCTTTCTGCAACCGTTTCTCATGGTTTCTCCACCATTTCTCCACCGGGATATTCTGTAACTTTATCATTGAACATTACGATACTCCAAAAGGGCTGTAGATTTGAAAAAACAACAGTAGCCTCTGGAGAGCTCCTCTGCTGCCTTGTAGGTTTACCTAGTCTCCTACTGAGGGCGGTCTTCTTTATTTCCCACAGTGCCCCAAAGAATACGACTACATTTTGGGGGCAGGGTAATGTGTTATATTAAAATCGAGGTTCTCTGACTCAACCACTATGATGGATGGCATGTGCTGATGTTGGGCCTGACAGTCTGAAAGTGTTTTATTTATACGTTTATTGCTCCATTCCATTCGTGAATCACTTCCTACGAGGCATCTTGAAGTGACAAACAACAACAAAATACACGATCAAAACTGGAAACGTATATTAAACAATTTCATATATAAAAGCAATTAAAGAATGTATGGGTTAGGGTATTTTTTTTGCATATGTTCATATAATGTCCCCCCTTTACACAGTTGTGTGTTTTGTTCTCCCCCCCTTTTTTGTATCATTTTACTTCTTTATATTTGAAAATTTTTCAATAAAATATATTTTAAAAGTTTAAAAAAAAAACAATTTCATACATAAAAGCAATTTCAAATCTGAGACAACTGCTGACTGGGATAAAAACCTCCACTTAAAAGGCTTTTTGGGAAAGAAAGGCCTTCAACAGGTGCTGAAAAGATAATAGAAACCATGCCTGTCTGATTTGTAATGGGAGGCAGTTCCAAGGGGCAGGTTCTGCCACACTAAAAGCCCTATTCCTACATGTATGGAAGAGACTTCCTGATGAGGTCCTATCTTTAAGGGACCCCACCCCTGGCAAAGCACAGTGACCCATTGTTTATATATCGGGTGAGACAATCTTGAGTTGGTTTCCAAATATGTTTATTTTCCCCTCTTCCTTTTATTCCTTATCTATTAAACTGTAAGCCATTATTTTAAACTGTGAACTGCCTTGATCATATTTATATGAAAGCAGCCTCTAGTAAAAATAAAATAAAGGCATACATAATAGCTGGACCCAAAGGTCTACTTTAGACTTGCCGGAGGGCTCGGGAGCACACCCAATCAGATTTTTGAACTTTTCATGTTATTGAAGCAGCACACTGCTCTTCAGCTTTTTGTCACTTGAAGCAATTAAGTCTACATGATGGCTATAACTGATATGTTATTCTTTTTCTATTTAAAAAGGAGAAAGAAATATCAGTTATAACCATCATGTAGACTTAATTGTTTAAGTGACAAAGTCAAGTTCTGCCCTCCCACACGGCTGAAGTTTTATTCTTTTTCTAACTTCAGCAATGTGGGAGAGTAGAGCTTGACTCAGTTTTACCAATGGATTTTGGGTTTTCTCCGTTGGTTGGGTTACAATTGATAGGAAATAAATTGTAACATTTATATTGAGTTCAGCTTTCTGAAAGCCCCCCCCCCATACACACACTTTCCCAATTCCACACGCTTATGCCTCTGGTGGCAGTAATTAGCTCAATGTGCTAATGAGGACCCTTGGAGGAAAGACTGACAGGACTAATTAGTGGGTGAATTTCACTTTAATAAATGTATGGGCAATTTTCTAAATGCAGATGGCCCAGTCCATCCTGGTGGGAGTTCTGCCCAGAGCCACTTCATATGGTAAGTGTCTGAGAGAAGTGGTTAATTGGTAAAATGCTACATGATACTGATTAGAAGAGAGCTAATGGCTGCCTTTGCTTCCCAATGTATTATTCATTGCCAGACAATGTGAAAACCTCGTATCCTTCAAGAGGTCCACCACAGCCAGGTATTTTCAGCAAATTGGATGGGGGTTATGAGAAGCACCTACCTGTGCAGTGACAAGAGCTCAAGTCATGGATTTCTTGCCCCAAAAGAGACTTCCGTGTTGGAAGCAGCATGGAACATGCATGTGTTCATGTTCCTGTGGGCATACACATGTCCTGGGAAGCCATGGCCAGCCAAAGCTTCCAAAACACACCTTCTGAGCCACCATAGAGCCACTTTATGCTGAGTCAAAGCATTGGTTCGTGTTCCCAATGCAGCCTTTCCTGATGGGTTGCATCTCACCAGCATCTCAAGCAAAAGCTCTTCCCAGAGATTGTTCTAACTAGAGAATCTGGGGGTTGTATCTGTCACCTTCCACAGGCAAAACAGGCATTCAGTGCTAAAGCAATGAGCCCTTTCCCTTCGTAGGTAGGTAGGTAGATTTAAAAATATTAATTTTTTTCATTTTCACAATAACCTTCAAATTAAATACATTGGTTTGTAAGTTGACTTCCCAACCTCATTTCTACAGTGTTTTTACTCAAACATTTTCTACTGCATTATATTTTTATCTGTTAAACAAAGTTTCTCTATTACAATTACTTTGTCATTTTTCGTCCACGGCTTTTATCTCGAATCCTGCCCACGATTTCATTTGACTGTAATGTTCTTTTAAATAGTCCACGAAAGGCCTCCATTCTTCTATTAAAAGTTTGTCATTTTGATTTCTTAATTTCGCTGTCAGCTTTGCCATTTCTGCCATAGTCCATGACTTTCAAAAGCCACTCCTTCTCCTTTGTTGGAACCTTCTCTTCTTTCCATTTCTGTGCAAGTACTATTCTAGATGCTGTTGTCACATACATAAATAGTTTGGGCATCTTCTTTGGCACACCTGTCCCTAGTACCTATAAGAAAGGCTTCTGGTCTTTGGGGAATAGACAACTTTTATTCTAGCTTTTGTCTTTCATGACTTGGAGTTTGTTACTTAGCCAATATGTATTGGTAACTGTACTGATTCTCTATGTGCCCATGTCTCTATGTGCCCATGTTATGGTTTTCATAGAATCATAGAACGGAAGAGATGGAAGGGACCACACCAACCCCCTGCAATTGCAGGAATATTTTTTCATCTTTAAATTTTAATCTGTTGTATTATATAATTGTCTTGTTTTATATACTTTATAAAATAACAAATCTTTTAATAAAAGTACATAGGCAGGGACACACAAGAGCATGCTCTGTTATAAATCTCAATCTGGATTTCAAGCCAGGATTTCTGGGAGCTGAATAATTTTTGAGTTTAGCCGCTTCTAAATATCAAATAACTTTTACTGTCACTCCCATCAGTTTCAATGGACAGGCATTTCAGGAGAGTGCAGTTGGTTGACAGATTCAGACCAAGTTTGGGTGGCTGAATTAGTGTTAGGACACATGTACTGTGTATTGTGCAAGGATTTATGACACCTATTTACACCCTCCTTGTTAACCCCTTACAGAGGGTCAGTCTTCAGCATCTGGTTGGTCACTGTGAGAACAAGGATGCAGGACTAGATGGTCCATTGGCAGGAGCAACCAGTGGGGCTGAACAGGTGGGGCTCCCACCTTCCAGAGGTGCTGGGTTCCTGCTGCTTCCTGAGAGGGGGCTCTCACTCTTCTCCATCTGGTCCTCTTTTTCATAAACAGAAACAAATACCCAGCAGAAACCACATCGTAAAATTATTGAAGTAAGGGTATTGTTGCCCTGTTTCAGCATTTCTTTGCTTTTTAGACAGCACAAGAGCTGTGCTTATACACCACAGAAAAGCATGCAGGCATTCCCCAGATTAATGAATAAATTAAAACCGTTGCCAACCTGTGGGGCTAAATTTAGGCCTGGTGTAAGAGGCTGCGGCCCCTGTGTCATAGGACTCACTTAGGCACCCAGAGCTCAGCTCGGACCACAGTCTCTTTATTTTATAATAAATTACCACATGGATCATCAAATTTGATATTCTCTCATAAAGGTTTAATTAAGAAAAAAAGCCAAATCCCCTGACACAGAAAGCCTCTGACTAATAGTACTAATAAAATGCTCTGAAATGTTTGATAGAGCTTTCACATACTAATTGGCTTTCATTAACTTTAACACTGGCTGAACTGATCAGAGGAGCTCTGGCTGGGCTCACATACTCCAGTAACTGCTGCTGCTGCAGATTATTATTATAGTAAGTAAAAAAGGGAAAGGCAGATGTCCCATTTTTCATATTTGGGTCTGTAAGTGGGTTTTTCTCCAACTCTAGTTGGCCAGTGAGCCTTGGATATTTTGTTTTCCACACTAATGTGTGGGTTTAGCTCACTTGCTAAATCAGGTAGGGGAAATTCTTGGCTCTCCAGATGTTGCTGAACTACAACTTCCACCATTCCTGGCCAATGGAAATTGTAGTTCAGCAACATCTGGAGGGTCAAAAATTCCCCATACCTGATCTAAATAAGGAATTTCCAAATTCTTAAGTCTGGGAAGGGGCAAAGGGAATACACTTATATTGGAAGCAGGTCTCACCAATCTTTTGGAATTTTGAGGAACTGCTGTGGGCACCAGTCACAGAATGATTGTTGTGAGGGACAAGACATAAAACAAAATTTCTGCCATTGAGGATTACACAAAATGGCATTCCTTCTCTTAGCTGGGGCTAGCCAGATATCCCCAGAAGCTCGCAGAGCAGGGCACGATGACAATGGCCATCCATTGTTGGTTACTTATGGCATCTGGCGGTCAGAGGAACATAGAAAGCAGCGCTTATACAGTGGTACCTTGGGTTAAGTACTTAATTCGTTCCGGAGGTCCATTCTTAACCTGAAACTGTTCTTAACCTGAAGCACCATTTTAGCTAATGGGGCCTCCCGCTGCTGCCGCGCCGCTGGAGCACGATTTCTGTTCTCATCCTGAAGCAAAGTTCTTAACCTGAAGCACTATTTCTGGGTTAGCGGAGTCCAACCTGAAACGTATGTAACCCGAGGTACCACTGTACTCAGAAGTACACTGCTTCTGACCACACGCACAAACAAACATGCATTTTCTTTCTCCTCTTATACATGTATTTATACACACACACACACACACACACACACAAAGGCAAGGCAAGGCAAGAAATTTGTGAACAGACCTGTGCATCTTATGATTGGGCCTGACACAAACAGGGAGAATATGCAGGCAGGTTCTAGCGCCCCAGAGCCCTGCCAGGACTACCACTGCTGGTGTTGCTACGTGGCAGCCCAGCAGTGGCACTCAGCAGGTCTCTTTTGACAGCAGCAGTAGTGTATCTTGACAGATTTACCCAGCAGTTTTCACACACACTTGTCTTAATCTTGGGATAAAGTCATCCTAGTGGTGCAGGATTAAAACTGCTAGCACGTTTGCAAAGTTAAGCAGGGCCTAGTCTGGTTTCAAATTGGATGGGGGACCTCATGTTAAGATTCCGGCATTACATTCTCATGTTCTCTGGGCTCACATTGCAGACTAAGCCTCAATTGTGTGCAGCTGGCATAAACTTAGTGGAAAGCTAAATGGCCAAAAGACATACTGCAGTGTGAAAGGGATGTTAGAAATCAGAATAGAAGGGTTACAGTTCTAATGCAACAAACCTCATGTGTGAATACATCCTGAGTTTCTTTTATGGAGACCAGCTGTGTTAATCACTCCTTAGTTAGTATGATCAGATTTAGGCTCTTGTGTGATGGGCCCAATCTCCGGAGGGGAATGCTTTTGCAATCTTGGCTTGATGATTACATTGCATTGCCCTAGCTACGTCCCGCACACATGACTTGCACCATCAGTTTCCACTAGGCAGGCCTCCAGCAGCCTCGTTGCTTTTACTGCAAAGCACGCCATACTAAAGCCATTGTAAAATCATATAGTCAATACTGGAGTGGAGTGCCTACCAGGCTCTTGCGGACAGCAGCTTGCCAACAGCACTGGTATCTTAATTAGGCTGGCCCCTCTCCTGGCTTATTTGTGCCAGGGCTGGGGCTGGCATAATTAGCATGCTGGCACCAGTGAGCCCAGAGCTTTATGCTGGCATATGGACCCAGAGCTGAGGTGAGCACCAGTGCCAGGCAAGCAGTTTGCCTGCCAGCTAGAAAGCCACAGGGAATAGGAACCAAGAGGGGGAAACAGGTTCCAGTGGTGGAGAATCCATTAGAGCAGATTGCACAGGGTCTTCCAAAATGGGCTTGCTCTTGAGGCAGTGACTGCAGCTTTGATTCAGAGATGCTCTAGGTTGTGCTAGCCACTGTGTTCCAGACTAGTCTTCTGACCTGGTGCGCTCTAGGTGTTTTGGGGCTAAAATTTTGACTAAGGCTGATGGGAGTTATAGTGCAACACATCTGGAGGGCGCTAGGTTGATAATAGCAAATTTAGTCAGTAATGTGAATTATCCTGCTTCACTTTTGCATTTGGGTTCCCTGATGGTTATTCTGCTAAATGGGGCCACGGACCTCTCTCTGCCCCTATCTTCTGCCCTGACAACCCCACAATCCTGGGGGAGAGGGAAGCTGGAGAAGGTGGAAAAAGACACTCCAGCTCTTTCTAACAGGCGCCAAAGCCAATTCTCATCCTGAGGAATTTAAAATTGCTTTGATGCCCCATTTGCATTGGAGATAGGACGTTGAAAATATGCCAAACACCTGTAGAGATTCTGCACATATAATCCTTGCAAAAGCCCAACGTGCATTCAGAGAAACAAAAGGGATATATGGGAGATTGCAGTAAAATCCAACAATGCATATTCTTGCTAGTTAATAAGTTTAGGGGCTAATTACCACAGAGCTGATAGGCCTTAGAAATGTAATTGGTAGAGAGGGCTCTGTGTGGTGTCATTTCCTCTCCTCTCTTGAGCAGGAAGAATCAAAAAAGCGTTTCCTGTTCCTCCTCTCTCTCTTCCTTTGACCAGCAATGGGTGCAGCTACACCTTCCACTTGCTCTGGCTCAGGCACATGTCTGAGACTGTTTTTACTAGAAATATATGTATTTTACCTGCATTGTTTTTCCTGCTGCTGTAGCTGAGAACCAATGCAAGACTGTGAGTAAGCAAATCGTATTTTAAACTTACTTCCCAGTCTGTTGTCTGAATCTTTGTTAAACAGGGTAAGAAAAAGGTCAGTCAGCTTGCTTCGTTTTCAGAATTTGGCCAGCGGTAAAAGTTATTTAGAGGCTGGTGTCAGCAACAATGTCTCTTGAGTCTTCAGAAACTGTCGACAAGCACCATTAAGACCCCAGTGTAAACATTAGCTTTCCATATATAATAAGATCCCCTTGATCAAGGCAACAATTTCATTTTAAAGTTCACCCTGCCTCTGGTTTTTCTGTCCAGTTCATGTCTAATCCTACTATACCAGCTACTAAGACGTTTTGAAAGCATTCTGAGTGAATGGGTGGCAACGTAAAATTAAACAAGTACAGAAGCCGAAAGAAAGTGAAGCTGTATCCCTGACAGAGAGGCAGCAGGAATAGATCACTTTCTAACAGAGCTAAGGCTAAAACTTCAAGATTGTGAATTTGAAGCTGTAGGAAACATCATGTTAAGAAACGAGGATGCCCTGTTCTTGAGTTTGTTTAAAATCTAAAACAGCTTATCTTGTATTCCTTTCTTTGAATTTGTGCCATCTAGGTTTTTTAAACCTTTGTGTAAAGGCAATACTAGAACTTTCACAGCTGAGTCCTCAACTCTTTAAGTTTCTTTAAGTTGGCTTTCTTTAAGTTGGGCTGTGTCTAAAACTTGCCATTTAGGTTTTCAAACTTTTTTTGTAAACTTAGTATTGGAAACTGTACCTTTGAGTCCTTAATCCTTTATTACTGAGCTTTGCTTCACCCTAGGTTGAGCTAGGATTATAATACTTCAGAATTTTTGGGAGTTTTAACCCCCTTTTTTGAATTTTGGTCATTTAAGGTTTATGATTTTTCTATTTCCTTCTGAGGAAACTGAATAGTTCAGTGAAACAAGGTTTGTAGCCGGCATCACGTTAAGGCTTTGTACAATTCTAGGTTTTTCTAATTTTTTCCTTAAACTTTTTGATTTTTATTATTTAGTTTATTTCTATAAGATAATATTTCTAGTCTTTCATTTGTTTTGTGTAAAGTCCCCCAAAAGATAGCAGCATAGCACAGAATAAACAGGATGTGGACACATTCGCAAGCCTAGAGCAAGCCCAGCCTGAGGTGCCATGTGCCACAAGGGCTCATTTCGCCTAGATGTGCACAACAGAGAGAAAAGAAACAACTCCAAAATTGGAGAAAGAAGGTACACTGTGGTATGCTACTATTGATGTTGTGGGGGTGCTTGAAGCTAGATAATGGATCTGAGGTGATGCCAGACAATTTTTGCAGTGAACCTGCAAGGTGTGCGCAAAGAGATTGCACTAGTGGCTTTGGAAAGCTTCAGAATTAACTAAAGGGTGTGATGATAGCACAGCTGGACTGAACAAAGCAGATCTTAGGACGGGTGAATCTGTGTGTTGTGTTGAGTTCCCTTTGGCTCCAGAACTTGTCTCTTAAAGGGCAGTGACCACAACTTCCCTGACTATTATGACAGTCTTCGCTTGCAGAGCTCATGCGACACCGTGTGAACCTCGGCTTTCGATGCTGGATATCTTTGAAATACCTTGTGACCTAAGAAGAACCCGAAAGCTATTGTACTGGTATCTTAAGATAGGCTTGCTTTGGCAAAGATATTTGCCGCAGTGCCCTGTGTTTCTCTCTGTGTGGTGATCAATTAGATTGTTGAATAAAGCACCTCATGTGTGTGTTACTTTAGGTGAAGCATTTGATTTGCACTTTGTTCCTCGTTCTACTTTGTATTCCCTTAAACTTGGACAATCTTGGCCTGTGTGGTACTGTTATTCTTGCCTGGAGAACGTCTTACTCCCCACTCTCTTTAGGACTTAAAAGGATGGGAACTGCCTCCTAATTGCCCAATTAGTCCTAATGCCACGTAGTGTTGACTATTTAGTTACCACGTATTGTGTACAGAACTAATTGTGGTGAAAGCCAAATGAATAGGAAGGAAACAAACAAGCTACTAGAAAATAATTACATGGAGTGTTTCTTTTTACTACCTCTAGAGCAGATTTCATTATAGTCAACAGCTTCTAAAGCTGCTCGAAATAGCAGTATTTGTCATTTTCATAGAAACTTGATAATGACATTAATTTATCTTAATGGTCTGTTCTATTGTTATAAATAGTAAAATTAGCTCAAATTGTCTTGCTTTTGCTGGTTTTGGATAGCTCCAAAGGGCCCCACAACAGCAGATGAGTAGGTAATTTGGTGTGCTTGACAGACTTCCAATAATTTGTTATGTGGAACATGAGTAATGTTAGTGCCATTAATGTTCATTTTCCTCTAAATTCATTACTGCCCTTTTCCCTTTTATCTTTTTTAATGTCTGGGCCATTTTTCTATATTTCAAGTGGCTGCACCTAAGCCTATTCATATTCCGCTGTAGTAGCTATTAACATTCTGAACATAGCGAACATCAGGTAGAAAAACAACTCTTTATGAAATGATGAGTTTGGTGGCTATTTATGACCCAAAGCAGGTAAAACAAGGTGGTATTAAACAATGGTCATAATTAAGTCAAATCTAATTGCAAAGAAATTTAAATGTTGTCATGTTTCTTGCAAAGATTAAGAAAACAAAATGCTTCATGAAATGTCTAGGAAAGTGCAAATGCTTTAATATATAATAATCACTGCAACAACAAGAAGGGGAGGGGGGAACTCACCAGCACAACCTATTTCCCCGAGTATCATCTGTGTTTAAAGTTCACAAGATATTTTCATCCAAAGTGATAGCTGAATACACAGGATGTTCTACTGCATTTAATTCTTATTAGCCCTGGGAAATGGTCCTTTTGATTGAGGTTTGTTGACATGATTATCATCTAAACAAATGAGAGAGCATTTATAAGGGTAAAAATGAGTATTTGTAAATTTGTTTACTTTTCGATTGTGGTTGCCTTCAATTCCTGCCTCTTTTACTTCCCATGACGCTGTGCCTGGGTTTTGTACTGCTATTGAGATGAGGTATAATATTTTGCTTTATGAAGTCTCACTAAGATAAATACAGCATGAGCAAGTTGCAGTGTACAGTGGTGCCTCGCAAGACAAAATTAATTCGTTCCGCGAGTCTTTTCATCTTGCGCGGTTTTTTTTTCTTGCGAAGCACGGTCCGTCGCAACTGCACCTCTTCAAGCGGCTTTAAGAAAAAAGGAAACAAACTCGCAAGACGTTTTCATCTTGCGAAGCAAGCCCATAGGGAAAATTGTCTTGCGAAGCAACTCAAAAAACGAAAAACTCTTTCGTCTTGCGAGTTTTTTGTCTTCCGAGGCATTCGTCTTGCGAGGTACCACTGTACACCAGTGTACACTGGTGTATCTGAAGAAGTGTGCAAGCACACAAAAGCTTATAACCAGAACAAACTTAGTTGGTCTCTAAGGTGCTACTGCACAATTTGTTTATTTATTTTATTTATTTTGACTGATTTATTTTGATTTATTTTGTTTATTTCAGACCAACACGGCTACCTATCTGAGTGTACACCAAATTCAGTTGTCAGTCTCAAGACAATGTGATATAATAAGAGAATGCCTCTGGACATGTGGAAAGTTTATTTTTACTCCCTGAAAGATAATAGCCTATTACACACATTTGTGATAAAGGATCAAGGCTTCTAGGAAACGGAGTGTTATTTCTAAGCATGCTGAGATTAACTTTCACTGAGAAAAATGAAGTGTTCACATTTACAAAGGAATTTTGGATTAGCTTGAAACCCTCCTTGTCTTTTTGTGGACCATTTTTCAGTGGTATTTTGGGGGTGGTGATATTTGGGAGAGCTAAACCAGCTTGTAGCAGTGGAAACAGAATTCTGTGGGTTAATGAGGGCTGCCAGGGACTGCCTTCAGAACTGTCATTGGATTAGTGCTTCATAATGATATATACCGTACTTTTCCGTGTATAAGACGAGGGTTTTTTTACTGTAAGATGATGTTTAAAAACTGGGGGCGTCTTATATGGTAAATAGGAGTGTGATTGGCTGTCGCTGCGACAATTTAGCTTGCAATTTTCTGCTGCTATTATTTATTGGACTGGGGCTTGTAGCAGATGCGAGCGGTTTTTAGCGAGCGGTGCGAGTGGTTGTAACCGTCGGGTTAGTGATTGACTGCATTCCTCCCCAAAAATCATGAACAACCTCTGGCAATCCTCCCCCCCAAAAAAGCTCAACAACTTTGGGCCATTTTCTTAAATTTGTGTTCCCGCAAATAGGAGGCGTTTTATACATGGGGGTGTGTTATACACAGAAAATATGGTAATAATCTTAGAAAGGGAGCTGTGGCAACATTGCTGGGTCAAATGCTGCGGCTGCCATTTCAGAACAGGCAACAGTAAGACAACAGCAAAAGGAGGGACACTCCCCCCCCCTCCATTGCAACTCTAGATTTTGTTGAGAAGTTCGCCCACCTTGGCCCTGACTCAGAGAAAGGTAGTTGCATTTTACGTCCTATTAAACTGAATGGGACAGGTTCGTGGCAACTAAGTTGATTTTCAATGGGACGTAAGGCCCTTTAACATATCATACAAATCATCCATCACCAGGGAGCTGCAGCCAATCTTATTTCATTCATTTGAGATAGATTTAATGATTTGCCCTTCATTGGTGCAGATGCTAGGGCAGCGTACAGAACACAAAAATAAAAACAACCCCTCCAAATCATAAAATAAGCAACAAGACTTACAAAATACACAAAATCATTTTAGGTATATACCTAAAAAAATAAAAAATAAAAAGGTAGTCAAGGCCCTCAAGCATGACTAATTTCTTCAGGTCGGGAGTCTTGAATGATACATTCCATATGTGCTGTTAACAAACTCAATTTCTCAAATGTTATGCATTCAGTTTCTGTTTCCAAGTATAAGAAAAGTTTCTTTTACAGTGGTACCTCGGTTTGTGAACTTAATCTGTTCCGGAAGTCCGTTCTTAAACCGAAACCGTTCTTAAACTGAGGCGCGCTTTCCCTAATGAGGCCTCCAAACACCAGTGCCCTTCCACCATTCGGATTCCGTTCTTAGACCGAGGTAAAGTTCTCAAACCGGGACACTACTTCCGGTTTGCAGAGGTCGTAAATCAAATTGTTCGTAAACAGGATGGTTCTTAAACCGAGGTACCACTGTATAAGATTAATGCCATGAGAAAAACAGTGACTTGATGTTCTTTTTCAACGAGGTAACAGATACTAGTTTTCTTCTGTAGGCCCACGCATAGTAGCAAAGTATGCTGATCACTTTTGGTTAATTAAATATTTTCACACATGCATGGAGATAGAAATGGTAAGTTATTAGTTTGAGGGTTTGTTTTTAAAATGGTGTCACAATATGCTAGCTTTCAGTCTTTGTTTCTCAACAGCACCTTCCTTCCTTGCATGGGGGGGGGGAGGAAAAAAACACAGCAAGCATTCATTTCTAAGATCATGCTATTTTGTGGCTTTGTGTAAGGAGCACCATAATCAATATCCTAATCAAAATATACTCGGGCATGGATTGTTCTTTGTATTTTATTTTTTTAATATGGAAGATAATGTTTTTGTAATGCAGGGTATCAGTGATAACAGTTCATAAATATTTATCCTAATAACGTAAATGCATCCACCTGCCTTCATTTATAAAATAATAGCCTTTGAGAGTAAGGCACAAACCTTATTCCATTTAACTGACTTTCCCTGCAGTCCATTAGACTCGGCTGTGTATTCTGCTAAGGAAGCTGCAGCGTGTCAGCAGCCCATAATGGTTCATGGAAGATAAATGGAATTAGGCAATTGAATAATTACAGGGGCACTCTCTATAGCGCTATAAGTAAAGGTCTGTCAGCATTTCCATTAGGAAACCCAGTCCCCCAGCTTCAGCAGCATACATCTGTAAAGTTTGACTGGGGACAAAATTCAACAAACAGAAACTCATTGTGGGGGGGGGGGGGAGATATATTTCCATGTTTGCTTCAAAACCTGGTGACTAACTTCTAAAAAGTGCTCAAGTGGCGCCTCAGCACACGCAGAGCCTCTACTTGCATACCATAGTGAGCAGAGTTGTTTGCAATTTATATGCCATAAATCAGCACATTAAAGCTGCAATCCTTTGGGACCTAACTCCAAGTAAACATAAATAGGATTGCAATCCTAAACACTCTTAAGGATGTGGTGCACACCACCATACCTTTAAAACACCCCCCCCCCACTAGAAAAAGAATCCTACCAAATCTACAACCATTCTGTTTTGTTCTTTTTGAAAATCAGTACCGATAGAAGTTGTGTGGGCTTTTTTTATAAAAAAAAGAAGAATAGTATTATTATAACGTTATGCATTGCCTTATGCCAAAAGGTATCAGGGCTACTTAAACAAATAAATATTAAAACAATGCAACAATAACAACCAAAAGTGACCATACTCAGCATCCCACCCCCGAGTACACATTTCCCACCATAAAATCATCATAAGCAATTATCAGAATTCTTATTCTTTTTGGTAGGTGGGTGCTTTAAAGGTATAGTGGTATGTACCCATACCCTTAAGTGTGTCTAGGATTGCAATTTTTCAATTGCAATTGTTTATGTTTACTTGGAGGTAAGTCCCATAGGATTGCAGCTTTAATGTGCCACTTGTTCACATATAAATGCAAACAGCTCATTATGGTGTTCAAGTGGAGGCTGTGTGTGTGTGTGTTTGTGTTGAGGGGGTATTTGAGCACTTTAAAGAAGTTAGTCACCAGGCTTTGAAGCCAACGTGGAAATATATTCGCCCTTAACTTTTATGGCCAGTACAGGTTGCATGCATCATATTCAGTCATAGCTGGCACAAACTTATGTGCATCCCCTATGGGAGAAGTGGAGACACTACGGGGGATATCTTCTGTGACCAAGAGAACGGCAGTCAACTGGACTTTGTATATATGACACTATGTTAAGAAACATGCTAAAATGCAGAAATCTTAGGTGCAAGATCCTAAATGCCATTAGGCGCACTCTTATTAGACCGTCTCTTTGAACCTCAGCATGCATGAAGGGAGACATTCCCAAGTATGCAAGGTAAGGAAGATTAGACTCAAGCAGGTAATGATTGTCAAACCATTAATAACATCTTAAATTCAGGACATATCTGGGATAGATTTTGTAGAATCCCAAATAAGAGTTTGTACCGTATGAATTATTATCCCATTTGAAGCACAGAATATATCTCAAATGGCTTTAAAACCATATTGTAGTGAAATATGCAGTTTATTCCATTAACTACTCACTGAGTCAATTGGAGAAGTGCTGTTATTAATTTCAATGGAAAGCTAAAATGCAGTTCATTTTCTGTAATTGCAGGCCCATGGCCTAAAGAGACCGTAAAAGCTTTTAATCCAAGGCATTTTTAGAAGGGCATGATCAGAATTACATTTAGCATCATCATAAGGTATGTAATTATGAAAGCCTCTGTAAAATACAAATGAAAAGAGCTGCGCTTGGTATGATCTAAATCTCCAGTGTTGCAAACCAGACAGGTATCTGATGCTGAGCCCCATCTAAACACAGTTTGAAAAAGGTGGTTAGACAAACAAATATTTGCATCTCAATCCTAAATGCATTTCTTTGGAAGTACCAGGATAATTGATCACATTTGTAAGCCTCTGCCTTCATCTGAGCAGCTCAAATAAGCAAAGGGGGTTATTATATTATTATACATTTATGGATTGCATTTCACATGAGTCACAAGGTGATTTACAAACATACAATCCAATTATCCACAGTTAGCCTATTTTATTTTCACAGCAACCTTTCGGGATGGGCTAGACTGCAAGATAGCGACTTACCCAGGGAGCACTGAACCCAGGTTTCTTTAGTCCAAGGGAAGCCATGTGGTGCCCTCAAGATGTTGTTGGGAGTTGGAGTCTGACAGTCTCTGGAGAGCGACACATTGTCTATGCCTACCTTATTCCAACAAATGGTCTAGTACATCACACTGACCTACAGCTCTCCCCTTCTTCCTGTGGTTATCCCACTATTCATTCTCTTGCCCTCTCCCTCTGGGACAGACCACAGACTAGGAGGAGAGGGCAAGATGAAGGTTGTTGCTCTTTCTCCATGCTCTTGACACTGCTTGAATACTTTGAATGGGCAGGTAAAACAGGCAGAACTTTGGGGTTTGGGCATTGGCATGCGGTGCTTAATCTGGGAATGGCACTTGCTTTTAAGGCAAGTGGAGATTTACTCTAATCCTAAACCCTATGACTCCACTTTGGGGTAGGTCCAAAGCAACCCTCCCCCAAATGTTTTGGGCTACAACTCCCATCATCTCCGAGCAGTGGCCATGCTGGCTGCAGCTGATGGTACTTTCAGGCTTTTGGTGAGCCCCATTTTTCACTAATACACATTCTAAGAATCTAAGAATCTCGTATTGAACAGTGACAGTCCTGCATCTCAGCTGATTTGTCCAGGAACTTACATAAGTTATAAAGCAAAATGTTTATTGGTGACACACAGAATCAGAATATGCATGATACCGCAGTGGGGAAAAGCTCAGGAAAATCTGCACATTTACTACAGCAATGGGGAGTAGCTCAGCAGAAACAAAGCATACAATTTCTTTGGTTTGAAGAAGAAGAGTTTGGATTTGATATCCCGCTTTATCACTACCCTAAGGAGTCTCAAAGCGGCTAACATTCTCCTTTCCCTTCCTCCCCCACAACAAACACTCTGTGAGGTGAGTGGGGCTGAGAGACTTCACAGAAGTGTGACTAGCCCAAGGTCACCCAGCAGCTGCATGTGGAGGAGCGGGGACACAAACCCGGTTCACCAGATTACGAGTCCACCACTCTTAACCACTACACCACACTGGCTCCCAGTGAGAGAGTTAACTAAATAATTCTAGCCATGATTAAACTAATGCATGCATTGCAGACACACAAGAAGGAACAAGCACACATGATATGAGAAGAGGCAGAAGAAGGGCACAAAAATGGGCAAAACGGATGCCGGACAAAGTGGACCTTTGGTTGGATCCAAAAGGGCTCGTCTAATATTTACTTATATTGAGAATGAATGCTCTGTTTCTTCCTGGCTACATTTTACAAGAATGCACTCTCTCTCTGCATTCCTTCCGGTGGAGAGAGATTGCACCCAGGCAAGTGTAGCCTCCAAGTTTTCCTCGTTGCTTTTGCACCAAGGCATTGAAGTGCTTTATTTTTAGCTAAAACTGCCTATGGTTGCTTAGGGAACCCGTTACTCAGTGTACCTTATTTTCACAGAATCCCGTGGCTTGAGCAGCTGATACATGGGTGTTCTTATGCCATTGTATTTTCTAGTGGAAATAAATTAGAATCTAGACTGGATGTTCTCCCAGGAGAAGCAATATTGAATTTTATACTTGAACTGGGCGTGTGGCAGCTGCTGCTGTATGAGTTGGTGGTTGGAGTGGCAGAGAGGCTAAGGCCAAAGTCCTAAGCGGGGTTATTTGGGAATAAATCCTACTGCAATGAATTGCGTTGCCTTCTGATGCAGTCCTTAGTTACAGAGATCATCAGGTTACTATTGTTTAGGGGGAAAGCTAGGTCTAATACAGCCTCCTCTGTGTAATAGGGGTTAATGGCATGGTTTTGAGGATGGATTTGGGAAAGGACCAAACCACCTGGATAGCTCAGTTGGTTAGACCATGCAGCTGATAATGCCAAGATTGCAAGTTCGATCTCCATATGGGACAGCTGCATTGCAGGGGGTTGGACTAGATGATCCTCAGGGTCTCTTCCAACTATTCTGCACACGTCCCCAGTGCTGTGGTCCTGATCCACATCACACAGCTGATGCAGTTGTTTTTAAGGTCACAAGATGAGACCGGGAGATAGGATTGCTGATCCCTTGCACCATATATTGTTTGGTCCTTTGACATGCAGTTGGGTTAAAAACAAGAGCAAGAAATCTGCGAGAACAGAGAGTGCTGTCACCATGTGAGTTCAGGGAAGAGTACTTATAGATCTCTGAGGATCAGTCTTCATGAGCGGAGCTCTCTAATTTAGGAGCATATCCTGCTCACAGGAGCCAGGCTGCAGAATAGTGCCGTTCAGCATTCTCATCATGATTTCCCATACATTGAGTTTACTTCTTAACTGGTCAAGACAAAACCAGGGAGTGCACTGCAAGAACCAATTCTTTGCCTCATTGGGTTTTTCTGTGGCTAAATGGACCAATTTGTACAATAAAAGTGCTCTAGATGGAAATGGTGGATAATGATAGCAGGAAACATACGAGATTGCACAGGGCATGATGAGCACTTTAAAACAACTGAGACTCACCTAACCGTTTTGTGGCCTGATTCACCAGGTAACGTAACAACGTGGTCTTTTCCCAGAACAGAGACAATGCAAAAGCCCAAACCAGGCACCAATAAAAAGGTAGAATGGGGAACAAGTATCATGAAGCAAAGAATACAGCTCAGTCCTTAAGAACTTTTCAAGCAGGAATGTAATTTGGAGTAGTGAAATAATAAACACTACTGCTTAATTTCTGGGCTAGATGCCAGGCCTGGGCCGGACGCCAAACTTATCGGCTGGAAAAGAATCTAAAGCAAAGAGCTTGTGAAGACAAAAAATGGACAATTAGAAATGATTGGACATCTTACATTTAAACAGTAGAAGGAAAAAAAGAAAGGATCAATACCCAGGACAGCAAAATATTTGGAAATCTTGGAGTAAATAATTGAATATAATTAATTGCTCTTACTTCTGGTCTCCAGGCCTGAAGCCTGATCGTGTCTTGGAGACTAGATTTAATTGAAGCAAAATAACTTGAAAGAGAAAAACAACAATAAATACTACAAAGATAACAGAAGCAGGTAAAATCCAAGCCGAGACATTTTCATTAAACTATAAGGAAATTATTGTGACTTTAAGGCACAGTAAATAGCAACTCGGTGAAGCAGTTGAGTTGGCTAGATGCCAATAGACAATTCCCATGAGGCAAAGCAATCCAAAATAAATTGGGGGGGGGGGAAGCACCCATCATATCGAAGTGTCCAGTGATTAACCAGAGCCCAATCAACAGAAGCAATTATGGCAAGTAGACAAGAGAAACAAAGTGGAGATGGAAGTACGAAAAACAGGAAAAATGGAACTCAGAGGGGGAGCAAGAAGGAGTTGGGGGCGAAATCTAAAGTAAAAAGGCATCAAGAACAAGTAGATATCTTGGATAAAATAAAAGAAATGATGCAGAAAGGCAACGAGATTCTCAGAAACCAGATAGTGACAGACATTACCACTCAAATAGACAAAGCAGTTTCAGAGATCAAAGTAAGATAAAGTAGAGAAAGTAGAAGCAAAGATGGACCAAATCCAAGAAAGAGTGCAAAACACTGATGAAAAGATAAAGCAACATAATGTGAAAATTGAGCAATGGGAGCTGAGAATGATGAGAGTATTTCAGGAGTTTTACCAAGAGTTATATCCAGCAGGTAATAATTCTATGGGGAAGATGGAATAATATATTAAGAGACACTGGAATATAAAGCTAGAAAGGAAGGATAAAGAGGTTATGGAACAACCAATTTCAGAAAAAGATATAGAGGAAGTTATAGGGAAACTTAAAAAACGGGGGAAGCCCCAGGAGCAGATGGATTGGGAACAGAATATTATAAGGTATTTTTAAAAATATTGGTTCCTAAATTAAAAGTATTATATAATTCAGTAATAGAGGTTGAGAGGATCCCACCATCATGGAACAATCAATGATTATCTTAATTCCAAAACCAAGTAAAGATTTGAAGGATCCAGGATCGTATAGACCGATTTCCCTAATAAATCAAGATGCTAAAATATTGACCGCAATAATGGCAAAAAGGATGAATAATTTCATGTGTAAATATATAAATAAAAACCAATGTGGCTTTGTATCAGGAAGACAGATGTCTAGTTTAATAGCAAGAGTGTTGAATAAAATAGATAGAATAAGAAAAAATAAATTGAAAGCTGGTATAGTGGCATTGGATATCTTTAAGGCTTTTGACAGTGTAGAATGGCCGGTGTTGAAAATAATTACAGAAAGTTTAGGATTTGGAGAACGATCTAAAGGATTACTAGATCAATTATACTTGGGAACAAGGCATATGTCGTAGTGAACAATGGTATAACAGAACAAATAACACTAGCCCGAGATACAATACAAGGATGTTCCTTTCCCCAATTTTATTTGTATTGGTCATGGAAACTCTGGTCAATGTAATTAGAGAAGATGGAAATATAAAAGGAATAAGCAATAAAGGAAAAGAGAAAATAAGCTTATTTGCAGATGACATCTTGCAAACAATCAACAGTCTGTTGGAAAAAATGCAGGTAATAGAACCACATTTGATTTTTTTAGAGAAATAGCAGGGTTGCGAATTAATTGGTCCAAATCAGAGATTATGAGATTTAATTACGATGAAGATGAAAAACGAAAACTTTTGAAAAAAAATATATATAAAATTAAGAAATGTTATAAAGTACTTGGGAATAAATATAACAAGAAACTTAGAAAATTTAGAACAAGAGAATTTTAACAAATTAAAAAGGGAAAACTGGAGGAATATAATAAAATTAAGCTTTCATGGTATGGAAGAATAGTGATAATTAAAATGAAAATTTTGTCTAGAATATATTTTTTATTTAGAATGTTACCAATTAAGATATCGGAGACAGAGATAAAGGGTTGGCAAAGTATGATTAATAAATTTTGTAATGGGGATCAGAAACCCAGAATTAATAAAAGAAGATGATTTTAATCCCAGAAAATAGGTGGACTAGGTCTCCACAACATAAAGTTATATAGCAAATAAGTTAAAATATATTATAGATGGATTAACACAACAAGGAGAGTTAGCATGGTTAAACAGTGGTACACAGAAAATGAAGGAGAAATTAGTGAATATATTTTCTGTCAAACAGAACAGGCAATGGTGACAGAATATTGAAAATCCCTTATTAAGAAACATCATTGAGATATGGGCAAAATATAAAGGAAAATTGATACCAGTAAATTCCCCACTAACCCTGGTGGTGATGATAGAAGATTTCCCTTAAATTTTAAAAAGGACATTGAAAAGGGGGTGAAAGAGAAGAAAATACTTAAAATAAAGAAATAGGTGGAGAAAATGAGAAGCAAAGAATAAGCGAAGCTCTAACAGGAAGTAAAATAACTTGGTTTAACTGTATACAACTGGAGCAATGGACAAAGAAGTGGTTAAGGGAAAACAAGAAATGCAAAGAATATACAAAATTTGAAAAAAAAATGATTATAAAAAGGGGAGATAAAGAAGAAAATATAGTTATAAAAGGGGGGAACCAGTGAAATTTATAAAATATTAATAGAAATGGAGGATCAACAAGATCAATTAAAAGAGGTGTGGGTAAAGGAGACAACAGGGGAGATAAATAGTCAAAGCTGGGGGGAAATATGGGAGAAACACACTTCGAAAATGTTGTCTATTAGGATAAAAGAAAATTACTGCAAGTTAGTACAGAGATAGTACTTAACACCAGTAAGATTAAATCAAATAAACAAGGAATATTTGGTGTTATTTTGGAAGGGATGCCAGGAAACCAGGACTTGTGTTCACGTGGTGAAAGTGTAAATATGTACAAACTTTTTGGCGAAAGGTGTTTAAGGAGATAACAGAAATCACAGGGTTAAAGTCGACTGAAAGTCCAGAGGTAGCATTGTTATCCATTTATGATGGGGTGGAAGGTTCACAGCCTATGAAAATTTATTGACAGCTGCACAAGTTGTTATAGCTAGGAAATGGAAGGGGCAAGGTGAATATAAAATGGAAGAATGGTATAAAGAGGTGTGGGATATAGATATTAATGATAAATGAACATGTGCTATTAAGGTAAGACGGAATATGCAGGAGAAATGATTTTGAGGAGCTGTGGAAGGTATTTGTAGAATTTGTACTGTTGAAACGGAAAGGGGGTCAAACTATCGCAAGAGGTGTTGTCATTTTGGGAGGTTGGATAGTTATAATGGAATGGTCTTGGGGGTGGGGTGCACATTTTTATTTCTATTTATTTATTAATATAAATAATTAAATTAATATAAATAAATATAATATTTTTGTTAAGGGAGAATGGGTTTTAAAAAAATCTCCAATCCTTCAATTTATATATGACACTGTTAAATCTCATCATTTAAGACGGAAGGCACAGCAGAACAAACCCAATCATATAGACTACGACACTATAAAGGAAGGAAATTTGTCTATGTATCAACAGGGCAAGGGAGGGAAAACCCATACCAAACTAGTTCTCATTACCAAAGATCATGAACAATAGCAGTAGCTCCCCTGAACGGGAAGTCTAGCTGCATTGCTTGCAATTACTAGATCAAGCATTCAGAGGAAGGAACACTTTGGTTTTGTCTGTATAAGAGGACGTTTTACTGGGGCAACCCAGTCAAATGGGCGGAAGAAGAGGAGGAAATAATAATGAATTCAGTGTGATGCCCCCGTTTCACATAGAATGTATCAGGTAGAGCAGGAATGCTTCCCCACGTGTTAGGCATTATCGTAGCCTGCAGTGAAATGTAATACACTTTTATTTGCAAAGTGCTGCATTAAACCTCAAAGGTTACTTCACCACACCCACAAGCTTTTGGGAAGATGATGGGATGACACTCATTCACCCTAGTTAATGGCTATGGATTTTTTGGAATATGACTGAAAGTCACTACACCAGTGGCTCCAAAAATAGAAGAAAGGCTCAAGATCGGAATTGCTGTATTTGGATTATATATGAGACTATGCGCAGGACCTAGAAATAATTATCTCTGGACGATCAGAACATGGGAAGTCACCAAATTGTTTAATTTGGAATGTGTAATTGGCTTTATAAATTGTATTATGATTTGGTATGATTTGACATTGTAATAATGTGACCCGTATTGGAGTGTTATTAATGAAAAATTAAATATATATATATTAAAAAAAGGAGGGCTTTACCCTGTTCTCAAACCTTGGTGCCTCCATACCTGCCCATAATAGCAGTGCAACAGTGATGTCTTGTCATTCCATGATGTACCCTCTCACTTGCCTGCTGCCATTACTGTGGATAAGGGATCCTGAGGTGCACCATGCATTTAAGGTGCCCCCAAATCACTTACATAGAAAGCTGTGTTATACTGAGATCAGGCTGTTGGTTTATGTAGCTCTGCAAAGGACTAGCCTCAGTTCTCCAGGGTGTTAGGCAGGGGTATTCTCAGCCTTACCTGGAGCTTTGGGGGAGTGAGCTTCGAACTTTTCCCAGGCAAAGCCGATGCTCTGCCGCTGTGCTACAGCCCTACACAGGATGTAGAGGACCATTAAACTGAAATTGGATGGATCCACAAGAAGCTTTGCTAATGTTGACCTTGCAACAAGAGCACGCACCCCTCTGTGCACCATCATGGCAAACTGCTTTTGAAATTGAGGGGAAATTCAGAAGCAGCTTCCGATCAAGTAGAGTGGGGAAATGTTTTCCACCCAAGAGTAGCATTCCTTTCTACTCAATCTTCTGGGGACCACATGCCAGTGGCGGGCAGGGCCAGAGGCAAAGGTAAGCCTGAGAATGAATGCAAATTTTACTTTTGCACAGCAAAGTTTCCGTGCACACCTGCCCTTCTCCATCCAGGCAGGCAAACAAACGAGAGGCATCGTCAGAGTTCAAGGACATATTCCAGCAGGCTAAAAACACTCAAGGACGGTGCAAAGCAGAGCCAGTAATGGGTGTGGCTGGGAAGGGTGTGTTACATGAGAGCCTGATAAGGTAAAGGTAAAAGATCCCTGGACGGTTAAGTCCAGTCAAAGGCGACTATGGGGTTGCAGTGCTCATTTAGCTTTCAGGCCAAGGGAGCCACCATTTATCCACAGACAGCTTTCCGGGTCATGTGGCCAGGAATGACTAACCTGCTTCTGGTGCAAGGGACACCGTGACGGAAACCAGAGCGCATGGAAACGCCGTTTACCTTCCCGCAGCAGCGGTACCTATTTATCTACTTGCACTGGTGTGCCTTCAAACTGCCAGTTTGGCAGGAGCTGGAACAGAGCAACGGGAGCTCACTCTGTCACAGGGATTCGAACTGCCAACCTTCTGATTGGCAAGTCCTAGGCTCTGTGGTTTAACCCACAGCACCACCCGTGTCCCCATGAGAGCCTGATAATGAGTCTTGAAGGGCCACATTTCCCCCATCCTGTCAGAAAGTGTGGGAATTGACTGTTCAGAGAAAGCATTCCAGAGAGTGAGTGCCAATACCTTTTGCAAGCCAAAGTAACTGTGGATCCTGCCCTATGGAGGAGGTCTACCTTTGTATGCATCTGGGCTAAATACATTCACAAATGCGTAATCTTAACACAGTAATATACTGCATGAATCTACAGTATGAAAGCGAAATAATTTCCTATTATACAGAGAAGTGGGCTTTTCTTTTTTAAAAAAAAAATCAAAGGTCTGTAGCTTTATTATGAACAAAGGTACTTTCGGGGGGGTGGAAATGACATGCTGTAATATCCTGCATTACATAGCTTCTAAATTGGGGGAGGAGGGGGGGAGAAAAAAAGTGGTGGGGGGAATCTCATGCCTCACAATGGATAGATGTAATGGGATTGAAATACATTCTCCGATCATTAATACAAGCTTCATATAATACAGAGATAATTGATGCAATCGGCTGACCGTTTTTGGACCTTGGTTGCATTTTTAAAGCAGGCAAAACCCCTGGCCCAAGCAAAAATCTAGATCCAGTCAGGAGCAAATACAGGAATGCCTTACAAAAGGGTGTCCTTTGTGTCCAAGTCGCACAGACTGACTGAAACATGTGAGAAGTTAGCAGTTTGGTTTAGAAATGTAAACGTGAGTCAACTCTAGGTAGAAATTAAGGTAGCTGTCATCGGCTCAATGACAGGCGATTCGCCGATAAAATTATTCCGCAAAAAGACAACAGATTGTTTTCCAGCAGTTCACGTGAAGGCATTTGGGTTTTTGTCAGCAGATGACAGAGCAAGGGGTTGGGGGATGCAGTTCCTTCTCTCAGCTTCGGGGGGGGGGGGGAAGCAAGATAGAAAAAAATCTCTCCTTTGGACTTCCTGAAATTGTAGTAACGTAGAACACTTAGCAACAGCTTCCCCCTTTGCTTAAATCATGTCTCTGGTTTTGTATACAATCCACTCAAGAGAGCTAAAGACAGCTGCAGTATAAACTGTAAAAATGTTTTTTAGAAAAAAGCGTTTCATCAAAATTCTTACATAGCAAAACATTCACTTTGGAACAGTAATTCTTAGTAGACACTAACAGATCAAAGGTCACCTCCTCCCTTTTTTAAAATAATTGCCAGCATTCTTAGTAATCACATCAACGTTAAGCTTTCATTGTAGGGTACAAACCTTTTCATATACTAAATAGTTTGCTAAGAAATAATCTAATTATTGCACTTCATTATTATTATTTTCTTTTTAAAAAATCCAGGCTTTTGTCCTACTGCATGAGAACGGATGACCTGCAAATAAAACTATGGGATGAAAATGGCTTCTTACAAAAAAACACACTTTTAGAAGATTATGGAAGAATATGGTAGGTGAACATGAAAATGTTTGTAAGTGTCTGCCCCTTTGTTTTATGTTTAACTTGTATTACGAATTACAAAAAGATACCGGTTGCTGCATCTTGTTGTCAAATCTTGTTCTGCAGAAAAGGGAACTAGAGGATCATTTGTTTGAGATATATATATATATATATATATATATATATATATATATATATCATAGAGAACTGGCCAATTTTGCCAGGAAGCCACTTACCTACCCTAATAACAACTATACGTCCAATACAGTAGGGAGGTGTGGGAGGTTGCAAGATACCCTCTACCACTCACATCATGAATGGGGTGACCTGGTGCACACACTGATCTTAACCCAGAACAGCCACATTTATAGTGGTTGCACCAGCACTTAGCTGCAATCTAAAGCTGAATATTGGAAACCACCCAATGTTATCACAACCAGGCCTGTGTCAATTCTGAGCATCCTGCAACAGCGTTGCGCAGGAATGAGAAGGGGCATTGTGTATTAGCATCATAGGAATCTCACCTTTCATTTAAAGAGGAAAAACAAGCAAGTTACTAAGCCTTGTGACTGAAGATATTAATTTGAATTGGTGTTGAGTGAAGCCTGGAAGTCTGGGGCGAACGTCTAGCGGCATTGAGCTGGAGCTTCGTTCTGCTGCATGGCATATCTCAGCATATGACTAGCAAGGCAGAATAAATTATGCAAAGCACAGACATATACTTGCAAGTTTTCATAATTTATTCAGATTACAGGATTTTGGTTTATCACAGCGGGTTCACAACCTTGTCCGTAGCACAGCGCAGACGATGCATGGAGAATGTGTGCACCGTTACGCATTTGATGCAGAAACAACTCGGGACACAGTGCAGATCTCACTGACTGGTGGTGCACTGATGCGTTCATGACTTAAATCAAATAGCAGCCGCAGCCTTGGGGCCGATACTAACTGGGTGGCAAACTCCGGCTGCCATGCTTGACAGTGAAACATGGGCCTGCTGGTCGCATGGAACTGGGGACAGGTTCATACACTACAACGGTGATGTGGAGTTTCCTGGCGCAAATGATTTTGTGGGACAACACGCACCTCATGGTCTGCCCCTGCCCCCCATCTTGGATTTCCATGCCAGCGCTGCATCTCATGATGGTGGCAGGTGACATGGTGCTGTGCTAGCGGAAGGCAGTGCAATGAGTCCCGCTAGCGCAACAGGATTTCCCTCCTCCCAGAATCTACCTGGGACGGTCAGGAGAATGGCTGGGAGAGCACGCAGAGGGAGGAAAAGGGAGATTGTTCTGTCTGGCAAGCAGAAACGCAGAATGATCTGCTCGGTGCAACTTTGAATACCACCCTAAATTTCCCGATGGGGCTTTTCCAGCCTTATCGGGAGATGCAAGGCTTTGAACCTGGGTTTGTTTGTGTGCAAGGCATCTGCTCTGCCACTGAGCCATGGCCCCTCCCCCTGTACACTTGCCTGCAGCTTGTTTGCTGGAGCCGTGATTAGCTGTGGCCAGCATGACACCAACCTCCCAACAGCTGAGTTGCCTACTGGGATGGGGAAGGGCTGAGCCAGTGTAACCAATGCAGTGCTTCCACCAGTGTGGTTGCACAGTCCCAAGCTTGCTTCCACCTTGTCTAGGTAAGCAGCAGCGGCACCACGGCCAGCAGGGCGGCTCCATGCCCGCTACCCACTGTGCCAGCTGCTGCTTGCCATAACACAAGGAATTGCCCCCTTCTGATAGAGACATAGGGATTGCAAGACATAGGATTCAACTTGTACGACCGTTCTCTGGTTGAATGCTCAAGAGCACACGTTAACCACAGGAAAGGGTCTTCTTAAAAGCTTCTTTCCCAAGTGATGGTGTCCACAACACGGGGAAGCAAAAGCAGATATATTTTATAGGAGTTGGGGGCTATCGTTGAGAGTCCTGTGTGACAATGCTTGCACATTTCATCCTGCCTAGTTCAAGCCCTCAGATCCAGCTTGCAGATTGGATCCTGCCAGGATCTTGCTTGTACACTTGGGCCAACACTTAGCAGCAGCAGGATCAGCGAAGCTGGCCTTGGACATGCAATATAAACACTAGGGTCGCTGGGGAAAGCTGTCCTCTGCAAGCAACCCCTCCATGGCCCTAAAGCAGGCATAGGCAAACTTGGCCCTCCAGCTGTTTTGGGACTACAACTCCCATCATCCCTGACCACTGGTCCTGTTAGCTAGGGGCGATGGGAGTCATAGTCCCAAAACATCTGGAGGGTCAAGTTTGCCTATGCCTGCCCTAAAGTGTGTTGTGCACGTGGATGCTTGGATGGGACAACTTGTGGAAAAACAAAGCAAAGCAAAAACACAACAAACATGGCAAAAATGGTGGTTTCGAGATGGAAAGAGACACACAGTGAGGTTGAGAGTCTTCCTTTCCCATCCCTAGCTCCCCCGCAAGGTATGAATGTAGCAGTTTTTGGCCCAGCTTATTACCAGCTGCATAAGTAGTAGAAAAGAGGGGGGGGGGGAGAAAACACAGCTTGAAGATTTTGAACCAGCCATCTAGAAAAATTAAGCTGCTTGAATCAAAGTGGTGTTTGTTTTCCTTTTGTTTTCCTTTTTTTTTTTGCAAGTCTATACAAGACTTCCTGGCCAGCAGATAACTGTCAATGTTACTTTGTTCCTCTGTTCCTTCAGCATAGGAACCAGTGCTGAGTGGCTCATGCCCACGGTTGAAAGTCCATTGACCGCAACAATCATATCACCGCATCTAAAAGACAGAGATAAAAGCTAGTGAGGGCTAGTAACATGACAAAGTTGCGGTAGCCTAACCCTGGGATCATTCACAACCCTGGGATGTACTACTGAACAGGCACACACAGGAATGCGCTCTGACGGATTAATTCTATGGCTTAAATCTCCATACATATGCCTAAGAGAAAACAACTGCTCTGAAGAACGATTGGGTGCTGTGTGCTAGTACACAGCTTCTGCACGCTATGGTTTATTAAGACAAGGTTCCTGGCTTACCTTCACTCACAAGGTTGTTATTTCCAGCTAGTTTACTTGAAATCAACCCTAAATGCCCTAACCTTGGTGGATAAGCTTTTTCATTTTTTAAAAAACTATCAGTTTTGAAAGGTGACTATGTTGTGTACAAAAAAAAAGAATGGACATGCAAATAAGCTCAGTACGAACACATTATAAATTTACAGGGGAATACGTTTAGAGCACACAATTTAAACATACTACAGAATGTCACAAAGAATTTGCAGAATCACATACAAGCTCTAGCTGTTGTCCTTCCTTGTTTCAGATACACATAAAAAGAAAGAACCAGAACAGCTTACTTGAGTCTTCCGTCGAAATACGCTGGTGTTCCCAGGACAATTGTTTTTATGAAGAAAGGCTGATTTGTGTGATTTTCCTCATAGCCGCCGACAATGCTAAAGCCCCAGCTTGCTAAATTGCTCCTCCGTAGCACCACATCATGGCAACTATGCAGGCAGCTGTGAAAATTATTATAAAATTTCTATACCACCCTTCATGTGAGGATCACAGGGCAATTTACAATATAAAAATGCAAAAACACATAACGTAGTAACAAACAACAATTATACCCCCCTGCATGCACAGTTTAAAAGGTCATGGATTGTTTAATTAGCAAAAGCCTAGGTGAAGAGGAACTGTTTTGCCTGGTGTCTAAAGATATTTAACAAAGGCGCCAAGTGAGCCTCACTGGGGAGAGCATTCCATAAGCGGGGAGCCACTGCAGAAAAGGCCCGTTCTCAACTTGCCGCCCTCCAGGCTTCCCGTGGAGGAGGCACACACAGAAGGGCTTCAACATCATCCCAGGGTCTGGGTCAGTTCATATAGGGAGAGGCAGTTCTTGAGGTGTTGGGGTCCTGAGCTGCTTGAGGCTTTATAGGTCAAAAACCAGCACTTTGAATTAGGCCTGGAAACGAATTGGGAGCCAGTGAAGTCAAGGCAGGATTGGCATTATATACTCAAAACTGTCCTACCCCGGTGAGCAACCTGGCCACTGAATTCTGCACCAGCAGAAGTTTATGAACTATCTTCAGAGGCAGCCCCATGTATAATGTGTTGCAGTAATCTACCCTAGTAATCTATTCTAATCTACACATAACAGGTAGATTAATGTTCCATTTGCGCAATCATTGCTGCTTGCCGGACGGAACAATCCCCCCCCCCTCCTATCCTGTGCTGTTTTGGGGGCTCTTCCAAATCCCTACTGCCAATTTTGTGGGAATGTTCAGGGGTGCAGGAGAGGATATATTGTGAGATTATATCCTAATCCAACTTGTGCTAACAAGTTCCCAAAATATCAGCAGAGTTTATAGACATTCCCCTTTAAGTTCGCAACGGTAACGCTTGCACAGGTTCGCTAGAACCTCTATAATAATTACTCTGGTAATTTCCCCTTTGTTCCCTCTTAAAATACAAGACACGACACAGTCTTTATAAAAGTATAAAAGAGTTTACTCACGTTCTGTTCACAATATGATCCCAGAAGGCAGACAGGCTTAAAAAGGTTACATGCATTTGGAATCTATCTTATAGCAAGATAGTCCTTTCCTCCTCTCTTGGCTAAGAGCCAAGAGAGCATCTTTAGATGCTTCTTCTTCGAAAGAAAAATGGCAGAGAGAGAGATGGCTGCCTGCCCTGTGCTTTTATCATTTACCTGCACAGGTGAGGCCACACCCACCTCTGGTCACATGCGGAGGAAGTCCGTCCCCAGGAAGTTTACCTGCTTGCTAGACAGACATCCCTCCCCATGTTCTAACATGTACACTCTAGGAATGTTGTCATTGACTGCTCCTGTGTTTACATCCCACAAATTTCAGGGGGCATGGGAAGAGAGTAGAGGGGGAAAGCCCCATTGCACAAGCAATGGGTTTCCATTGATGTGGCATGTTAGGTGAATCCCTCTCAAAGGGTGGTAGTCAGCTCAGTTTTATTCAGAGTACACCCACAGAAATTAATGAACCCGAGTAAGTTAGGTCCATTAATTTCAAAAGGTCTGCTCCGAGTATAATTTTTGAATATCGCCCATAAATTATAATATGCAAATGTTATGCTAATCAGTGTTCTCTCTGTTGCTCGTTTTGGGGATGCATTTCCTCTGTTAGGGTGAGGACACTGCAGTTGGATGCTGTGGGCCTCCCTTTCCAACAGTCACAGAAGAAAGGTCTGCTTCTCCTGTGCAGTGCTACTCTGCATTCTCCAATATGGCACACTAGATGCAAAGCCAGACCAAGACATAGAAGAGATCTGCATTTGCAAATCGGTGGTACACTGATTTTTTAACTGAGAAATATTAATCAGGTGGCCTAAAGGCTACTCTAGAGGCCTGGCCAAACAAAAATGCCAGAAATGCAGAAGACCACAAGTCAAAGTATGGTTGTCTGATTGTCGAGCAGTACCTGGGAAGCCCCAGCCACATAACCCATGATGGGGACCAACTTGCATCGTATTCGTTCTCACTGATGGTGCTGGGCTGCTCATCATTGGCCTGGGGCTGTTCTTCAGCGATCTGGACCTCCAAAGCTTTGAGGGCAACGACGGAAGAGGCAGCACTGGCTTTCAGCATGGCCACTGCCTCGCTGTGGCTTAGGTTGGTCAGATCAATGCCGTTAATATTCATCAGCACATCGCCTGGTGGAAAAAAGAAAACAGAAGCCATTAGTTGGTCCAGAAACCTGTGGCTTTCCTGTGCAAATGCATAGCTTGTTGTTTTCTGCTCCTCACTCGCACCTGGACCCTACAGGCACATGCACCTGTGATGGTACGCAAGGTGGTCCAAACCCAGGTTGGAAGAGAAGCATCTGGCATAGTGACGTCCACTTCTGGACTGCAAAGTCAGCAGTCTTTGGGAAAACGACGTATCTTGGGGGCATGTTTGCAGGCCAGAATGTTGCACACCAGGCACCAGATGGTTTGATGGGGGAGACCTCCCTCCTTTCCTGCCTCCCACTTGCAGCCATTGCTGAAGCATCAATAGCAGCCAGGTAAGCGAGGTGGAAGGGATGCAGTGCAAGATTGAAGGGGGAAGAGAGGGGGTTCAGAGGCTCTCAAAGGCCTAATTTGGTTGGCTTGGAAATAAGCAGAGTTATCTGCATTTTGGGAAGGGGAAACATCTTGGCTTGTTTCTAATCCAATCCTAGTGAGGGTAGTAGGTCCTGTGCGATGCAAGTCCAACCTTCTAGGCTGCTTGTCAGCTGCCAATAGATTTTTACAACAGTAACACAAGATGCACAGCGTTTATGGTTCTGTTACGGTGTTGCCGGCTCTGTGATGCACAGAGGATGCATCTCTTAAGTCATGAACAACTTCTTGCTCTTTACAAGTGTGCTTTCAGGGTGGGGTGGGAGAAGCCCCAAAGTTCTTCCTTCTGCCCTCCCCCATGTAAACAGTAATAAATGTGTGTCTCTGCTTTAGAGACATGCAGAACTCATTTGAAGGAGCGTCTCCACCCCCATCATTCTACCCGGACACTGAGGTCCAGCGCCGAGGGCCTTCTGGCGGTTCCCTCGCTGCGAGAAGCCAAGTTACAGGGAACCAGGCAGAGGGCCTTCTCGGTAGTGGCACCTGCCCTGTGGAACGCCCTCCCACCAGATGTCAAAGAGAACAACAACTACCAGACTTTTAGAAGACATCTGAAGGCAGCCCTGTTTAGGGAAGCTTTTAATGTTTGATATATTACGATATTTTAATATTTTGTTGGAAGCCGCCCAGAGTGGCTGGGGAAGCCCAGCCAGATGGGTGGGGTATAAATAAATTATTATTATTATTATTATTATTATTATTATTATTATTATTATTAGGAAAGGGGGAAAATAAAAAGGGCTAGATGAGGAAAGCGCTTCCCAAAAATCATTTATACACCTCAAGCACTAAAACTGATGCTCAGAAAGGATGATGGGGCTAGCCTACAATCCCATTCATCCCTGGCAGGAAGGAATATTCTTCAGATACTGGAACACATATTCAATGTGATATCTAGCTTGGACTCTTCTATTGTAACTTGCCTATACAATGGACGTTATTTGTAATGATTACAGGAACAGTTGTTACCCCATAAGTTCTTTGCACAGAAACTGTGAACTTCCCAATGAAAGCAATGGGAGATTTGCAAGAGAAATGGCACCCCCCATTCATTTCAATGGGGGTTGTGGAAGAGCGAGAGAGCTTTGCAATTTGGCTAATTGGGAACAGTGCAAGACGCTGCCTGAGGAGCCCATTCTAGTCCCACCTCTTTTGATCCTGCCGTCTCTTGCCAAGCAGCCTTGAGGTTGCACACTCGTGACGAATATTGGCAACTCCCCACTCTTGCTTCCTCGGCCTCCCGCTACTGTCATGCCAAGGGACTCGTGGGGCTCTTTCTTCACCGTGATATGCTTCTCTTGGCAAGTAACGCATTGGGAAAGGTCCTGCAAAAAGGCAAATACCGTCCGTTAGGCAGGTTGAATCTGAAATCCACATTTAGCCTTTTATAAAGATGTGATATCTCTTCCACCCACCCTGCTCCAGCAAAAAAAGAAGGGCTGAGATCTGGAGCACCTCCACAAACTTCCTGGGAAATGCAAAATGTTGCTGTGCCCTGTTGTCTGCCTCTGATACCATGCTGGGTTGCACAATAGCCAAGCATCACTCCACCCTTCGGGGGGGCTGCTTAGGACAGTTATCTTCTGGAAGAGTGCAAGTGTCCAACAACAAAGACTCACAGCTTGCAGCAGCTGTTGAAATTATACGCTCAGGTGTTGCTCACTGTACTCCGCTTTGATTTGCAATGCATACCAATTTTTTTTTCATAGAACAAAGGATCACAGGAAATAGAAAAAACATAAGAAGGGAGGCAAGAGCCACTTGCTGGATCATCTATTCCAGCATCCTGGTCATACAGTAGCCAACAGGATGTCTGCAGGTGTCAGGGACTGGGCAGAGGAGGAATGGTGGAGACCGCCTCCCCAGCCTGACCCTTCCAGAGAAGAGGAAGACCGTTCAGAATTACAACGGGGGTTTGAGGGAGGTCACAGCTCAGAGGAAGATGAGGGGGAAAGTTAGGAAATAACAGGGGAGGAGGAGCAGGCAGAGCCAGAGCAGCAGCTGGCTGACATGTTGTCACTAGAAAGCATTCCAGACCCTCCATCTCCCAGAAATCGGCGAGCCTTCAAAGTAGGAGAGCAAAGATGACCCCTAAGTGCCAACCGTAAGGGTGTGGGTGTGCTGTTGAGGAATGAGGAAGTGGAAGAAAAGCGGGGTGGAGATTTTCTTGGGATGCCATTATTCTAAGAGGCTGCATTCTCAAGCCTCTCTCTGTAAATACTGAATAAAACGCAGATGGTAAGGACTTTTCCTTGTCTTACCTGTTCCTAGCAACCTGCCGTGGGGGTTGGTTCCTCTGCCACCTGACAGCAAGTGGGATATGAGCACAACAGCACTCACCCCAGCAACTGGAATTCCAAGGCAGTATATAAATTTAACAAATAAACAAAATACTGCCTCTGACACTGATATTGATAGGTGCTATTCAACCACTCATAGGAAGAGCCACACTACCCACTGGAGCAGACATTACTATCGTTATTTATTAAATTTGTACAGTATACTGCCTTATACCCATAGATCTCAGGGCATTTCAGTTTTTTCCACCCTCCCACCAGAATTCATGACCCCCCCACCCCATGAAACTGCTTGTCACAACTTTGCTAGTAACGACTAGGCACTACTTTCAGTGGTCAGCAAGCCCCACCGCCCTCCAGCTTACCTTATGTGGGCTGGGCCTGTTACTGTGATACAGCGAATGAGACTGGTGTTGGCTGATGGGGTGAATCCCTCCATCTCTGAGAATGCTCACGATCTGTGACTTGGCAGGCCTGGAAATGGCTAGGCTCACCCTCTCGCCGCTGGCCTGTGGGGAACAAAACAAAGGAACAGGAAGGGCAGTGGGGAAGAAATCAGATTTATTACCAGCACCACAGCCAGACAGCCCTAAAATAAAATGGGTAATGCATGACGCAGGGCAATAGTGGGGGAGATTTCTGCTTTTTCTCACAAACCAACTAGCCACCAACTGCAAAAAGTATAGAATGGAAGAATTCTGCGCCCAGGAATCTCTTCTGAGTACCAGAACTGAACTCGGCCCTATGCACACAACCCTTTTGGAGGGCCCTGTTTGTTCACCTAAATAAATGTGACTATGTCCGAAAATATGACAGAGCTAAATGCATAAAAGTGAACTAGTTAATAATTTTTTTTAAAAAATTAGAATTTTAAACTAGGAACTTCTGGTGGGCTGTTTTGTTTCATTTAAAAAAGAGGCAAAGACAAAAGATCTTGCCAACTGGCTGGCTGAGGTGGCAAATATGCAGGTAATGTTCTGCCCAATCAAAGTATGATGATGCAGCCTAAGAGGTTTAAACTCAGTTCATGCCTATAAATCTGTCATTGCACTCAACAGCCATTTTGCACAGAAACCCATTCCTGAACAATTTTCAGTATTTTGGAACGGTGATTTATTACAGTTGCAGGTCTGTGATGTTATGCTCCAGGATGCCATAGCAGTTTCCCTAAAAGCAGGAAAACAATGCTGTTTCTCTAGTACGCCACAAGATGTCCTGTTAAAGGTTGCTTTCCTGTGGAAACAGAGATGGTGCATGTGTGAGAGACACAGTGGTCGAGGAGATGAGCTGGGACGGATGAATATGGATTGCCTATTAGTTTGCTTGAAGTAATATCTTTCTTTTTTTTTTTTGAAAGGTTGGTATCTCCTTTGAAACAAGTATTTTTAAAATTCCCTTTTTAACTACTTGCTCCCCTCTTCTCCTTCCTGATCCCAGTCTCTTCCCATGTACCCATTCACAAAGCAAGAGGGTGTCTCAAATGCCAGTGCAGTAACACAGGGGTCCCCAGGGTGACCTCCCATTTTGCATTTTAGGTGGGGATTCCCATTTACAAGGCTCAATCGTTCCAGTTCAAGCTCTGTGGATGCAGAATATCATCAAAAGGCTCCAGCCTAGCTGGGGATCGTACGACTCCCTGAGCTGTAAATGTTGATCAAAAGAACTGGACAGGGTACCTCAGTATATGTTGGTTTTAAAAGAGACCTAAAAACCTGCTTTGCACCAAGTCAGATCATTAGTTCAGCTGGACTGGCAGTATCTAATCTCACTTCCAGCAGCTCTCCAGCGTCCCTGGCAGAAGTCTTGCCAGTTGAGAACGTTTCCTGTTATTAAGATATGACACCCAGTCAAAGCACTAGTTCATGTAGTATTAAAAGCTGATTTCTATACACAGCCTAAGAGTGTGTGAGCAAACCCATGCTTTCCTCCCTTTAGTGAAACAAAAGCAACTCCTTGTGTTAGGGAAACCAACCATATCATTTTAATATGGAAAACAGCCTTCATTGCACAAGTCCAAGGAGACTCCATGCTAACAAGTTGGTTTAGCACAGTCATGTCCAACTTCCAGCAGGCTGCAATCTGATATTGAGTATCAAAAAACTGGCAATGATGTACTACACTCTCCCATTGTCATTCTTCAACTTAAACATATTATAATTGGCTGGAGACACCCAGCCAGATGGGTGGGGTATAAATACCGGTAATAAATTATTATGATGATAAAAATAATAACAAATTATTACCCCCACAGCAGCCCCCTCCTAGGGCCCTTGGCACACGTGGGAAGACAACACGCCCCAAAATCTCCAATTCCCCCTTTACCAGATGAAGAGCTGGCGGGGGAAGTTCAGCATCCATGCAGAACTATGGGAACTTCTTTTTACGGGAACTGGCGGGAGGGGAGAGAAGGAGGAGGGGCATCATTGTCTCTCTCTTGCCCTTCCCGCAGCTCCCTCTGCAGCGCTGCAGCCCGTGTAGAGCCCATGCGCCTCATCTTCACCTCCCTGCCCCACGACTGCGGATTGTAGGGGGCGGAGGCAGATGCCTTGCACCTTTCCAAGGCCGAATAGCTGGCTGGGCATCAGGCAAAGCCGGTGGCTTGAGCGGGGTGTGGGAGGTGGCTGTGAGGCAGAGGCAGCACTAGCAGCAGCCAGAGCACTTGCTGCGGCAATGGTGAGCAAGCCTAGCTAAGCAGAACCTCAAATGGCCATGCCGCCTGAGGAGTTGCTCCGGCCACAGCCGAGCGCACATTGAGGGTGCCCGGCAGCATGGGAGAGGGCGGCAGGTGGAGACGACAAGGCCTTGGTTGTGATCAACCAGAATCCATTGACGCGTTGGACATGTCTGGTTTAGCAGTATAATCAGACATGCCATTTTTCCAATCCAGGGATCGAAAACCTGTGGACTTCCAGATGTTGTTGGACTCCAACTCCCATCAGTCCCAGCCAGCATGGCCAACAGTCAGGAATGATGAGAGTTGGAGTCCAACATGCCACAGGTTCCTCATTCTGGCTTATACTCTTATCTCGCTAGGTTTCACTTAAAATTTGCAACATCAGCATCCTTGGTAACTAGCAGAGCGTTGTGACTGCTTTCTCACCCTACAAGATTCAGCTGAAACTTACCTGGATAATCTGAGCAGCCAGTTCTGGGGTGCCATGCTTCAGGTCGTGCCCATTGATAGCCAACACTTTGTCGTTGCTACAGAGCCGGCCGTCCTGAGCAGCCAAGCCTCCTTCCAAAAGGTCAAGGATGAAAACCCCAGGCTCGTCCGTTCTGCGCACCAGCTTGATGCCGAGTTGCTCGTTGGAGTCGCGCTTGTGCAGGGTCACGTGGAAACTATCCTCTCGCTGTGGGGGGCTGTCACTGTGGTTGTGAGTTCGGCTCCCAAAGCGTCTCTCTCGGAGCACGGTCAGGTGCAGCGCCGTGCAAGGCTGGGAAAGGATGGCCCTGGCATGGTTGTGGGACACGTTGCTGATATCAAAGTTATTGACCTGAAAGAAAAGAAATAGGGCCATGCCAGTGGGACATGCAACAAAATGTTGGAGTGTGGAGTGCACCGTTCAGCGTACCAGCCAACTATTCCTACTTGCCAAGATCTAGTTTGAAAATGTCTCCTCCCCAAAACAAAACACACACACACACACAAGTTCTTACTTGAAAGGGTTTGGATGCTCCCAAGTTACAATTTTCACATACCCTGATTTGAGCCTAACCTCTTTCTTACAGTTTTTAAGATCAATGAGGGTGTGTGTGTGGAATTTATAGAAATGATCAACAGTAATACACAGGGCTTTTTTTCAGCCGAAACTCAGTTCTAGTACCTCTCAGGTGGGCACCATTGCCATTATAAGAGAACAAGGGAGGCAGTCATGGTGCATTCTGGCACCTCTTTTTCTAGAAAAATAGCACTGGTAATACATACTGCTGTGCTGGTTAAATTATGTTAACGTCTTATCAAAAAATAACCTCTTGGGGCATGGAAAGCTAAAGGAAACATAAGCATATCGTTTTACAAAAGGACAACAAGACTGACTGCCACATTTAGAAAGATGCACCAGAATGGAAAAGAGTTATAGGATGAGAAACCCCCAAGAGCCGCATAAATCACCAGTATCAATGCTGAAAGGGCAAACTCACATTGCCTGAATAATGTTTCCCAACCAGACACTGCCATGCTAACATTTGTCCAGAATAGAGAATTCCAACTGACTGCCAGGAAATGATAACACTCTCTCTCTTTCTCTCTCTCTTCCCCACCCACCATTTGATATAGAACAGCACAGTCCGGACACACGCAAGTTGAGAAGAATATATAATTAGATACGTACTTGCAGTATTTGATCTCCAGCAAGGAGTCTTCCATCTCTGGCAATGATCCCATCTCGATAAACCTCTTGAATAACAATGTTGATCAAAGGTGTTTCATTGCCACCCACTATGCTAATTCCCAGCTCGATATAAGGATTGGACCGATGGATTTCTATGGTGGTGATCTCACCTTCCGGCAAACTCGGCGGCTGATGGGTTGCTGCCCGATTGGAAAAGAGAACAAAATGGATGCCTCAATACATTTTTGTCCCTCAACAGAGTAAACTCCTGGGCAACAAACAACAGGATACCTGACATATCGTAATGCAGATCAGCTGAAACCAAACTTGCACAACTTACACCTGGCAGGCTAAGCCCTGCCCACTAGATTCAGGTACAGGATTGTGACCTGCCACATTCTCATCAGGCCGCCTACTTTTGAAATCACAGGCAGACAACAAAACCAGGAGCTTTACTCTAGACGTGGGTGTGATCAGCACAGCACAGGAGTGGAGAGCTTCAAGCCGGGGGCAAATGTGGCCCTCAGGATTTTAGTAAGATGCGTGAAAATGCCCTGGAGGCTGGCTGTTCAGCTGCAGTAACTGGTGCCATCCTAAGTGCGGAAGGATGAATTCAGAAAGGCCCTGAGGCACAAATACAGGAAGCCAACTTTAACGTACATGGGATGCTCATGAGTGGCTGACCAGATTGCACCCCACTCTAGGAAGGGGAAGCGGAAGAACTCCTTTCCTCTCTGATAAGACTTCGCTTCCTCTCTAAAACCCCAGACTGAAACATTACCATAGGGTAACTGCAGGTGAATGCTGGTATTATTCAGTTTCCCTTTTTCTTTGGTAGAAAAACATCCGATAGCTGAGAGTTGATAATGGGGAATCTAATTTTAACAAGATGTTTGATGATATCTGCAGAAAACACAGTGCTTCAGAGGAAGCACATTAAGAGGGGAGGAATTACAAACTATCTTTCCCATAACTGCATTAAAAGAGAGATTTCATATTTTCACACTAGGGTTTCATTATTCAGAAGCAGCAACCACCAGTACCCTTCAATGGATGATGGAGAGCCTTTTTGGTTGTATTTTTAATGTATTTTTTTACCTCTGTGGCGCTAATTGTTTTTCTCTTACGCTGCTTTCTGGTTGGTTTTATATTGATTTTATGCTGGTTTTGTGCTGGTTTCTAATAGCTTTACGTTGACTGTATAGACATTGTTTTAATACAGATAGGTATTGTTTTTAATATGTATATCTATACATTATTTAATTGATTCATAACTTTTCTAAACCACATCAAGGAATCTGGGGATGGGCAGTAGAAAAAGGCCATGAATAAATACATTTTTAAAAACTAAATGAAAATCTTCCTAATGTCAGCTGCATTGCTAGCTCAAATGGCTTTAAACCAGGGGTGGGAAACCTGTGGCCCTCCATATGTTGCTGTACTACAACTCCCATTGTCCTGACCATTGTGCAATACTGGGTGTAGATGATAGAAGTTAGAGACCAACAACACCTGGGACGCCATAGGTTCCCGAACCCTGACTTAAAGAAAGGATTAGGAAAAGTCATGGGAGCCAAGTCAATGGATAGCTACTAGCCGTGATAATGAAATAATTTCTCCATGTTCAGGGGCACTCTTCTTCTGAATACCACTACATGCTGGGGTAGACAGACAGTGAGAGAAGTCTAACGCTCTGCTTCTACAACTCCCGAAGGCAGCTGATTGTTGGACCAGCGTTTCCCAATCTCAACCCCTCCAGGCGGTTTGGACAACCTTCCCTGGCCACTCCCCATGCTGGCTGGGACAGATGTGAGCCAGAGTAAAGCAACATCTGGAGGGTACCAGGCTGGGAAATGCTGGACAAGATGGACCTTGGTGGAAGCGGTAAAAGAAGTTCCTACAACCAGTTGGGCTAAAGCTGAACTGGCAGTGACTTGGGCAAGAGGAACGGATGCAATCTAGTGAAATAAACTGCAGGATGAAAGCCCAAGGTGAGGTGCTCAATCTAGGAAACAAAGTGCAAAGTAAGCGCTATGGTTACCCTTGGGTTATGTAAGCAAGCCTGGGTGAATCCGATGGCTACGTACCAACTTGTGTAGGTGCCAGAGGGCATTTCTCCAAGTTGCCACTGTGGTCACCGTGATAGATAGAGGGCAAATCACATAGATACTTCAAAGGAAAGTGCAGGGAGGCTGAACGGAGATCCATGGTTTTGCATGGGCATCAATCTGCATCCTTGGATAATGTTTTCTCTTCTCTAATAATGCCCTACACTTCTGCATCTGTCTGTCTGTCCTGGCTGGGCAGGCCTGCTCTAGAAAAGGCTTACTGGAATACTCAGTGCACTGACAGCAAAGGCCATACAGTGCGCTGAGCTATGCCAGATCAATTTTAGAAGGCTCCATTGAGGTTGGGGGGGGCACCCAAATGGTGGCAGCTATGGTGGTACACTTCTGAATGCCAGTTGCTGGAAACTGCAGGAGGGTCCTGCTTGCAGGGTTCCCCACGGCATCTGGTTGGCTACTCTAAGAACAGGATGCTGAGCCAGATGAGCCTTTGGTCTGCTCTTATGATACCCCAAATCACCTGGCTGTCTGAGGTGCCCACTTCACTCTGCTTCCAAAATAGCACTACAGGGTGGTACCTCGGGTTAAGAACTTAATTCGTTCTGGAGGTCTGTTCTTAACCTGAAACTGTTCTTAACCTGAGGCACCACTTTAGCTAATGGGGCCTCTCGCTGCCGCCGCTGCACGATTTCTGTTCTCATCCTGAAGCAAAGTTCTTAACCCAAGGTACTATTTCTGGGTTAGTGGAGTCTGTAACCTGAAGCATCTGTAACCTGAAGCGTCTGTAACCTGAGGTACCACTGTACAGTTATTCACATGTGCATAAACAGTACACTAGGATGAATTTCAAACATCATGTCACTCTTAAGTCTTAGGAGATGTTGGTTCAAATCCCAGCATATTCTGGAAGGACCTTTGGCTTGGCAATCAATCTCTCTCTCTTAATTTTCTTTCCTGAACGGTATTTGAACCCTTCTAAGGCAAAATTCTGAGCTCAGTGAGCTGATTATGATTAGATTTATCAATTCATTTTTTTGTTGATTACTTAAAAAGGTGACCTGATTAACCAGGTAGATTTTTTTTTAAGCCCAGTTAATTAAAGTATTTCTCAAACCATGGTTTGCAGCCCTAACTACTTCAGAGTGAGAATGAGAGAGAAAAGGTTTAAAAAATAACAAGCAACTGGAAAAAGTTGACCATGAAAATGATTGCATGCAAGAATAAATCTGGCTTGGGGGCTTCCTACGTTTCAAGGTTTAATACAGGCAGAACAAACAGGATGTCAAAAGAGAAACAGAACATACTGTCAGCTCCTGTGTTCTCCTCAAAGGCAGGGTTGTCAAGGCCAGACTCATCTGTCCACACAGGGACAGTTGCTGATGTAATGTTCTGCTCTGCTGGTGCTGTTCCTGTCCCAGAATGCTCTGCGTCAGGAGACTGAGAACCTGGGCGATCTATCATGCTGTTCTCATTCTCGCTCTCTGCGTCTGCCTGCAATTTGCTGTTTTTCCTTCTCTCCAAGGCAGCTCTTCGGTGGGAAGCCCCAGGACACCTAAGGACAAAACACAACAATGTCTTTGCACGGATATAAGGAGGCTCACAAAATGTCTGGACAAACAAAGCAAAGCTTTTGGTTGAATAATCTGGAGTCTTGCTTGCGATCCAACTGAGTAGCAATCCATGTCACACACACTCTCCAAACAGACATCCCTGCCTAATAGTTACAGCAGCCTCTGCTGACCTGGTGCTCGCCAAATATTTTGGACTACAAATCCCATGAGCACCTGCCAGCAGAGCTGATGGAAGTTGTAGTCCAAAACATATGGAGGGCACCAGGTTGGCAGGGGCTGAGTTATAGTGTTATTTTGGAGAAGGGCAGTTATTAGCTAGTCTTTTGATAAAGAACCTTTTCCATCTCATGACTTCAGATATAGGTGTTGTCCAAAGACTGGGATTCCCTACCTGAATGTTAAATCTTCCTTATATTTTTTAGATGAAAGGTATGGAAAGAGTAACATGAAAGCCCTTCTTTGTCAACAAGGAACAACAACAAAAGGAGAGCAACTTTTTTGGCTGGGACTGAGTGACTCCTGCTGGGTGATCATTGACTTGTACCTCCTACCGACTGATACATGTGCTTTTGAAACCCTAACTCTTCCACTCTTCCTCATTGGTACAGCCCAAACTGAACTATCCTTGTAATCCAGTCCAGGGTTAGCTTAAACTTTTAGAGGAATGATGTGGGCCCATAATACATGCACAAGGCAGAGATTGCGATGTGTCCACCACAAAAAATAATTTGAAGGGATTCTAGTACTAAACAAACTGCGCAAGGGTCGAATCTTTCTCTCTCTCTAACTACGGAAAATTATCAGACATGTTGATGGAAGTCTAAAAGAAAAAAGATGTGTGATGAATTCTTAATGTTTAATTGTGTTATAAATTTGTTTTTATTGGAAAATTAATAAAAATTATATACAAAAATAAAGAATCTTTCTCTCTCTCACACACACGAATGATATACCGTATTTTTCGCCCTATAGGACGCACTTTTTCCCCTCCAAAAATGAAGGGGAAATGTGTGTGCGTCCTATGGGGCGAATGCAGGCTTCAGGAAGCTATCCGCAAGTCTTGCAAGCCCGGCGGGAGGTCCCGCGGGCTCGCAAGGCTTGCGGGCAGCAGCCTGCAGCACAAAAGCTCGGGGGATAGCGGGGAGGCGGAGCGCTGCCACCCCGCTATTCCCCGACCTGATCTGGAGGATGGCGGGGGGGGGGGGAGGAAGCAAGCGTGCTTCTCCCCCCCACCAGCCCCACAACCTCGGAGGATAGCGGGGTAGCGGAACACCACCACCCCGCTATTCCCCAACCTGATCTGGAGGCTAGCGGGGGGGGGGGAGAAGCAAGCTTGCTTCTCCCCCCCCCGCCAGCCCCACAACCTCGGGGGATAGCGGGGAGGCGGAGCGCCGCCACCCTGCTATTCCCCGACCTGATCTGGAGGCTAGCGGGGGGGGGGGAGAGAAGCAAGCTTGCTTCTCCCCCCCCCCCCCGCCAGCCCCACAACCTCGGGGGATAGCGGGGAGACAGAGCGCTGCCACCCCGCTATTCCCCGACCTGATTTGGAGGCTGGCGGGAGGGAGAAGCAAGCTTGCTTCTCCCCCCCCCCACCAGCCCCACAACCTCGGGGGATAGCGGGGTGGCGGAGTGCTGTCCGGTGGCGGAGCGCTGAGAGAGGCTGTCCCTGAAGGCAGAAGAGGGAGACGGAGCGCTCCATCTCCCTCTTCTAGCTTGGGGATGGCTGCGCAAACCTGGGGGGGAAATAAAAAATTTTCCCTTGATTTCCCCCCAAAAAAACTAGGTGCGTCCTATGGGCCGGTGCGTCTTATAGGGCGAAAAATACGGTAGCTAGGTATGGGAAATAAGGGTCTGGATCCCAGCTAAATGGAACTTAGTTAATATTGAAATCACTTGGTCTAAAGCCATGACTAACTGATTTCCAAGCATGGCCTAAATTCAACTTAGCTTGAATCCAACCCACTGGACCTTAAATTCTGCAAACAGCACTGATTGTGCCAGGGCACCTTTGGCCCTCCAGACGTTATTGAACTAACTGGGGCTGATGGGAGTTTTAGCTCAGCAACATCTGGAGAGCCAAAGGTCCCCCACTCCTGGTCTACACAAATCCCAGAGATCTCTGTTAGGTACCAAGTGTCCAGCAGAGCCCCAGCCCAGGGTGTGTGTGTGGTCTGATGTGACAGGATGCATCCAGACAGCGCCATGTCTCTCCACCCCACCCCCTGAAAATGATTCAGCAAAGTTGCCACCCTTGTTGAACGCTGCACTATATGCTGAGTTGCTATGCCTATCTTCGACATCTGTATGGTTTTGCTGAACACTTGGCAAGAATCAAATGAAAGCTCGGCTGAGTCCCATAGAACAATCTTGGTCCTCTGTTCAGTAATTGACTTTTTGGCAAAGTGCATTCCAAAGGACTATTAAACATTTAAGAATGTTTTGAAATGTCACATGCTAGGGAATTAAAAGTCCACCCAAGACTTGCGCTGGCTCATTTCAGAGGAGCTCAAAGTGCTCTGAGGGGGCCTGTGGCTCTCAAGAGAACTTGCTGAACCTGAAAATCTGATAAATCAATGGGATGCTAATGAGGCAATAGGGTAATATTGGGGGCGGGGTTAGTGACCAGGAAATAATTACATTTGTGCCCCATTCTTCTAATCTCCTTGTTCAGCAAGCTCAGAGATTCGCCACACACTCCAGAGCTGCCTCAGGGTTACATTGACATTTCATTCATCTTTTATGCTTAAATGAAGCAGATTATTTTGTCAATAGAAACTACCGGGTTTGAGCCAGAATGACTGCAAGGCCAAGGCCAGTCGAGTCTGTTCTAGTTCCCAGTGGTTCAGAATAATAGCGAGTGCTGGCCTTGGCCCTTGAAGGTAAGGATGCAAGCCTGAACACATACACATTCACTGGGGTGAATTTGGGCAATTGACAGATCTCAGGTTTCCCATCTCAGTTTCCCATCTGCAAACAGGAACGACAGGTTGCAGCTACACTTCTTGAAGCCCCCTCTCAATTCAGTAGGCATTAGTCACACAGGTTAAAGTGTGTATAGGATTGCAGCTTAAAACATTTTACATTGAAAATGGCATGGTAGTGATGGCATTTGGGAAGGGACATGGCTCACAGACACGCTTTGCATGCATAAAGTCCCAGGCTCAATTTCTGGCATCTCCAGGTAGGGCTAAGCAGGACTCTCCTGCCTAAAACCCTGGAGAGTGTAAATCCTGAGCTAGATGGAACAATGCTCTTACTTGGTATAAGGCAGCTTCCTAGGTTTCTAATGATAACATGGATGACATTCATTTTCTCCTGGGTGGACTGCAGAGACAGCATAGGCCTTGTTCGCAGATTGCGGTGACCCAAGTTACAGGCTTATTGTGATTTATTGGAAACAAGCAACATGGTGGGTGCTTGCTTCTTCTTTGTCCCTCCCCTAGCTTGAGTGGGAGAAAAAGCTTGGACGCCCACAATTATGCTTGACTTCCCATGACACCTGAACCCAGAATCATGGTTTAGTTCTCCCTAACAAGTCAGGCTAGCTAGCCAGCCCTAAACCATGTTTTGCTTTTGGTATATGACTACCAGCTTGTTGGGAAGACACAAACCAGTCTTGGATTTGGACATTGTGGGAGACCAAACTTAACTGTTGTTTCCTGTTTCCCTCCCCCCTCCTCCTTGTGCCCAGGGAGGAGTGAAGTAGAAGATTGGGCAGAAAGCATTAGTATGCAGCTTGTTTCCGATAGCTCATGACACGCCATGAACCTAGGCTTATCAGGGGCCAACATGGTTCATAAATTCACCCAGAGGAGATGTAGTTGACATCTCCCTACAGCAGGTGAGCCTCTGGAAAAAGACCTGATCTTGATGGTAGTATAGTTGGCACCAGGCTTGCTTTTGAGAGGTCTGTCCAGGTTTTTCAGTGCCTTACTTGAGTGAAGGAAAGTCTGAGAAGATTAACCCTGAACACCCTTGCTTTAGGATGTTATTGCCAGTACTGCAGTTTAGAATTGTTTTATTGATTGTATCATGACTTGGGATTGCTGTGCAATAAGAAGTGAGGTGTGTTTAAAAAACAACAACAACAACACAAATTAATAAATGAACAACACCCCTGAAAAGGAAAAGTGTTTCAGTCCAAAACACATACATACGAAATCCAGAGAAAGAAAAGCATACTTCAACTCACATTGACATCCATGGCATATAAGCATGTTAGTCTTGACGGCTCAATCCCACACTTTTCAAATGTGACTGAAAGATGCAGAACTTCTAAGTTATCACTGGTGGGTGGCCTTTCCTACTTACCTGTTTTTGAGGTGTGCTTCCAGGTCACACCGCTGCATCACTTCCTCGCACGCTGAAGAAAAGGGGCACAACACCAAGAGTTTGTCAAGCAGTTTGTGGACGAGGATACTGGATTTTTTGCACAACTTAAAATGGAGCCGTTTGCGGTCCAGAGGGCAGAAATCCTTCTCCTGCAGGAAGTTCCGTAGGCACTTATAGCAGAATGTGTGGCCGCAAGGGGTGTCTAATGGCTGTAGCAAGGGCTGAAGGCAAATATGGCAGACCAAGTCATCGTCTACATCGTTCTGATAATTGTACAAGTGGTTCTCCCTTGTCCAATGCTGTTGGCCACATTCAAAGCACAGAGGGTTCAAGTTCTGCTCCACTGAGACCATCTCCTCATTTGTGGTGCCCATTATAAAGCATTCCGGTTTGGCCTCCTCGTCAATGGAGAACTTGCTTGTAGAGGTTTTATTTGTTCATGATTTTTTTCCGTTTAGCAAAGAGTCATTTTTCTGAAAAAGTAAAAAAGATAATAATCATTATTGAGATTCACTGAAAGAGTGAGCAAGAAGACCTGATGCAAGAGAAACTGTGTTCAGCACTGCTGTGTGTACTAAACTTGAGCTCAACCTCTGGCTGAGTCTGGAGGGAGAAATTTCATGAAGGGAACAGCTTCCCTATTTTTGCATTTTGGGGGCAGGGTGCAAATTCCATGCCTGGGTATGGGCAACATACAGATCTTCGACTAGTTCCTCCCACTGGTAGCTGATATTCTACCACTCCAAAATGATATTGCCACCAGCCTTTGGGGGCGACCAAAATGGTGGCCATCAGGAGGGAAAAGAGCACCAGCAGATTTTGTCCCCACCCCGCCACTGAAATCCTCCACCACTTTTGTACCCTGAAAATGGGGACATGAAATTGGTGTGTGTGTGTACCACAAACCTAAAAACTGAATTAAAATTAGATGTCCATGTAACCCAGTTTCTGCGCCAATAAAAGCTGACTGCAACAACCCGTTTCACATTATGCAAAATGAGCAGTTTTAGCATAAAGAACATAAGAGGAGCCTGCTGGCTCCACCTTCCTGTTCTCACAGTGGCCAACAAGATGCCTGAGGGAAGCCCGCAAGCAGGACTCTCCTTCCTTGCATTTTCCAGCTACTGGTATTCAGGAACATTACTGCCTCAATCGTGGAAGCAAAGCAGAGCCATCATAGATCAACAGCCCTCTCCTCCGATCCTCTTTTAAAGCCATCAAAGTTGGTGGCTATCACTGCCTCCTGCGGGAGAAGTATTTCCTTTTATTTGGACTGATCATTCGGCTTCATTGGATGCCAACGAGTTCTTGTGTTATGAGAGAGGGAGAAAATCTGTCCACCTTCTGCATGCTATGCATGATTTCCATGGTTAGTCTTATTCTGGATAATATTGTGAAATTGTTTACTATTTACATCATTTGTTCTGGCGTGTTAGGGAGGCAACAGGGGCCTATCTACACGTTCCATGAAAACAGCCCCCTTTGCGTGTGTGTGATTCAGAACAGAGCAGCAGCAGTGTGCGCACATTTCCGTACTTCCAGTAACTCAACTTTCCAAAGCTGCTTTTCCTTACAAGAGGCTGCCAGGATTTTCTTTCACGTATTTGCACGTAAGCTGTAGTTCAGTTCTAGGCTATGTTGGATACTGAAACCCACTCCCAACAGCTGGAAATGTTCTCTTCTGGCTCCTGGCATTGCCTGCACACTTTTAAACATTCCTTGACAGCTGTTAAGAGCTAGAAGTTTGCTGTAAAAAGAATCATAGCTGCATTTGTCACACAGAGGCACCACATTCTGTACTTTTCCAACACTCCAATGGTGTCACAGAACACTCGTTCCAAAACATTATACGGAAATGGGAAGGCCTAGCGCTTGGCCCATTATTTTCCCACAACGAAAACATTTTCCAGTGCTATGCACCAGCTATTATGTGCTTTTTTGGCTACAAGCGAGGCTACGTGGGGCAGCAGGAGCACTTAAGCTCAAAACAAAAACAATTCATTTCATTGACTTAGCACAAAACAAATGCTCCTAATGTGTATTAGAGGTTAGAAGACCCCATTCATCAAACCTGCCTTTTAAAACAGGAGAAAACATGAACATACGTGCAGAGACATTTGGCTCCATTTCCACCACTACCACCCGGCCCTGTTATGCATTTTATAGTCAGCAATATCAAAAGCCAAACGCATATGTGGAAAGTTTGTCCATCTCAGTGATTAGCAATTAAAACTCTGTGCGCTCTATTATCTACACACACACACACAAACACACACGGTTTTGATGACTGCTGCTTATGAGTAATGTCTGTGTTTTCATATTTTTGGGGTTTGCAATGTGTTTTGTTATTTTGTCGTTAGCTGCAGCTAAAAGGCAAGAGAAACATCTTAATTTAAAACAAAACTCAAGAGGAACATCAGTTTTCATCTATCTTTTTTATATATACATTTTTATTAGTTTTACATCAAAGTTGCACACCATAAACATAACATTTTCAAACCTTAAAAAAGTGGTTCTTTCGAACCTTGAGACCTCCCTCCCTCCCTCCATGGGTTCCAATTCTAAACATTTTCCTGCATCTTTTACTGTAATCTATCATATAATCATGGTATCCAAAATCCATATTACTTTACAAGTGTCATTGTATTCCGGCCAATGATTTCAACTGTTTACAGTGGTCTCTCAAATATGTTAGAAAATTTTTCCAGTCTTTTAAGAATACTTGGTCTTCCTCATTTCTGATCTTTCCCAGCTGTCATCTATCTGTGCAATGTGCTATGTACCAATGCAGACATAATACTGGTCATATGACATCCCCCAAAGAATCCTGGGAAATGGGGTTTATTCCTCAGAGCGCATTAATAATACACACGCACTTCCCAGCCTTCTCTAGGGGAAATCAGGAGCTTAAAATGTATGGTGTTTATATAGCCCAATCTTCTGTTTATTTTCCTGGTTTGTTAACTAACACTAAGCTACAATTCTCAGGCTAAGCGCTAGCTTTCCAGGAAGCGGTAGCTTAATACAAACCAGGATTTTTGTTTCAAACCTGTGGTAAAGAAGGCTCTCCAGTATCCACAATGAGCCATATCAGGAGATCAGGCTAGGAAACCAGAGCTCTCCCTCTGCAGACTTTATCTTACCTTGAAACAAAATCCACACCTACCCCGTAACTGTGGTTAGACAGTTCATTGGTATCTACTGTATGTGAAACCTCAGGCCTGGGGGTCAGATGTGGCTCTCTTTCTGGCCTTTGGGAGTCTCTCAGACCATGTCCACTCCGCAAGCCACACCCTTCACTGGCCCTCCTCTGAGTCCTTGGGTGCTTTTGCTTGCCGCAATGCCTCCTTGAACAAGCACTATGATACCACTATGAAGACTCATGGCTTCCCCCAAAGCATTCTGGGAGCTAGAGTTGGTTCAAAGAGTGTTGAGAGTTGTTAGTCCACAAACACCCATTCCCCTCACAGAGGTACCATTCCCAGAATTCCCTGTGAAGAGGGACTTACAAATTGCTGCCAGCCAACACTGAGCTAGAGGAACCAATGGTTACTCAGTCCCAGGCAACTTCCTATGTGACTTCAAACTGTACTTTCAGATTCTTGCTTAAAGAGAAACCCTGGTTGGTCTTAGCTACGATTACGGCTGATGCTGGCAAAACTGCTTAAGAGGGGAATTTGAGGAGGAGAGCAAAGTTTGCGTGGCTTCCAATGCGCTAGCTGTGGTTAGCAAAAAGCCTGCTCCGAGCGCATTAATAATACACACACACTTGATTTGTGGAACAAAGAGCAAGTCACGTCGACAGGCTACTGTTATAAATAGGTTTCATAATTAATAGCTGACAGCCAATACCCTGGCTTTTCTAATGAAATAAAACACGCGATACGATGAGATGGAGAGAAAGTCACACTGGTGGGAGATAATTAAAATGTCAGTCCCAGCCAAGTAGCTTTGCGTTTGCATGTTAATGAGGTCGCCTCCCTGGCACGTGTTAACTAGCCATGGTCTTAAAGAGGAAGGCTAGCAACAGGGAAAGCAACACAGGTTGGTGGCTGGGGGTCTGGGGTGGTTAGAGGTCGTTGCTGTGGGGGACTGCAGTATTATTAGCCCCAAACTGCAGAGGGGGAAAGGGAGACAGGAAACGGAAAGAACCATAGTTTGCCTTAGGCAACCTAGTGATTTTGGGGCTGAGTTCAGCTGGGGACTCCCCGTTTCTACTGGTAATCCTGGATATCATACTGCTTTGAGAATACAGTGGTACCTCTGGTTACAAACTTAATTCGTTCTGAAGGTTCGTTCTTACCCTGAAACCATTCTTAACCTGAGGTACCACTTTAGCTAATGGGGCCTCCTGCTGCTGCCGTGCCACCGGCACACAATTTCTGTTCTCATCCTGAGGTAAAGTTCTTAACCTGGGGTACTACTTCTGGGTTAGCGGAGTCTGTAACCTGAAGTGTTTGTAACCCGAGGTACCACTGTAGAGGCTTCTCATTGGCATGTTTTCTTGTAGGTAACCTTTTGCGTTTGGAAACTGTTCCATAGTAGCAATTCCTTCCTCCAGATGACTTAGTCATAAGCAAATTAGTCGCATCGATTCTACTTTTTTCATGATTGTGTGTAAGCCTTTTATTTATGCACAAAATCAAAAAATTATTTTAAAAAACAACAACCAGAACAAGGCATCATATACACCACCCACTGCTCTGCGCAAAAACATGCATCATCACACTTACGCAAAAAATTGGTTATAAAAGGATTGCCTTGTATGGCTGCCATCAGCAAAATCATTCTATCTAAAGCAGTTCCATTGAAATCAATGGAAAGTTAAGTGGTTTGGAGATTGTTCCTATCAGGTAGTATAATTCCAGATGGGCGGGGTGTCAATACACATGGTGCATCCTAAAAATGTTTATTTCCCAGCAAATATGCAAAGCTATGCAATCTATAAGGCTCTTGAACATTCCAGATTGAAGCAGCTGAGGCATATTCTTGTATTATACGTTTCAGCAAAATATTGCATTATACAAATATTGTATCTTGTATTATACGTTTCAGTCGTAGCTGAACAGCACAGCAAACCCATCATGAAGACAACTGCAAATCCATTTTTAATAGGAATACTGTCGAAATGACAAATGCTCCTGGCATTAGTTGACAACGGATGTATTTGCCCCAGTCGAGCGAAGGAGATCTGTGAGTGCAATTAATGCAAATATGGATAAGCACAATGATACTCAATCCCAAAATCAATTTATCTGTTGATGTGGACTGAAATGTGCATTCCCCCACCTGGGGAACTAATGGTGTGCTATGCACAGCCTAAACTAGCCCAGATATGCTACAATACATTCTGGCTCCAGCCCTGTGCGACTTTGACACTTTAAGTCCTGTAATGACACCTTGTTTCACCACCCTTCTTCTCAGTTACCTTGAAAGGAAGATCACTGTTATCAGCACAGTGCATACTCTGTGCTAAAAATATTCATACAGTGTCTCAGCAATCCAGATTCTGCACCACAAAGAGGAATTCCCAAATAATGATGCAACTCAAGCAAATCTGCCTATTTTTGTTTTGCATTAGCTTATTATTCCATTTGGCACCATTTGTGCCTGGCTGCACAGTAGAAGCAGAAGGTCCCAAATTCAATCCCTGGCATCTCCAGGTAGAGCTGGGAGAGAACCTTTGCCTGAGATCCTGGAAAGCCCCTGCCGAGTGATGCTGAGCTAGATGGAGTAAGGCAGATTCGTAGGTTCTTATCAAAGATTCCCAGACAATTGTGCCAAAGGACCATTCTCAAAAGCTTTGTTGCCTTCTGCAAACAGTCATGGGGCAGGTAGTGCAGCTTTAGTTGTGAGTTTGCCATCCTTTGCATGGACTCTCTCCCGCATTCTCCCTTGGCAGGTTTCATGAACTATCCCAGGCATAGGCAAACTCGGCCCTCCAGATGTTTTGGGACTACAACTCCCATCATCCCTGACCACTGGTCCTGTTAGCTAGGGATGATGGGAGTTGTAGTCCGAAAACATCTGGAGGGCTGAGTTTGCCTATGCCTGAACTACCCTCTCAGGCAAGCCAAATTTTCCATTGGCTGCAAACTAAATTGCTTTGGAATAAAAGGAGATGCTATCAAGATACAGGACTGGCAGCAGCAGAGATGAATGACAAATAGGGGCAGATTCAGAGTGCCAAGATCTGAACTGGCATGCACAGCTCTAAGGTGCGCAATGAATTCCTCTTGTGGCTACCGTGAGAATCACTTTGTTCCTTTCTTTCTCATTCCTCATGCGGCTGATGGAAACTTTTCCTTATGAGTACCAACAGTGTGGGTTTCCAAGCAAGGGAAAGAAAGGGAACTCTGACCATAAAATTCAGTGTATTACATGGTGATCATGATTCTGCCTTATACCATCAGAGCCTTGAAATGTCATTTCCTTTTCAGCCACCATTTGGTTAAGGCAGGAAATCACATGTGCATTAGATGTTTTGAAAGTATTTGGAGGAAACTGATTTGATGTGGTAGACTGTCAGGATGTTTCCGTAACTGAGGATATCTGCTAAATACCTGAACAATTGGTGGAAAAGACCGGGGTGAGGTAGCGTCTAAATGTTTTTCCAGCTATGTTTTTAACTTTCTTAACTGGTTTGTTTATTTTCCTCTCTGACCTGGCTGTTCCAATTTAAGCCCATTATGCTTTAAGATTTAAAAATGCAGAAATTCCTTTAGTTTGGCTGTACTAAGGATTTAGAAACACACGTACACCCTGCAATCTTAATCATGTAAATAATATTGGGCCCAACGTTGTCTGCTCCCAATACTTGTATGCCATATTCATTTTTTTCAAACAATACCCAAGTAGAAAACAGATACTTTATTGGCACATTTTTGTGTTTTGCTTTGAAAGATTTTAGACAGCAGATTTGCTAGTTCCACTTAGGGGTCTCTGCAACCCCTCAGAAGTCAAAAGCTGCTCATGTACTGTACTTTTTGCATAGGATTAAAGAATGCATGCTAGATATTCTAATGACTATATCCTGGTTGAGCCTTAGAGATCCTTCTGAGCACCTTGCTTGAGGCGAGTGGTGGGCAGGTGGTAAAATCTGAATGTTGCCATGCCTCTTAGACTTGCTATGAAAGTCAGTTCTTAGCTTGTCAATGGACTGACAAAAATAATGTGCTTGTTCTACAATTTGATTTTTCCTTTCTTTTCGTACACATGACAAGTGGATGGAGGATGGGAGGAAAGAGCCATGCAAATCTGGGCATGCACCCAAAATAAAACATGTAATTTTATTTTATGCAAAATTTACTCCCACTCTAAGCGTAAGACATTCTGCCTGCAAGATGAGAACATTTCTTAGCACAGAGCCCCAATTTCTCAAACGTAATAGATGTGCTGCTCTCATCGTTAGCCCAGCAAGGAGAGAAAAACATCCCTCACTGATGATGGAGGCAGGTACCAACATAATGGAGCCATGTAAACCGTAGTTGGAGAGAGGATGGTTTTTATCTTCACAATTTAAAAACAAAAAAAAAATGTTGATTGAATGGTAAAGGAACAAAGACGCAAAGTAAACTTGAGCAGGGAAGAGGAAGTAAATGGCATTTATATTCCAACTAGGAGAGTCTGTCATCACCTACACCAGGGATGGGAAACCAGAGGTGCTCCAGATGTTATTGGACTCCCAACTTCCATCAGCCCCAGTTAGCACAGCCAACAGTCGTGGACAATTAGGGGAGTTGTAGTTCGGCAACATCCTGACAGCTATAGGTTATGAATCATAGCGCTAAATTGCTACCCATCAAGGTTTCTGGAGAGATGACTGGTCATATCACAGTGCTATCCCAAGTGACAAGGCTCATCCCTCCTGAATTTGGGGTATAAGGCTCCTGCAAGTCATGATGAGGCACTGCTATGTACAGCTGAAATGATTACCAGGTGTTCCTCGGGGGGAAATAGTGCATTGCACATATACCCTGCGTGCAACAGTTCAGTTATCACCTGCCAAATATGATTCAGGTAATTGGGTGCCTTCCATCAGTCATTTGGGCCTATTTCATGAAACATACTGGGTGACCTTGTGCTAGTAACTGTCTTCTTGAACTAGCCTACCTCACAGGGTTGATGTGAAGGTAAAAAAGGGATGAAAAGCATGCTGTGTGTACTGCCCTGTGCTTATATGAAAATGAATGAATGCGTGCATAAAACAGCACACAGATAAATATGATTGCAGCCCTGATTAGGGAAGCTTTTAATGTCTGATGTTTTATTGCTTTTTTAAAATGATTGTTATTATCATTAATTCTATTGGGAGATGCCCAAAGTGGCTGGAGAAACCCAGCCAGATGGGCGGGGTATAAATAATAATAACTGTTATTATTATTGCAGATGAGGGCTAAAATGATGTTATTGTATAGAGGAGCGTCCCAATTCCCTGAATATAGAAAACTTGCAGGTAGAAAGAGGCTAGAACCCTTCTTTATGACAACTAGTTTTCAGCATACAGAGAATCTGTTTATAAGGAAGAAGAATCAATCAAGTGACACCTGAGTTGTGGTGTATAAGTTTACAATCTAATCTGCTGCTCATGATAACTAGACCTTGATGATCAGCCTGGATTTTCATGAGCCACTTTACGCTCAAAGAGATACACGGTACAACATTATTAAAAACAGTGCAAACAAAAAAGCGATCAGACCATAAACCAAATCCTTGCCTTCCCCAACAGAGACAATCAGATAAGCCCCAAAATACCATCAACTGATGTATAAATTTATCAGTGAAATGCTTGAGAGAAGAGAAACCCCCTGGCACCAGAAAAATGTTGTTTTTGGTGCCAGGAGAGCCTCTCTGGGGAGAGCATTCCATAAACCAGGGGCTGCTACTGAAAAGGCCCCTTCTCTTTTTGCTATCCTACATACACAAGCATCCCATGATGTAATATCTAGCACCCACCGCAAACTCTGTACATTGGGCACTGTAGATTTATTATTATAACAGTAATAATACTGGTGAAAGAATTGCAAGCAAGATGATAGCAAGTGCCAAGGGAAAGAGAGAAATAGCTATAAAATCTGCCTTTCAAAACATATAATTCACTCAGAAATGAGCCCCTTGGAATTTCAGAATGACAACCGAATAGCGTGGCTGATGCTTCTTCTTCTTTTAAATTTTGCACGACGTGCTCCCGATCACGATGCCGCTTGTAACTGCGATTTGTCAGTGAGCATCACTGCGCAGCCTTAAGAAGGTGGCTTCTAACAAATTACATCTTGTAGTTTATCCTTTTAAGAAATAGTATGACAAGGAACATCTCTCCCGGAGGGCACAATTGGCGATGCGGCTTCTGTCGTGTTAAGATTTGCTAATTGGGCGCCGAGCTTGGTGCGGCTGCGCCAACAGAACAATCCCGTGATGAAAACCAATGAATGATTCACACCAGCCTATGCCTGGTTCTCACATGCATTTACTCTGCTTGATTTCTTCTCTGCACTCCATGTCTCCTTGGATCACCTCACAGGCAGTCACAGCTGTTTTTGGACTACAATTCCCATCATCTCTGACCTGGTCTTGCTAGATAGGGATGATGGTCCAAAACCAGCCGGAGACCCGAGTTTGAGAAACCCTGCTCTAACCCACGGATTGCCAAACTGGCCCCCAAAAGTGCTTATGTGCCCCCACTTCTATTACAGCCCATTATGTTGGGGAGTCATAGCTGAGGAGGTAAGGACTCCATGGGAAGAGGGACCGATTGTTGAACCACTCTGCGAATTGTACCTCTGTGGTGGGAATAGAGGTTCCTGAACCAACTACAGTTCCCAGGATTCTTTGGGGGAAGCCGTGTCTGCTGGAAGTGGCATGATACAACTTTAAATGTATACGGTCAGACAGTTTCATGCCAGTAAAGTGGCTTTGTCTGCCACCGAAGGCACAAAAACAAGTTAAAATGACGGAAATGAGTGACTAGTTCCAAATCAGTTATGAATGGAATTTTAAATAATTGAAACAAATGGAGTAATTAAACAGGATAGGGAATCATTTCCGCTTTAGAGCAACTGACTGCGCTGGCTTCAGACTTCCTTTGCCTTGCTTTCCATTTGCCTTAGCATCCACTCCACAGGAACCTGTTCTGACAGCGATCTATATGTCACCTGACTAACATCAAACAAACAAAAAAGCACAAAAACCCTATAAGCAGAGTTCAGATTTAAGCCTAATTACACCGCAGCTCCGAAGCAGATGCTCGGCCCATCTCAGCGCTCAGCAGAATTACAGCATCTTACATGGGGGCTTAGCCAGCTGCCTTAACTAGGCACTGATGTAGCAGGATAATTAGAGACAACATAAACGGCTCCATATCTGATCTTGTCATATTTTTCATGACAAGCATCTGGCGCTGTAAAGCAAAAACAAAGCTCTGCGTCAATTTCTGATGACTTCACCCTCCATCAAACATGGCTTGCCTCAACGGGGATCTGTTCCATGATTGAAGATGCACTGATGGCGAGGGGGGGGGCAGGAATGACAAACGATGCAAAACTGTAAGGAATATTCTTTCGATTCCACCCCTCCCACCATTTTTATTTAAGTGTGCTAATTATATGACAGTAATAATCAGGGCCCACTTTTATCCAGCCACTAGCTGAGCCTCCAATACTTTGGCCACCTCATGAGAAGAGAAGACTCCCTGGAAAAGACCCTGATGTTGGGAAAGATGGGAGGGCACAAGGAGAAGGGGACGACAGAGGACGAGATGGTTGGACAGTGTTCTTGAAGCTACCAACATGAGTTTGACCAAACTGCGGGAGGCAGTGGAAGACAGGAGTGCCTGGCGTGCTCTGGTCCATGGGGTCACGAAGAGTCGGACAAGACTAAACGACTAAACAAGAATAACAACATTTTTCACTGATGCTGGGGTGTATGGGGTGTTAGTGAAGAGGTAGTACCTCTGAAGGGGGACATGTTGTGTTCCTCCTGGGGTAGTTTGTCCACCTTTGGTTTCCACCCTGCACTCAGTTCTCACGTGTGGCTCCTAGAAGCAGTCAGCATGTGACAGCAGCCACACCCTGGGAAATGGCTTCAACTGGCCACCTAACCCGGTAAGGGTAGCCAATGGGTCTCAAACCTTCAGTGAGTTAGGAACTTCCCTGCATGTGAGGCTCTGGCAGATTGAGACCAACAGCGGGTCCAACAGTCAAGAAGGTGGTTTCTTCACGTGCTGCAGAGAGAAGTGAGGGGCAAATGCAGCTTGTCAGTCTCGGAAGGTAGCCCATCTAGAAGAAGGAAAACTCTGATCCTTAATCTTCGCTGCCTTGTGGGATATCTTTGGGAGAAGAAAAGGCTAAGGAGTAAATCCTACACAAATCCAGAGTGGAGTCCCTAAGAAGGTGCCTTGTACACCTCCATCCGGCAGAGGGCGCCAACTTGAATAAAATACAGTGGTACCTTGGGTTACATACACTTCAGGTTACATACGCTTCAGGTTACAGACTCCGCTAACCCAGAAATAATACATCGGGTTAAGAACTTTGCTTCAGGATGAGAACAGAAATCGTGCTCCAGCAGCACGGCAGCAGCAGGAGGCCCCATTAGCTAAAGTGGTGCTTCAGGTTAAGAACAGTTTCAGGTTAAGAACGGACACCTGGAATGAATTAAGTACTTAACCCGAGGTACCACTGTATGGGGGGGCAGGGAAGCCCCACCCTGCATAATGGATCACAAGACACAGAACACACACACACCAATTGAATGGCAATGCCCATCAACTTGGGGGGCCAGCAGCCTCTATTGTAGGGGCGAAGGGACCTCAGCCCCTAGGCGTTGGCTCCTATAGCTTCTGGAAACTCCTGCAGCCAAGCTGGTGCCAAACGTATTGCTCTGCTTTCGTTTGGTCCACGTCAGCGGGGCCGAGGGGGAGCAGGTCTTGTCATCTGGGCATCCCAGGACTTCCCTACACTCTGCCCAGGCTTGCACCCCAGGGGGGTCACTTTGGTGTTGGAGTTGGAATCCAACAACATCTGGAGGGGCTTGCCCCCAATGTCCACAAAAACATTGGAAAACATCCGCACACAGCCATCCCCATGTTGCTTTCGGAGGCAGGCTCAGCATTATGCTAAGCTTTCCTAGTTCTAACTGGGTATAAATGACTAATATATTACATTGCCACAAAAAAGATGCTGACAGCAGGAAGCTGAAAATGCTGCTAGACGGGCAGAAGCAAAGGCTAAGATTAGAGGTGCCAAGTTTACGAAAGACAGAAGGGAAGTTGGGATAATTTGTGGCAGACCTTTTCCCCTTGCCTCCAGATGAATCACATCTCCTCACCTTGTGGAATATTGCAGTCTGAACGCTGAGCAAAAGTGTGGTGCCCTCACAGGAAGAGGTCTAGTTTGATTGAAAAGTTTCGGGTGCAAAGACATCACATTTGCCCAGCACTGAAATGGCAATATTTGGTACCTTGGGAAAGGGATACCATTTCCCCCCCCCTCAGCTTCTACATACATAGCACTCAACACACCACCCAGCAGCCATTAGACCTCTGGTTGATGGACAAGGCTGGCATCATTGAGCATCTGTTGAGGCCTAGACCCTAATAGGGGTCCCATGTGATGCTACTCATCCTTCCTACTGTTGTTGCCTGTTCACCTGCCCTCTCAAGGCTGCATTGGCAAGAAAGGAGAGGAGCGATAACTTCTATACATCTCATCTTCCTCCTCTCAGAGAGGCACAGATTGGGCCCAGGGGGAAGAAGTGAACATATCAGCAGTGGCAAAAGTGGAATAGGAACTGGTGGCCCATCTGGTCCAGCTTCCTGTTCTCACAGTGCAGGACCTGAGGGCAACAATACAGTGGTACCTCAGGTTACATACGCTTCAGGTTACATATGCTTCAGCTTACAGACTCCGCTAACTCAGAAATAGTGCTTCAGGTTAAGAACTTTGCTTCAGGATGAGAACAGAAATTGGGCTCCGGCGGCGCGGCAGCAGCAGGAGGCCCCATTAGCTAAAGTGGTACCTCAGGTTAAGAACAGTTTCAGGTTAAGAACGGACCTCCAGAACGAATTAAGTACTTAACCCGAGGTACCACTGTGCTCTGCGGTTTCTAGCAACTGGTATTCAGAAGCAATACTGCCTCCTATTCCCCCGTGAATTTGTCTAATCCTCTTTCAAAGCCATCTAGGCCGGCGGCGACCACTGCCTCCTGAGGGAGTGAGTTCCATAGTTTCTTGTTCTACTTGTGAGCTTCCCACAGGCATCTGGTTGGGCACTGAGAGAACAGGACGCTGGCCTGAGCCAGCAGAGCTCTTTTTATGTTCTTCGCCTCAGCCTCAGTCTCCCTGCCACCCATCCCTTCTCCCCCCAACAGCTCCGCTTCAGCATGCACTTGTGAATGCCCCTCCCCCCCAAGATTTATGTGCGCTTGCGAATGCAAAAGGGGCTCTTGCCTGTTGGTGGCAGAGAGGGAGGGGGAAGCACATTCAGAAAGCACAACTTCAACCTTACGAACGCAGAATATTAGGGCACATTTAACGGAGGCCTTGGAACCTGCATTTCATATTTGTGGCGCTTGGCGTTTCCATAGTAACAAGAAGCTTCAGGCTTTAATTACAGCAGCGACTTTAAAAAGAGTGCTAACTCCTTTCTCTCTCCCTCTCTCTTTCTGTTTCTCTCAAGGACACCTCTTGTATGTTGTCTTACGAAAAGCTAATATTAGGTTCTAGAATAAATTATACAGAGAGCTCTGCGTACTCTGCAGAGAAGGACGGGAATCAAAACTGCCCCCACCTCTTCCGCCCCAGTAAGCTAAATTCTGCAAGCTACGTAAGTCGCCGAGTTCCAAGAAATGTGCATTTAATACTTAATTTTGTTTGTGGCCATTGTGAGGTAGGGCAAGGATATTTGTGGGACAATGAAGCCCTACCCCCACCCCCACCTTCACCACTGGCAATCCTACCCAGCCTCCTTGATGTCTTTGCGATATCACAGAAAGCATCAGCCCCATGTCCTTTCAAGCATATACAGCAACAAATAAGGATTTAAAGCCGTTTGGGTAAAATAAAATAAAACTAAGCTGCTCAGGCTGCTGAGTGCTGATAAGGAAATGCCCCTTAACTTCCCTTGATTTAGACTTACACGACTGAGCCTTCAAGAACTTGCAAAAGGAAAAGCTGCAAAAGCAAGGATCAGGTCATCCTCCCTCACTCCCATCAACTCCTGTGCCCGATGCCATCCCTTCCCTGGCAGCGCGGCAGGGATAGCAAGGTCTCCCCTCTCGGACTCCCCTCTGGTGCCTGGATCCCTACAGCAGCAGCATTCCAGTCTCAAGGAGCCATGGGAAATGCTGTTTCCCAGGGCTCCCGAGGCCCCAATATGTAACTGCCCCACCATCAAGTAAGTTTGGGAGGAAGAAAAGAGGACAGCGATATCAGGAGGCAGATTTTGTTGGCATCAGTAGAAGTGATGGTCAAACTTTGGTACACAGCAAACCAAGCCCTGTTCCAAATTTGGAAGGGTCTGGGATTGCCTTGTATTGGGGGTGAAGCATCTCAAACTGCAGGAGTTTGCATTTCGAATACCCCAAAATTCACCCTCATCACCAGTGCTGAGTTCTGTGCCTGATGCTAAATCTGGTCTCTTGGGAACATCTCAGGATCATCTTCTAATAACTAATGTACTAAAAATTCTGGCAGTTTTTACAATCTGCAAAACCAGAGACTACGCTTGTGCATGCACTGTATAGACATTATTATAAGGAAGGGGAGGAAGGAGGGAGGAAGCTGCAATCCTATAGACACTTACCTGGGACCGAGTCCCACTGAATTAGATGTCTACTTGTGGGCAGACATGCATAGATGTAAAGGAAATATGCATGTTAATGCACCATAACCCACCGAAAAATATGTAACAGTGAACCGGGGGGGGGTGAGGCTTTGTATCATTAACATAAAGACACCAAAAGAAATTCAGTAATCACAGTTCATTAATCACAACTGCATATTGATCAATCAAATTATAACAAAAAGGAAAAGTACATACCCTATTTCACACACGCTCACCAATTCCATCTAAGATATTCTTGTACGACTTAGTTATGAAGTAATTTATACCATACAATCAAGTAACTCAAACCAGCTAGACAAGATCTCTTGACAAGAAAAGACCAAAACCTTTTTTTAGCCAGAATATATAGAAGGGTAGAGATTTATGCTTGCAGCCATGCAATTAAGAAAGGGAATAATTAACCAGACCTCCCCCCCCCCACTGGTCAAGTGAGTTTGGGGAGGGAGGAGGGTGAAAAATCTGTTTGCACAGGAATTTCAATGTGGCCAACAACTCTTAATACTGTATATGGGATGCTCTTTCAGATTAGAAAGTCTAATGCATTCCGTCAAACCCTTTCCTTTTTGACAAGTGTGTGTGCTTCCAAAGATCAGAACAGAGAAAGCTGCAAGATTTTTAAAATGATTATTGAAATGACAATAGTCCTTTTGTACTGTTAACGCTGAACCTTTTAAAGCAGAAAAAAGTATTTTACCAAAGGTTGCAGTTCCATTTACTCGTACATTTACACAACTGCATCTTTTATTTAAGACATTTTTCTTTTTACCTTGCCTTTCCAAAAGCTCAAGCTGGTTTACAATTCAAGCTTTTGCTTTGCAGCTAATCTGGAAAAAAACGAGGAAGCAGAGAGTGTAATGCATGCCCTTTGATCTTGTGCATCATCAGAAAAGCACTTGTCTCTCAAAGGAGACTGGAAAATTTCTCAATCCAAAGTTCCATGTCCCTTAAAAAAAAATGAATTAGTCACAGTAATCCAAGTGAGAGCATTCCACTAGCAAAGCACATTAGGTACCAAGTTATTCCACGGCATATATAACTTGTTGGCAGGGTCACAGCAATGGGTGATAGTTCCAATTCCACCCACCCACCCCAAGAGATCTTTCAGGACTCTCTGTCTCTTTGGTCCAGATGGAGCAAGACAGGATAGCTCCATTTCTAAAATCACCTATTCCCAGGATTCCCATGTCGCTGTGCATTAATATGTTTCAAGGATAACAAACATGAAACTGGAGTCTCTTGCTGTAAGTCTTGATCCTGCCAACATTCTCAACCGATGCAACATCCTTATTCTCCAATTCAAGCACAGCAAAATGGCTGTAACAATAGATCACTGGAATGCTTTTGTAATTGGTTCTACAGATACAATTCATTTGAAAACTTTGCATTTGAAGTGGTCACCTATTTGCCAAGGAGGACCTGAACTTAAGGTGCTGGTATTCTAGCCAGGCTGGGACTGATGGGAATTATAGTCCAACACATCTGGAGAGCACCAGGCTGGGGAAGGGCTGCTCTAGAACGTTTACACTGGAAGACCCCCAAATTCTGTATGAGAAGTATGAAAAGCAGCCTCAGAGGCACAGTTAGTTCACAAGCTCCTTTCTGGTAAGGTGAAAATGGAATAAGATTAAGGGTGGGTGGGTAGAATTGTCCGTGTGATCTAAAAGAAGCAGGTGCAATTTGTTTTGCCTGCTTTTTTTCAGCAAAAAGCAAAGATCAGCCAGCATAGAAAGAACAGACAGTAAACTCTGCAAACAGCTCAAGCTCCTGACTGATGGCTGTGTACTGTTAAGCTACTCAGAATCTGGAGAACCCTCTCCACTAAGGATTGCCAGGAGTGAAATGTGCAACCTAAAGATCATGTAACTTGCAGCCCAAGTCAGCATGGTCCAATGGGCAGCTAATGAGCTAGATCCACCCCGTAGAACATTTTGATCTGGCCCCACTAAGGTACAAGTGATGGAGGCAGAGAAAGCAGACCTCTCCCAGTTCAAGTGCCACATTCTCACATACAAAGGAGGTGCTCTACCACTGAACTACAACCCTTTCCATCTGAGATAAGGCCTCCTCCAGCCATTTACTCCTTCAGATACATGCTTAAGACTTTATTTACCTGCTGAAAATTTCAATATATGCTTATCTGTGGGCTTGGGGGTCATCTGCACATCATCTTCTGGTATTGAACTGTTACTTTAACTGTGCTATTTCTGGTGTCTCTTTAATACTTATTTATTTTGTCTTATGTGCACCAGTCTGATAATTTATCAGTCTTAGTGGTTTATAAATATTTGAAAAATACAAAATAAAACTCAGCTGTGCTTACTTATGAGTAGACATGTGCAGGCTTGCACTGTTAATCGTTACAAAACAGAACAGGAAATGGGGTAGGGACACAGAAAGTTAACAGTGAATTCTGGCACCCTGAAAAAATTAATTAAGACGTCTTACTGGAATAAAGATAATCTTAGGCCCAAAAAAAAAAGCCCCAAGCAATAGCAAACTGAGCAATACATTTATGCTAAGGAAAAAGGAATGGAGTGCAAAAGGAATATGTGAACGACGTCCACGTGACACTTCTGGGGAAGTGTTCTTTTAAATAGAAGCCACGTTTGGAAAGATTAACAACTCTTTATGCAGCTTGCTACACTATCAATATTAGAGAAAGGATTTTAAACACAGCCTGCAGACAGGCGTCTCAAAGGCAAATGGCCCTTAGATGATTATGTAAACTCTTGTCTATATCCAAGGGAGAAAAAGAACATACAAATTACGATAATGCTGTATTTGTTCAAGTCAATAGCCGGGCATAATACACCCCTCTATTTTAATCTTCATAATTCTATAGCCATGAAAAGCATTAGAGCCTTCTAAGAAAACATTTGTCAGATCAAACCAGGGTGCCCCTCCACTTTCCAGACCTATTTGCAAATGTATGTTATGCTTGTCTACTCTTAATAAACCATTCACAATTTCAGATCATTTCCCTTTTATGGACCTCCTCCGTGCAATCGTAACTTTTTAATATCAGGAGCGTTGGAGAAAAGCATGGTAATCTGCAGTAATCATGTTTTTCATGAGATGCTTGCCCCATGTTGCAAACAAGTGACCCATTGCAGAGAAGGAGGAAAGGCTCTCATTTCAGTGGCTATTGCTTGTAGAGATGCACCTGTATTGTAGCTCAGCACATGCCCTGTATGCGGAAGGTCCTCTGTTCCCTCCAGGTAATGCTGAGAAAGTGTCCTTTTGGAAACCCTACATAGCCGGTGCCAAGTCACTGTAGACCAGCCTTCTTCATCCGGCCGCCTCCAGAGCAGTGTTGGAAACACTCACCAGCCCTACTGAAGAGGCTCCTGGTGAGACCAGAGGGACATCACTATGCCTGACAACAACCCCTAACTATTGGATTATTTTGCCCCATCTTTTTGTGCTTGCCAAACAGCTGTGCCATGCTTATGCCAATATTTTATTCTTTTGTGAATTGTGCTGTTTTAAATGTGCATTTTATATTTGACTTTTTTAAAAATGTTTTTAAAAAAATTGTTAACTTTGCTTGTGCTAAATATGTATTCTGTAGTTGACCTCTTTAGTAATGTTTTATTTTGAAATCTCTAAGATAATATTTTAGTTTCTGTTAATTATGTTGCTTTGTCTGTATACTCTACATTTGACTTTCTTCAGATTGTTTTATTGATGTTTTATTGACGTTTTAATATACTGTAAACCGCTTTGAGATTTTTCTTAAAAATATAAAGCGGAATAAAAATGAAATAAATAATAATAATAATAATAATAATATAAGCTAGGCACCAAATGGCACCGAAAGCCTGGGTTGCAGTTGCCACAACAGAATGTCTATTTGCCAGGGGACTAGATGAACCTTGAGGTCCCTTCCAATGCTACAATTCTGTGATTCTATGATCTCAACTACATTGCTTGACTGTAAGCTTGCCCTTACAACAATTTGCTTGTTCCAGTATGCAAGAAAGAGAAACACACATAGTGGAAACAGAAATGGTACAGTTGTACCTTGGTTGTCGAATGGAATCCGTTCTGGAAGCCCATTCGACTTCAGAAAACGTTTGACAACCAAGGCATGGCTTCCAATTGGCTGCAGGAGTTGCCTGCATGCAATCGGAAGCTGCAGAAGCCACGTCGGACGTTCGGGTTCCAAAGGACGTTCACAAACCAGAACAGTCACTTCTGGGTTTGCAGCGTTCGGGAGCCAAAACATTCTAGTCGCAAGGCGTTCAGGATCCAAGGTACGTCTGTATTAACTATGGGCTAAGGCAGAGGTTTTTAACTATGGGCTGTGAGTTCCATTTGGGTAGCCTGCAGGACAGTCAAATACATCTGTACTCAGCCCTATGCTTACTCTCCTTAATGTGATGATGGAGGACTAAGATGCTCAGCAAGGGATCTATGATTTGTGTAGCAGTGCAGAAGCACAAGACACACATCTTTTGCTGTGTATAAGTCAGCTGGCTCGATGGAGATGTCAGTCACCAACCCAGTGCCCAAAAATCTCCACATAGTTGTAATTGGAGCCAAGGCAGTAGCAAAAGATGCCTGGCGCCCAGGGAATTTCAAACACTGCTCCAGAGGTTGTTGGACTAAAACTCCCATCACCCTTGTTCACCAGCCATGCTGCCTGAGGCTGATGGGAGTTGTAGTCCAACACATCTAGAAGGCAGCAGGTTGGAGACCATTAATCTCACCTGGTATAAGACACATTCATATACACTTCAGCATAGCTGTTAAAAGGTACAGGAGTCCTAGTTTCCTTTGCATGTGGCCCCCTATCAGCAAATATCCCTTGCAGCTCACAGAAGCGCTCTTGGAAACAAAGTACTTCCATGCTTCAGTACACAGATTGCCAAAGTCTAGGAAAGGGTGAGTCAAGCAAGGCTGTACTACGGAAAATGCCATAGTACACAGTTTACCAGAACAGATGGCCAACTCACATTCTTGGTTTAATTTTTAATCTTGCATGACATCATGATACCAGATGCTGACACAACTTGCTTTCCGCTGATCACTTGGAACGGAAGTTGTGTTCCCCTGAAACCTGTTCCAAGACCAAATGGGAGTTCTGAACACCACTTTTATAACATAAAAAGAGCTTGCTGCATCATGCTGTCAGGCTATCCAAGTCTAGCCCCCTGTTTTCGTTGGCAATGTATCTCATTTCTTAAAAACATGAGAATCACCACAAAACAATCATAATCAGAAGTCAATCTGAAATTCATAATCTGGGGGGGGGGACACCACTTTTGTCTACATTTGCAATAGAATAAGTTACAGATAGGTAGCCGTGTTGGTCTGCCATAGTCAAAACAAAAAAATTTTTTTCCTTCCAGTAGCACCTTAAAGACCAACTAAGTTAGTTCTTGGTATGAGCTTTCGTGTGCATGCACACTTCTTCAGATACTTCTTCAGTGTATATGAAGAAGTGTGCATGCACACGAAAGCTCATACCAAGAACTAACTTAGTTGGTCTTTAAGGTGCTACTGGAAGGAAAAATTTTTTTTTGTTTTGCAATAGAATAAGTTGGGGATGAGACAGGAGGACGGTTCCTATCAATTCAGACTTCAAAAGCAGAATGCCTTTTTGAATGCCTCCTAGATTTAATTCATACACACACCTCCCTAAAAGTGTAAAAGTAAAACGAAGGAAACAGAATGAGTGCTGGATATCTAGGGTGCTAGATATTTACTGACATGGTACAGCATTCAAAATGGGCACCATCTTACCTGCAAATACCTGGTATTTGATTCATTCATTCATTTATGCATATACTGTATCCCCCAACCCCTTCTTCCATCACAGAACCCAAAGCAGAGTACATGTGGTTCCCAGGGAGTTTGCCATCCCAGATCTAGCCAAGTGGTGGCCTCATATGCTCTCAGACCATCCCCTGAGACCATAGCTCATTCCACCTCCCCATTTTCTGCCAGGTATAGTCTGGCAGTGGCTGTGGCTGCAACCAAAGGTGGGTGGAGCCAGAATCACTGGTGGGTGAGACCACCCCTTTGTCTCTGTCTCTCGCTGGCACCTCTTTCTCTTTTATACTCTCTCAATTTTTCTTCTTCTCCAGTAGGCTGCTGCAGCAGGGATAGATCACTCTTGCCTAGGGATGGGTAAATCTGTTAATTTTCCAGTCTTAAATGCAGTTCTCCACATTTCCACATCAGTTTGTATTTTTTATAAACAAAATCCTCATGAGAATCCATCAGTGTTTTAATGTGAATTTATCCTAATATATACGTTTTTTTTCTATGCAATTTTGCCTAATAGGAAAACTGCTTGGCAAAAATGTGTTGAATATAATGCATTTTTCTAGGTTGTTTTCACTAAAACATAAAAGCATATAGAGCACACTTTACCATAGGATATGCATTTTTCTATGCATCATTTAGCTTTATTATTCTTAAATTTTAGAACTGCATTGCAAAATTCGGAGAAGCGCGAATTTCAAAAGATGGCTGGGTTTCGCTTTGCATTTTGTTGCAGAAAGTGAGAATTCAGCAAGTCCAACTTTAAATGCAAACTGAACAGATTTCCTCCCCGATCCCTACTCTGGTCAGTGATCTGCCCTGATTGTTACATAGGACTCCCCATTTCCTTTCATATTATCATCTCCCCAACACACCCCTCCTTTATTTCTCTCTGTCTCACGTTCCCCCACCCATATGAAACTGCGCTAAGGGCCACATGAAACGAGGTTTAGGGCCGTAGAATGTCCACCCCGCTTTTAAAACATTTTCGCTTTTAAAATCTGGCAGTGTGTTATTTTAAGTAAAAACTTTCCAAACGGAGCAGACACTAACATCACACACATATGCAAACGAAAAGCTTTCTGCAGGGGGTGATTTAACAATAAGACTATTTAGAGAGATGTCTGCATTCATTACAGTCAAGAACTTTAATAGGTAACTGTAGAATGATTACCGAGTATGTATCCTAGGAGACTAGATAGAGCTCTCATACCTAAAAGGCACAACACTTTCCCCTGTTTCCAATACAAAAAGTACAGGCTCTATAAATAATAGAGTAAGCTTGACAAATAAAGTTAATCTCTTACTTTGGGACCCATTAAATATGTATTTCTGCTTGTCTGGCATTGCAAATTATACACATTCTGATCTCTGCTACAGCTCTCTCGTTTCTCCTCCCTCCTTCCAAGCTAACTACAGAGAAGTTAGGACCCTCCTGTTAGGGTTGAATTTAAAAGCAAAAGAGGAGAGGGTCAGTCTTAACAGCAGCATCGTGATGGCTGGGATTCTGGACTATTTAAAGTATAAGCCATGGGTAAGGAATCTCTAGCCCACAGGACACATTAGGGCCAGCACAGGTCTCAACGTTGCCTGCAGGGCCATTTCCACCAAGCCATGCCCCACACCTGAGTCACTGGGGAAGCTGGGGGAGAGGGAGCTTGCTGTAAGCGATGGGTATTGACAGCAAGCCCTGCTGGTATCGGCTACACTAAGACATTCCCCAAGGGAGCAAGTCCTGCTTCCTATGTTTGCAGAAATATTTTGGATTCAAACTGCCCCTGCAGATGGCCTTCAAAGGGCCTTTGCCATAACCACTGATCATCACAGGCAGGGCCATTCACCTGTCAAAGAGCAAAGTTGGCCCACAGGAGGTGGGGGAATTAAGGCTCTGGCACACTGGTTAGGTCCAGTTCTGCACCCCTGGAAGAAGCCTTAACATTCAACAAAGATGTTCTGTGTTGAAACAGCAATTCTCTGAGGGCATGGATAGCCAATATGGGGCCTTCCATCTTGTTTTGAATCACAGATTCATAGAATCATAGGGCTGGAACAGACCTCAAGGGTCCTCTAGCCCAACTCCCTGCAGTGCAGGAATCTCAGCTAAAGCATCCATGACAAATGGCTATCCAACCTCTATTTAAAAACCTCCAAGGAAGGAGAGTCCATCACCTCTTGAGGGAGAGCGTTCCATTGTAAAACACAGGGGTCAGCAAACTTTTTCAGCAGGGAGCCGGTCCACTGTCCCTCAGACCTTGTCGGGGGTTGGACTTTATTTTGAAAAAATAATAATGAATGAATTCCTATGCCCCACAAATAATCCAGAGATGCATTTTAAATAAAGGTACACATTCTACTCATGTAAATACTTGCTGATTCCCGGACCGTCCGTGGGCCGGATTGAGAAGGCAATTGGGCCGGATCCGGCCCCTGGGCCTTAGTTTGCCTACCCATGGTCAAACAGCTCTTACTATCAGAAAGTTTCCCCTGATATTTAGTTGGAATCTCCTTTCTTGTAACTTGAAGCCATTGGTTCAACTACAAAACATCCCTGTATGCTTGCTATGGCTGAAGGCAGTTGCAGTATACAACATCTGGAGGGCTGTTATCCCTTTCTTAAGGTAATGGCTAGAATGGACTGCCAAACATAAAATGCAAAAGCCATATGAATACAAGCTACCTTTCAAACACAGTGCATTTTAACATAAAACTGAACCTCATTTCAGGCTACCAGGTCTACCCTCTTCAGTTTCAAAGGCAGTTTTGAGGGGAGTGATCCCATGCATTCTTGCTTCTGGGGAGATTTCTCTAAAACAATTCCCCCCCCCAACGTGAATGCAGTCTCTAAAACACCATTCCCACTTCCGAGATCATGAGGAGGAACGCCTGAGTAGGATTCCTTGCAAATCCTCCACAGGAAGGTAGGCTGATAGCTCAGAACAGCTGCCACAGAAGCTGCTAATGTTAAAGCAACCTTAATATCGATTCCCCTTTCTCTCCTGTGCTCTCGCACTTTTGTATTGCAATTTAAGCAGGAGCAAAACATACCTGAGCAACGTGTAAAGCCATAGGGCGAGAGGCATTGTTCTTCCCAGTGGAGGAGGAGATCACATGATAACACAGAAGTTCGAGAGAGGAAAGGCTGCCAGCGTGCTAGTATAAGCAAAATACACCAGTGGAATAATTAAAAGAGCGCCAGCCACAGCAACCTATTGCAGGCTCTAAGCACAGCGACCTATTGCAGACTCTGCTTTAAACACTGCAAATTGGTTCTCGCACATAATGGCACATAAATGCAAGCTCAGCCTTGACAACCACTGCTCGGTACGTGCTGTAGTGGCACCTGTCATAGTTAAAAGGATCCACAGGGCGTTAGTATTCAAACTGCTTTCCCTGGAGGGCATATTAAATAAATCAAGACTTTAAAAACATGCTCCAGGCTAGGATTAGGCATATAAATGCTTCTCCAGGTGTAGCAAGGCAATGTCATCATGCAATTCCAAATTTTAAGTACTTGTTGAGAGCATGTGCTTACTGCATATAGTAGGGGGTGATTCCAAAACCACTATATGCACCAGTGGTTTTGAAACAAACATAGACCACTAAGCCAAAATAACCTGGTTGTCTAGAATGCAAGGATGTGCATAGAGTGGAAATAAATGGCACAATGCAATCAAGAGAACATGGATGGGATTCAAATTTCCCTTCCATGAGCATCTCCTGGCATGTGCTGTTAGAGCAGTCTTACAAACAAGTCCAGAAAAGTTAGTAGCCTGCAGGATTTATTTATTTTTTCCTTATTCTGTGTGCCTGACATTTATGTCATACATAAATCCTGAAGATCTGGAGAGAGAGAAAGCAGTCAAATATTTTCCAACAGACAAAACCTTCATTGCATAATTGTCTGCTGGAAATTTTTATTCAATGTGGGGACCAGGTGAGCAGCTATTCATCAGTTTGGCTCCATCCACACTAATCATTCGTATTGATTTTATACTGCTTTGGCTTTCACCAAAGAATCCTGGGTACTGCAGTTTGCTAAAGGTGTTGGGAATTATTAGGAGACTCCTGCCCCCCTCACAGAACTATAATTCCCACAGCTCCCCTAGTAGAGAGATTATTAAACCAGTTTAAGTTTGTGGCCTGGCTGTGCCCCCTCCCTACCCCCCCCCCAAAGACTGGAGAGATGTGCCACAAGTTGGAACAAACACACACTTCTCTGTAATCACCAACAATCAGCTGATCAATTGCCCCAAATCCAACATAACATATGGCCTGGAACAGTGATGGGGAACCTGCAGGCCTCCAAATGTGGTTGGACTCCAAATCCCACCAGCCCCAGTCAGTGTGCTCAGTGGTGAGGGATTATGGGAGCTGTAGTTCAACAACATCTGGTGGGCCACAAGGTCCCTTTCCTAGCCAAGGGGGTGTGTGTGTGTTTTAGGAGAGTACTGAGGGCAGGATAAAGAGGCCTGGCAAACCAAATTCTTCTTGAGGACTGTAGGCACACCAACTCAGCACATTCTGCTGTCTTTATTGTAGCAGAGAAGCAAAATTCTGAACACAAAAAACCCATATAAAATTCCTTTTTTCATCCTTCATCTTCAAACTTCTCTCAGATAAACAAGAAAGGGGCTGTCAATTGATATTCCTTCCAGCCCACACCAAGCTCTCAAAGTCAATTTGGCTGAATGTAAAACAGAACAACAGCTCTATTTATAAGCTGTCCACCTCCTGCAGTAACTTCAGGATGTAAAACATTCCCCATTATACCTGGTCCAGGGGCACACATCCAATTTGAATGGGAGGCAGCATCAGGGTTTTGCAATTTTCGCTGAAAATTGGCAACAAGACTGAAAGCGTTTCATACAGGACTTCAGGACACAGATACCAACTGGGCCCCCGAGACTTGTCACTGTAATAATATTCTAAGCAAGGGCATCTGCTGCCGCCATGTAAATCGGAGTCTACAGCTCTCTGACCCCCACCTGTCCTCCTCTATCAGAAATCCTGCCTGATATAAACCACTTCAGATATAACAAGCTCTGAGCCGTAGTGCCATAGGAAAGGATTTTTCTTTGAACAAAAGACTGCATTGACGGCAATTTCCAGACACAGGAGTGCATTCATTTATTTCTGTCACCACGTTTGTGCCCTGTCCCCCCTCAGAGATCCTCATGGTGGCATACAACTGGGTTAACCTCCCTATCCTCTCACAACAACCCTACAGGGTAGGTTGGTCTGATGGCATGACTGTCATAAAAAGAGGTCTAGTTTACCCATGAAGCAGAATGAGGCCATAAAGTGGATTTAATTTGTTCAGCTGCAGGCAGGGGGTGCCGTTTTTTCAACGCACCCACATCTGAAAAAAGCAACAAACCTGCAAGCGAAAATGAAACAAAACCTAATGCATTAGGCAGACTGATTCTAGCCCAAATTACTCCCCAATGTACTCATATTTTTTTTACTGTAGGAACAATTTTTAAAAGCACATGCACACACCATAGAAGAGCGGCCCAAAATGGCATTCTCAACTGGGACAGTCCATTCTACCTCTTCAGGACTAAGGACATAACTTACACACAACCTATGGAAGACTTCAATATCATGTCCATTGGTAGAGGGGAATCTGACTATTTAAAAAACCAATTCACTGGATCCAGATTAAGTCAACTGAAATGGAACTTAAGGTCAAAGGGGTATGTGGGGTGTTAGAGAAGGCGTACTACCTCTGGTGGGGAACACATCGTGCTCCCTCTGGGGTACTTTGTCCACCTTTGGTCCCCACTCTGCACTCAACTCTCACCTATGGCTCCTAGAAGCTGTCAGCACGTGACAGCGGCCACACTCTGGGAAATGGCTTCAACTGGCGGGCTAAACCAGGTGAGGGTAACCAATGGGCCTCAAACCCTCAGTGAGTTAGGAACTTCCTCTGCCTGTGAGGACAGGCACTGGAAGGCTGAGCGGGCAAGGCAAATAGTAGGTCCAATGGTCAAGGAGGTCATTTCTGCACATGCTGTAGAGGGAAATGAGGGGCAGATGGGACTCATCAACCTGGGAAGGTAGCCCATCTAAGAGAAGGAAAACCCTGATCATAAACCTCCACTGCCTTGTAGGATATATTTGGGGGAAGAAAAGGCTAAGGAGTAAGCCCTACAAAAATCTGGAGTGAAAGCCTTAGATCGATGGCGTCTGGTACACCTTCTTCCAGCAACTTCTGCAGCCAAGCTGGTGCCAAATGTATAGCTCTGCTTTCCTTTGGACCACATTAGCGAAGCCAACATAGGGGTCTTGGACCTCTGTACAACCTGCCCAGGCTTACTCCTGGAGGTCACTTCAGTGCTACTAATGCAGCAGTTTGACTTCATCCCCCAAGGCGCACTCTATTGTCTCTCAAGACAGATGGATGGCAACAAAAAGCTCAATGGGACTTATGTCAGTCATGACTAGCCTGACCAATTAATTTTAATGGAAATTAAGTCCAAGCAGTTTAGGCTGCAGTCCTAACCTCTCTTACCTGGGAGAAAGTCCACTGAATTAATTAAGACTTACTTACTTCTAAGTAGACATGGTTAGGATTGCGCTCTTGGTCTGGAGCCAACCCAATATAATGTTCCATAGTCACCTATAATAGTCACACAAATTTGAATGGAAATTAATGACAAATGCCAGTGTTTGTTGCAATTTCTGAATCAGTGGAAATGTGGATGAGGTCATACCAAAACAAAACAATTAAGAAAGACCTGGCAGCATAGTTCAAGAAATAATCAACTCTTTTCGACAATTGCTGTCTGTTTCCTTGTTGACCTTTGAATACCCCACAATGGCCTTTGAGACCGGGGTAGCCAATGTGGCACACTCCAGATGTTTTGGACTACAACTTCCATCAACCCTAGTCATCACTGCCAATGGTCATGGATTATAGGTGCTGTAGTCCACAACAGCTGAGAGGTACCACATTGACTACCCTTGATGTTGTAGGCCATCAGACAGTGAGTGAACAACAAGAGAATTAGGAAAGGCAGATATGGATTATGTAGCCGAGTCTGATGCTGTGGAAGTTTCTCCTTAAAATGGGTCTCCAAAGTCTTCAAAATGATTCAGGGCTTTCTCATTTTAGCAACCCAATGACTTGATTGCTCAAGATTTATTGACTGTACTTACTCTGTTTTATGGAGCACCGTTTTTTAATGCCATTTTAATGCTTCCCACCCTTCAAGTAAGCTTCAAAAGGAAATGGGATAAAAGGTATTTTAATCAATCAATCATAGTTTCGCACGTGAAACTGCTAAAGGTACATGAACATCACTACACACTGAAAACGTGTATCAGTTTCATTTATTTATTTTTATAAATGCAAAAGTGGCATAAATTGTAACCTGTCCTAGGACCACCTGGTGAAAGGTGGGTAAATAGTAATTACAATAATACCGGTAATAACAATAGCTTCTTTTACCAATGCTGATCCAAAATTGCTTCAACCGTATTAACAATGAAAGACTGTTTAGCGTTTCACTGTTTTCTGATTAGAAACCGCCAAGGAACAATTGAAGCTCTCTCTTGTACTGTCAAGCAAGGTCCCTACAATTTCTAGTTGTGTAGAATTATTATAATGTCTCATCAAGAAGGAGCTTACCTAGCAACCTTAAGAAGAGCAAGAATGGCCCCTTTGTTTTAAAAATTGCACTGGATTTAATAAAACCTGGATGCATCATTAGGTTAATTTAAAACATTGCAAAATATATTGATGGATGCTACCTAAATCCAATGACTATGCTTAGCTCAGAGGAATGTAGCTATTAAGGCAGAGCTTAACAGGATTTTACTATTTATTGGTCTCCAACTTGATTTCCCCCCCCATCCAGAGAACTATAAAGTAGACTTAAGCATTCAGAAGTACAGTGGCAAGTTGCATACTTAGATCTTTAAACCAAGGATTTTCAACATTTTTGTCAAAGCGTGAGAATTCCTAAAATCCCCAACGTAAAACACATTGGTGAAGGGGTGCAGCTGTATCTGCTACATTACAGTCACCATAATAATATAGACTAGAGGCAAACTCAGAAGTATAAATGCCTGTGAGTAGGCCCACTCGTTTGATCTGTTTACCACAGTGCGTCACACAAGACAAGCTCCAAGTAACTACACACATTTTATTCTTAGTTCCTGTACAGTGGTACCTCCGTTTACGAACTTAAACCGTTTCGGCCCAGTATACCTGAAGGAGCGTCTCCACCCCCATCGTTCAACACTGAGGTCCAGCGCCGAAGGCCTTCTGGAAGTTCCCTCACTGCGAGAAGTGAAGTTAAAGGGAACCAGGGAGAGGGCCTTCTTGGTAGTGGTGCCCGCCCTGTGGAATGTCCTCCCATCAGATGTCAAGGAAATAAACAACTATATGACATTTAGAAGACATCTGAAGGCAGCCCTGTTTAGGGAAGTTTTTAATGACTTGGTGCTTTAATGTATTTTTAACCTTCTGTTGGAAGCCGCCCAGAGTGACTGGGGAAACCCAGTCAGATGGGCAGGGTAGAAATATATTATTATTATTATTATTATTATTATTATTATTATTATTATTAGTCCGTTCTTAAACCGAGGCGCACTTTCCCTAATGAGGCCTCCCGCCGCTGGTGCCCTTCCACCATTCGGATTCCATTCTTAGACCAAGGTAAAGTTTGCAAACCGGGACACAACTTCCATTTCTGCGGAGTTCGTAAACAGAATTGTTCGTAAACAGGACTGTTCTTAAACCGAGGTACCACTGTATTATTATTTCAGCTACGTCCCACCTTTCTTCCAAGAAGCTCAACTATCTGATATCTCCCCATTTTATCTTTACAACACCCTGTGAGGTAGGTTAGGCTGAGAGGCAGGGACTGGCTGGCCCAAGGGCACCAGTGAACTTCATGGCAGAGTGGGGATTTGAACTCTGGCCTCCCAGGTCGTAGTCCAACACTCTAACCACTACACAACAGTTCATCTTAAATATTTTGTGCATTGTGGAATAGAGCACACGAGCATAATGCTTGCCGCCAAGCACAACCACAACCAACACACTAGGTCCATGTCTGAACCAACATATGATGTATACAAACATGCATCGAAAGTACATTTCTCCAGTTAATTCCCATAACACCCTTAGGGCTATGTTACGCAGTATACATAACCGAACTTTGATTTATCTGTATAACTAGGTTACTAGGAACAACCAATCAGAATTCCCTGGAAAGTGCATGTGTTATCAGCCACCTCTTTGTGGAACTCACAGTCAACATCAACAGTCAAGAAAGGAGATTCCGACTAAACATCAGGAAAAACTTTCTGACAACTCAACTTTCTAGAACTTCCTATGTGCCAAGCAGTCCTTAGAGGTTAAAAACACAACTGAAAACCAACTGCTTTTTAACTGTCTGCGAGTGGAAGAAATGCCAACCCAGTGTGTGGCAGCCGTGAAAAAGGCAAATTCCTTGCTAGGGATCATTAGGAAAGGAGTGGAAAGTAAAATCGCCAGCATCATAATGCCACTATACAAATATATGGTACAACCACATTTGGAGTACTGTGCACACTTCTGGTCACCTCACCTCAAAAAGGAGATTGTGGAGTTGGAAAGTATTCAGAAAAGATTAACAGTTTTGAGTTTGTGACATGCACAAAGATGGAAAGACTTATCATTACCTACTGTGGAAGAGTGGTTGTTGAAATTAATGGCTTTGGCTGAGCCGGCCAACTTGATGTGTCTAATTAGAGGAAAATCATTGTTGACGTTTATTAATGATTCAAAAACCCTTATGGACTTTTGCACAAAAAGGAAAATGAGCTTGTTTGGAGACTGAAAAAAGGTTGGTTATGGAAAGTAGAAAAGTTGGATGTTATTATCGAGCAAGGGTTTTGCATAAGTCTATAAAGCTGAAAGAGAATCAATCACAAGTCTTCTTTCTTTTCTTTCTTTCTTTCTTTCTTTCTTTCTTTCTTTCTTTCTTTCTTTTCTTTTAGTTTATGTGTAAAATGTGCTTCGTTTTTTATGTTAAATGTTGTACATGGCATTTTTCAGCAAAGGTGTAAGAATAAAAAACTTTTTTTAAAAAAAAAGTAAAAGATTCAGAAAAGGACAACCAAAATGATCAAGCGGATGAAGTGCCTCTCCTATGAAGAAAGGTTGCAAAATTGGGGAATTTTTAAGTTTAGACAAAAGGTGGGTAAAAGGTGACATGCAATAAGTTCATAATATTATGCAAGGCATGGAAAAAGTGGATAAATAAGAGCTTTTCTCCCTCTCCTGTAACTCTAGACCTCATGAACATCCAGTGAAGCTTAAACATTGGCAAATTCTGGACAAATTTTTAAAGTGGTTCTTCATGCAATGGGCCACTGGCCATATCCAGCAGGCTCTTCTTAGGTTCTTAAATAAGAAAGTGCTTGGTTGACATGGCTGTATGTGTTGCACTAATTCACTGACTGAGGTAAAGCATACGTCCAAAGTTGCCCTCTCTTGAAAGCGAGTCCCATTAGTTTTAATGAGACTGCCTTCCACAGAAGGGTTTTTATGTCAACATGCCAGGAACCCAGAGTTTGAGCTCCCTCAAATGCAATTAGACATGCAATCCTAAAAACGCCTACTTAGAAGTAATTTCTATTGAAAATGAACAGAACTTAATTCCAAGGAGATTTGCCCAGTATAAGGCAATAAGACAAGGGCACAGATGGCCTGCCCAGCAAATATTTAGACTCCCCTTCAGCCCAATGGGAAAGGGAAGCATTGAAGGTCCCTAGGGAAGTAGGGAGCTTGCAAGAAAATGGGGCTCTAACAGAAATATAATAAAAAATAGAAGAATGGAAAATTTGCCACTGGCTCCCAAACTGTACTGCTAGGGGGTAGGTTCATCTTGTATTCACAGTTAGTTTTTAATCTAGGTCCTAGGCAACCTCCCTGGGGCCACATGCTAGTAGTGGACAGGGTCAGAGGTAAAGATTGTGGGATATATCCAGCCTCATATAACCAACATGCGTAACTCTAATTAATGCATGAAGGGGTTAAGACCATAGAGTAAGCTGTCCTGCCAGGCATAGCTAAGTCACACTCCCTCACTTTGGGAGGAATGGCTAATATACTCTTTATTTTCCCACTTTCTACCATTATTCCACCATGTGAATCCTACCAGCTTGGCTCCAAGCTTAGACCATGTGGCTTTAGCCAGCCACCTTTGTGTTTCTATACAAACTATTTAGAAACACTTACCTTTCTGGAGCCAATCTAAGTTGTGCTACCTGTCTTTTCTTGCTGTTGTATAGTAAAGCACGTGCATCTGTCCTTTGAAGAGTTTGTAAGTACGGTAAATCATTTTTAACTTACCAAACACGTGGTCTCTTTCTATGCTAAAGAAAGTAGAAAGTTTGGAAGCAACTTAGAAGGGGGTATTTTAAAGGTCTAACAGCCTGTATTTTCATGTTTTACTTTGCTGCATGTTGTGTGATCTTAAATTTCTGCTGGGGCACTCTCACCAAAGACTACTTGCCCCAAACCTGGATCTAGGCATCCAGGGAATTCTCCTTTTTATTTTTTTCTTGTATTTTTCCCTTCTAACCATATTAAAAACCAAACGAAAGTAAGCAGAGCATTATATGTGAATTGTACCTTTGTACAGTAGGCTGGTTTCTTCACATTCACACATCCCTCTCTGTCCTCCATCCACGCATGCAAGAAGCATTAAACTGTTGTAACATGCCCCCCAAGGGCCTTATGGTGAAGGGTGGGTGGTAACAAGGGGGCAATATTGCTTGCCGTTTTACAGATCCGTTTTAAGGATTCCAGAGCCTGGAAGCAGCTATCAAGTTTGAAAGAGGGATTGCTGTTCATAATGTGTACATTTCTTCCACTTTCACCTCTGGTCAACAGAATATGCAGGGTTGTTTAATGGTTTAGGAAATCTGCAAAACTGCTTGATCACGGGTAGCTGTGGGGGCAAACAAAGTGTGTGTACACAGCATGCGAAGCAACACATCTCTCTCAAAAGCTATTGCATGCCTGCAGTCGAGAGATCATGCAGGTGGAACCCTTGTGATGGGCTACATAAAAGGCTGTTACGAAATCCGAAACACAACAAATTTGGCATTGTAATCCTCCTGCGATACCATATTGCTGCTCTACTGGCTCCAGCTATTTCCCCCTCATTATTTCCTCACTTAAGCAAGCAGTCTGAGGAGTGTTGCCATCAACGGCAAAATCACACGGTCTCTCTCACCTCCAGCGTGTTTTGCTGCACAGCAGTCGATCCGTAACTACCCCATAACATGGTCTATTGTTGTTTAACATCCAGTTTTATTCTTCAATTACTCTGCTGGCTTGACTCTTAATTTATTACATTTTCTGGTACATTTGATTTTGGATATTATGACATCCTGGCTCATGCCATTAGAGAGGAAACATAAAGCGATGGCAATACCAGGGGATACAGGAGGACAGAATACCATTGTCAGCCTGGAAAATTAAGGCTATTGCTGCTTGCTTTGTTTCCTCTAGTGGCCCTTTCCCCATAGGCCCTACAATGTAAATAGCATTTTAAAAATAAATAAATAAATTGAGGCACCTTCCCGGATGCAAAGTCTGGGAGTCTCCTAGTGTATAAGGATATTGGTGGTTGTTGGCCTTGAAAATAGGTAATCACACTAGTCTTCAGTGCCTAGTGACTCCTAAATATGTTTGGATATGTTAAAATTTGATATTTTGCAATCTTTGAATCTCATGCAGCAATTCTAGGCTCACTAACCTGGGCTCAGTAAAAAAAAGGGTAAAGGACCCCTGACAGTTAAGTCCAGTCACGAATGACTCTGGGGTTGCGGCACTCATCTTGCTCTACTGGCCGAGGGAGCTGCCGTTTGTCCGCAGACAGTTTTCCCAGGTCATGTGGCCAGCATTACTAAGCCGCTTTTGGCAAAACCAGAGCAGCGCACAGAAACGCCGTTTACCTTCCCGCTGGAGCGGTATCTATTTATCTACTTGCACTTTGACGTGCTTTTGAACTGCTAGGTTGGCAGGAACTGGGACCAAGCAACGGGAGCTCACCCCGTCGTGGGGATTCGAACCGCCATCCTTCCGATCAGCAAGCCCAAGACTCAGTGGTTTACACCACAACGCCACCCACATCTCACTAACATGGGCTCAAGTCCCACTGAAATAAGCATGTGAAATAAACGCATGGATAGCTAGTTAAGTCAACTGATGAGCTGCCTCTTGAATCTGGACTACTGATTCAGGCTCAAAAGAGTTGCTGGCAATTGTGAAATAGTTTATTAAAGAGGTGGGATTATAGGAAATCTATTGCAGGGAGATTCATGACCAGAATCGTGTCCACCACCTGCATTTAAAGCACATTGCTTCCCCTCCAAAGAATCCCAGGAACCGCAGTTTGTTAAGGGTGCTGGGAACTGTAGCTCTGGGAGGCATAAACTACAATGCTTAGAATGAATTGTGTGGTGTTGTCCTGTTCAGTTAGGCCTTGGAACTTTAGTAGTGCTCTAAACACAGGCCTGCAGCAGGGTTTCTCTTGAGCCAAGGAAGAGATGGAAGTGGGGAGGAGACTGGGTTATACTGAAGAGAAAGTACACGATTAAGTCACTGTGCCTGCATAAAATTCATTTAATGTCTCCCAATCATTCCCTAGGTACTGAAACTATAAGATGTAGTATATTGTACGAGCTAGCTTTTTTTATCCAGGCCTTTGACACCTGAGATACATGGTATTCTTCTGGTTGTAAATCAGGTTGTAAATCAGGCAGGTAACAATAAAGTAAAACAGTTTTTAAAAACTATAAAGCAAAAGAATAAAAGCAGCATTTAAACACTAAAGCAGCAGAATAAAAAAGATTAGAAGTACATCGAAGGCCATAAAAGCTAATTTAACCAGAGTAGCTTCTCACAAGTTGAAACAATTCAATGAAAGGGCAACCACTCGTGGCCCAAAAGTCTTCCTGAAAAGGAACCTTTAAAAACAGCCAGCAGAGGAAGGGAACTTTATATACTGCAGTTGTCTGTGGCTGTAGTATTAGCTGCAATCCTTTCCTAGGAATAGGGGGGTCCAGTTTGCATTTAAAAGCAAATGTACCTAGTCTTCACTTTCCAAAGCAATGTCATGGACATACAATCAGTGCTTTCTTAATAAATAAAAATAGGTGCTGGTACTCACCATGAAGTTGTTACAGTAGGTGCCACACTTTTTAAAAACAAAAAAAAAGTGTGCCGGTACTGCGTACCCTTGAGTACCCATGGGAGAAAACACTGCATCCAATGCAGCTGAACGTTGGGAGATTCAGACAGCACACATGGAACTCGCTAAAACAGGAGGCAGTGGTAGAAGCCAACATGAATGGCTTTAAAAGAGGATTGGACAAATACATGGAGGAGAGGGATATTGGATGGCTACTAGCCACAATGGTTGTGCTCTGCCGTCCACAGCTGGATGCAGCAATGCTTCTGAGTACCAGTTGCTGGAAACCACAGGAGAGGTGAGTGCTTGTGTGCTTGAATCCTGCTTGCTGGTTTCCTACAGAGATCTGGTTGGCCACTGTGAAAACAAGATGATGCACTTGATGGTCTGTGGGCCTGATTCCACAGCCTGCTCAAACTGAAACACAGACATTCTCTGAAATTTGCTTTTCTCTGAACTTTGCAGTGCAGTTCTCTAGCTTAGTAACGTGTACAAAAATGCATATGATAAGGTAAAGTGTGCACACATAAAAACACATATATTAGTGAAAAGGACCTAACAAAAAGTCATTATATTACGGAAAACTGGTTTGCCAAAAAGGTGTCTAATAGGCAAAACTGCAGAGACCATTTTGTCTGTGAGTCCTGGAAGACCTGCTCCCTGCCTTGCCAACTTTTTTCTACCTGGTCTGGGAGGGTGGGGCCCTGACTGACTCCAGCTACGAAAGCTGCTGAATAGACCCTTGGGCTATTTAGGGGGTTTTGTTGTTGTAATTGACATTAATTTTTGTATCTTTATTTTTAGATCTTATGATTTATGTGGAAATTGTTTCACTTTGGTTGTGTACTTTTTGATTTGTTTTACTGTTTGTTTACGACTTTTGTTACGTGTGTAATTATGTAAATCTTGTCATGTTGCAAGCCGCCTTGAGCGGCATACAAATAAAACGATGATGTGGAGGCTCGCATTAAGTTACTAAATAACTATTCTTTGTATGGAATTACACAAATAGCTTTTGTTCAAGGTGCACCCAGTCAATCTTTAAAGGAAACAAGGTTATTTTCATTATGTTACAGAACAGATTTTTAGAGAGTGAATTCTGTACAATATTTTCTAAAAGTGGTAATTACCATGGTGATGTACTAGTATGCACATTTTAGGATATTACGCATAACTTGCAAAAGAACATGGCACTGTACCAAGGAGAGTAGTGGGTTGGGGGAGAAAGATTCAGATGTTTTCAGAAGTCTCCATAAACAGACAAATATTTCTGAAAGCTTCTAAGCTACAAGATTTCACATTCCCTGTAATCGGCTTACTCCGAGCTGTTCTTAGAACATTTTTCTAGTATATTACCCAGATCTCTTTGATACTGAGCATGATCTAAAGTCCTGCGCACACAGATTTCTATGAAGAAAAGAAAGACTTCTGTACCACCTTCCCCCCCCCCAAAAATGGGCACAGAGCAGTTTCACAGAAAATAAACCTAATATTAAAAACAAACAAAAACAATGAAGCAATTCTCACGAATTACATAAAGAAGCTCCATTTTTGAAAACCATAAAGATGACCTCATTAGCTACTAAAAGGTGGGCTTTTTTCCTGGCACCTGAAAAGGTATGAAGTTCAGGTGAGATGCACCGCAGTAAGGAAGTCATTCTACAGGTACCGAGTCACCACTAAAAAGGCTCTTCCAAAGGCTCTTGCACTATGAACCCCATTTAATGCAAGAACAACGTGGAGAGCCTCCTGTGCTGATCTTAATACACAGGCAGGCTGCTAAGGGGAGAAGATGCTTTCCCAGGTTGCTCAGTGCTTTAAATGTCAAAAGTACCTCTAAACTCCTCCATTAAAAACTACAGAAACAGGCTACTTTTTCTGGAATGTTTCCCACCCCTCGCCTAGACCTTTTGAAATGCACATAAACAGTCTATGGCAAATCACTCATCCTGGTGTAGCTGCACCAACTCCACATGGTTTCTGAACTGCCTCCTTTTGCTTCTAAAACTGGAAAGCTATTGCATGTATTTGAAAACTCATTATCAGCGAGACCAATTCCACAACCGCTTCCAACGATAAATGAATTCTGGATTCACTTAAATCAATGGCATGATAGTCCTATTGATTTTAACAGAATTAGGAATTCATCCTTGGCTCTTCAGTAAATCCAGAGCTTAAACATCTGAACAATGTGGGGTGGTGAAGGGGGGAGCTTTAAAAAACCCTCTATAATCTTAAAACTCATTTCATAAGCATTCTGCATGTATTTTGAACAAAAAGTTAATAATCTGCCCAGCTTCAACATTCCTTGTATAGTTGTACCATTCTGGTTTTGATTTATTACACACCCCCAAGGTCCCAGGGCAGGTTACAATAAGTTAAATTGCAATCACACAAACAGGGTGGGTCCTAAAATATATACATCTCAATTTGTCAAAGATTAGAGCAAAGGGAGTCCATCTTCAGCGTAGGACAACAACTGTATAGTGAAGATACCAGGTGTACCTCTACATGAAAGTAGTTCCACAAACAGTAAATGCAACCTAGAAACTACAGTGTTATCGGTACAGAAGGATGAAGCAGAACAGAACAGAGCCATGCATAGTAAGTAAATATATGATTGCTACCAGAGCTTTGAAGCCCAATGATGTAATTGGCCAACAGGATATGGATGGGATATTGTGAATCTCAGTACAGTAAAGATGTTTTTAAAAATATTATAACAAAGAGAGTCTAGCAGCACCTTTAAAATTAAGAAATTTCTAATGGAATGAACTTTCATCAACTAGGCTTGATCAGATGCATGAAGGAGAATTATCAGCTGCAGGGATAAGTATACATGGGTAGAATTGTAAGCGATGAGGTTGGAGGGAAATAAAATGCAAAGGATACAGATTAACAATTCCATTACAGCTAGAATGTATGCAAATTAATGTAAGTGACCCTTATTAGACTTCTTGTATCTCATCAAGCGGACTCTAGTTCACACAAGCCTATACCAGAATAAACTGGTTAGTCTTTAAGGTGCCACCAGATTCTTTGTTATTTTACATTGATTCACAAGACCTCACCTCTGAAAAGAAAATTATGCTACACCAGTTTTTTTAAGAAGACACACACCTTAGGAAAGCAGGAGAAACAAAAGCATACCACACACAAATACAAACCCAAAGAAGTCTGCCAGGAGTAAGTCTGCTGATTAACTGGATAAAAAGGCAAATTTTTAATTTGATCAATTCTATTTAAAAGATGATAAATAGCCATCTTTAACATGTTATTTTTTTGTTCCGCACTACAGTAACATACTAAAGCCAAAGTAGCCACAAACAAGGGACAAGTATGTTCTTAACTTTCATTCCAGCTGATTAAAATTGGGCCCCACCAAGTAATCAACCTCAAGTTTTGGTACTATTTATTTTAATGGTCACTGTTGAGCTGAACAGACCATTTAATTTGCTTCTACTCTCAGCCTGTTACACACCAAAATCAATAAAAAAGTGTTAATCTGCAACAGTGTGGTGTGGATCTGGCCAAACACATGAGTGAAGAAGTAGGATCCAAAATTGAAATCGCAGTTTATTTTCTACATTAAATTTCGAATTCACAGAACCAGCCCCTCTCGCTTTGACAATATTTCCATCTGCGATTTCAATTTCGGATCCTACTGCTTCATTAATTTCATTAAAACAGTCTTTTCAATAATTATACCTTCCTGGTTGATAATCCCTTTCTGTCCCTCTAAAAGAAAACACACATGAATCTGAATCATATTAACATAAACTACTTTACTATCAGATTCATTCAGGTTTACAGAGTTGTTCCTGAAGGCAGGCTTAGGTTACATAACAGATAAACTATATACAGTGGTACCTCGGGTTAAGAACTTAATTCGTTCTTTTAATTTGGATTTATACCTGTAAGAAGTTTTGATTGTATGTTTGTTTTTCTTTTTTATATGTTTTGTTATTTGTCATTTTGTGTTTTATTTGTTATAAATTTGGAAAACCAATTAAAAAAAATTGAAAAAAAGAGAACTTAATACATTCTGGAGTTCTGTTCTTAACCTGAAACTGTTCTTCACCTGAAGCACCACTTTAGCTAATGGGGCCTCCTGCTGCTGCCGCTGCACCGCCACTGCACGATTTCTGTTCTCATCCTGAAGCAAAATTCTTAACCCGAGGTAATATTTCTGGGTTAGCGGAGTCTGTAACCTGAAGCGTATGACAAAACTGCTGCCAAAGAGAGGCAGTTAGTCCTTTCTCGGAATGTTGGACTTGACTGACAGCTTTATATCCCACAATGAGAACCCTACCTTAAGGAAACGTACTTCAAACAGCTGCCAGCTCTGGAGTGCAAACTTCTGGGAAGATCCCCTGCAATGGTCCCATTGAAACTAAGCAGAGCAGCAGAGGGCACTGTAGTATGCCCCTGAGACACTGCAGTGGTAAAATCCTGCTAATCACAATGCAGAGAATTTGAGGATTTTGCTCTCAAGCTGCAATCCCAATTACCTGGACGTCACTGACCTCAATGGGGCTTACTTCTGAGTAAACATGGACAGGATTCCACAGTCAGTGCATAAAAGTAGTGGCCTTTAGAAATTCTATGTTTTTAACTACACAAAAAAAGACATATTACTATACAGGAACAGTTAACAGCCACCTCCTAGGCAAAATAATTTAAAGGGCGATACTGTCCTGTAAGAGTTTTAGAAATTGTCAGTCTGGTATTGAAGTACAAGCATGATCTACATATTATTAAAACAACCATGTCAATAGCCCAAAGATGGAAAACTTGGAATGCCTCTCTTCACGCAATGTTATTGAGTGTAATAGTTCTTAGATCAGCATTATTCTCCCCTCAGAAGTACGCCGAGATGCATCAGACATCCTGACATTGATTTAAGTAGATTTGTACAGCTCTTGGGAGGTAATGGTTCAGTTTAATGCACTAGCAATTATGGCTATTAAAAAATGTACATTAGGCAGCAATCCTAAAAACAATTATCTGGAACCATGTCTCACTCCGATCAATGGAACTTACTTCCAAGTAAACAAGTTTGAGACAGGGTGGAGCAAAATGAAAATATGAGTGGGTGCATGTGGATGTTATATGTGTGTGTGTGGGGGGTAACAGACAGTATGTGCAGGTGGCCCCAACCACTTTTGGCATTGGCTATGTCCAGTGATGGCCCACAGAAAGTTAATCATGAGGGAATGCGGCCCTTAGGCTGAAAAATGCCCCCTTCCTTGCCATAGCCACTGGCAACTCAGATCTATTTTCAAATCTCTTAGTAGGTGTAGATTCAATTCCCACAATCCCAAGGTCCCAGTTTGGCTCAAGGACTTTCATTGATGACATCTAATTTCTTTATAGTCCACTTTTCCTTCAAGGAGCTCCCAATGTGAGTTATAGTACATTTCCTCTCCCCATTAGTCCACCCTCACCACCACCCTGAGGTACCTGTAGGCTACGAGGCAACAAAGGCCGCTCAGTGAGCTCAATGGCCGAGTGGGTACGGTATATGCCTGAATACCTGAAGGGGTATCTCCACCACCACTGTCCAGCCTGAACACTGAGGTCCAGCCCCAAGGGCCTTCTGGTGGTTCCCTCATTGCGAGAAATGAAGTTACAGGGCAAAAGGCCTTCTTGGATCCTATCAGATGTCAAAGAGATAAACAGTTATAAGATGCTCCGTAGGCATCTGAAGCCCTGTATCGGGAAGCTTTCAATGCTTGATGTTTTCATATGTTTTCTTATATTCTGTTGGAAGCCACCCAGAGTAGCTGAGGCAACCCAGTCTGATGGGAGGGGTACAAAATTGTTGTTGTTGTTATGCCTGACACTCCAACCCATAAGTGGGGAATCTCAGGCCTGGGGGCCAAATGTGGCCCTCCAAGCTTATCTATCTGGCCCTTGGAAGCCTACACAGGACATACTTCTCACTGGCCTGGTTTTATACACCAAATATTTTTACCTGGATATTTTCCCAGTCCTTTTCTAACCTTTTAGACTGCATGGGTTCTATTGCGCAGATTCTCTGCCGCAGCCTGTGGGTAAACATTTAACATATACTGAATAACAGCCGGTGCTGCTAATTGTAGATTATTATTCCTCCCTCCCTCCCTGAAAATAACTTTTCTCCGACACGTTTAACATTCAAAGTTTCATAAATCTCACTATTTTTAAAAAATTGCACATTAAGAACACCAAGTTACTGTTTCCAACTTTAGCTTTAAGTCGCCTTAATAAGGATATAAAATTAATGTGTAGATGTGCTCAACTGTCACAATGAAATATAATCCTAGTTATAAAAGTAAATCTGCAGAACAGCCAGCTCTTCATGCGTAAAATTCGGCTTTATCATTAGTTAAGTGAGCACAAACCCCTGATGCAAGAGATGGGTAATAGGATCATCACTAAAGAAGGGGGGGCCTTATTCCCACCCCCACCCCCAAAAAAGGTTCCCTCCCACCAAATTAAAACTAGCTTTCTCCAGTGTGGAGGGGACCATACTACTCCAACACCAGCCTAACAAGAGAAAATGTTCTATTGGCCAACATGTACCATATTGACCCAAATATGTCATCCCCCCCCCATTCTGATTGTGAAACGTTAAAGTGCGGCTTATATCCATGACTTTACGCCACCAGTGAAGCAACATGGCTCCCCTCCTCAGGAAGCAGTCCGCGAGCATAGGGCAATGATGTGCAGCCCACCTGCCGCTCCAAAGCCTCCCTCGAGCCGCCAGAGATAAGGGGGAAGAGGGAGAAGGCCGCTGGCAAAGCAACATGACCCCCCCAGAGAGCAGCCCAGGAGTGTGGGGCAATGGCACCCATCCTGTCCCATCTGTGGCTCCCAAGCCTCCCCCAAGCAGCCAGATTTTAAAGGTGTGGCTTATTTGCGGGTGCGGCTTATATTCGGGCCAATAGGGTAGCTCAAGGGCTTGGATGAGGACGCCAGGTGTCTTCCCACTGATGTCAGTCTGTTTCTTAAATTCCGTCCATTCTGGAGAGGATTAGCATCTAACTAGGATGGACTGCCTTCTTTGGGTCCAATTGATGGAGCTTGGCTGCTTCACATCCAGCATTCCTTTTGGCGCAGGGTCTAGTAGTGACTGGTGTTGCTTGCCCCTCTGCTTACATGCAGAAGGACCCAGGTTCAATCCTTGGGATCTCCAGGTAGGGTGGGGAAAGACCCTTCTGCCTGAGACCCTGGAATGTCACTGCCAATCCGTGTAGCCTTTTTCAACCTGGTGCCGTTTATTTATTGCACTCCTGTATGACACACTTCACCCTGTGTTCGAGATGGCTTAAGCAGCTCGCCACAATAAAAACAATCCAAGCAGTAAGAGCTATTTAAAAAGAAGTTAAAAATTCATAAAAGCTTACACCAAAATAGCAGGCAGCTTAAAGATCATAATCTATAACAGATCCCAAAGGAAATATTAAAAAGATGCACTTTGCATCCGATCCAGAAAATTCAAAACGGGTGAACTGATGCTATCACCTTCAGGAGCTCATTCAAAAAGCTCAGGGCGGCTAATAGCTCCTGCTAATAGCTACCACCATTTCATAGAATCATAGAGTTGGAAGAGACCACAAGGGCCATCGAGTCCAACCCCCTGCCAAGCAGGAAACACCATCAGAGCACTCCTGACATATGGTTGTCAAGCCTCTGCTTAAAGACCTCCAAAGAAGGAGACTCCACCACACTCCTTGGCAGCAAATTCCACTGTCAAACAGCTCTTACTGTCAGGAAGTTCTTCCTAATGTTTAGGTGGAATCTTCTTTCTTGTAGTTTGGATCCATTGCTCCGTGTCCGCTTCTCTGGAGCAGCAGAAAACAACCTTTCTCCCTCCTCTATGTGACATCCTTTTATATATTTGAACATGGCTATCATATCACCCCCTTAACCTCCTCTTCTCCAGGCTAAACATGCCCAGCTCCCTTAGCCGTTCCTCATAAGGCATCGTTTCCAGGCCTTTGACCATTTTGGTTGCCCTCCTCTGGACACGTTCCAGTTTGTCAGTGTCCTTCTTGAACTGTGGTGCCCAGAACTGGACACAGTACTCCAGGTGAGGTCTGACCAGAGCAGAATACAGTGGCACGATTACTTCCTTTGATCTAGATTCTATACTCCTATCGATGCAGCCCAGAATTGCATTGGCTTTTTTAGCTGCCGCATCACACTGTTGGCTCATGTCAAGTTTGTGGTCAACCAAGACTCCTAGATCCTTTTCACATGTACTGCTCTCAAACCAGGTGTCACCCATCTTGTATTTGTGCCTCTCGTTTTTTTTGCCCAAGTGCAATACTTTACATTTCTCCCTGTTAAAATTCATCTTGTTTGTTTTGGCCCAGTTCTCTAATCTGTCAAGGTCGTTTTGAAGTGTGATCCTGTCCTCTGGGGTGTTAGCCACCCCTCCCAGTTTGGTGTCATCTGCAAATTTGATCAGGATGCCCTTGAGTCCATCATCCAAGTCATTGATAAAGATGTTGAATAAGACCGGGCCCAAGACAGAACCCTGTGGCACCCCACTAGTCACTCTTCTCCAGGATGAAGAGGAACCATTGATGAGCACCCTTTGGGTTCGGTCAGTCAGCCAGTTACAAATCCACTGAGTGGTAGCATAGTCAAGACCGCATTTTACCAGCTTCTTTACAAGAATATCATGGGGCACCTTGTCAAATGCCTTGCTGAAATCAAGGTAGGCTACATCCACTGCGTTCCCTTCATCTACCAGGCTTGTAATTCTGTCAAAAAACGAGATCAGGTTAGTCTGACATGACTTATTTTTCAGAAATCCATGCTGACTATTGGTGATCACAGCATTCCTTTCTAGGTGCTCACAGACTGTTTGCTTAATGATCTGCTCCAGAATCTTCCCTGGTATTGATGTCAGACTGACTCGGCAGTAATTATTTGGGTCCTCTCTTTCCCCCTTTTTGAAAATAGGGCAACATTTGCCCTCCTCCAGTCTGCCGGGACTTCGCCTGTTCTCCAGGAATTCTCAAAGATGACTGCCAGTGGTTCTGAGATCACATCTGCCAGTTCTTTTAATACTCTTGGATGTAGTTCATCTGGCCCTGGAGACTTGAATACATCTAGACTAGCCAAGTATTCTTGTACTATCTCCTTAGTTATTCTGGCCTGTGTTTCCTCTGCTGAATCATTTGCTCCAAATTCTTCAGGTCGGGCATTGTTTTCTTTATCGGAGAAGACTGAGGCAAAGAAGGCATTGAGGAGTTCAGCCCTTTCTGTGTCCCCTGTTTGCATTTCACCATCTTCTCCTCTGAGTGACCCCACTGTTTCTTTGTTCTTTCTTTTGCTACGAACATATCCATAAAAGCCTTTTTTGTTGCTTTTAACCTCTCTAGCAAGCCTGAGTTCATTCTGTGCTTTAGCTTTTCTGACTTTGTGTCTACACGTGCTGGCTATTTGTTTGAATTCCTCTTTGGTGGTTTCCCCCCTTTTCCATTTTTTGTACACATTGCTAATGCAAGGACTTGGAGCAGGAACTTCCTAGACCTTAAAGGGAGTTGGACTTCTTGAGAGACATGCAGTCTCTACAGATTTACGCAGTACTTTTATCAAGATATGAGGTACCTCATTTTTAAACAAAAAATACTGCCTGTGGCTACCATACTACTGCTGAGTGAAAATCAGGTGGGCATCTATTCTGTATCACCAGCTATACAAAAAAAGTGAAGAAAGGGGTGCTTTCTCCTGAATCTTTTTTACTGTAAACCATCAGAGGAAGCTCATGGGAAGCTCAACGGTGCAGTTTTAACCACTCACCTGCTCTAAACTAAGAATCTATATGTGAGCCAGATGACGCCCTTCCCATGTTACCTGGGATCTACAAGATTTGATGCTTCACTCCATGAAATTAAGTTGATGGTGTTGAACACTTCTTACAAAGGGGCAGAGGGAAAACTCTGGCCAGCAGGCCTCACTAGGTCCACCTGGCCATCTCCCCAAGCTATGCCCAGCTGACGGACACCTGATGTCACATGTGATGTCAGGTTTGGGACAGGTAATAATGCTGTTCCTTGACAAAGTGAGGCTTGCAAGCACCGCCAATCAGAGACCAGCAGTCCCTGAAAATCCCTGGGCCTGGAATGTTCTTGAAGGTCCAGGGATCCCAAGTTATCTTTCAAAACAAAAAAATTTTTTTCTTTCCAGTAGCACCTTAAAGACCAACTAAGTTAGTTCTTGGTATGAGCTTTCGTGTGCATGCACACTTCGTCAGTGTATCTGACGAAGTGTGCATGCACACGAAAGCTCATACCAAGAACTAACTTAGTTGGTCTTTAAGGTGCTACTGGAAAGAAAAATTTTTTTTTGTTTTGACTATGGCAGACCAACACGGCTACCTATCTGTAACTCAAGTTATCTTTGCCACTCATGAACCTTTGCTGTACCCCCACTTCCTCCCCCAAAAGCAAGCTGTACAATTGCGAAAAGTTATTTATGCACCGTATTGCTTATTTGCAGAATTAAACCTTTACTGGAACAAATATTGCAAAAAACAAAGTATTAAATGACAAAAAGGATCTAGAGGACTTGTTCATTATTCAGCTAAGCTAATGATCCAGGTGAAAATATTTTATGTTTCAATGGAAAATGCAAAGCAATAAAGCAGCCACACTATATCCACGTGCTCCACCTTTGAAACGTTTATACAATCCTAATTTGACAGAAAAGCGTAGTCGTTGTATGGGCTCTTATGGAAATATTCACATTTTAAGTTAATTATATGAATGCTTGCAAGGTTGGATCCCAAATCAGCACACATTAAAACATTACTAGTTGCTTTCACATTATGACCTAACATTTACAGCTTGTAATTAATGGCATTTGAAATTATTTAATTTTCAAATTTGCAAGGGGCTATAATTTATGTACAACAAATACCAGTCATTTAATAAGGGAATCAAGAGGCATGAGCATCAATTATATCTTACTAAACTGCTAAAAATTGAATTCAGTGACACTTTTAAATATCCTAACCAAGAGTCGCCAGGCTGATTCAGAACTTTGCTTTCTGCACCAATTTTTTAAGTAGCCTCGCTCGCAGCAATTCCCAGGGCAGGCATAGGAATCACTCCTAAAAGAAACCGTAACTCCCTGGCCCAAAAGTTGCTGCTGATTCAACTGCAGAGAACAGGCTGCTTGTTTTGCGAGATCTTTGCATGCACGCCCATATGCCCACTTTCAACATGCTAGGGGACCACAGGGCTCCAATGCATTAACTTCAATGAATGTTCTGCCATATTAATTGGTAAAAGGCTGGAGATAGGAGCCTTCTTGTCTGTGTGCCTAGAGCAACCTTCGCCAACCTAGTGCTCTCTAGGTGTTTTTAGACCACAACTCCGATCTGCCCCAGGCAACAGGGCTCAGGAAGCTGCCTTGTAACCAAGCCACAAGTCCATCTAGCTCAGTACTGTCAACACTGACCGGCAGCAGTTCTCCAGTGTTTCAGACAGCCCTACCTGGAAGGGAAGGTGATAAAACCTGGGGCCTATTGCACACAAAGCATGTGATCTACTAGGTAAAGGTAAAGGGACCCCTGACCATTAGGTCCAGTCGTGGCCGACTCTGGGGTTGCAGCGCTCATCTCGTTTGATTGGCCGAGGGAGCCAGCGTACAGCTTCTGGGTCATGTGGCCAGCAGGACTAAGCTGCTTCTGGCGAACCAGAGCAGCGCACGGAAACGCCATTTACCTTCCTGCCTGGAGCGGTACCTATTTATCTACTTGCACTTTGATGTGCTTTTGAACTGCTAGGTTGGCAGGAGCAGGGACTGAGCAACGGGAGCTCACCCCGTCGCGGGGATTTGAACCGCCAACCTTCTGATCGGCAAGTCCTAGGCTCTGTGGTTTAACCCACAGCACCACCCATGTCCCTTGTGATCTACTACTGAGCTGCTATTATTATTATTAGCATCATTATTATTATTATCTGCAGTGGCAATCAACTTGATTAATTGATTGATTGATTGGCTTATCATAGAATTGTAGAGTTGGAAGGGACCAGGAGGGTCATCTAGCCCAACCCTCTCCAACGCAGGAATCTTTTGCCCAATGTGGGGCTCAAACCCACCACCCTGAAATGAAGAGTCCTGTCCTCTGGAGCGGCAAAGAACAAGCCTCAGAGGAGGAGGGCAAAGACCTGCAACAGAAATTTTCTGTCATGCTAATATTTCATGCACTTCTTTTCTATCGGAAGGGAATTTGTTTCCACAAAGTCAGAGCAGCATATGGCACAAGCATCTTTACTGGGACAGCAGCTCAACCCCCATCTGATGTTAGTTTCCTAAGCCCTCTTGATCTCCTGTCTGATTGTATGCTTAGGAAGTGTAAAACATCAACAAGTCAGGAAGAATCAGGAATTCACATTGGCCACATTGCTTGTTTAAAGGGATGGAATGAAGGTCTGGCCAGAACAGTCTCCCTTCTGAACAAACGACAACAAAAGGTTAAGTGCACTTTATAATTTAGGAAATCATTTTCAGAAGCAGATTGTCAAACATACCTTCAGCTAATCCATAACAGATTTTTTTTTTTACTGCGTACAAAAGAAAAACACTAAGCTCACAATATAATGTAATTAAAAAAGGAATTAAAGGAAGCTCAGAAGTACTTAATAGCGGATTTCTACAAAAGCAAACAATCAAATAGCACTGAGCATGCATTAGTAAATGGGAGAAGAGAAGGGGGGTGGATCAAAGAGGGCAGGCTCGTATCTGCCCATGCCACATCTGAAATAATTCATGTGCTCACTAGTTTTTATTTATTGATGCAATTTTAATCTCACCCTTTGGCAAAAGTAATCTCAGGGCAGCTAACAAATCCAAAGGTCCTCTTCCACTGCTTGTATCCTCACAACTGCTCTACAAGGTAGGTGGTTATGCTGTCAGCAGAGGATTTAAGACGTTCATGGCATCCCTCTGCCAAATGAGCAGATGCACAGCAGGTCTGGCTCACCACGTTTTGAGTGAACATTACCATTTAAAGCAGTGTTTGCTAAACGTGGGCCTCCAGCTCTTTCTAGACTACAACTGCCATGATCCCTAGCTCACAAGACCACTGGTCAAGGATGATGGGAACGGTAGTTCAAAAACAACTGGAGACCCAAGTTTGGAAAAAGCTGGTCTAAAGAGAAGTGGGGGGCTTTAAGTCCATTAAGTCCAGAGTCTGAAACATAGCTACTGATGGCTACTAGCCATGATGGTTATGCACAGTCAGAGAAAGTAATGCTTCTGAATCTCAGCTCCTGGAGGAGAGAGTGCTCTGGCTACTGTGAGAACAGGATGCTTGACTAGATGGGCCATTGGCCGTATCCAGCAGGTTCTTTTCACATTCTTATGAGATGGGGAACCTACGGCCCACCACGTGCTGTTGGATTCCAACTCCCGTCAGCCCCAGGCAGCATGGACAAGGCTTGGCAATGATAGGAGTTGTAGTCCAACAGGCTTCTCATCCCTGGTCTAAAACTGCCCAGTTGCACTGGTTAGGCTGGGAGATGACAACTGCTTCCAGGTCACTCAGTGAACTTCATGACTGGGGGGGATTTGAACCTGGGTCTCCACTGTTGTGGCCCAGCACTCTAACCACTATACCACACTGCCTACAAATTTTATTTTCAGTCAAATAGCAATACTAACATCTCCTTTAATCCCACGTGATTTCCCCCCCCCCCCCTTTCTCAATAAAAGCAGGCTCATACAGTTATACGGTGGCTTGAAAAAGCAAAAAGTGCCCAAGAGAGATTGCAAAATCTTTCGTTAAGGCACACACTTCCAGACTTGAGTTTCCAAGTAACTAACTGTCTGTTCTGAGGTGCCCCAGAGAAGTTTAGACACAGCTATGGTTTTCTTTGGCAGGGCTGCAACACACACAACCTGAATCCAGCTCCTGTAACAGGGGCTCATTTGCAGCTGTTCTTTCTTCCACCCACACTCAGCAATTCCATTCCTTTTCACGTTAGAGCCCTTTTATAGAACAGCATCAGGGGAACACAGCAACGTTTCAATCTCCGAGGGGGGGAAAATACTTATGTACACAGTCTTCCATACATAAGCAACATCCACAAACCGACTATTTTGGCTTAATAACCATACTTAGCCTCTGATAATGACAGGTAAGTTTAAACAAGAGCAGTGTGCAATTTCAAAGGCAACGGGATAGTGAAATTCTGCACCATTAATCCCATGGGAGAGTTACAACCATTCCTTTGCTTAGGGGTATAATCAAACATTATGCAGCAAACAAGGGATTCTCAACCCTCTGTTTGCTGTGTAACACCAACACAGGGATGCACAAAGGGCTACTGGCAGGTGATAATGAGATGGGAAGGGATGCTTAACCCTTCCCCACCCACCAAGTCTCCCCTGCAACTCTACAGCCTGGCCATTTGTTCCTTTAATTTGATTCAACTGGACTCCAATACTAGTGGATAAGTCCATCCATGGGGACAGGAAAGAATCCTAGCAGAATCGCAGGAGAAGGGTTAAGTACACTTGCCCCCTTCCACCAGCCATTTCTCCTCTGCAAGTAACCCTGCGCCCCATGTTATCCGTCAACCAGGAAACATGCATTTGGAAAACTATTTTAACAGGGAAGAATGCAAGAAGTTCAGCTTTTTAAAAAAGGTCACGACTGAGGCTTATACATTCATGCTCAATTCAAAATGCTTGTATAAGGGGATAATAATTTTGAGAGGCAGGGAGAAAAAAACTCAGTCATCCACAAAAACCAGAGAGAAGCAGCCCCAGGACAAATGGAAGCGCGCGCGCACGCACACACACACACAGAACTCATTTGTGCAAGTTGTAATCACTACATTTTGCAGTATTGTTGCAATTACAACTTGCATAACTGACTTTAAACATCAATGAGACAAGTGCATGGATCCAGCAGCTATGGGATGCAAAAGTTCAAAATAAAAAGTTCTTCATTCAGAGGTAGCACACCCAATATCAGACAAGAGTCTGGTGTCATTATCATCTCTCAGCTGTTGTGTTCCTACCCCTCCCCAGACATTAGCAGGGCTAGAAGTGCTAGAAAGAATGTGGAGCTAAACCAGGCATCCCCAACCTGAGGCCCTCCAGACGTTTTGGCCTACAACTCCCATGATCCCTAGCTAACAGGACCAGTGGTCAGGGATGATGGGAATTGTAGTCCAAAACATCTGGAGGGCCTCAGGTTCGGGATGCCTGAGCTAAACGAACCATCCCTCTAATGGACGTAAACACCTTTACCTTTACAAAAGTAAACTTTTAGGTTAGCGCAGGGTGAGAAACACGTGACCCTCCCAACCTTGCTGGATCACAACTGTCACCAGGAAAATGAGAAACAATTAGTGGAGCTTCTGGGGGATCCTGTTTTATTCCATATTTTTTTCATCAATGCCCTTGTGGGAGGGAAGGTGCAGAGATAACAGAGAGAAAAGCTCCAAAGGTAGGCAGGGTGAAACAGACAACCTTAGGAACTGGAGCGATATAAAATGGAATTAAACTCAAGAATACAGAGCCATGCCTCTGGGGAACAACAACTAGGTTTTATATTTTACTAGTGACTCCTACGCAGAAAGAACACAGGGGCAAAAAGGTCCAGGGATCCTCATCAATCACAAGAGAGCAACACAGTGATGCTCTCAAGGCTAGACTTTGGGGTCCAGAACTCCAGTGAACTGAGGCAGTGGGGAGGGAGACAGTCAGGCAGAACAGTAAGGCTGACTTAGCAGAGTTTCAAGTAAAACAAATCCAGATTGCCATCTAAAGAAGGGGCACCATGTAAGACCCTTAGGCCCAGAGTCCAAAATGACCTAACTGCATCACTGGGGTCATGATCCAGCAGCAAAACAGGTAAATGCCTGAATATGCCAGACAGGACATTTCTAGGGCTCATCTGCATCAAGTACAAAAAAAAGTATTATGTCACCAAAAGACTAACGGATTTATTATGCCGTAAGATTTCATGGACAACAGTCCACTCAATCAGATGCATGAAAATGCACTTCCGACATCTGATGAAGTGGGTGTAGTCCACAAAAGCTTATGCCATAATAAATCTGTTAGTCTTCAAGGTGAAACAGGGCTCTGTTGTTCTTCCTACAGCTGGCTAAGAGAGCTATCCCTCTGGAAACAGTATCATGAACACAGGAATGTTTAGGAACACAGGAAGTTGAATTACACCAAGCCAGGCAATTGGTCTGTCTAGCTCAGTATTGTCTACCCAGGCAGCATCTTTCCAGAGAGAGGCATTTCCCTTTGCCTGGTGAGACCATGAACCAAAATCTTGGGAGGTGTGTGTGCTCTATGGGCTTCCAGGCAGTTTTCCTTCCAGGCCCTGACAAGGTGAAGGCCTGTTTAGCTTCAGCAAGGTTGGTTGGTTGCTAGCTGCATCATTGTCTTTAAATCCATTCCCTAAGACTGAGGTGTAAGGAAGACGGAAGAGAAAGGGATTGAATCAAGTCATCTTGGCATCATTAACGTTGCTCATTTTTACTCTCTGCCAATGGCACACAGTAATCTGAATGAAGGATCTTGTCTTAAAGTTGTCTTGGTAAAATAACTCGTGTTCCTTCTCATCCTTGCACACCAGTATAATATATTACTGTGGGTCCTAGCTCAGTGACAGAGCACATGGTTTTAATGTGGAAGGTCCCAGATTCAATGCTTGGCATGTCCACGTAGGACTAGGAAAAGCTTCTAGCTGAAACTCTGGAGAGTGACTTGGCAGTCAGTGTAGAAAATTTTGCACTAGGTGGGCCAGTGGTCTGACTCAGTGCAAAGCAGCTGCCTATATTTCTATGCACTGGCATAAAAGCAAGTTCTCATGGCCACAGTCATGTTTATCCCAGTTTTATGTTGTTGTTGACATCCATCTGTCTCGAGATACAATGGAGTGCTCCTCCAGGAGTGAAGTCAAACTGCTACATTTTCAGCACCCAAGTGACCTCCCTGGGGCGCAAGCCTGGGCCATGTGTATGGAGGTCCTGCGCTGCCCAGATGACAAGATCTGCCCCCTCTCGGCCTTGCTGATGTGGTTCAAAGGGAAACAGAGAAATACAGTTGGCACCAGCTTGGCTGCAGGAGTTGCTGGCAGGAGGTGTACAAGACGCCATCCAACCGCCTTAGGGACTCCACTCCGGATTTGTGCCGGGTTTACTCCTTAGCCTTTTCTTCTCCCAAAGTTATCCCGCAACGCAGTTATCTCTACAACACATGCAGAAACTGCCTTCCTGACCATCGTCTTCGTCCACCAGAGACTGCATTTGCATGCAGGGGACCCCTCACAGTGGGTTTGAGACCCATCGGCTACCCTCACCTGGTTCAGCTGGCCAGTTGAAGCCATTTCCCAGGGTGTGGCTGCTGTCACATGCTGACAGCTGCTAGGAGCCACAGGTGAGAACTGAGTGCAGGGTGGAAACCAAAGGTGGACAAACTACCCCAGGAGGAACACAACATGTCCCCCTTCAGAGGTACTACCTCTTCACTAACACCCCATACATTCTATGTTGTAGGCCATTCTTTTACATACTCCACCAAGTAGCCTACCCCAGGGTCCCCTATCCACCTGACCTAAGGCTCTTACATATATGTGCAGGTCAGAGATCCCACACACCACCTATGTCTTAAAATTGCGCATTGCTTGAGGGCAGAGGCTGGGCCTATAAAGACTGAACAAAGCAACAGGCTCCTGCTTACAACCTTTTGGATGGACACCCCAACTCATGTGTGGTTTCTAAACCTCTGCCTGAAAAAGAGTTCAAAAAGAGAGTTCTGTGTTGGTTTGTGACTCGTCGGCTTGTTTCATGGGCTTGTTGTCGCCCATGCTACACTATCTCTTGCCTTCTGCTACCAACAGACCGGTGACCCAATCATAGATCTCCGACTTCTCAGATTCTGTTCCCTGAGCTTTGTCAAGTCATGGAAGGGAGAGATTTGTAGATACTGTATTCAATTATCAAAATAAAGTCCAGGAGTTCAGCTAGAGGCTCAGTTCACATCAGGAAACTGGCAGAGTAGCCTAGGAAGGAGAGAACTTTACATGTCTGCAAGAGGATACAAGATCCACCTTAATTGTGGGATATTATAGGAGCGAAAAGGCAGTACTTAACCTGGAAAACATGGAGGTCCTGTTAACAGAGCACCACATATCAGAATTACAAGCTGAAAACAGCTCATCAGGGCATCTGTCTCTTTCAACACCTCAAAGCTGGTCCAGAAGTAGGGTGGCCAGACGGAAAACAAGGACAGGACTCAGGCATGTTTAATAGTTGGGTAGAAGAGGGAAATTTCTTTCTTCTATACCATTATTGAAGGTGCAGGAGTCCCACCCTCTTCTCCATCTGAGCACCCTACTGAGGCAGGGACACATTTGTGCCATAACAACCAAGAGTGCCTTCAGGGAGAGACCCACCTCACAAACTTTTTGAGGACTGTCCCTTTAGAAGGCTGTTGGTTTATCAAAGGTGGTGTGATGATTTGTTACTGAGCAGTGTTAAGCAGGATGAAGAAGCTGGAGAAGACCCTCAAAATGCCACAGCTGACCATCTTTTCTCAGCCTAAGAAGCAATGCTAAATCTCACTTCCAACCTAAAACAAAAAAATAATAAATAGAAAAAATAACTTGGAGAAACAACTGATCACCCGGCCTTCCATTCTTATAGGTATATCGGGACTGATTCCCAATCCAACCACCCCTAGATCTAATAAGGGGCGGAAAAGACAGAACTTCATCTCCTTTAATAACAAGCAGCCACCATCCGCATCTCCTTTTCCACTGCCCTGGGGGACCCTGCTAAACTGTGTTAGCGTGCAGACAAAAACTGGGAGAGAAACGCCTGAAGGAGGGAGAGGGAAGGCGTCGGTGTCACAAGACCTGCGGGCAAAAAAAAAAAAAAGGCTATGAACGGAGGTGCAAGCAGATCAAAGCTGAACCCAGGAAAGGTAAGGACACAGAGAGGCGCCCTGGGGACAGTGCAGCTGGTCACGGGGTAGAGGCATAGGGCAGCACCCACTGCAGAGAGCTAGAGCTCTGCCAGATCAACATTCACAAGGAAGGAACACTCTGGAACCGCAATGCCTCGGAGAGAGGTGAAAGGCGGCGGCGGGAGAGGAGGGGGAGGAGGTGGGATTTGGTCTGAAAGGAGCCCCAAACACGTTGTCACCGGAACGGTGCGGTGGACCAGGAGACCATCCCTAGCAAGAAGGTCGGGCTGCATGGGGAGGGGGCAGCGCTGGTCCCTCCAGCCAGAGGCTGTTGCTGCCCAGGGAAGTTACTCACCTCGGCGGGCAGGAGCTCCCGTCTCGTTGCACCGTCCCATCGCGCTCCGTAGGGCAGCGGGGTGTGCGGGGAGCCGCCACCGGGAGCGGGGCAGCTGCTGGCCCCGCTGCTGCAAGCGGCCGTGCCTCTGGCTCCTCCTTCTGGCTCCGCTGCTGCTGCCGCCGCCGCCGCCGTGGAGCTCCTGGAAGCAGCCAAACTCCAGGCAGGACTTAGCAGGCGCGTCTCTCTTGGTTGCGCGTGGCCTCCGCCTCCTGCTCCTCGCGCTCCTCCTCCCCGGGGCTGGCGGCGCGTCTCAGCCACTCAGCGCCGCCCCTGAGCCGGGGGAGGAAGCGCCTGCCGCCTATGGGAGCGCGGCCGGGGCGGGAGCCGGCTGCGCAGGCCAGCGGAGTCCTGGCTTTCGCTGGGGTTGTCCCTGTCAGCCGCCTGATTCCAACGGAGCAGCGAAGGTAGAAGGAAGGAGGAGGAGGAAGAAGAGGGTGGAAAGGGCAGGCGGGATGCTCAGTCCTCCTTGCTCACCTTGGACTGTTTTCCATTCACGCTGCTCTGGTCTCCTTCAGTGTACAGGGTTTTAATAAAATAATACTTTGCAGGGTTGCTGTTGCCGTTGTTGTTTTTAAAATGTGACAATTATGTTGCATTTTAATAAGTCTGAAAACTGTCAAGCGGGCAGGCTGCCTTATAGGATCTGTTTTGGTATGCCTTAACCACAGCTGTTGTCATCGTAGATCTGGGGTAACAAGAGTCTGCTAGGGAAGGGTGGAAGTTGATAAATGGTAGCATTTAGATCATATTTGGGATGCAAGGAGAAAAATACAAGCTGCAGATCTGTGCCAGACAAGAAATTATTGGGTTAGCTTATGCGAGCCATCCTGGGCGGGCTAGCTAAGTGCAGAGCCATTGATAGGTGTTTCGACAAAACCAGCCAAGAATCTGATGACAAAACTGAACAGATATATTAGGGCATGATACCCAGCTTCACGGAAAAGGTTGATTCCATAATGTAAGGTTTTTGAAAGGTGCCATTTGTGTTTTAATGGTGTTGTTTGTGCTTTATTTTGTTTCTAGAGGGGTGGCCATGTTAATCTCTTGCTATGGAAACCAAGGGTCTTGTGGCACTGTAAAGGCTGACACATTGGCATAAGGTTTTGAGGCATCTGATCAAGACTTGTATTTTAAAAATGAGCTTAAAGATGTTTTAATGCCAGGCAGAAGACCAGCTGTCTAAAAGACTGGCATATGTTTATCCTTCTGGACAAAGGCCCCCCTGATTTATTTATAGTAGGAGCCAAAATTCTCAAAGTTGTAAAAAGGGAATTACAGGCTGAGAGCAAAGGTTACTAGGTTACTGACCCTACAGAATACAATCAAGCTGCAAAAGCACTAATTAAGAGTTGGTAAATAGTAGGATTCATTGTTTAACAAAATATAATACCATGTGTCTCCCATTAGAGACTTGAGCCACAGGTTAAAGGGGAAGAGCTAATGGGAAAAGCAGCTGGCCAGGAAAGGAGGTTGTAAACTGAAGAAGTTTTTACTTTGAAAAGGCCTTTGCTTCTAAAAATCTATATATGTTGTGTATGAAATATATTGGCTTAAATGTAATTATGCAAAGGATTTAGAAAGTAAGAAATGTTAGATTCTTATGTTAGATTCTTATTTCATAGAATCGTAGAATCATAGAGTTGGAAGAGACCACAAGGGCCATCGAGTCCAACCGCCTGCCAAGCAGGAAACACCATCAGAGCACTCCTGACATATGGTTGTCAAGCCTCTGCTTAAAGACCTCCAAAGAAGGAGATCTTTCATTGATGGTGTGTGAGAATGTGAACCCAAGATCTCTGACCTCTGTTTAAGATAAAAATTTAAAACAATTAGCCATCTGTTTTGGAGGGCAAAAGGGCAAGAAGGGCAAGAGGTGATCTGGTAATTAAGGTGCCTTGCTGAGGCAAATGTAAGATATATGGCTACTTGTTTGCCATTTATAGATAGAAGGAAATATAGCTCTTTGTCTCCCATAAAAGGTAATAGGAAATGGGTGTATCTTTTATGATTGGTTCTAGCAAACAGCCAATAGGAATTTTAACCAGGCTGATTGGACAGAGGCAGCCAAAGGAGGAGCAAGGGGGCTGGGCTGAGGAAATATAAGTGCTGGCCATCAGGGCTGGAGTGGGCAGAGCTTTGGTAACCATATACCACTGTGTCTCTCATTTATTTGTCTGACAAATAAATTATTATTTTAATTTCTCTATTGCTGCGTTGAATATTTCATTCCAGCTAAGTGTTAACCACAAGCAGGGTGCTACAGTTTCACGGAGCAAAAGCTTGTGGCATAATAAATGTGTTACTCTTTAAGATGCAAGAGTTGCTTTATTTTTACATTTTGTGTGGTACCTGCTTGTTGCAGCAAAATGCTCATAGGGCTAAAGAGGGGGCTTCTACACTCTCATTCAGTGCAGAAGTGTTCCCAAAAAGTGCTTGGGATTTTTGCACCCGGATGCTTAATGCTGAGGACAAACAGGTAGAGGAAGGCCATTGTAAGAATATAAGAAGAGCCCTGGTGGGTCATATAATAAAGCTCCATCTAGGCCAGCATACTGTTTTTTGTAAGCACCAGTCAGGTGGCTTTAGGAAGTCCACTTAGACAACAGCCATTCCTCATCTGGATTTTGTTATCCTGCCTTATCACAATTGACAGAAATATCCTCAATGGATTTATCTATTTCTCTTTTAAAACTATCTCTAAGCCAGCACCCAGCACCACATCTTGTGGCAATGAGTTCTATTAAGAGAGTGGTGGTGTCTTCCTTATCATGCTGCTTGTGAGCATTCAGAGGCCTCTGGATGACTGTTGTTGAAAATAGATGGATTAAGTGAGGCAACTCTTAAAGCAATGAAACACAAAGCATGGCTTCCTACTACTGGGACACTTTGAAGTGGGTTCCCTAGCAGCATGTCCACCCTAAAGCTTATTCAAGTATCATGTGTTGCATGGACACCCTGCTCTATCTCTCCATACCATCTAAATTAGGTGAATCTCTGTAGGTGCAAGATTGGTGTCTGGAGGCAGTAATGAGCTGGATGAGGACCAATAAAATGATGCTAAATGGTACTGTGAATGGGTGATAGTCTTGTTCAGAATCTGAGGAGAAAGCCTCTTCTATATAGGATCACACTCCCATCTGAGAAAGCATGTTCATAGCTGGAGGCACTCTTTGATTCTGAACTGCCTAGGGAACCTCGGTGGCAATGAGTGCCGAGTTCTAGCTATGGCTTTTCACAGACTGGCATAGCCTGGCCACAGTTACCACTGTTCTTGTAACCTTATGTTTAGATTGCTGTAATGCTGTATTGTAAACAGGGAGTTTACATATGAAGACAGTCCAGCAGCTTCAGTTGGTGCAGAACATGGCTACCATTAGTAAGTGGTGCTTCTAAATGGGACCATATTACATCAGCTCTGGGCAAGCTGTGCTAGTTTGTGCTACTAGTCCAAATGCTAACTTACATAGTTCTGAACTACTTGGGTCTTAGTTACTTGTCCCAATTAACTGCCAGCCCATGCTTTAAGATCTGCTGAAGAGACTCTTCCCATTATCCTCACAGCAAACATTGCTCATTCGATGATCACTTGTGTCAGTTATGGCACCTCATCTGTGCAATTCCCTCCCAAGAAGTGTGGTTGGCTACTTCATTACTGAGTTTCAGGCATGGCTTTTAAATAAGTGCTTTGGGACCAAGTTAGTTGTTTATGTATACTGTGATGGAATTAAGATCTCTACTGTGGTCACTGTTACATTGATTTGATGTGGGGTTACTGGCTTCTACATTTAAGTTTTGCATTTTTAATGGGTTACTATTTATTGTATGAACCAAATATCATTTTTATTAGCTTAATCAGCTATATATTTAAAGTGTGGTTTACAAATCAAATAAGCAACTTTATTAGCTGTGTTATTTAGTACCAGACTTACTAAATAAATTCTCTCCAACAGGTTTAATTTACCTCCAAAGGTTCACTCTTCCATCATCTCCCAAGACAGACGGATGCCAGCAACAACAAAAATAGTACCAATTGTTTTAGACTGCAGTCCAAAACACATTTACCCACTGAAGATAATGTGGGCTACTTCTGAGTAAACCTGTGCAGGATTATGTTGTTTATGTGTTTTGTAGTGGGTTGTTTTTTTTTAAGGCTCTCAAAATGGAACCCTATAACTGGCTTTTTCACATTACAAATATACTACAGGGTGTGACTCAGTTACAAGAAAAATTCAGTTACAACCCATTCTCAGCCATGCTTACCCAAGAAGCAGACTACACTGATGTCAAAGGGACTTTCTTCCAAGAATAAACCCAAGTGTTCTGAGCCACTTTCAAGCAAGAATGTGGAATTTCTGGTCCTCCGAAATGTGCTCCCATCATCTTCATTTGCCTTGCTGGCTGGGGCTGTTGGGAGTTAGATTCCAATAACATCTGGAGGCTCCTCATCACTGCCTTTAAAACACTGAACAGCTTTATTGTAGTGTAAGTTTTTACAGGAGAGGCAGGGAGCCTCATTTTCAGGGAACAAATATGGTTTCTCTCCAGGCCCCACACTCCTTGAGTACTTTGACCTGACCAGAATGTCTTTTAAGCTGTGATCATGCCTCTCGCTTGCCTTGAAGGGAGTTTGTAGAGGTGCATAGTACAGTGGTACCTCGGATTAAGAACTTAATTTGTTCTGGAGGTTCGTTCTTAACCTGAAACTGTTCTTAACCTGAGGTACCACTTTAGCTAATGGGGCCTCCTGCTGCTGCTGCTGCACCGCCGGAGCACAATTTCTGTTCTCATCCTGAAGCAAAGTTCTTAACCTGAAGCACTATTTCTGGGTTAGCAGAGTCTGTAACCTGAAGCGTCTGTAACCCGAGGTACCACTGTATAGTTGTATGCATAAGCAGAAACCTCCAACTTTTGCGTGGCTGGAATGTATCCTACCGTGCAAACATAGGAGCTGCATCCATTGCTGTGCCTTGCTGTTGCATCTGGCTCCATCAACAATGGGAATGCAGCCCTCATTAAGGAATGTGGTGCTTGGGCTGAAAAAGGCTGCCACCCTGCACTACAGCCACAGATCTATCACACTGCAATCCTATGCCTTGCCTGCTCCGGTCATTTCCCAGCGAGTTCAGTGGGACATAGGCTGCAAAGACACCATACACTGAATAGCTCTCCCCCGTCTGCAGAATCCTGGGAACTGTGGTGTATTATGGGTGCCTGGAATTGTAGCTCCATGGGGGATAAACGAGAGTTTCCACAATTATTGGTGTGTGTGTGATGTGCTTTAAATACAGGGTGTGTACACCACCTTACTCTCAGTTCAGTGTGTATGGTTGCAACCTGCAAATCATGTACTAAAAGTTAAGTATAACCCACCCTTTATCCATACAGATGACAGGGTGGTGTTACAAAGGTGATTAATCATGCCGAAACAATAGAGGGAGTGTGTGTGGAGGGGAACATACACCGTGAATCAATAAACCAACATCACCATCAAAGAAAGAAGCTCAAAGCTTTTGGGTTGTTGTTGTTGTTTTGGCTGGGATGAATCATGGAGCGTGCGTAGGACTGCGGCCCGAGCAGCACCCTAGGGCGCGAACACCAATGCAAGGCAACCTTCGCGGGTGCCCGCCATGTGGAGCGAGATCCGTAACGTGTGAACGGCCAACCTTTCCCCCCTCCCGCCCGGGAAAGCAGGCAATGGGTAGCGGGGGAAGGGCGGCGCTTCCGCTTCGCCTTGAAGAGGAGCCTCCTCCCCCTTCCCGGGGGTCATCGCGAGCGGCTGCTTGGACTTGTCGCGAGCGCTCGTCTCCGTTTCCGCCGCTGGGGCAGGAAGAGATGACGGGCGACGGAGGCGCTTGAGAGGCAGCCAGGCCGGACAACCGAGCGACCGACCCCACCGGCCGCCATGGCGGAGGATTCGGAGCTGGAGAGGTGAGGCTGGCAGGTGGGGAGAGGCGCCGGGGGGGGGGGCGGGAGAAGGCGGAGGGTTACTCCTCGAATAGGGGGAGGGTGGGCAGTGGTGAGGCTCCAAGGTAGGCCTCAGGAAAAAGGGCTCCCTCGTTGCGCTGCGCAGAAGCTGCTTTCGTGAGTCGGTGGGCGCCTGACTAGAAGCGGAACCAGCGCCTTGACTTAAATCCAACGGGGAGAAGCGAGCGGTGGGGGGGGGAGGGACCTCGGCAGGCCGACTTTAAAAAATACCGTTTATTACGTAATAAACATGGTTTTCCCTCGCAGGCCGGCCTTGCAATCCTGTATACGTTGCCTCCTTGGAAGTAAGCCCTGCTGAATTCAACGGTGCTTACTCCCAGGTTGGGCAGCGTGTCTAAAGCTGCAGCTTTTTTCGGCCCTTTATTTATATTTATGGCGGAGCGAGCTTCAAGACAGACTTTGGAATGTCGAGGTCTCGCATTTTATTGCCCTCCCTTCAATCTTCCGCACAGCAGTGACTTTTTTATTAATTATCGCTATGCATCTCGAGTACTTGAGTACACGCCTAATATTTGTTATTTTGTTCGTTTATTTCGTTTATATCCCGCCCTCCCGGAGGAGCTCATGGGTGGCAAGTGCATGTGTAGTATAATAATAATAATAATAATAATAATAATAATAATAATAATAATAATAATAAAAAATAATAGCAAATACGATAAAAAATAAAAATACGTTTAAAACTATTAAAAAAGCAACGGAACATCTGTAAAAACAGATGTAACCGAACCATATGTCTGGATAAAACTGCCAAAACGGAAGTGTTTTCAGCGGGTGTCTAAAAGTGTTGCCTGCCTAACATCAATAGGCAGAGTTTTCCAAAGTACATTATAAAAAGGTAAAGGGTAAAGGGATCCCCAACCGTTAGGTCCAGTCGCTGCCGACTCTGGGGTTGCAGCGCTCATTTCGCTTTATTGGCCGAGGGAGCCAGCGTACAGCTTCCGGGTCATGTGGCCAGCATGGCTAAGTCACTTCTGGCGAAGCAGAGCAGCGCACGGAAATGCCATTTACCTTCCCGCCGTAGCGGTACCTATTTATCTACTTGCACTTTGACGTGCTTTCGAACTGCTAGGTTGGCAGGAGCTGGGACAGAGCAACAAGACCGAGCAACGGGAGCTCACCCCGTCGCGGGGATTTGAACCGCCAACCTTCTGATCGGCAAGTCCTAGGCTCTGTGGTTTAACCCACAGCACCACCCGCGTCCCAAAAGTACTTTATAGGTACTGCCAGATGCAGAACATTCACTTCTTGGACTTCTAGAAGTGCAATTTCTGCAGTTGAAAGTGATCAAGTCTGTGTGGGGCAGTGGCGGAGCTTGGGTCTCAAATTTCAGCAGCACCCTGTGCAACACCAAAATTTGGTGCCCCCTCCCCACATCTCATGCTCCATTATAAAGCATAGTTGCAGCATCCCTGAGGCTCCACACCCCATGCGACTGAACCAGTTGGGCTCTCCTAAATCCACCTCTGTATGGGGTAAGTAAATTGGTCCCAAGCCATTCAGGGCTTTGTATACTAATAATAACACCTTGAACTCAGCCCAGCAGCAAACTGGCAGCCAATGTACAGCTTTAAGCACAGATGTAATACACTGACAGATTATTACTCCTGTCAGCAATTGTGCTGCTGCCTTTTGCACTAACTACAGCTTTCAAACGGAGCACGGGGGAAGCCCCTTGTGGAGTGCATTGCAGTAGTCCAGTACAGTACTGAAGTTGACAATGCCCAAGCCACTGTAATGAAAAGTAAATTCCATTGAGTTCCATGGACCTTACCCCCAGGTAAATGGGTTAAGAATCACAGCATTAGCATAGCAGTATTTGGTAGTAATTGTAGTGAAAGTATATAGAATAATTAATGTGGTAGTAGTAATAATAATGTTGTCAATATATTTAAATATAATATTTAGGTATTTTTCCAGTACAATCTTATGCATCTTTACTTAGAAGAGTAAACTGCTCAATAGCTCTTACTGCAACATCTTGGTGTGCTTAGAATTGCAGGCTTTGTTACTTTGAGCAAATTGATGTTTCTAGATCAGTTAGTGTGGACTCTCATCCATGCACGACTGTTGAGGTACAGGAACTCTGGCATCAGGTAAAGCCTTGGCTATTCACCCAGACCTTTGCAGGAGTGTAAGGTCCAGTTATAACCCAAAAAGCATGCAATGTATTTGCTTTGTTTTAGGTTGGCATTTATTTATCTATCTTGAAACCGGCTCTTGCAGAGTGGCTAACATTCATAATAAAGCCGCATTAAACACAAACTTAAAATCACAATTAAAACCACGTATCAACAAAATATAATGGGTATAACAGTTAACAGCATGTTAGATCATGAAGAGGTAACACCATTTTCGCTTAGGTTCTGAAGGCATGCAGCAACAAATAAGTTTTGAACAATGTTCCTGAACAATGCCAGTGTAGGGGGCAACTGACTTCCTATAGGGAGTTCATCACTAGGGTGCTACTGCCAAGGAGGCCCTGCATGATATGGTAGCCCTGTGGACTGCGCTCAAAGGTACCACCAGCAAACCCTCCCCAGGCAGTCTTAAAACTTGGGTTGGCTGGTAGTAAGGAAGGTGATCCTTCAAGTACTTTGGTCCTCAGCCATTTAGTGCTTTGTACATTAGTACCAATGCCTTGAATTGGTTCTAGTAGCTCACTGGCAGCTAGTGCTGTTCTTTCAGGATCGATGCAATATGATCCCATCTCACTGTGCTCAACAACATCCAGGCAGTGGCATTCTGCATCAGCCACAGCTTTCAGACCATCTTCAAGGGAATCCCCATTTATGCTGTCCATTTATGTATATTTTATTGTTACCCACTCTGGACTTGCTTTTTGAAAGACTTGAAAGGAAGCAAGTGGGACCAATAGGTGGATCCTGCATGGAAACAGATAATGTGCTAGATGGGAGTCCTGAAGGATTTGGCATCCATTTCGGGACATCTTGAAGCAAAGCTAGGAAGCAAGCTAGCAGTTCAACAGAGGTTCTCATATTACTCGCCTCATGGCCTTAAAATACTAAGTTGTGATTCAGAGTTCTTCTATGGAGCAGGGACAGGCCCATTCTAAGTGTAGCATCCTCCTGTATTCCTCATCTTTTCCTATTAACTTTGGTTAAGTGCCTGGGGAATAATCACAGCACCGCACTCACTTTATCACCTTGGACAGTTATCTTGGCAGTTGGGATTTGGAAAAGCCTCATGCAAGGCCTAGGAACAGGAGGCAATTCTTGAACAGGTAGGGAGCTTAAGAACTCCTGGGGAGGTACAGAAGCTAATGGCATAAGTCCTAAAGCCGGATAAGGGGAAAAGGAGAAAGTAATTGGGGCTGAGAGGTAGAAGCCTTCAAAGAAGGATAGCAGGATGGAGGGATTTAAATCAAAGCAATTTAAAGTGGCAATGGTAAAGACCAATTTAAATCAAATTTCCTCTTGATAACAGCATATGTTTGTTAAACAGTGGTGCAGAACTGACCATTTTAAACTGTCTTTGATATGTTAACTGAATACAGTGGTACCTCGGGTTAAGTATTTAATTCGTTCTGGAGGTCCGTACTTAACTTGAAACTGTTCTTAACCTGAAGCACCACTTTAGCTAATGGGGCCTCCTGCTGCTGCCGCACCGCCGGAGCACAATTTCTGTTCTCATCCTGAAGCAAAGTTCTTAACCTGAAGCACTATTTCTGGGTTAGTGGAGTCTCTAACCTGAAGCATATGTACCCGAGGTACCATTGTAGACTTCTTTACTTCCATCTATTTGTTGCACTGAACACTTTTTGCACGTTCCCTTTCTTTAAAGCATTCCCATTTAGGGAATAAATAGTTATAAATAAATAAATAAATGGAGTGAGATTGCTTCCATCCCCCACTGGTGCTGATTCTTTCCATCCGAGTTTGGGTCTTTCCTCTGGATAAACTGCTGTTTGAAAAGAAATGGTTGTATCTTGCAGGTCTGTATGGCGACTTGTGCAATTTAAGCTGTTAAAGAGTGAAATGGGTAATTGAATGAGGATAAACACCCTTTAAATGCTTACTTTACAGTTTCAGTTTGTTTTGATTCTAGAACAGTAGCTTTAATGAGCTTGCAGTGGGTCAGTAGTTTGCACTAGCTTTCTTTTTCCATCAACAACTGCAAAAAATAGATCTGCCAATACTTAAAAAATTGATCAAATTTAATCATTATTTTTAATCTCCTTAAATGTTTAGGAAGGCAGTGGAAGAACTTCTAACTGAGGCCAAGCGTGGGAAAACCAGAGCAGAAACTATGGGAGCCATGGGCTGGTAAGTTATTGAAGCTAAACCAATGTTGGTGTTTTTCTAAAATACAATTTTTTGGGGGGAAACAGACACTGTGGCTGCAATCGTAAATATGTTTATTAGAGAGTAAGCCCCACTGGACACGGTGGGAAATATGTTATATTGAACATGCATAGACAGCACTGTTAATCTTCCGTAACTGAATTGGATGATAATCTTTTGCTCTTTTATGTTAAGTGCACATGCAATAAATTCCATTGAAAATTAATGAGAATTAAGTCCACGTAATTCCTGTTAGAGCAAACGTTCATTTTTCTGAAAGCAAACATAGTCTGTTATAGTCAGTGACCATGGATCATGCTAGGCAAACATTTTTGCACTTTCCTGGCAAAATACTCCTATGTTTCTGTGCTGTTGAAAGTAGTAGAACACCCCAGTGCATAAGCATTCCATTAGTTGCTTCAAGAGGTGTCCAACTCTGCCACTACTCTTTTTTTTTTTACCATTTTCCTTATCCTTTGAGATGCCTCAAGAAACCAGCAGAGCTTGTTTCCTCCCTACGGATTATCCAAACCCAATGTGGAAGCAAGCTCTTCTAGAACCTCTTCCATCTCGTTCCCTTTCTCTAAGATAAATAACGGGCCTTGAGGCAGGGGAAGAGAAAGGTGGCTATGTCCAAAGGTTCAAGGTGAGCTGGCTCTTAAAAAAAAAAATTAAAATAAAGTTGTCAGAGATCCCTAACAGCAACAGTGTGATTTGATGAGCAGCATAAATTGGACTTCTAGCAACTGCTTAGAAATGTAGAATATGCAGGGTTTCTTAATTTTACCATATTGAAATAATTGTTTCAATGAACCCTACTGCTTTAAAGCCTGTTCTTTATCAAGGTCCCAAGTTCAAAGCATTCTTGAACTGCATTTCTTATTAACTTGCTTTGATGGGCAGTGACTTTCTGAGGTCTCAAGCAAAAGTCCTTCCTAGCTCTGCTTTTTAGCTGGAGATGCCAGGAAATTAACCCGAAACCATTTGCATGCAAATAATGTGTGCTACCACTGGCACACTTTTTTTTTTTAAAAAAAGAGTGGACTTTCTACCATCTCCAGAGCACTCAAGCAGAAGGAGTATTCATGTAGCCATTTACCAAAGAGGAGGAATGGCAAATGCCAACAAGGCACCACCAATACTTTCAACTCTTTAGCATTTTAAACTGTCTTGGGGCTGTGGAAGACGACAATAGAATACAATTTGTAGCTCATGTGATGTTTTTCTCAGGTGTGTGACTGTGAAATCTGTGTCATAAAATCTTGTTATGTTATCTTAATATATATCTCCTCTGTATAGAATCTGGCTGTTGCTTTGAAGCCAGTGTTAAAAGGCAAACATCTTGATGGTTTCTTTCTGTACTCCAAGTTTACACTAGGTGGCATGCAAGGAAAGCCAAAAGCGTGCATAGTTGAGCTACTTGATTTGGATATTCGCAGCATCTGTGTCTCTTGTGTGAGATATTTATGTTGTTGCTTTCTAATACAGGATGAAGTGCCCTCTTGCCAGCACAAATAAAAGGTTTCTGATTAATACTATTAAGAACACATTGCACTCCCCGAAGGAGCAAGAGCAGGGGCAAAACCATCAAGAAGACGATAAGGAATCTGAACCAAACCAGAGCAGGGAGGAAAGCAAGCCAAAGAGACACAGATCCCACCCATACAAACCTAGCTTTCGGTCCAGAAGAAGGGTAAGCTCTTCTCCTCCCAGGCACCACCGGAACAGGAACCAGCACTCAAAGGACAAGCATGAACAGCGATCAAGCAAATGAGGAGGAACCCATGCCATTCCAAGAATGAAATTAAACACTGAACTGTTTGGGTGGGTGGGTGAGAATGTTTAACTATTTTGTAATAGAGGGCATTGTTCAGTACAGATGTCCATGTTGGCAACAGCTTTTTAGAGACAAGCAAATCCCGCTTCTCATGAACTTTCTTTGAGGAGTTCTTGTATTCTTTAAAGTTGTCAGTATGTTCCTTCTGTATCCCCCCCTGCCCTCCAGTCTTCAACCAATTAAAGTTGTTACTTTGTATAGTTGTAACATGTTTAGTGTTTTGCACAAACCGTTTGGAAACAATTTATTTAGACAAATATACACGGAGGTGTATTCGGTACATGGTAAGTTATTTTGCTTCCCAATTCCTTCAAGGAAGCTACTAAATCTTAGTTTGAAAAAGCAAAAAAACTAAACAAAAAGATACTCCAGGTACAGAAAATGTGATATGCTTCTTGGCCTGCACATAGATGAATTTGAATAAGTTTACTGTGCTTGTAACCTGAAAATGACTGATGTGGAACCTGGATATTACAGATAAGTAAATGCAGGTTAGGCTAAACGTATATTGGTAAACAAACTACCCAGACTGAGTGACTCTTGTGTCCATGTGGGAACTCCAGTGCCCACATCAAACTCTGCATGAACAATAGATCCTCATTCACTTCAAACTTGGGGAGAAGGCATCAGACATGTTATCTGTTTGTGTGCACAGAATATTTCCCAATGCTGAAGTGAATGCTGGCACCCTTTTTTGACCTAGAGTTGTGTGCACACTTGGAACCTGTGAAATCACAGCTGTGGGCTGGATCTGAAATTGGCTTTCATTGTTTTGCATCCTTTGGTGTAAATGATGATTTGTGAAGGATCAATAATGCAACTGCATTGAGACATCTCTTGAATGGCAATGGAATGAAAAGTCTTGAGGGATACATTTTTCATCACAAATTGCTGAATGCTTTTGCAAAACAATACAGACAATTGCCACCTAAAGTCTGACTGCTGTCTAGTTACAGTTGTATTGGTCAAGTTCTCAGTGTTCCCTTACCTGCAGATAATTGATCCTTGTCATTTCTCTATTGTATGGAAACATTAACATTTAAATCCTTAGGCAAAGTTGTTTGTATGGTTAAGCTGTTTTCAACCTTGGGTAGTTTTCCTGAGTTAACATTAAACTTGAACTGTGTTACTAAAATGCATTGTGTACATTTCCTTTATATGTTAACAGATTCATCAGTCTTTGGGAATTAATAAATTAATACACATTCTGTTGCCAAAGATAAACAAAACACACATTTGGTTTATTAAGCGTACTGCAAATGGTCATCCTAGAACTTGTTTCTTGGGGAGAAAAAAAGAGGTCTTAAGCTTTGAAATGTTAACTTTAAAATAGTTGTTTTAGTACAGTCTTAGTCCTTAATGTACTCAAAAGCACTTAATAGCATAAAACAAGCCTGCTGGATCAGGCCAATGACACCTCTGGTCTAGCGTTCTGCTCTCACAGCTCTCACAGATGCAGATGGGAAGCCCCAAACCGGACTAGAGAACACAGCATTCTTCCCACCTGTGAATCCCAGCAACAGTACTAACCATTCTGGCTGGGAGTCTCTGATAGCCTTCCCTTCTATGAATTTGTTTAATCCTCTTGTAAACAGGCCCCAATTAATTGATGATGGCAACAAATAAACAACAAGCTAGCAATCGTTAACTGAGTTTGTCAATGTTTTTATTTTATATGGGCAGAAATAAATCATTCCTGTTACTAGTACCTTAAAATTATAATCCGTAATAAAGCTCTGTACATATATTTATTTAAAAACAAGGCAGTCCCTTGGTTAGGGTCTAATAAGGCTCAACACAGAAGGAAAAATGAATGGGGAAGGAAGAGGGAAGCCAGCATGCTGACATGGGTATTTACTTGTTTTTAATCATTCTATCCTGCATTTCATCCACTAGAGCAGGCTAACCTGTGGCATTTTAGATGTGGATTACAGCTCCCGTCAGCCTCAACCATCTGGAATAGTGGGAGTTGTAGTCCAACAACAACTGGAAGGTTTCATTGCAGGAGGTTGGACTATAGATCACCCCTGGGGTCCCTTCCAACTCTATAATTCTATGATTCTAGGTTGGCTACCCTTGCAGTAGGGGAACTCAAAAGTGTTAACCAAGAAGAGATAGAAAATGTAGTGGTTGTTTTAGAACAACACCACCACTACAGTAATTGACTGCATTAGGAATGGTTTATTGGTCCAGCCTTCTCTCTTAAAGAGCCAGGTCTTCAGCAGGTGCCAGAAGACGCATAGCAGCATATCATTACTACACAGCATCCACTTGACAGCCAATAATATCCTGTTCCTTTTTCTCCTGCTGATCTTGGTCAAGGAGACCCAAAGCAGGACCTTTGATGTTGAACGGAGAGTGTGGGAAGATGTTATGAAAGGAAAGCTCAGATTTATCTCAGGGGAGGCACAAAAAAGTGAGGATAATTTTTAATAGTCTTGGAGAGACAATAGGGTCTTGAGGTCAAATCTTTCAGCACTAATGTTAAAATGAAAATATAAAAGAACAGGCAAGAAAAAACAACCTCTTTCACAAGGTGAAGATGATCTGGAAATATGAAGGTAGGAATCAGCACTGCATTCGTTTTAGGTGTTAAGAACGTAAGATACCGCTGGATCAGGCCAATGGCCCCACTAGTCCAACATCCTATTCTCACAGTGGCCAAACTGATGCCTGTGAGAAACCCACGAGCAGGATCTGAGTATGTCTCCTGTGGTCTGCAGCAACTGGTATCTGGAAAGGCTGAGTGCCTGTATCCAGAGTTCCTTGTATTAAAATGAGAAAACCCTCCATATAGGTTTGTGCAGGCTTTGTGTATGTCTTTGCTAGTGCAGTTCCATATCCCATTAAAGCATAGGGAGAAACCGCTTGCAGGTGACAGAACTGCATGCATTTATGGGGGTCCTGGGCCAGATCACTGGGTCAATCAAAGCTTTCCAAAAATACTTAATAGGTTACCCTAGGAATGAGAGCCTCTGGCAATGACTTGAATATGCTGTTTGCTTGCTGTCCCAGTATAACAGACTATGTAGTTTAAGGCCGGCTTAATCTATTTTAACTAGTTGCTTTTATCAAGCTAATTCTGAAGCATGTGGATTACCTGCTTTCGAACACAAGCTGTACTGTAGGAGAATGTGTTTGATTCAGCATGTTGCTTTGTGTTTTTCTCTGAGCTGATAGGAATTTCCAGGACCAGCTATTTGCAGGCCATTTCCCATCTACAAGACTAAATTCTGAAGTCCTATGGTGTTCGTAATAACTATTTAAAAAATATAATGAATATGCAAGCAGGATATGTATGTACACAAAACAAGTATAATTACTAATACATAAGATGAGCATGAGAGATCAGGCAAGCACCCAGACAAACAGAGCTAGACTTTAAAACCAGAGAAGGAAAACCTTTAATAACACGAGGGCCATGTTCCCTTCTCAGTAAGTGGTAGGTGGGGCAAAAGTGAGCAGAGCAATGAATGTGAAATTAATGAATTGGTATACCACCAAATACTACAATATAAAATGGTGGTATTCAATATATACAATACAATATATTTTATAAAACAATATACAACAGTGCATACAATAACACATAAAGCACCATACCAGAAGGCTGCAGTTGATGCAAAACAGTAGCTAAGCTGCTTGTGGGGCCAAACTACCACCAGCATGTGAGACCTTACTGATGAGATTTGCACTGGCTGCCAATCTTCTACCTGGGCAAGTTCAGTATGTTGACACTGACATAATAAGGCCCTATACAGCTCAGAACCAGGTTACTTGAGAGACCACCTTATCCATTATATATCCAGGAGGTCGCTGGTCTAATCCATGATTGATGCACTCCAAAATGGGTTCAGTACGGTTCCACCAACACATATCAGTCGCAGCAACTCGCTGATCATTGTTGTCCTCAGCAACTTCGGCGTGTTTGGAGATGCCAGCTAAGCAGTGTTCGAATTCACAAAAGTGAACACGCCGGACTAAATGGCTTTTGTATGAAGCAGAAACACAGCTGCACTGTAAATGGAAGGGGCTATTAAAGGTAAAGTATCTCCATCAAGTTGCCATTTGCAGGTTTCTCTCCATCCCCCCCCCCAACTTATAAATATATCTCATGTATTTATCTTCCTGGGATTTGTCTTTAAAAGGGAAAAAGCAGGACGGAGGTGTCGGTAGAATGGAGGTCATAGAAATATAGTTCCTTTTTATTTCCTGCCTGTGATGTCAAATAGAATCTTCAGGCAGGTGGTTGAATTCACAGACTCTTTAAAAGGGAATATATCGGTCCGAGGAAGACATTGCTTAAGGAAGGGGGGCGGGTAGCTGTCAGCGAAACCCTGACAACATCAGCTGCTTGCTAGCAGAAAGGCAAGCTAATCATGGCAACTTTTTTCCCCTTTTTCTTTTTTTTTTTTGCAGACATGCAGCTGTCCAAGCAATAAGGTAAATGAGACTTCGCCGCAGAACTCTAAATAGGAGAGCCTGAACTATAGAACCATCCTCCTCCAATTCCTTGGTAATGCACGGTTTGGGGCCTGACTGGGTGGTCTTAAGTCCATTGCCACAGTGGCTACGGAGGGTTGATACCAATCAAGGCCTCTGCAGCTGAGACCCCGGGTGACCTGCGCTAGCGGCTTCCACCCCCCGCACCCCCGCCGCCCCTTCCTCACAGGCCCCCCAATTCGCTCATTTGTGTGCGGGATGCTTTTCCTGCTTTTATTTATGGGATTACATAAATGAGCCATTAAAAATGTAAATCTTCAGAACAGTTGAATCTGAAAGATTTAAGCAATCAAGGACAGGGCAGTACTGTACAGTAGAAGAAAGTGCCCCTACCCCCAAACTAGCCGCCCTGTGCCAGAGTATTCTGACTACACAAACAATAGGAGGTTAAGGGAGAGAATAACAGAAGAAGGCAAGGGGGTTGGGGGGGAGGAAGGAAACAAACTATCTCGCCATTGTAACCGTCACTGGCACCAAGGGGAAGATTAGGGTTTGGTGGGTTTCCCTACCCCCACCCCCACCCCCACCCCCACCCCCGTTCTTTTCTTTTTAAAAGCATGTTAGGACAATAATGATGAGCTATTATAAATGACAAAGGAAGACCATCCCACTCTCCTCCTCACAGTGCAGGTGTCAATACAATCAAGCTTAAACACAGAACTGAGTTTGGGGTGGGGGGGGAATGAAGATTATTCCATTTCCCCCCTGCAAGCCATTTTTTAACTCTTTAATATCTATTGCAAGCTACCAGAACCCCCCACCCTCACAGATATGAAAAGAAGCACAGCTATTTTTCAAGCCAGCTATTCAACCCCACGCTTGCTGCCACTACCAATAGCAATGGCTGGAAACTTCATTTGCTGAGCTTTGTGCAGTGTTACTCCTGGACGGTGGTACAGACTTTCAAGCGCTTTGCTTAAGGTCACAATTGTGGCCTAAGGCTTGCCTATCAGAAGGTCTGCGATTCGAATCCCCATGACGGGGTGAGCTCCCGTTGCTCAGTCTCAGCTCCTGCCAACCTAGCAGTTCGAAAGCACGTCAAACTGCAAGTAGATAAATAGGTACCGCTCCAGTGGGAAGGTAAACGGCGTTTCCGTGCGCTGCTCTGGTTTGCCAGAAGCGGCTTAGTCATGCTGGCCACATGACCTGGAAGCTGTACGCCGGCTCCCTCGGCCAATAAAGCGAGATGAGCGCTGCAACCCCAGAGTCGGCCACGACTGGACTTAATGGTCAGGGGCCCCTTTACCTTTAAGGAAGATGGCTCGGCTTGATCACCTGTCAATATGATAAAAGGATGGCTGTGCTTGTCTGTCATCTGTGTTTGTCTGCCTGCCAGGTATCTCTAATGTGTAAAAGGCTACATTTAAAAATTGCATTGGTCCTTGCAATGGTCCCAGTTAGACGATGATCTGCAACAGTACAACTGAACACTTTCATCTGCCCCAGATCTGCACATCAGAGTGCCTTTAACTTCCCAGTTAACTGCAACACATATCTCCTGCTGTATCCTTCCAATAGTTTGACTTCACCCCCAAAAGCACACTCATCTATCATCTCCCAAGATCATGGGTAGGCAAACTAAGGCCCGGGGGCCGGATCCAGCCCAATCGCCTTCTAAATGGGGCCCGCGGATGGTCCGGGAATCAGCATGTTTTTACAGGAGTAGAACCAAAATAGCATAAAAAATAAACAAGGATTCCCTAAACTTTCAGTCTCATTGAATAAAATGTCCAGTCCCTTCAATGCTCTCATATTTTCCATTTGTTCCAGTGGAACATGCATAAGCAAACTTCTTTCTGCTTTGTGACCAGGAGAGTCGCCATGTTTGGATGGAGTTCACAGTTCTATGGTTAAATACAGTGACCTGTGAATGTCCCAAACTAGTCCAGTGTAGAGGGTTGGAGAAATGATTTCCAGTTCTTTGTTTGTGTGGACAGGAGGGTTATTTTAGAATAACAGCACTTAGACCCTCATCCAGTGGCCTCCTCATTAATGGAAGATGCATTGCAAATGTTCTGATCTGAAGATCCTCTCTCACAACAGTGGGCTGTATACACATGAGGGTGTTCTCACCAAAACAGGTGAAAGGCACCCCCCAAATGAGGACAATAGAGAGCACTGATTAGCATAACATTTGCATATCATAATTTATGGGTGATATGGAAACAAATACACTCAAAGTAGACCTATTGACATTAATGGACCTAACTTATTTGGGTTCAATAATTTCTCCGGGTCTACTCTGAATAAAACGGAGCTGACTCCCACCCTATGAGAGGGATTCACCTGACATCCGCCATCAATGGAAACCCTGTGGCATGACTTCTGCTTGTGAAATGGGGCTTTCCCCCCACCCTCCCTCTCTTACAGAGTTCTCTCTAGCAACTTTACAGGAAAACTCGGTGAACCTCAGCTCCTATCACATGGGTAGGCAAACTAAGGCCCGGGGGCCATATCCAGCCCTATCACCTTCTAAATCCGGCCCGCGGATGGTCCGGGAATCAGCGTATTTTTACATGAGTAGAATATGTCCTTTTATTTAAAATGCATCTCTGGGTTATTTGTGGGGCCTGCCTGGTGTTTTTACATGAGTAGAATGTATGCTTTTATTTAAAATGCATCTCTGGGTTATTTATGTGGCATAGGAATTCGTTCATTCCCCCCCCCCCATATAGTCTGACCCCCCACAAGGTCTGAGGGACAGTGGACCGGCCCCCTGCTGAAAACGTTTGCTGATCCCTGTCCTATCATGTGCCTATTTAGCACAGGGACAGTCTCAGATTTACAGAAGCCATCCTGGTTTATGATTTGATCCCGGATTGTCCTGTTTTTCCTTAGCACGTCCCTATTTTCATCAGAGAAATGTTGGAGGGTATGGAGTTATTTGATGAACCAGCCATCTGAAGGGAAGTTTTTTTTAATGTTCAATTTTTTTATGTTTTTATATATGTTGGAAGCTGCCCAGGGTGGCTGGGGCAACCGATTTAGACAGACGGGGTATAAACAGTAAAAATTACCGTATATTATTATTATTATGGAATAAGATGTCCATATTTTTATCAGAGAAATGTTAGAGGGTATGCATTTCTCTCTTTCTTTCTTTCTTTCTTTCTTTCTTTCTTTCTTTCTTTCTTTCTCTGAACGTAAATTACTTGATTTCCCAAATAAAGCTATTTCCATCCTTAAAGTGTGTAGCTAACTATACACACAAAGCTAGATATCGTGCATGGTGCCTAAAGCAGGGCGGCGAGAGAAGACGGAGAAATAGCAGCAAACAACGCAAAATAATGACTATGAATTCAAAGTGAAAATGAATAGGGTCTGCCTCATTCATAAATGTCATATGAGGCTTTGGTTTAAAAGGCAAGCCTGTCATCCCGGGGACAGCAGCTGTTGTTATGCTGAACAAAATGGATACAAATGGGTATTATTTTAAACCGAAATGCTTTAATTTCAGACTTAACAAGCACACTGTGCTCGTGGTAACCTTGTGTCCTGCAAGCCATGATCTCCAGTAGATGGCTTGATTGCACAGGAAATCAAAATTCACTGGCTCTGGCCTAGAAAACCAAAAAAAAGAGAAGAAGAAACTTCCAACAAAAACAAAACAAAAAAACACTCCCCCCCCCCACAACACACTGGCAATGTTTGAGTTACTATGGCAATCGCAAAATAGGAAAGCCTTTTCTTCTTTTCCCATCTCTGCGTGCAGCCACAGACTGCTCCTGAATGGCTCACATCTGCAAAAAGTTTTAACACGGTCCTCAAATAAAGAAAAGCGTCCCCAAAATGGGCACTGACCCGTCTCGAAAAATGTTGCAAATTTTACACGCGGGGATCGGGGAGCTGTTGCCACTTCGCACAGGTTATGTCATAATGCGAACAAAAAGCTTATAAAAGCAGACGAGGGCTTTTGGCTGTCAAATATGGAGAGGGGATTGTGGGGTGAGGGGGGGGGGGAGAGAAGTAGAAGTAAATGACAGCCTTTAATGCAGATGTAAGGAGAAAAGTCAGAGATGGGTGACAGAAAGTTGCCGGTCAATGAATGAAGTGGGGGGGGGAGTGAATTTTCAAACACAAAAACTAGACAAAAGGTTAAAATACAATAAAAATCTAGCTATAGAGAATTACTGGGGGTAAAAGCCTCTAAGAGAAAAAAAGGGGGGTCATTCCCTAGACCTTAGCACTAGAACGTATGTGAAATCAACATGTGCTGCTTTGGAATAGGGCTTCCAAGACCGAAATAAAAGATCAACCTAATCTTTGACCTGGCAAACTTATGGTTTTTCTTTTTTAAATCACATTTCTTGCCCACTTCACACAAGCCTTATTAGACTGCAGATCATGCAGCTGAAGTTTTCCCTCTCCCTCTAAAGCAAACAGGACTTTTCATTAGGACGGAGCATCTCTGAAGTTCTTCCATTTTTCCACCTTAAGCTTGAGACGCGTTTATTTCAGCTGAAACGGATATTGACTACGTTGCAGAAAACTCTTGTGAGGTCGCCAAAGTGCGGAAAGCTATCATTTGAGCATTAAATATGAATCTGCACCCGGGCTCCTCATCAAATTTTGTTTTGTCAAACACTGCCTAACATTGTGGTATCTAAGCAACTTGGCACCGGTGGAATTTTTCATTTTCTTTTTGGCCATTTTGTGAGAAAGGCAGAGGATCCCTAATTTAAATCTTGATTTCTATAAACCCTCCATAGTTTCCTAAGCATAATCAAAGGGGTTTGTAGTCTTGACAGTCACAGTCAACTGAGGAAGATTTTAATGTGTGGCGAGGCATTTAAATAGAGTGAACAGCCCACAGGAAAAAGTCCAAAGAACTCCATTAAAAGTGAGACTGCATTATACATTCATCGACTCTTGTTCTTTTCTGGGGGGTGTTTTAGTATGAAGAGGAAGGGACAATGGAAGACAATGGCTCTACCTTATCAAAGTTCATTCATGCAGCCATTTCAAATACTTTTAACTGCTTGTCAATGGCACTTCCAAGACTCTGAGATTCTAAACATTCTGTCACATTTGTGTACTAACCACTTAAAGTTTTGCTAAAGCTTTTTGACCTAGACTGACTCTCCTTTATCTGGGTCAAAATGCAAGGCAAAGCTATTGTGCTAAATGGCCTTCATTAAATTCATTGATTTGACCTGTATTTTAAAGACCAAAAGGCAAATGGGATGGGAAGCTAAAGTGCCCATACAAAAACCTTCTTTAGGGTATTTTTCTGCCTCCTTGAACTATATAGCATTCAATGGGGAAAGGACATCTTCTGGCCATTGGAATTGTGAGTTATGTAGGGAGGAGGCTGTTTTTGTGCAGTTCCTTGTGACATTTAGGGGGGGAATGATAATTCTTTCCTCAGCCCTCTTCGGCATGAGTAGCAAAAAACAGGTTATGGTTGAAGGTCGTCATTTTTCGTCTTTATCCCTACTGCCAACAAAGTGCTTCTTTGAGGCAAAGGTGGCCTCAAGAATAAGATTTGCCAGTTTATGCCAGACATTTATTCACCAATTACTGATGTCTTATCAAGGTTTTTATTCATCTAGGATGCGATTTATCACTGGAATAAAAAGTGAACTCAAATCTCAATACAAAATCAGACCCAGGCCCATTTTATTTTACTATTCACAAAGGGTCCATCTATACTGTACAGTATAAATACCATTTTAAACAGTCATAGTTCCCCCCCCAAAGAATCATGGGAACTGTAGTTCGCTAAGGGTGCACTGCTGAGAGTTGTTAGGAGATTTCTATTCCAGACCCTCCAAGGACTCAGCTACATTAGTAAAGAAAAAGCGTTCAATATGCGTTATAACACTGCGACACCGGATGGTGCTGTGGAGTCCTGTCTTTCGCCAACGTGATTTCCCACTACTGTATGTATAAGGTTTATGACGCGTTTCCCTGAAATGCTTTTTTGATGTGTCTAGATACAGCCCAAGTGTCCCTATTTTCCAGGAACAGTTCCAGATTTATGGAAGTCGTCCCAGTTTCTGATTTGATCCCAGAATGTCCCGCTTTTCCTCGGGATGTCCCTATTTTCAATGGAGAAATGTTGGCGGGTGTGATAGGACCAGGGCCTTGCAGAGCCAGGCAGAGGCCCAGGGCAGGTAGATAATGTGCCCCTCCTTTTTTTTACGCCGGGGATAAGTGAAGTCTTATAAATAAGTAAGTATATAAATATGCTGACCAAGGCCCCCTTTGGAATTGGAGGCCCGGGCTAAGTGGCCCATACGCCGCTCCCCCCCCCCCCCCGTCTGGGCCTGGATAGGACATCCTTATTTTCATCAGAGAAATGTTGGAGGGTATGGAGTTATGTGACCCCCTGAGCCAAGGAGATATAACCTTTAGAAGACATCTGAGGGCAGCCCTGTTTGGGGAAGTTTTTTAATGTTTAATGTTTTATTTTGTTTTTATATATGCTGCCCAGAGTGACTGGAGCAACCCAGTCAGCTGAGCGGGGGTATTAACAACCACCACCACCACCGCAACAAGGAGTCCCTATTTTCATCAGAGAAATATTGAGTTTATGCTATTCCCATTACAGAGTTACAATTTTCTGAGAGGTTTAACAATCAATTTGCCATCCCAGTGAACTCTGAGAATTGTCGCTCTGTGCAGGGAGCAGGGGTTTCCTAAGAACTCTCAGCAGCACACACTTAACAAACTACAGTTCCCAGAATGGCTGCTTAAATTGGTACGATACTGCTTTAAATGCCTTGTCCCACCCTCCAGCCCTAGGAGTCCTCATAAGGGAGCTGTACTTAGAGGAAGAACTGTGAGGGGAGAGACTTCCAGCCCTGCCTTTTCCATCTGCCTACTTCGCCCTCCAGTCTCTGCTTCTCAGTTTGTATTGTATTATTTTATGCACTGTGACTTGCCTTTATTTTAATGATTATAGTTTAGAAATTATTTATTGTAATTGTTAAGAGTGGATTTCTGTTTAACTTTTATATGCTGATATTTAATATTCTATACTGTTCTAATGGATTGTTGAATATTACTGTATTTTATATAAGTTGCTTATTTTAAAGTTATGTTTTATTATCACATATTTTTATTGGATTAGATTGTTATAAGGTGTACATTCTTTGTTTCTTCAGCTTGTAAACCGCCTTGGGTATAGTAAAATAGAAAGGTGGTATACAAATTAAATATGAAATGAAAAATGAAATAGTGCAGATTGGGCAACAATTCATTTACTGCATCCTTAACCTGCCTTCCTTGAAGAAGCTCAGGGCAGTGTACATAAGTCTCCCTCCACCTTTTCTCTTCAGAACAATCCTATCAAAACAGGTGGTGCCATGAGAACCAGCACTGTTACAGGTGTGACACAATACTCATTCCACACTTGTCTATTGACATCAGGCATGTGCCTCTTTTGTGCTATTTTGGCACCTGCTTAAAACAGTTCTGTCTAGGCAACCCTGTTCAGACACATAGATGTTGACATGTTTTAATCTCTATTTAGTCTACTGTTAATTTAGATTATATTTTAAACATTTGTTAATTACTTGTTTTTAACTTGGTTTTTTATATATAATTTTAATATTCATTGTAAACTGCCAAGAGGTTTATTACAATCAAACAGCATATAAATTTTGTTAAATATAACAAATAGGTAATTTTAAATAGTGTCTGGCTCAAGGCCTCCCAGAGAGCTTTGTGACTGAGTGGCTATTTGGGTCTATGCCTTCCCACTCCTAGGCTGTACGTTATGCCCTTAAAGCACACTCAAAGATTATTCTTTCCCTCAAAGAATTCTGGGCACTGTAGTTTACCCCTCACAGAGTTACAGTTCCCAGCAACTCTCAACAAACTACAGTGCCCAGAATTCTTTGAGGGAAAGAATGAGCTGCAGACAGTATGAAGCCCTGGATTGACCAGATCTGGGACCCTCGCAACAGAGCACTCACTTTGTGGGAAACTGTCTTATCCAGACTATTGGAATTTGTCCCTCTAAGCCAGTGTTTCCTACTCGAATTGGAAGCAGCTCTCTGAGGTCTCAGGCAGAAGCTTTTAACTTCTCCTGCTACTGGATCCTTTTTTAACGGGAGACGCCAGTTTGTTAAGGGTTGCTGGGAACTCTAACCCTGTGAGGGGTAAACTTCATGTCCAGAATTCCTTGAGGGAAAGAATGTGCTACAAATGTGCTTTAAATGTATAGTGTGTACACACAGCCCCAGCTTGAAGGGGAAGCTGTTATTGTCTTTCCTGGTCAGGGGGCTGTTTGGGGTCTAATCTGCACGTATGGTGAACGTAATCACTCCAGAAGCTGTGGAGTGGAATGGAAGAAATACTTTGGTCAAGTAACTCTGGCTCATGACTGAAGTAGGCCTGAATGTCTGCCTTGAGGGAGACATCAGGAGCAGCAAACATCCAGTGGCACTGAACAGAGTTCCGCCCTTGTCATCATTTTAATTTACTCATAATGTAATGCCATTTCTACAGCATTGCATTCTGGGCATGGCTGGCACACCCATGAGGTGGGGCGAAGCAGCCTTGTGGGCACCTCGCCCACCCCACTTTCTCTGCCACTGGTGGGGAAGTGATGCTAGCACCAATTATGTAAAATAGACCCACATTTAGTTCTGCAAGCTTTCTGCGGCAATCACTCAGTTTTAACATGTCAAACTACTGGCATGAACTGGGAGGAACAAAATAATGTTAAAAAAGAAACGTTTTTGGATTGCAGCTTCAGCATAGCTGTCAACTTACAGATTTGAAAATAAGGGACCAGCAGCCTCGAAAATAAGGGATCAGCAGCCAAAATAAGGGATTTTAGTCAACCAGCAGCCAAACGAAGCCTCAAGCGGTGGTTCCCACAGTGCAGCAACCCGGCAAAGGGGATGCAGCAAGGAAAACCACCATCACCTCTCCGCTGGGAAGCGCTGAGCAAAGGCGAGTCCCCAGGCAACACGGCCGATTTGATTGGCACAAAGCATGCAAGCTCCACCCCCCAGTCGTTCTTAGACTCCTTATTGGGTGAGCAACGCAGCTAAGCAACACAGTTGGAGCCTCCCTCCTCCCTGGCTGGCAGGGAGGGAGGGAGGGAGGGAGAGGAGCTGCTTCCTTTGAAACCCAGGAAATTTAAGGGACATCATCAATAAGGGACAGCAGCGGGACACGGCGCTGGGATAAGGGCTTTCCCGCCAAATAAGGGACGGTTGACAGCTATGAGCTTCAGGCAGTCCAAGAAGCTGGCTGCAGCACTGCAAGATCTGCACACCTGCAAAAGGGTTGGGTCCCTCCTGGTGCCACCCTTTTTACTGTGGAGCAGTCTAACTCTTGAGTAAACAGAATCCTAGAGTCGGGAAAGAAGACAGGAAAAGACTTTTGGACAATCTGTCTCCTCTCCTAAAGGTGGGGTCACCCGTCAAGTAATCGCTGCACTCCACACGCAAACAGAGAGCGGGCAAGAACACAAGAGCATAGGCCTCTGTCCAACAAAAGTGTCCCAGCTATGTAAGGACTTGCGCAACAGACCTTCTGCTCCCACTCCTTCCCCTGCATCCTCCCCAGATCTGTTCTGGAGGTTCACCCAACCCTTCAGAGCAGATTCACGGTGGTTGGGTGGGCAGAGAAGAGGGAAGGAAAATTTGGTTGTGAAAGTGGAAGTCCTTGCATGAATGAGATGACTTCATTGAATACAGCCCATTACAACAGCCCTGCCAAAGGCCCATCTAGTCTAGCATCCTCTTTACACAGTGGCCACCCAGATGACTATGGAAAGCCTGCAAGCAGGATGTAAATGCAGCAGCAACCTCTCTACTCGTCTTCCCCACCAGCTAGTACAGTGGTACCTCGGGTTAAGAACTTAATTCGTTCCGGAGGTCTGTTCTTAACCTGAAACTGTTCTTAACCTGAGGTACCACTTTAGCTAATGGGGCCTCCCGCTGCCGCCGTGCCGCCACCGCACGATTTCTGCTCTTATCCTGAAGCAAAGTTCTTAACCCGAGGTACTATTTCTGGGTTAGCAGAATCTGTAACCTGAAGTGTCTGTAACCCAAGGTACCACTGTACTCAGAAGCATGCCGCCTCCATCACTGGAGGTAGCTCATAGCCATCCATCATGGCAAGTAGTCTTATCCTCCACGAATTTGTCTAAAACATTTTAGAAACAATCCAAGTCAGTGGCTGTCCCTCCATGGTGTGGTAGTGAAAACCATAGTTTAGCTATGGATGGTGAGAGCCGCAGCTCATTGGTAGCCCATTGGCCTTTTGTGCCAGAAGTTCTCAGGTTCAGTATCACTTGGCAGGGCTGGGAAAAGCTGCTGCCTGAAATCCTGGGTCTGCCTTAGGTTCCTATCTTCCTTTTGTCCAGTACTATTTCTGCTACCATTTGGCTTCGGCAGATAGAGGAAGAAAAATTTATCTGTGTCTACTTTATCTGCACCGTATCTAATTTTGTACACCTCTATAATGTCCTCCTCTTGCTCACTATTCCTTCTCCCCCCCCAAACTAAAAAAAGTCCCACGTGTGGTCAGCTTTCCTCATAGCGATGAACTGGAACAATTAAAATGCAGCTCCCTTTAATGATTGGATTGAAAATATGTACAAACTCGCTACACATGAACAAGTTGTGTACAAATGTAGACTTGCCATGGGCAAACTTAACAACATTTGGAATTCATTTTTATAAATACCATATTAGATTAAGGTCTGGTTAACTACAATAACAATTGTTCCTCTTTTTTGTAATGTACACAATATGTTGTTGTGTTTTGTTTACTACAGGGGTACTATTTCTTGTTTGTGTCTTTTCTTACTCTGTGTACTTGTTATTTTGTACTTTTTATTTTTCAATAAATATTATAATTTTCTAAATATTTTTTTAAAGCTTTCCTCATAGTGGAGTTAATCATACACCACAGAGAAAAAAACTCTGAGATAAAAACAACCCCAGACAACTTGAGTTCGTAAGCCAAACTGCGCACACATTACAGAGAAAAGAAATAATACGGAGTAATATAGCAACTTTCCTTGCAGTTTAGTACTAGCTGAACTTTAAAAGTAATCTCTAAATAAGTATGTTTTGGGAATGGGCCTTTGGGGTGTGGCTGGCCAAGGGTTAGGGTCTATGTGGGATGTCACAAACAGCTCCTGCACTTCAAAATTTCTTTCTACCACCTTATTGCTACTTCAGTCTGCAGTATGCATGAGCAAGGTCTGAGCCTCTGGCTAGGTCTGCGGACATGGCCGTGTTACATTCCTACCAAGCCTTTAATTAGCAAACGGTGGCAAAAGATGTGTTTTGAAAGTAAGCGAAGGTCTAAAAAGCCTTCAGTAAATTCGGGACGTTTCTTGGGACACATGAAACCATGGAAGTCTTGGTGTCTTCATACAAAGCAGGACAAAAGGTTTTGTAAACTGTGTGTGTCAATGGAAACAATTCTGTGCAAAGCCTTCTGGGCCCTGAATCCCTGGGATGAAACGATGACCCACACAGATATGTGTTTCATCCTCCCTACCAGCTCATCAGCGATGCATTGCTTGGCTATTACTTCGGCTAATGAAAAATAGCAGCTGCGGGGATATGGGAACAGGGGCTCCTTCAGCTCTGCGACAATTTAAAGAGAAAAATAAAGGGGCGGTGGAAACGATTTTAAAAACAACAACAACTGGGATCTGCACTTCCAAGACTTGTCAATCAGGTACCTCCCATGGATCTTTGGTTCACTTTTAGGAGAGAGAAGAAAACCTTTATTTTCATTCCCCCCACCATCCTGTTCAGAATATAAATTATAAGCTGGGACTGGAGCTGAGGAGGGGGGGAAGGAGATCTATTCAAAACCAGTTTATTCAACAAATTGATCCCCTTTTATATTTGTGAGTTAGCTGGAAAAAGACTTTCATTTTCTACTAATCTGTTAATTATTCAGAGCTATTTGTTGAAAATGTCACCCAAAGCCTACTCATTGTGACTCTTGCTTTGGGTGTTCACCTCTTCGTGGGCCTGTGCTGCACCCCCACAATTGGTCTACCCCCTTTGTATGTCACATGCTCCCCTTTCTGATCTTTGGTTGGGCATCTCGTGTAACCACAAAGAACTTCCCAAGGTGGCCATGCAAAACAGGGGTGCCCAATCCCCATTTCAAACACAAGGGACAGTCCAAAGTGCTGACCCCGTGATGTTGTATGAGGCTGCTGTTTTATCACTACACAGAAGATTCCCACACTCCTTGTTTTGCAGCACAAAGCAAAAAAGCACTGCCCCAGTGAATGTGCCATGGATATAAGTGGGAAAGTAGATTGATTTTCATCCCCAAAGTCTCTACAGTGATGCTTAATGCATCATTCTGCTTAGTTTAAAATGAACTTTGTAAATTCTTGCTGCCTAAGCAGCATGTCTTTGCTCATTGTTAAATGCCTAGTAGTCTTTGCTCAGGAACTGAGCTATTGTCTATTGTTATGATGAAAATGAGTATTCACTTTAATAATGACTGGTATAATTAACTTCCCAGTTTTGGCCTGTTCTCTTCAGCTACCTGTTTCCTCTTAGCTAAACATTTTCTAATCGGTATTTGATTTATTTGTTCATCCGCATTTCACTTGCTCCTGAATAAAGAGAAGAGAAAATGAGTATTTTTGAAAGGAACTTGGTTTAGCTAGCATTGTTAATATTGCTTGCTAATAATAATAATAATAATAAAAGAATATATAGTGAAAATAGTATTGCTGCTTCAGAGCAATCGCGTTGGGGATCAGAGGTAGGGAACTGAACATGATCTAAAGACAAGTGTTTTATTTGGAATCTTAGTGGAAATCCATTGCTTAGGAAATGCTAATATGTAAATAATGAAACTGGACGTCGTTTCTTAAGTGTGGTAAACCATTTAAATTAGAAATTATTGCTGATCTATGTGAGTTTAAAGTTACAAATGTTAGAGTCAGTTCATAGAAAATTTCAGGAGGCTTTGGACATCTGCGCACAACCTCTTGGCTTCTTCTCTTGTCCATCTTTGAGATAAGCTCAGGGAGATCATAGAAGTAAGTATTCTAAAGGAAAGACTAGCTTCTTAAGAATCCTTAGAGAGTTTTTCCTTGAAATGCATTTGCTCATTATAATTACCATTATTGTGTATGTTTCATGCTCTCATACCATAACATCTGATCCTGCAAGTGTTGCTTGCTTGGTTTGATTCATATTTTAATGTCTGTACAATACCCAGTGCTTTTTTTCTAAAAAAATATTTAGGGGTACTCTCATTCCGTCTAAGAATCAGGAAGCACCATGACAGGAAATGAGGCTGCCATTGGGGGTAGCAACGGAACTGATGATTCACCATGCTAGAGAAGAAACAAAAATTTAGTATTTTTTAAGTTTCTTCTCCTGTTAGATTCACAAAATGTTTAGGGTATGAGTACCCCTGAGGACCCCCCAAAAAGCACTGGCAATACCTATCAGAACCCACATGAAAAATACATGTATTTGTTCTTTTCTTCTTCTTCTTGAGTAATCTCATACATTCAGTTAACACAAGAAACTCAGGCTTTGCTTTGCAACTGGGGTGTGAGAACCTATGTGTAGGGCTGTGTGTCTGCTTTGTCTGAATCCTGAATCCTGAGGAGAGCATATTCAGACCACAGCAGCCCCACACTCCAAGGCAAGGCAAGGTTCCCCCACAACTTTCCCCACCTGCAAAAAGCAATCTAAGCCATAGCCATAGCCATAGTGTTTTGTTTTGTTTTTTTTAAAAACTCCAAGTAAGTCACAGAGATTGCAAAAGATCAAGTGATGTACTGGCTTGTGTAAGCTGGCTTTTGGTGTGGCCTTCACTTTCATGTGCAAAAGGCACTCGGAAGATGCTGGGCTGGTTTCTCTTGCATTTATAGCTCTGTAAAGGAGCCGCCAGCCTCTTTTGCCAAGCTGTAGTCAAACCGGGACAAAGCATGCCAAAGCCCCCATGATCTACTGCCTGCTTCCATACCCAGGGAGAATGGCATTGAAAGCAAGAAGCTGCCCAGTGACATTGCAATAAAAGAGGAAGCATCCATCACCTCCCTCTGCTCCAGGTCAATGGCAATAAATTAAGGACTGGTTTGAAAAAGGAGAAATGGTGTTATGCCAAGGAGGAGGGGAGGGGCTTTTGAAGGCTTCACCTGCAGATGCTTTTGCTTTCCCCCTTTTTGCTTTGTTCATTCGTGTAAAACTAGATTCTGGCCTTTCCAGCATCTGGCACCCTTTTAAGATGCTTAGATAGAATGCTGCGAGTGACAGGCTCTCAGGCTAGCAGGAATAGTATAAGGGTAGACAAAAATTGTGAAGGACATAGTACCATCGGATTTCACTAAAATCTAATTTGGTTAAATGTTTTCAACATGGGTTCATACGTCACCTCTTCTCTCTAGAATTGAGCTCTATTTGAAGCCATTCCAACTACAGTGGTACCTCTGGTCACGAACGCTTCTGGTTATAACACTTCAGGTTATGAGCTCCGCTAACCCGGAAGTAGCTGCTCCTGGTTGTGAACTTTCCCCCAGGATGTAAATGGAAGTCGCGTGCCAGAGGCGCGTGAGCAGCGGGAGGCCCCATTAGCGAAAGTGCACCTCAGGATAAGAACGGTTTCAGCTTAAGAACGGACCTCCGGAACAAGTTAAGTTCGTAACCAGAGGTACCACTGTATGTAACTTTAAAAATTGGTCCCTCGTTTTCCTCTTCTCTCCTCAGCAATTATTCCTCTTATGCTGTGTCTATTAGGTTGAAAGCCTGTAGGCAGTGGGACTGTCTTGTTTTTCAAGCTTTGCACAGCACAATAAATCCCATGCATCTGATAAAACATGAAAACTCATAGTGACTGCCAATACAGTACAATAATTATTTTCATGTAGACATTTCCCCTATTCACAGTGCATGCCATGAAGACAGACTTGTAACACTGGGGTTCATTAAGATAGTATTCATAATGACGTTGTATCCTTTAAAAGTTCCTTACTGCATCCACAGGCAGCCGAGCATCCCTCTTTATTTTTATACTCGTTAGGAAAGGGGGAGAAAATAACTTCTCTTTGCCCTGCTCAAACCAATATGCAAACCAAAAGAAATTATCCCTCCAAAGTCTCACTTCTCTGAATTTTGTATACCTTCCCCATTTAGGGTGGCTTTCACTGGTGGCTAAACCTGTGTTGTGGGATGGTGGAATTGTTTTGGGGATTTGATTACCTTGGACCATATCCAACTAAGTGTTTCTGCTAGCACAAGGCTTGTGCAACAAAAAATTCCCTCTCTCCCCTCAGCAGGCCGTTAGTGTCCTCCCCAAATCTGTTCCAGAGGGAGCCTACAGAACTGTGGGATATTTAAAATGCAGTCAAACCAACAAGTCATGTTTTGCTAGATAGTACATGATAGGAGCTGAAGCTCACAGAATTTTCCTGCAAGTTTGCTAGAGAGGACTGTGAGAGACACTCCCACTGTGCCCTGACAGGCAGAAGGGTGTGCCTATAGATTCTCTTACCTGCCTGGGCATACCCTCTTTTTGTTCTTTCTTCTCTTCCTCTTCTTTCATCACCAAGCCAGAAATGTGAAGAGCACCTGCATGTCTGAAGAACACCAATGCTCAGACACCATTTTAAGCTAGACTTAGTGGAATCTACACACATATTTTAAAAATGTTATGAAAATTCCTTTTTTAAAAAAAAATTTAAAAAATACATAGAATTTTCCATAAGGCTCACTTTCTAGTGTCACGTTGTATATTGCACTTAAAACACACTTAAAACCTTTTACAGTGGTACCTCAGGTTACAGGTGCTTCAGGTTACAGACTCCGCTAACCCAGAAATAGTACCTCGGGTTAAGAACTTTGCTTCAGGATGAGAACAGAAATTGTGCAGCAGTGGCGCAGCAGCAGTGGGAGGCCCCATTAGCTAAAGTGGTACCAGGTTAAGAACAGTTTCGGACCTTCAGAACGAATTAAGTTCTTAACCCAAGGTACCACTGTATTTGCAGCTGTATAGCAGAGTCCTTAAGTATATCTTGGTAACTGAATTACCATTTTAAGCCTGCCTGAACAAAGCTGCTGTATCTGTTAGTTAAAAGGCTAACACTAGCTAATCTAAGCTTCTCTTTTAAGATGCAAAGGGATGGCACTGCTGAATGGATAAACTTGAGGGAGGAAGGATAATATCTAATAATTATATACTCTCCTAGCATCTAATCACATCTCAGTGGAAAGGAGACTCCGACTAAACATCAGGAAGAACTTTCTGATGGTAAAACAACAACAACAACAACAACAACTTATTTATAGCCCACCCATCGGGCTGGGTTTCCCCAGCCACTCTGGGTGGCTCCCAACAAAATATTAAACAGAATAAAACTTCAAACATTTAAATCTTCCCTAAACAGGGCTGCCTTCAGATGTCTTCTAAAAGTCATATAGTTGTTTATTTCCTTGACATCTGATGGGAGGGCGTTCCACAGGGCGGGTGACACCACTGAGAAGGCCCTCTGCCTGGTTCCCTGTAACCTCACTTCTCACAGTGAGGGAACCACCAGAAGGCCCTTGGTGCTGGACCTCAGTGTCCGGGCTGAACGATGGGGTGGAGAGTTGTTTAACAGTGGAATGGACTCCTTTGGGAGGTTGAGTGACCATCTGCCTTGGCTGCTTTAGTGGAGATTCCTGTACTGACGCTTGGGATTCCTTCCAACTCTACAATTATACGATTCTATGAAAGCCCTGATGAAATGAATGCAAGATCCTCAGAGCATAATCCTCATGTAACTTTGCAAGATTCTCATTGGATCTTGTTTTCTGTGAGGTGGGGAAGTTGGTGGTGACAACTGTGTTTCTTCTTCAACGTGCCCTGCCATTTTGTAGTCCTAGAGTTTGCAGTCCATTTCCCCTGCTCCTTCAATGAAAGAAAGAGAGAGAAATCTGTTTAAGGAAATTATGGGAGTCTGAGAAATGCCTTTACACCTTCCTCCTATACCCTGTTGTCCTACAGGTTAGAGTGGATCATTGTGTTTCTCCTGGCAGGGCAGCTCAGTGCAACCTCTGGTCCACCCTATGCTGTTGAACATCAGCTCCCATCAGCCCCAGTAATATGGTCAATAGTTATGGATGGTGGTAGTTTTAATATAAGAACACCTGGAGGGTCACAAGTTCCCCATCTGTGCTGTAGGCTTTTCCTGATTAGCCTAGAATCACTTGGATTGTACTACCTAACACAGTGTTTCCCAATTAGGCATCCCGGGACCCCTGGGGTCTATTAAGTTTAGAGGACTCTCCCACGGCTTGTAGGGAGGATTTTCAGTGAATCTTGCCTTATGAGTTTGGGATTCATGTCTCATCTTGGAAGTCCAACAGGGGAAATAGCTAAGCAAATTGCCACTATGGTTAGCATAACAGCTCACCCTCTGATGATTTAGTTTAGTGCTACAACTAGGCAATACTTTGTTTTCAACATCGTGACATATCAGCAGTTAAATCAGCAGTATAAATATGCCGATATATCACGATGACTGGAATTTATCTTGGCTGCTTCTTCCGAGATACATGGCCCAGCCCTAAATGGTAAGTGAGTCCTGGTAAGTGAGTGCAGACTAAATCATCATAATAAATTATTATAATTGCTGCTGCTGCTTCTACTACTATTACCAACGTTACAAAATTCCAGCTGTTTTCTGCTCAGTCTTCACTAATACTGTATCAAGCCCTGACCAAGCCTTCACCTATGTCTTGAAGGTGCAAGATCCCTCAGTTAGCAGAACCACATGCTGCAAAGTTTTATAAGATGTACCATCTCAGATTACAAGGAAGGGAGAGCATACTCTCTCATATAAAAAGCCTCCTGCATATAGAACAAGTGAGGGGCACAATTGCTTATTATTATTATTATTATTATTATTATTATTATTAAGCTGTAGTGGAGCAATGGAGGGACTGTCTGGAGATAGGCAATTTTTGATAAAATCACAAATTGTATGGTTCCCCCCCCCCAAGTATACCTAAAATCCCTTGCTTACTAGAGTCCACCCCACATTTTCTTCCAAAAATTGCTTTGCACAGGTAACTGCCATAGTTATCAAAATTTTCAAAAGTAGGTGGTCTGTAGCTTGACTTTTGAAAAATACGGGGTCCTCAGTAATTATCTAGTTGGGAACCACTGACGTAACATAAAAGCCTGCTGGATCAAGCTAATGACTCATCTAGTCCAGCATCCTGTTCTCACAGTGGTCCACCAGATGCCTTGGGGAAGCCTGCAAGCAGGACCTGAGTGCAACAGCACTCTCCTCACTTGTGATTCCCAGGAACTGGCGATGGAGTTGAGCCTGCCCTGTGCTCCTTATTCATTAAGGCATAGATACTACATCTTATTGGTTTTCAAGTAATTCTTCTTCTTCTTTGGCAATCACTCATAGCCGAGTAAGATTGTCTTCCATAAACACGGTTTTAACAGTGAGTCTGTAAGTGACAGTGGAGGCAAGTTCTGGATTGACAAGTCCTTCCACAGTGGGGACATAGGTTTCCGAGTGGGAGTTGATCACGGTGAGGGTTTGCAAAGCATGCCTTCCTCTTAGCATGTTTCTCCCTTTCATCCTGAGTTCAAGCGTCTTCAAAGCCCATGACACCTTTGGTAAAGGCTGTTCTCCAATTGGAGCACCCACAGGCCAGTGTTTCCCAGTTGTCTGTGTTTATACTACTTTTTTAAAAAATAGATTTCCCTTGTTGACCATTACGCTTTCCATTTATATTGTTGTAGCAAAGCATATCATGCAACGAACACTCAAAGCAATGTTTTCATCAGCTTCTTTGGCTCTGGAGGAAATGGCTGCATCAGAAAGGCCCTCCCTGTCTTATTAGCATATCACCTGCATGTCTAGGTAGCACCATCGAAGAAGCCTGGCAAGGAGAACCACAAACGAAAGGTGTATAAAGTCATGGTCGGTTCTACAAACTTTGGTGGACAACAGCTCTGATGTTCCTCAGCTCTAGACCAGTCCTTGGCTCAGCCATTCATTTCAAGCTTTCATGAAGTACCATCAGCTGTTTGGGCAATCAATCATTCAAGCTAACCATGACTACGGGGGCTCTGCAATAAATGTTCATGGTTGTCTCTATTAACATCATTTAGTTTTTAGACTTTTCCTAATTAAGAAAGGTTCCCACCAGCAACAGCAAAAAAATCCCTACCACCTCTTTCATTAGCCCGGCTTTTCTTCCCTTTAATTACTATTGAGGTCCTGGCTGATTAAATTAGTTTCTCCGAGTCCCCTTTCTCAAATCTTGGGGAAATTATCTTTAAAAAAATCATGAAATCAATTCCCTTACGCTGTTTTACTCTTTTATGCCTCCGGCTCCGAAAGGGATGGGGAGACAAGAGTGATCCCTCCGAAAAGTGTGCAGCACTGGACTGTTTGCCAGCCTTCCATTGCCTTTGTGGACCATCTGGGTCAATTTCCTTCCAACTAAATGAAATGCAAATAAAAATTCCAGCAGTTTTTCAGCTGCGGGCTGCCCGGCTCATTACCATCACAGAGGCTGGGAGATGAGGCCTGACCCTGTGCACTTCCCCTCATCTCATTAAGTTGTAACTCTACCGTGGCTGCATTCATGCTGTTTATTGACGCTGAAAGGCGTCTTTATCCAAAACTAGCTAAATTCACATTCAGATCTTTTTTCCCCTCGGACGGCCTTGCCTGCTGCAGCATCCACATGAAAGTGAACCTATTGTCGTTTGGTAATGCATCCCGCTGGTTCAGTAACAATCTAGCAGTTCCCCCCCCCAACTCCCCCATCCCCAAAATGCTTGGTTTACCATTTTATGTCCCAAAGATTTGCCAATGAATTTAGAAGCTGAATATTCAATGTACAGTATATACATTTCGTTGGGATGATGGTCATTAAAGCAGATAATGGGTGGCTTGGGTATAGATCTGTATAGGTGAATGCAGAATAGGACTGGGGTAATCATTGCGCTAACTATGCTGTGGCACAGAAACCTGGGCAAACCTGGAAGCTTAAGGTTGCAGTGCCACCAACTCAAATTATGGTGACTTTTCCATGCAATTGGGAAATATCTTAAGCCCCATCTGCACTGTACATCCAAAGCAGTGCTTCACCAATTTAAACACTTTCCCTGCAAATAACCCTGGCAACTGCAGTTTAAGAGCACTGAGAGTAGTTAGGAGACCCCTATTCACCTCACAGAGCTGCAATTCTTGGAATGGTTTGACAATCAATACCTGTCAGGGAATCAGGAGCAGGAGCACTGGGGAGAGAGGAATTGGAGAGTGAAGGGGAAGAATCCGAGGGAAGCGTAGGGGAGTATGACAGTGGCCCGAGAGATTCCATGAGCTTCTCCAGTGAATCAGAAGATTCCCAGAAGGGGGCGCTGATGGTCAGAGCAAGGGGGGTCCCAGAGGGGACGCACCAGAAACAAGGAGCCAGAGGGGAACCCCAAAGCAGCAGTGGGGGATCGGGACCAGTTTCCCCACCAGAGCGTAGTGGGGGGGAAGAGTCACATGTGTCAGGGCCAGCGTCCCCTCCAGCCGGCAGAGGAGGTGAGTCAGGGCTGACCACGCCTCCATCGGAGAGTGGGGGAATGGAGGGGAGGTCAGTTGCAGCTAGCCCCCCCGAAGGGGGAAGCAGTGACAGCAGCAGTGAAACGGTCAGGAGGAAAGCTGCTGGCTGGGCGCGCGCGCCAAGTTCAAATGTGCAGGCGCGGGGGACAGCAGGAGACCCGGATAGGGAACCAGCTCCTAAAGCCCGCCGGAGGGAGGGGGAAGGCTCAGGGGATTCAGCGTCAGAAGAGGCTAGAAAGGGCGAGACCCCGGCGGGCAGGCGGACCCAGAGGAGGAAAGAGCAGCGGAAAAGGTGGAGCAAGGCGAGGGTCTTAAACTGGTGTACAGGGGGAGGAGATTCAGAGGGATCATCAGCGGTCTGACAGTGAGACGTAGAGCTGCGCGCTGCGGCTTTGGAAGTGAAACTGAACTTCAATAAAGACTTTTGTACTTAACAACGAAGCAGCGTTGGTCCTTTGTGAGCTGGGACCTTGGGCAGCTCTGACAATACCTCTTCCCAGGGAACTTCCCAATCTATGAGTGTTTGAAAGGAGTTGCACCTTGGACCACAAAACGCTTCTGTTTGAGCAATACTAACCACCCATGTGCTTAACTCTAACTTAAATTATTATTTAAACCATCATGGTTGAAAACCAATAGGTACAAAAATTCACAGTGAATTCCTCATCTAATCCTCTAAACCTATGCACTCAGCACTTCTGTTTAACCAAAGCTAGTAAGTTCTACTGTTGTCCTCTAAGTCAGATGCTAATAATTTTTCTCACTACAAGTAGCTGATCATGGCTTGTAGTAGGCATAGTCTTAACAAACTGTGATTTTCAGATTAATAAATGACAATCTTGACTCGACGGATACTCAAATCTGGATCTGGTCCATGCAAACACATGAAATCACAAAGATCTGAAGCAACTTTTTTCATATATTGATTCAGAAATATCTGTTTCCAGTCTCCCATCTATATAGAGCTAAAAGCAAAGAATATCAGGATTCACCAGGGAAGAGATCTTAGAGTCATTCATGGTGGTTAGCTCAATGAAAATGCTGATCCAGTGTGTAGCTGCTGTGAAAAGGGTGGATTTGAGGTTTGGGATCATTAGGAAAGGAAGTGAATAAAACTGCCAAAATCATAATGCCCTTATACAACTCTATTGTGCAACCACACTTGGAATATTATGTAGAGTCCTGGTTGCCACACCTGAAAAATGATACAGTAGAAGAAGAAGAAGAAGAGTTTGGATTTGATATCCCGCCTTTCACTCCCTTTAAGGAGTCTCAAAGCAGCTAACATTCTCCTTTCCCTTCCTCCCCCACAACAAACACTCTGTGAGGTGAGTGGGGCTGAGAGACTTCAAAGAAGTGTGACTGGCCCAAGGTCACCCAGCAGCTGCATGTGGAGGAGCGGAGACGCGAACCCGGTTCCCCAGATTACAAGACTACCGCTCTTAACCACTACACCACACTGGCTCTAGTAGAGCTAGAACAGGTGCATAAATTGAGTGAACAGTAGAGAACTAACCCTAAAACTCATATGCAGGTGGTATCTAACCCCTAGGAAGCTGGAAATGATCCATCCTGGCACTTCACCACGTTGCTGGAGAGACTGCTCTACACCCGGTACATATCTCCACATTTGGTGGGAATGCACAAAAATTCCAACAGTCTTGGAAACAGTCCTCCTTGAGAGATTAGCAAATAAGCACAGTTGACATGTGGACAGATCAAGAAAGGTAGGTTTCCCCCGTGTGGTTTAATTTAATAACATATGCCAATATTCCAGAAAATGAACACACCCACTCCACCACCAACATTTGGCTCCATCTGGTTGATCGTAGAATCATAGAATTGAAGGGTTGGAAGGGCCTCTGAGGGACAACTAGTCCAACGCCCTGCAATGTAGGAAAATAAAACACCCTCGCAGGTTCACCAATACACTATCACTTTATATTGTTTCATTGATAACACAAGATGAAAAATTATTATTATACGTACCGAATCTAAGCATCCCTACAAGGGCTCCTGATTAGGTGTTTGTCTATGTGATGCTGAATATTTGTTTGTTTGTTGTTTTATTTTTTAAATGTCTGTATCACCCTTCATCCAAGGATCACAGGGTGGTTTACAATATAAACACACACAAAAAACAGCATAATAACAAACTGAAAAAATACCACCACCACCACCCTGGGTTAAAAGGCCTTCATTTAATTAGGAGGAATGTTTTTGCCTGGTGCCTAAAAATATGTAACAAAGGAGTCAGGCAAGCCTCCTTGGGGAAAGCATTCCACAGATGAGGATTCACTGCAGAAAAGGCCTGTTCTCGTGTTGCTGCCCTCCAGACCTCTCATGGAGGAGGTACACAAAGAAGGGTCTTAGATCTAACCTAGAGGTTAAAGGTAAAGGTATCCCTGACTGTTAGGTCCAGTCGCGGACGACTCTGGGGTTGCAGCGCTCATCTTGCTCTATAGGCCAAGGGAACCGGCGTTTGTCCGCAGACAGCTTCCTGGTCATGTGGCCAGCATGACTAAGCCGCTTCTGGCGAACCAGAGCAGCGCATGGAAATGCCATTTACCTTCCCACCGGAGCAGTACCTATTTATCTACTTACACTTTGATGTGCTTTTGAACTGCTAGGTGGGCAGGAGCTGGGACCAAGCAACGGGAGCTCACTCCGCTGCAGGGATTCGAACCGCCGACCTTAAACAACAGAAGTTATGCTATCCTTGTCCAGATAGTGGCACAGCTGCAACACTATCCTTTAATTTTGTTTTATTAGGTTACCCTTTTGTTATTTAAAAAAATAAATAAATTCATGAACCAAGAACTTATACATTGACCATTCATAATGAACAATATGTCTTTAATATTATTGCAAATTTATTGTGCAGAATCAAGCAAGAGCTATCCGTCTGACAGTACTTTCCATATACAAATGATATTAGAAGTGTCTATTTATTTGTTATTGTTGTGTTTCTTATTATTTATTTATAAACATATAACATTTTTTATTATTGGGTTTCTAATTTATTAAACCCAATAAAAAGTTATTGGGAGGGAAATTACTCAGTTTTGAAGTCACTGCAGAAGGTGAGGTTTATTCTGCAAAATGCTTGCAAATTTTGGCACAAGTTTGGAGTGAATTGGATAAAGTCAAATTTTGGCATGTTAACAAAGAATGTAAAGAGACTATTTATGTACACGACAATGGCTGCTAGAATGCTATTTGCCCAAAAGTGGAAAGAGGATGGTGTACCAACAAAGGAAGAATGGATAATTAAGATTATGGATTATGCCAAAATGGCAAAATTTACCATGAAGATCAGACACCAAGGTGAGAAGAAATTCGAGAGAGATTGGAAAATAATTATAGACTATGTTAAAGAACACTGTAAATATGTCAAAACATTAGCAGCATTGGTGTAGCATTTATGAACTAAATTTGATATTTTAGTTAAATATGAAGTGAAAATTAATTGGAAAAGTAATTATATACAAGGGGAAGAAATGAAAATAATTGGAAACTGGGTGGGGGGTGAATTTGGTGTTAAGATGAATGGAAAAATGTTGTTATTTTAAAAAATCTTGGAAAATACAATATTTAATTTTTTGGGGGCATGTTAACTATGAACCCCAGGCTGATGAATAAATTACTCAGTTTTGGGGAGCCCTGCAAAGCATGCGGGTTGCAATCCAAAATGCTGCAAAAATATTTCAAATCTTTGGCAGAGGTTTGGAGGGGACCCCAAATTTCAGGGTTCGTAGTTAACACAACTTTCCCCAATGATTCTATTGGGACCAGTACTTCGTAATTTATTCATAAATCTTCCAGAAACATGAACGGACAGTGAGTAGTTAAGCTTGCAGGAGACACCAGCTTATTCTGAATGGTGAAGTGCAAAGCAGATCATGAGGAACCCTAAGCGTTCTCTGTGAACTGGATGGCTGGGGGGGGGGAAGGCTGATTCAATTAATATAAGTACAAAAGCATATGCAGTGAGGAAGAAAGAGGAGGAGGGAGAGAAATGTAGCTACATTGGCCCATGAGAGAGGAGGAAAAGCCAACGTCTATATTACAGTGGTACCTCGGGTTAAGTACTTAATTAGTTCCGGAGGTCCGTTCTTAACCTGAAACTGTTTTTAACCTGAAGCACCACTTTAGGTAATGGGGCCTCCTGCTGCTGCCGCGCCACCAGAGCACGATTTCTGTTCTCAACCTGAAGCAAAGTTCTTAACCCGAGGTACTATTTCTGGGTTAGCAGAGTCTGTAACCTGAAGCGTCTGTAACCTGAAGTGTATGTAAGCCGAGGTACCACTGTACAGCAATACCGTACCTTCATTGGGTCATTGAAAATATCACACAATAGTATGCATACTTTGAGTTCTCCAGAACTCTTTATCAGACTAGAACAGAGATGGGGAACTTTTGGCCCTCCAGAAGTTGCTGAGCTGCAATTCCCATCAGCTGTGGCCACTAGCTACGTTGGTTGGGTCTGATGGGAATTGTAGTTCTTAAATACCTGGAGGGCCAAAGGTTCCCCACACCTGGGCTAGAAGAAAAACAGAATGACTGGAAGTGGGGAAATGGCTGAAGCCATGCAGCCTGCATCTGGTCACAGGAGGCGGAGGTTGCAGACATCCAACTGAGGCTGCTTAGGTGCTGTGCAGCTAACCAAGGTCTTCTGGGAACAAGAGGCATAACCAGGGCTGAGTCCCCATCTCTGAAAACACAAAGATTGGTCTGTTTTACAAGGTTATGCTGATACAGAGTGCATTGAGCAAGACTATCAAGTAGGGATATTGGGGTCCCAGTAAAATTTTTTGCCCTAATTCAGTATTTTAGGCAAAATCCATGTTAGGGATTAAGAGGAGAGGGACTGAAAATAAAATGGCCAGGATCAGAACATTTTAATATAAATCTTAAAAAACCATCATGGGGAAAATCAGAACTTTGTTAGACCTCCTTATATTCCACTCTTCCCCCATTATTATTATTTTCTGGTTCTCTTTTCATTACTTATACCCAGGTGGTATCCTACCAATGTAGATAGAAAAAATGTGAGGAAATCAGATCCTGTCATGTGTTGCAATAAAGCTATGTTTTTTATTTGAAATATTTATTTTATGCTTTAGCATTGCTTTTACTTTGAATTTTGTAAGGGGGCACCATAAGCTTTTAAGAGCTTATAGCCTCTGAAGGTCTTCATCCATTCCTTCTCCCTGATAAGCAGCAATACATACACATGTCCATCTAAAGAGGAGGGGAAATAAGACCATTAAGCCCAGAGTCTGAAAATTACCCAACTGCACCCCTGACTGCTAAACTAGGATCATGAGAAGCCACCATCTGGAGAGATGTTTTGTCCACCTGGCTCAGGGCAAACTAAACACTTGACAAGGTAAGAAACTCCTCTTTGTTCTTTAAATCTCTTGTGATTTAAAGACACTCAGCAGGACACGGCTTGAGGACCCTTGAGACATGAGCCTCTCCAAAATGCAACCGCTACTGGAAAGCAGAGAGGGAAAGAGAGGACATTTTTAAGGTCATTGTATGGTAGCTCACTTTCTGCCATGGCCTGAAGAGGGCAGCAAACACTCTCCGAAACTAGGCTGAGTTTGAGGGAATTTGCCAAACTTTCAGCCGGCAGAAGAAGACCACTTGTTGCTTTGTGCGTTTCTTCAAGGCTACAATGAGGCATGTCATTATCAGTGGGGAAGCAGTGACTGCGGACACCCCTTATTTTGATTTATAAATAATAAGGAAGTCAGTGAAATAACATCACCAGACTTTCCTGTTGAAAGCTATGGAAACCACTTACAAGTAAAAATAAATCATAATGAGAAAAATGCATCAAAAATACATCAAAGTACAGTGGAACCTCTACTTACAACCATAATCCGTTCCGGAGGTCCGGTCATAACTAGAAACGTACATAAGTAGAGGCGCACTTTTCCATAGAAAGTAATAGAAAAGTGAATTGATCCATTCTAGACGATGAAACCCCCCCCAAAAAAAACAGCAATTTAACATGGATTTTACTGTCTAACCAAGACCATAGATCCATAAAATGAAGGCAATAATCAATGTACTGTACTATAAAATAAATAAGACAGTATTGTAGATGAAAAAAAATTACCATTTGTAACTGGAATTGTATATAAGTAGAGCTGTACGTAAGTCGAGGTTCCACTGTAGAACCAAATTAAAGCAACAAATAATAAGAATAAAATGGGGTGTATGTGTATATACATCTGTGTGTGAATATTTTATATATTTATTAGAGAACTTAAGCTTACAAAGGGTTCAAGAATGGCATAGATAGATAGATGGATGATAGATCTCACTGCCCTTAGACACAACATAAAATCAAAATGCACTCAGAGGGAGGGGGAAACAAAGTCAGGTTGAAGCTCTTAGTTACAAGTTGTTTTAATGACCTGCTGGCATGGCAAAGTTCAAGGAGAGGAGACACCAAAGGTTTCTGATCTCTTGGTTGCACAGATGAAGTTACCCTGCATCCCTGCATCTCTTCTCTTTACTGCCACAGCCTGATGTAAGATACCGTATTTTTCGCTCTATAACACGCACCAGGCCATAACATGCACGTAGTTTTTAGAGGAGGAAAACAAGGAAAAAAATATTCTAAGCGAAACAGTGGATGTATGATTTTTGTGGTTCATGCTGTGGCCACAGACATGTGATCTGACAGTGAGTTTGGAGTAGCCCAATGCAAAAATCCTGAGGATCCATGTGGATCCATGCTTTATAACCACGTTTTTGTACCACTGTGGCCCCAGGCAACAGTGGGTGCGTGATTTTTTTGGTGCAAGATGTAGCCATGAACATGCTATGTGATCTGATGGTGAATTTGAGGTGACCCAGTGCAAAAATCCTGAGGATCCATGTGGATCCGTGCTTTGTAACCACGTTTTAAGTGGGGAGGGAAGGAAAAGCACTCAAGGGACAAGGAGCACGCGTGGGGTGTGCGGAGAAGGATGCTGCTAATAATGCAGAAGAGGGGTTTAAGGGGAGAAGAAGCACGTGTGGGGTGGGTGGAGAAGGATGCTGCTAACAATGAAGAAGAGGAGTATAAGGGGAGAAGGCTCATCTCCTCTCCCACTTTGCTCCTTTAAAGCAAGCAGGCTCTGCTTTTCTCCCTCCTACCCGCTCATCCCCGGCTTAGCGAGCTGAAAAACTTTGCTGCTATTTAGCGAGCTGAGTGGGGAGGAGAGAGGGACAGAGAGCCTGCTTGCTTTAAAGGAGCCAACTGGACAGGAGCCGCTTACACTCGTGTAAGCGGCTCCTCTCCTCTCCCGCTTTGCTCCTTTAAAGAAGCAGGCTCTCTGTCCCTCTCTCATCCCCACTCAGCGGCTCTTCTCCTGCTTTGCTGTTTCAAAGCGAGCCACGGAGGAGGGAAGGAAAGGGAACCATGGATCCTCTGCTCACGACTGCAGCAGATCCCCCCCCCCCGCCACCTGTAGGCATTCCCTCCATAACACGCACAGACATTTCCCCTTACTTTCTAGGAGGAAAAAAGTGAGTGTTATGGTGCAAAAAATACAGTAATTTGATAGACAGACATGCAAATCCTATGCACATCAACATGGAAGTAGGTCTGCGGGAAGGTATTTGATTCAGTTCTCATTTAAAGGTGAGCTTACCTAATTTGCATGTTCCAAAACAATATGTGAGCCGAAACATATATACAACACCACCTTGGCTGGAGTGACCTGTACCCTGCCTTGCAGGACTTTTTCCATCTGGCCTGGGAGCCCTGACTGACTCCAGCTACAAAAGCTGAGGCTGCTGAACAGGTTATTGGGCTGTGGTTTTGTTGCAGGTGTGTGTGTGGGGGTTGTTATATTTTGTATTTTTAGGTTAGATCTCATTATGATTTATGTGGAAATTGTTTGATTTGGTTGTGTACTTTTTGATGCTTTCTTTATTGCTTATGAATACTTTTATTGAGTTTATAATTATGTGTATTTTCATGTCATAAGCCGTCTTGAGCATGGTTTTAACTATGGAAATGTGGCATACAAAAAAAAATAATGAGGTGATGAGATGAGAACTTGCACTTCTCCAGAGCTTTCAGTGCAGTTCTTCAGCCAAGTAAAGTGTATAAAATGTCTATATATTGGAGTAACATGTGCATCAAAATGCATACAGTGGTACCTTGGGTTACATACGCTTCAGGTTACAGACTCCTCTAACTCAGAAATATTACCTCGGGTTAAGAACTTTGCTTCAGCATGAGAACAGAAATCGTGCGGCAGCAGCGGGAGGCCCCATTAACTAAAGTGGTGCTTCAGGTTAAGAACAGTTTCAGGTTAAGAACAGACCTCCAGAGCAAATTAAGTTCTTAACCCGACGTACCACTGTATTTTCATGAAAATGATGTAGAAAATTGCATTGCATTAGGGCAGTGGTTTTCAACCAGTGTGCTGTGGCAAGGTGGGGTGCCTTGAATGATGGTCAGGGGTGCTGTGGGCAACACTGGCCTCTGTCCCTCTTTCCTTCCCTCCCTCCTCTGATGCCCTCTCACATCTCTGCCTCCCAAAGACTTGCACTGCTGTTAGTTGCATCAGCGCTAGCTACAAGCTCCACAGGTAAATTGTGCCTCTGGAACTGGCCAGGGGGTGCTGATTGCCAGGAGCTGATGCTGCCTCAGAGTAAGCCAGCAAGCTGGCGAGCTCCATCAGCAGCCAGTCTACCAGCCCTTGGTGTTGGAAATGGACAGACAAGTCCCAGGTCCCTGTGGGGCAGTGTGAGGAGCCACCTCTCTTTGGGGCAGGGGGGGCAGCTCAGAGACCAGGAGTGGAAGCTGCAGCTGCCCAGAGGACTCCCAAGGAGAGATAAGAGAAGGCAGAAGGAACATTCCATAAGGGAGAGTATTTGAGAAAGGGTGAGGGCTGCCAGCTCAGCAGGCAAGGGGTGACATCACTGGGCTCCTGATCCCCACAGGGGTGCAGCAAAAAGAATGTACAGTCATACCTCCAGTTACAGACACTTCGGGTTGCACGATTTTGGGTTGTGCACTGCGCCGAAACCGGAAGTACCGGAACGGGTTACTTCCAGGTTTCGGCATTTGCGCATGCGTAGAAGCACTAAATCGCGCTTTGTGCATGTGCAGAAGCACCGAATTGTGACCCGCACGTGCACAGACGCGCAGGTCGCGGGTTGTAAACGCTGCGGGTTGCGAACGTGTCTCCAGCACAGATCACGTTCGCAACCCGAGCGTCCACTGTAGTTGGTCAACGGAGCCATAGACTCCAGAAGGTTGAAAATCTCTGAATTAGGGGAAACTGTTTTACCAAAATAAATATATTGGGCAAAAGTGCATACAAAACCATGCATTTTAGGATAAATTTGCACCAAAATGCTGATGAATTTTCATGCGTACTTTGTTTTTGTTTTTAATGAGAAATCAAAATGAAGATGCTGGCCCCTCCCTCCTTGGGAGTTAGTCTCACGGAACTCTGTGGAACATGTAAGCAAACTACCGTATTGGCCTGAATATAAGCCTCACTTTCCCCCCAAATTCTGACCGTGAAAAGTTTAAGTGTGACTTATATTCGCGACCTTACAGTATGCAGCTAGGAGCGCAGGGCAAACAGTGCCAGGAGTGGGACAAAGCGGTGCCCGCCCCACGCACCTTCCCCTGTCTTCTCCAGCCAGGAGCAGTGAGAAATGGAGCTGCTTATATATGGGTATTTTTTCTTTCTCTCTCTCTCCCCCCACCCCAATTTTAAAGGTGCAGCTTATATTCGGGTGCGGTTTATATTCAGGCCAATGCGGTACATCCTCAAAGGGGCCTGAGTTTATTGAAAGGCCGTAGCTCAATGGAAAAGCACCTGTCTTGCATGCAGAAGGTCCCAAGTTCGAATCCTGACATCTCCAGGTAGGGCTGGGAGAGACTGCTGACGGAAACCTTGGAGAGCCCCTGCCAGTCAGTGTAGAGAATACTGAACAAGATAGACCAAGGTGTTCTGACTCGGTATAAGGCAGATCCCTGTGCTCGCAATCTGAAAACTTCATTTCCTTCTTTGGGGCAATTTGATTAAACATGCTTCTTGCCTGTGGGGCATTCCTGAATGACAGGCTGCATATCACACAGCAGCAAGGGGGGAACAGACCCCTGCTTCAAACTACTGGCAAGCTCATTCGTAAAAGAGGTCAAACTTTTCTTTTAAAAATGGCCAGAGATTTATTACTTTCCTTTGAGGCTCATGCTTCTTGCACACCAATGTTTTGGGAATTCAAGCTGGTATGAGAAGGAACAAGTTAAACTCGGGCAATTTTACCAAACAGGAGAATGGTGGACTCAAATTTTAAATCTGTGCCATCAGTCAGCTCACTTAAGGTTAGTTAAGAGACAAATGCCCAGGAAAGAAAACAGTTCTTCATTTTGATTGAGAATCATTTGAGATTCATTGACATTTATTTCATTTACAGGAGGAAAGGGAATGGCATTCGGCCCAGTATACCTGAAGGAGCGTCTCCACCCTCATCGTTCAGCCTGGATGCTGAGGTCCAGCGCTGAGGGCCTTCTAGCGGTTCCCTCATTGCGAGAAGCAAAGCTACAGGGAACCAGGCAGAGGGCCTTCTCAGTAGTGGCGCCTGCCCTGTGGAACACCCTCCCATCAGATGTCAAAGAGATAAACAACTACCTGATATTCAGATGGGAAGTTTTTAATGTGTGATATTTTAATGTATTTTAAATCTTTGTTGGAAGCCGCCCAGAGTGGCTGGGGAAACCCAGCCAGATGGGCGGGGTACAAATAAATTATTATTATTATTATTATTATTATTATTATTATTATTATTATTATTATTATTATTTTCTGGGCAGTCTCCCATCTGGCACTGAACACACTATGATCTGCTTAGCTTCAGCAAAGTTGCTCTGCCATGGGACTTTAGACCATGCCCTGTGATGTCAAAGACACTCCTTATGGCAGGTGTGGGGAAACTTTGGACCTCCAAATGTTGCCAAACTGCAATTAAGAGAGTCAAAGTTTCCCCATGAGATTCAAGCCCCATGTTGGGCAAAAGATTCCTGCATTGCAGTGGGTTGGACTAGATGACTCTTGGGGTCCCGCCCAACTCTACAATTCTAGTATTCCAGGTGTTTGGGAGATATATTTATATACACACATTATTATTACCGTATTTTTCCATGTATAAGACAATATTTTTTCATTGGAAATAATATGCAAAAAAATTTTAAAAAAAATTATGGGTCATCTTACATGGAAAGCAGAGTGGGGCGGGTGATTGGTGGTGACCCCCCCAAAAAAGCTCAACAACTCTGGGCAATCCCAAAAAATAGGGGTTGTCTTATACAAGGGGGCATGTTATACATGAAAAAATATGGTATTTTTAATTTATTTATTATTTATTATTTAGGAAGGGTGATTTATAGTGCAGCACATGTGGGGAAGGCTTGCTCAATCCCCTCATCTGCAATTTCCCTTTCTGGAACAGTTTTTGGGTTGTTTTTCTCCTAGAATGAGAATCCGAAGTTGACCATGTATTTCTTCCTGTTATAACTGCATTGATATAGCTGTGTTGATTTTTATATTGTATACCTTTTGTGTTGCATATTGGCACTTGTGGTCTTTGGATAAAGGGAGGCATATACATTTAATAAAATAAAGAAATAGTAGCAGATCTCCAAAAAGCAACAAAAAGCCAGGAGAAATCAGCTAAAAAGAAACCACACAATTTCAGGCTGAAAAAGAAATCCTGAATTGGATGTGGAGATGTGTCACTGCCTCATCATAATCATCATTTCCTTCTGCCTCTCCTCTGAGGAGTTTGTGGTGTTATTCCTGGCCCTTCAGCCCTCCTCACTGGGTTGTTTGTTGTGAGAAATAAAAGGCCAAGGGAACTATATATGCAGCCAGGATTAATCAAATACACCCCATCTTTATTCCATACTGACAGCATCCACACCAAAGTGTTGTCCACATTACTAAGCTCATCCCAAGTTTCCGACTAATGATGACGCTACAAAAGTGAACTTGTAAAAATAAATAGGGCTACAATCAGTGCTTAGAATGTCATATTAGTACAAAAAAAGCTGTACTCAATGGATGAAAGGATATATGATGTTTGAGAATCGTAGAGCCAGAGACGGAGAACTTTAAAGCGTTAAAATCAAGATGTGGAAAATATGGAAACAACGAGGAGAGGCAGGATTGAGATTTGGAGATATGCTTCAAGGTCCAGACTTCAGGGGAAGCCCTGAAAAATTAATAATTATAATTTGGATGATAATTTGGTCTTTTCTATTTTAATTGGATTATGATTTGATATGTTAATTGGATGTTTTTTATTGGGAAATTAATAAAAATGATTTAACACACAAAAAAATGTCATATTAGGACTGGGGAGGGCCAGGTTCAAATCCTGACTTGCCCATGAAGCCCAATGGCTTCTTGACCTTGGGCCAGTCATAGCCTCCCAGTCTAACCTAACTCACAGGGTTATTGTGAAGATGAAATAGGGAGGAGGAGAACTATGTATGCCACCTTACCCTCCTTGAAGGAAAGATGAGGTGTAAATTTGAGAAACAGAGTGTGGAGAAAGTTAGACGCACTTAAACTCCAAAATACTCTTGAAAATTACCCTGTTGGTGACTCTCAGTTATGCAGAGTGACTTTAGGTGTCCTTGCCCACTGCTGATATTATGGGATACTGCCCCACCTACAGGCTATGCAACATCATAGGCATGGCTGCTTCCTATATTCAGCTCAGCAGTTTGATATTGCTGATATCTGGCTCCGGAGGACAACCATGGCTCCAGCCATGACTATTTTGGAAACACATGGATAGCTGACTCAGAAAAGGAAATACAACACTGGAGGAAATTTCACACTCGGCCTCCATTGACATCAGAACTGTCAGTACACCTGAAGTGCATTTGCCTTAAGATTGAGGTTGAATCTTGACAAGACAGAAGTACTGTTTTTGGGGGACGGGGGTGGGTGGGTGTGGGGGATTCCCTGGTCCTGAATGGGGTAACTGTGCCCCTGAAGGACCAGGTGCGCAGCCTGGGAGTCATTTTGGACTCATTGCTGTCCATGGAGGCACAGGTTAATTCTGTGTCCAGGGCAGCTGTCTACCAGCTCCACCTGGTACGCAGGCTAAGACCCTACCTGCCCGCGGACTGCCTCGCCAGAGTGGTGCATGCTCTAGTTATCTCCCGCTTGGACTACTGCAACGTGCTGTACGTGGGGCTACCTTTGAAGGTGACCCGGAAACTGCAATTAATCCAGAATGCGGCAGCTAGACTGGTGACTGGGAGTGGCCACCGGGACCACATAACACCGGTTCTGAGAGATCTGCATTGGCTCCCAGTACGTTTCCGAGCACAATTCAAAGTGTTGGTGTTGACTTTAAAGCCCTAAAAGGCCTCGGTCCTGTATATCTGAAGGAGCGTCTCCACCCCCATCGTTCAACCCGGACACTGAGATCTAGCACCGAGGGCCTTCTGGCGGTTCCCTCATTGCGAGAAGTAAGGTTACAGGGAACCAGACAGAGGGCCTTCTCGGTAGTGGCGCCCACCCTGTGGAACACCCTCCCTTCAGATGTGAAGGAAATAAGCAGCTATCCTATCTTTAAAAGACATCTGAAGGTAGCCCTGTTCAGGGAAGTTTTTAATATTTAACGCTGTATTGTTTTTAATACTTGATTGGCAGCTGCACAGAGTGGCTGGGGAAACTCAGCCAGATGGGCGGGGTGTAAATAATAAATTATTATTATTATTATTATTATTATTGCCTCTCAAGATGTGCTCCTTCTGCCTTTACCAACATATGTATTTGTATGAAACTGCATTATATTTGAAAGAAGTAACTTTTGGGGATTCTCAGTTTACAAACCCAATAATGAATAGACTAGTTAAAATGTAGTTGTTAAAGTTAAAAAAAAAAAATAGAAGGAACCGTCATGTAATCCCAGCCTAGACAGTGTGATTGTGTGCATGTCTACTCAGAAGTAAATCCCATCAATTCCATAGAACTTACGTGTGCATAGACTTGCAGCCACAGTGCAATTCTAGCCCTGTCTACTCAGAAGTAAGTGCCATTGAGTTCTTACGGGGACTTACTCCCAGGTAAGAGTGCATATAGAACTGTACCCTTAGATCAGAAGCCTCCAATCTCTCCAGGGCCCATTTTTTAAGCCTAAAGCAGAGAATCAGTGTGGCGTAGCAGTTAGGATGTCAGACTAGGACCTGGGGGAGCAGGGTTCAATGGCCATGAAGTTGCCTGTCACTGCCTCTCAGCCTAACTTGCCTCATATTTTACTATTTATATTTTGATTTCAACAATTTATATACAGTACTTCTTAATTACAGTCTTCTCTAAGTGGTGTGCAGGAGACTTGGGACAATGGAGAGGACAAAGAGGTAAAACTATGCAATCAATATTTAATTAAAAGGCCCGATGGAATAAAGAAGTCAACCGTAGGTGCTGGAACTTCCACAGGGTGGGGGCCTGTCTGAGTTCAATTGGAAGGGAGTTCCACAAATCTGAGTCCACAGGAACGGAGAGGAACTTTCTTATATTTGTAACAAAATACTTTATACAATATATTCCTGCTTCCTGACCTTATGATCTTATGCTCCTGATTTCTTTTAAGCAATTTATTTTACAGTATTACCTCGGGTTACATACGCTTCAGGTTACAGACTCCGCTAACCCAGAAATAGTACCTCGGGTTAAGAACTTTGCTTCAGGATGAGAACAGAAATCGTGCTCCTGTGGTGCGGCAGCAGCAGGAGGCCCCATTAGCTAAAGTGGTGCTTCAGGTTCAGAACAGTTTCAGGTTAAGAACGGACCTCCGGAACGAATTAAGTACTTAACCTGAGGTACCACTGTATTTAACAAATTTTATATGATGCTTAATAGCTGACAACCTCTAAGCAGTTTACATAGAATCTAAAATATTCATTAAAAAAATACTGGTGAAAGCAAACATTAATAGCAAGTGGACATAAAAGTAGAAATAAAGCTTGCAGTTTTAAAACAATTAAATGTAATAAAAGTATGTGGGTTAAAAAATAAATAAATCTTACCATGAACCCCTGATGTAAAGAGACAAACAAATAGGAAGGAAAGTGAGTGGGGGCAGAAAGGCGAGACCTGTCTGAAGTGAAAGAAGGATATGTCTTGTCACTCTTCACTCTGGGTCCAACCAAGGGATAAATCTCACCCCCCACTTCAGTGCCAGCCATCTCTGCTGCTTATTGGATATGGGCATATTGGGAGCTGTAGTCTTTCAGGTAGCTGTAATAACTATGACAATTAACCAGGCAGACGGGAGACCCTCCTTTCACAGCCACACACAAACATCCTCTGTGTGAGAAAAAGAAGTTGCAAAGGAAAGGTTAGCCGAAAAGGCCGAGGGGCCAATGAGAGGTCTGAGCCCCCCGGCTGAGCCAAAGGCTGGGGGGATGCCATCCGCACAGCTTGTTCTCAATACAACCTTGCTGTGAGAAACAAACGAGTCTGACCTTTGGCTCAGCTCCTGGACTTCTGATCTTTCCAAGAAATGGCTTGTGGAGAATCCAGGAGGCTAGGCTCCCCCCAGCCACCCACCTGCCCCCCGCAACCTTCCCTGTAGCCAGCAAGTCTGGATATACGTATACTTTGAAGATCACCTTCCCGGCCCGTGTCTCCGTTTGTTCTAACGAAAGGAAGAGGCCTCGCTGCTTTCTTCTGAAGTATCTTACAGCACTCAATAGTCTCGGGTTTAGCCACTCGTAACTGCTGCCTTTGCAAGTGCACATGTGCTTATGGTTTTCCGAGCGTAGGATCCCATGCTCTCCTGCATTAGCAGATCACTTATGGCAGGGTTGGGGGATCTCTTTGAGCCCGAGGGCCACATGCCTATCCAGGCAAGTTTCTGAGGGCCGCAGGCCAGTGGTGGGTGGAGCCAGAGGCAAAAGCGTGTGGAGCAATGAGTGCAGGTTTTACAGCCATACAGCATGCTAGCTACCTTCTACACAAACTTGCGCCCCTTCCCCCTTCTATCTTCACCCTGGATAAGCAACAGACGGAGTTCAAGGACACATTCCAGCAAGGCAAAAACACCAAAAGAAGGTGTGAAGCCAGGTTGGTGAGGGGTGTGGCCTGGGCAGAGGGAGTGTGGCCTAAGGAGAGTTCCAAGGCCAGAGGGGAGGACTGGGTGGTTTCATTTGGCACAAGGCCTGAGGTTCCCTGCTCCTGGTTTATAGGGATTCAGCAGCCACTGGGAAGACGTTGCATTACAAAATATGATATGGTGCCAGCAGCAGTGCCATAGCGTGAAGGGGGGGGCACAGGGGTGGTTGCCCTGGGCACAAAATTGTTAGGGGCACAAAATTTCAACACCCAGTGCTGCCTCAGTACTGGGCTCCATCACTGGGCTCCACTGAAAATGGCTTCTCCATGTGAACCAGGAAGTGACCTCTCCAGACAACGGACCGACTCTTCTTTTCTTATCTCTGCGGCTGCAATTTCCTGAGTGATGCAGACACCGTTGGCCACTGAATACATACTCTGTCTGTTTCTCCCCCTCCCACCCACCCTTCTGTGCAGCCCCGGGCACTGGCATCCCACGCTACGCCACTGGCCAGCAGTTAATATAGGATGTTATGGTGGGGCAGCCAGGTGAGTTGGTTGTATGGCACCAGAAAGAGCCATATGAGGACCTTGCAATACGGTCCAAAGCTGCTGCTTAGTATAAAAATAGTCCGACAAGAGGTAGAGCAGGAGATGACCTACTGATATCCTGTCCTAAAGATACGTCGACCACTGTGGAATCTTCAGATAAATAAGTGATAGGGACCCTGTGGCCCTCCAGATGTTGCTGAACTGCAACTGCCATCATCCCTGACCACTGGCCACACTGGCCGGAACTGGTGGGATGGTGTCATGGGGCGCTGCCTCCCACCTGACCTCTGGTTGGTTGCGTTGCTGCTGTTTACTGGGAGGTAGGTGGGGAGGCGATGAGAAGCTTGATGAGATGCAAGTGCACAGGCGGAGCCATTCCAGGGTCTCTACCAATGCCCCTGCACCACGTGGACCTCACGTCTGCCTTGCCCCTCCTCCTCTACCTCCTAGGAAGCAGCAATAATGTGATTGACCAGAGGCCAGGTGAGCAGTGCCAGTCCTCCGTTACCTTGGCTGTTCTTGGTTAGGCAGCAAGCATGAATGCATAAGCGCGTTCTAATCTGCAAGTCAGCAAAACCAGAGGTTAATTCTGAGCGGCGTGCACATACAAAAAGACCTTGCGTGGGCAAAGAGAGAGTGTTTGCTTCCAGGCAGGTTAGCATGGTTAGCATGGTTAGCATGGTTCCATCATGGCAGGGTTTGGGGGCAGTCACCTATAGAACCCCACGAAGTACAATGAGCAGAAGCCCCCCCCCAAAGTGCAGCAGGGTTGGCAGACCACATTTAAAATTGTGAGATAATATGGAGTATGCATTTTATGTCAAGTTGCTTTGAAACTTTTGTTTATCTGTAAAAAGCAACTGATGAACATAATTGACAACAGCAGCTACCACAATAACAGCAACCATCTTAATGAGGCCAGAGGCATAACAAGACAGTCCAGTCCAGGGTCTAAAAGGACCTAACTGCATCTCTGCCTGCCATGTTCACGAGGGATTCATAAACCTCCCGGGGTTTTTTGCTTTTGGAGTGTGTATTGGTTGGCAAGCACCAAGTTATGCAAGAGCACAAGTTACGCAAGTCCGCTTAAAGCCCACTTTTGAGAACAGGGACACTTCTGAAGTCTCTGCTGTGCCTATGCAGCGCACAGTTAAACTATGGACCTCACTCCCATTGGAGACCGTGATGGCCACTAACTTGGATGGTTTTAAAAGAGGATTTGACAACTGTGGAAATGTTGAGGAAGGTAGGAGAGGATGTATTGATTAAATATTATCCCTCCTCACTCACGCTACTGAGCAAGTAGCAGAGCACATTCCCATCCAGATTGCTGGAAGCAAGTTGATGGATTCGTTAGAATCCTTTAAATTGAGCAATTCAGTCTGGCTTGTTCCTGGTAAGTTTCCCCTTTATTTTCCTCTTAAAATAATAATAACATGACAGTCTTCTTTAAAAGTAAGAGTAAAGTTTACTTACATTTAGTTCACAGTAGTAATCTGAAGGCAGGCTTTATCTTGTGGTTACAGTTACAGTTGTAGAGAAAAGAAGTCTGAGCTAGGCCTCAGACTTTCTACCTTGTGGCTTCCATCCTCTGTAAGGATGAGCCATGTGCTGGCTAAGAGCCAAAGAGGAGGAGGAGGAGGAGGAGGAGAAGAAGAGGAGGAGGAGGAGGAGGAGGAGGAGGAGGAGAAGAAGAGGAGGAGGAGGAGGAGGAGGAGGAGGAGGAGTTTGGATTTGATATCCCGCTTTATCACTACCCGAAGGAGTCTCAAAGCGGCTAACATTCTCCTTTCCCTTCCTCCCTCACAACAAACACTCTGTGAGGTGAGTGGGTCTGAGAGACTTCAAAGAAGTGTGACTAGCCCAAGGTCACCCAGCAGCTGCATGTGGAGGAGCGGAGACGCGAACCCGGTTCACCAGATTACGAGTCTACCGCTCTTAACCACTACACCACACTGGCTCTCCACACTGGAAGTCCAAGAGAGAAGTCTGAAAGGAGGAAATGGGAAAAGGGAAGGTGGTTGCCTGGCTAGCCCTTTTACAGGGTCTGCTAGGGTCACGCACATCTACCTAGTCACACACAAGGGGAGGAGGCTCCAGAACAGGTACAACAGGAAGTCCTCCCTGTCTGGAGCCACATTCCCCTGTGTGTCCACTCTAGGCAACAGGAAAATGTTTTACTTGACTGTTTCAGTGATGATACATCCCACAACAACTTCATGGGGGACAAGACTATCACCAGCTACTAGCCACAATGGCTATGTTCTATCTCCACTGCAGATGAGCAGAGTACTCTTGTACTCATGTCCCACTTGCAGACTTCCCACAGGAACCTGGTCAGCTATGATGAGAACAAGATGTGGGGCTGGGGGCCCACCAGGGGCCGCATTGGAAGATGGCCGACAATAACATCTCTCTGACCCACACGAGGTAATTAAGAGGCTGATATGGGGAGTATGCAGCCTCCCTTACCCCCCCAAGGAGATGGGGGGGACTGCCTTGCCAGCTGTGTCCATAATTCACCCCCGGACTCGAAAGAAGGGGGTATGGGCACTTGGCACGAAGCCCACGAGTGAGGCCGGCTCTCCTCTAACACTGTCTCTAATCGCGCACTGGTTCGCATTAGCTCAAAAGATATAATTGGAAATATATAATTGGAAAGAAGCTAATGCACATACATCAAGTGAAGATCGGGAGTAAAGACTGCTGATTAATGGATCTCTGTGAGCGGAGCGACGGGCTGGACAAATAAATCAAGTGATGAATCATCATTAAAAGACTGGTATGTTGGAGTGAAACGGAAAGGGGGGGGAGGAAAAAACTTTTTTTTTTTTTTTGCCTTATGTGAGTATTAATAACCCTCCCCTCCAGAGAGAAGAATCGTTGCATTTTATTAATCACAAGCAGGATTTCAAGAACTGTGTGGAATGAATTACTGATCAAAGAGAGGACTGGTAGAAACATCGGGGAACTGAGGAAAGTTTTATGACGCAGTTTCAAATGGCGTCTCGCTAAGACAGGCTTGCCTAAGAAGGATGAGGGGGAGGAGGACCAGGGTCATTGGAATGTGAATGTATGGTTATCGGAATGTGATCTTGACCTGGCAGAGCCCTCTGAGATATGTTTGGCAAGCCTGGGGAAATCAACGGACAGACTGAGGGAAAGTTCTTTACGGAGGTGTGGAAATGGCGTCTGTCCTTTATGTGATATGATTTTTGGAGAGTATAAAACCCACACAGAGGATGTTTGTTTTCAACCCGCTTGTGAAGATTATCAGCGATCGCAAAGAAAGGAATATATGATAACAACAAGAAGATGAGGAAAGTAACAAAGAGACTATCTGGACAGAACTGGATAGAACTGTTTAATTAAAGCAGCAACATGAGTGATGTTTGGACCCCCTTCGGAGCTTGAAGTATGGGTGCCCCCAATAAAAATTTTAAAATCTGGCTGTATAATTTGGAACTAATGTGATTTGGAAATAATGTGATTTGATTGGCCTGTTAATAAAAATTATTTAAGAGAACAAGATGTTGGGCTAGCTGGGCTCCTGGGCTGATCCAGCAGGCTCATTTTTGTGGGGTGTGAAACTCAGAGCAGTCAAATACAACATTCCTAGAGTGGACATAGAATCATAGAATCATAGAATAGAATCATAGAATCATAGAGTTGGAAGAGACCACAAGGGCCATCGAGTCCAACCCCCTGCCAAGCAGGAAACACCATCAGAGCACTCCTGACATATGGTTGTCAAGCCTCTGCTTAAAGACCTCCAAAGAAGGAGACTCCACCACACTCCTTGGCAGCAAATTCCACTGTCGAACAGCTCTTACTGTCAGGAAGTTCTTCCTAATGTTTAGGTGGAATTTTCTTTCTTGTAGTTTGGAACCATTGCTCCGTGTCCGCTTCTCTGGAGCAGCAGAAAACAACCTTTCTCCCTCCTCTATGTGACATCCTTTTATATATTTGAACATGGCTATCATATCACCCCTTAACCTCCTCTTCTCCAGGCTAAACATGCCCAGCTCCCTTAGCCGTTCCTCATAAGGCATCGTTTCCAGGCCTTTGACCATTTTGGTTGCCCTCCTCTGGACACGTTCCAGTTTGTCAGTGTCCTTCTTGAACTGTGGTGCCCAGAACTGGACACAGTACTCCAGGTGAGGTCTGACCAGAGCAGAATACAGTGGCACTATTACTTCCCTTGATCTAGATGCTATACTCCTATTGATGCAGCCCAGAATTGCATTGGCTTTTTTAGCTGCCGCGTCACACTGTTGGCTCATGTCAAGTTTGTGGTCAACCAAGACTCCTAGATCCTTTTCACATGTAGTGCTCTCAAGCCAGGTGTCACCCATCTTGTATTTGTGCCTCTCGTTTTTTTTGCCCAAGTGCAATACTTTACATTTCTCCCTGTTAAAATTCATCTTGTTTGTTTTGGCCCAGTTCTCTAATCTGTCAAGGTCGTTTTGAAGTGTGATCCTGTCCTCTGGGGTGTTAGCCACCCCTCCCAGTTTGGTGTCATCTGCAAATTTGATCAGGATGCCCTTGAGTCCATCATCCAAGTCGTTGATAAAGATGTTGAATAAGACCGGGCCCAAGACAGAACCCTGTGGCACCCCACTAGTCACTCTTCTCCAGGATGAAGAGGAACCATTGATGAGCACCCTTTGGGTTCGGTCAGTCAGCCAGTTACAAATCCACTGAGTGGTAGCATAGTCAAGACTGCATTTTACTAGCTTCTTTACAAGAATATCATGGGGCACCTTGTCAAATGCCTTGCTGAAATCAAGGTAGGCTACATCCACTGCGTTCCCTTCATCTACCAGGCTTGTAATTCTGTCAAAAAACGAGATCAGGTTAGTCTGACATGACTTATTTTTCAGAAATCCATGCTGACTATTGGTGATCACAGCATTCCTTTCTAGGTGCTCACAGACTGTTTGCTTAATGATCTGCTCCAGAATCTTCCCTGGTATTGATGTCAGACTGACTGGGCGGTAATTATTTGGGTCCTCTCTTTTCCCCTTTTTGAAAATAGGGACAACATTTGCTCTCCTCCAGTCTGCCGGGACATCGCCTGTTCTCCAGGAATTCTCAAAGATGACTGCCAGTGGTTCTGAGATCACATCTGCCAGTTCTTTTAATACTCTTGGATGCAGTTCATCTGGCCCTGGAGACTTGAATACATCTAAACTAGCCAAGTATTCTTGTACTATCTCCTTAGTTATTCTGGGCTGTGTTTCCTCTGCTGAATCATTTGCTCCAAATTCTTCAGGTTGGGCATTGTTTTCTTTATCGGAGAAGACTGAGGCAAAGAAGGCATTGAGGAGTTCAGCCCTTTCCGTGTCCCCTGTTTGCATTTCACCATCTTCTCCTCTGAGTGACCCCACTGTTTCTTTGTTCTTCCTTTTGCTACGAACATATCCATAAAAGCCTTTTTTGTTGCTTTTAACCTCTCTAGCAAGCCTGAGTTCATTCTGTGCTTTAGCTTTTCTGACTTTGTGTCTACACGTGCTGGCTATTTGTTTGAATTCCTCTTTGGTGGTTTCCCCCCTTTTCCATTTTTTGTACAGATCCTTTTTTAATCTTAACTCAGTTAAAAGTTCTTTAGATAGCCACCCTGGCTTCTTTAGGCACCTTCCATGTTTCCGTCTCATTGGTATTGCCTGAAGTTGTGCTTTTACTATCTCCCTCTTAACAAACTCCCAGCCATCATGAACTCCCTTTCCTTTTAGTATTACTGTCCATGGGATCTCACCCAGCACTCCCCTAAGTTTTATGAAGTTGGCTTTCTTAAAGTCAAGAAATTGAGTCCTAGTATGCTTGGCTGCTCCTTTCCGCTGTATAGTAAACTTCAGAAGAGCATGATCACTCGCGCCTAATGATCCTTCCACTTCTACCCCACTAACCAGGTCATCAACATTGGTTACGACCAGATCTAAAATGGCTGTTCCTCTTGTTGCTTCTCCCACTTTCTGGACAATGAAGTTGTCTGCAAGGCCAGCGAGGAATCTGTTTGACCTTATGCTCTTGGCTGAGTTTGACATCCAACAAATATCCGGGTAATTGAAGTCCCCCATTACTACTATCTCCCTTCCTTTTGCATGCTTGGCCATCTGTTCCAGGAAGGCATCATCTATGTCCTCCGTTTGGCTTGGGGATCTATAGTAAACTCCCACAATGAGGTCACTGTTATTCTTCTCTCCCTTAATTTTGACCCAAATGCTCTCACTTTGGCTTTGAGGTTCTAAATCTTGGATCTCTTCACAGGTATACACATCCCTGACATATAACGCCACTCCTCCTCCTTTCTTGTCTGGTCTGTTTCTCTGAAATAGATTGTATCCCTCCATTATTACATTCCAATCGTGGGACTTATCCACCAGGTTTCAATGGTGCCTATTATGTCATATTTAGTTTGCTGTACCAAGAGCTCAAGCTCATCTTGTTTATTTCCCATGCTTTGCGCATTAGTGTACAGACATTGAAGTCCATTAATCATTCCCCCGTGTCTCTTATTTAAGGATTTTTTCCTCCCACCACTAGGTCTGCGTGCTGTCTGCTCCATTTGGTCTATGACATTTGGATGATCATCTTCATCAATTGATAGACTCCTACCTTCAGGAGCACTGTCTCCCTCCCCCACATTAGTCAGTTTAAAGCCCTCCTGATGAGGTTTCTGAGTTTTTTGGCAAAAACATTCCTCCCAACCGTTGTGAGGTGCAGCCCATCGCTTGCCAGAAGTCCATCTTCAAGAAACTGCAGTCCGTGATCATAAAAAGGGGATGTCTGGACCAGCCAGCCAGAACTTCCTGTTTCCTCCTGGGCTGGGACAAATTTCCTCTACTTGTGACCAGAGGTGGGTGTGACCTCACCTGTGCAGGTAACAAAATAGCACAGGGGAGGCAGCCATCTCTCTCTCTCTGACTCCATTCCTTGAAGAAACAACATCTCCTTAGCCTGAGATGCTCTTGGCTTGAGGACAAAGGAACTATATCCTTATGGGATAGATTCCACACATATATGTTTTGTAACCTAAGTCTGCCTTCTGGGATCCTTCTGTGAACAGAATGGGAGTAAACTATTTTATATACTTTTATACAAGACTGTGTTGTGTCTATTCTTTTACTAGGGAGTAAAGGGGAATTACCAGGGAACTTATTTTAGAGGCTTATGCAAGCCTGGCAAAGACCTATCCGCTGTGTAAGTTTAAAAGGGGAATGTTACTCTGCTAAATCATAGAACTTGTTAACACAAGTTGCGAAGGATGTAATTAAACAATATATTATCTCCTGCCTCCCTGAGCATTCCCACAATTTTATGTTCTTATGAGGCTGCATAGGTAGCAGTAATACTTGGTGGTGGTTTTGCTATGTTTATCCCTTGCTGCCTGTGGATTGGGACACTTCTGTGGTCCAGTTTTGCTCCTCCACTCCAAATCTGTGCGTTTCTGGAAAAAACACTCTCCTTTTCTGAGAAAGGGGCATCACAAGCCAGGGTTTCAAAAGCCTCCCTCACTTCCAGCTCCCCTAACGCCGAAGCTGGCGACAGAGAGCCTTGTTTTGCTGTAATGCCTTTTTCCAGGCTGGGTTGGTGGGGTGTTTTTTGTGTGTGTGTATTTTCCCTCTTTTTGCACAAGAAACCCATTTTCAACATTTCGCCACAAACCAGAGATTTCCATTGTTGGGGGCTGCACATTAAAAAGTGTTCTTGGCTTTGAAGTTTTTGTCTAATGGCTCTAAACTGAAAGAAAATGTTTTCCTATTACTTAATTCAATCATAGCGAAGAGGCTTGGTAAAAAGCCCACGGATTTTGCCCAAAGTGTGACAGAGTTCCCTTTGTGTTTGCTTATCCTCCGCTGTCACACAGTTTAATTCGCCTCTCTTTATCTGGCATTCAAAACTTTCTTCAATGACATTCAATAAGGTCCAGCGGCTGCAGAGAGTGAGAGAGAGAGTGAGGTGGCGGGGGGGGGGGGGACCTGGTTATTCCCCTTCATATTCTTTCCCAGTAGCTTTGGGCTTGATGTGCATTCAGGGGTTGTTAACCCTTTACCTCCCTGAAGCTAATAGATTGGAGAGGGGTCCAGAAATGCCTTCCACCCCCCCACCCCACCCCAGCATTAAACATTGGCTATAAGGAATACCTGCTACCCACCCCTTTCGGATCCAGCTAGTTTCTGGCTAAAAAACTTACAAGCTAGACTTCCAACAGCAGCGAGAGCACGATGCAATGCTCGTGAATATGCATTAGGATAGTTCGGGTCTGGTGAAACCGGGATCCTGCGTACAATTTACGCAGACCTTGGAAGGAAGCCCCATTGAATATCAGTGGGCTTACCTCTAAGCAAGTGTGCATTTAACGAGGGGGCATCTCTTGACACGGCTTTGCGAGCTTAAATAGAATTTGGGAGGTGGAGAGAGGTTGTCGCTGATTGATTCCAAACGTATTTCTTTGGAAGGAAAGTCTCATATGATTTCTGGGGGATTATTTCCAAGCAAGTGTGCTTCAGATCCGGATATGAAGTTGATTTCCCAAAGGGCTGTGTGTGCGTGAGAGGGAAGGAGGGGGGGAGAGATAAATGTGGGTGTGTATGTGCATGTACAAATATACACACACATATACATTCGCGTTCCACCTACAGAATATAAGATCCTTCGGGAAAACGGAAGGAATTCTGACTTCTCCCAGCCGGAGAACGTTTGCTCTCTAGGCGTAACTAAGGCGGTTTTATTGGATATGAGAGCGCAGGCAAGAGGCAGCTTAAACCGCGTGGCTCCGATTCAATAGTTTCTTTCTTCCCAATGATATTTGGGGGGCATGTATACGCGCATATATCAAAAACGGCAGGAAAGCTCCGGAAAAAACTGCTTGATATAAGTCCAAGTTTCGAAATTGATTTCTACCTCCCCTCTCTCTTACACAGCAATCCCCGTTTCTCATCTAGATCCCCTCCCCCACTCCAGGTGTGTGTTTTTTTTAAATGGACCTCATCCAGCAGTTAGGCATTTAAAACAACAGCACCATGTTCTACTGATACCGGCTGGAAATACGCATACGCAGCCTTATATCTCCAGTTGAACTGTAAATGGTATTCAACTTGTCTGGCAGACTCAGGTTCTGTCTCCCTACAGATGCAGCTAGTCGAGTCAGTTGAATTTCCCCGTATTTGTTGTTGTTTTTAAAGGGTTATGAAGAATGGGCAATGGGCAATGCATTCGGCCGCAGTGTTCGTTGGCCATAGAAATACATTTTCTTCTTCACACCTGTCTTAATCTAATTCAGCAACGAAAAGAAAGCAACTCTATGGGTTTTAGCCCACTACCAGATATACCCCTTCCGTATCACAAGTGAGAGAGAGGGGGAAGGGAGGGAGGGAGAGAGAGAGAGAGAGGGTGGGTGATGTACGTGTGACGCACAGGAATATTGATATACTCTTCAAACAGACGCATGTTTGCGTGGAAGCAAATCTCTGAGATCTCAATGGAACTCACTTCAATGGACTACAATTATGAAACGAGCAAGGGAACGTCAGTACTATGGTGACAAATGAAGTTTACCGAGGGATCGTGGAAGATTTGGGAGATTCCAAGAATCCGCTGAAATCTCCAATGCATGGTTGCTTTGGGTCACGGTGCCTGGATGGCAGGGATCAGAAGCGTGCAGAGTCCCATTTACAAGCCACTAAAGTCAGAATTAAGCAGATGGTTGCACGCTCTATCGGTTAAGCATTTACCGGCATCCAGAACATTATATGCAGCTATATTTCTCGCAAAAACTCCTAAAGAAAAGTTTTCCATTCGTAGATTCGCTCATCTGTTGACACACGAGTCAGGCATGATCTACGACAGGGTCATTTAAACATATGTCACATCGTTCCTGTATCTCGGGTGCACGGGTCAAAAACAGCATCGTCATTAAAATCAAATTCAAAACACCAGATTGGCGGTGGCTGGAGGCAACGAGCGCGCAAAAGGGAGATGGGTAAGCCATTCTAATAGTTAAAGCAACTCTTGGCAACAAAATTTTACGCATGTCTTTTCAGAAGTAATCCTACTGAGTTCAATGGGGCTTACTCCCAGGCATGTGGATTTAAGATTGCAACCTGGATCTGCTTACACAATAAAAGCCTGGTAGGGTAGACAATATGAATCTCGAGAATCATCCGAGGGAAAGGAGACATGAGGAATGTGGACGAAAAGGGTCTGTTCCACCTCTCCCTTCTTTGGGTTTCTTTACGCAGCGACGTTGCATTTATTATCTGCAGGAAATAAGAGGCCACCCCCTACCAACACACACACACACACACACACCCCACTGAATCGTGCAGCACGGAATAATATCGAGTGCATTCGAAAATATACGGGAAAGGTGCATTTACCTCCTATCACCGCATTGCTACTGAGGGTGTGAGATCGGGTTTGCAAAACATAAGCTAAGGAGCTTACGTGGTGGAGAGCATCGCATGGTTTTCCTACCAAAGGATATGGATCGTGCAGGTTACCACGCCCCGTGGAAGCGCGTGGAAAAATTGCCACCGGGTGGGCTGGGTGGCACCCACGAGAACAGGTTAGCATCCTCCCCGCGCCCCAGTCTTCAATGGTAAAATTATTTTCTTTATCTCAGTGGCACTGAGCCACATTGGAATCCACCCTTCCTAAACCTGTTTGCTCAGAAGAAAGTGCCACTGAGGCGGCTTCCCTCTGTCAAAATGTAGTTTGTAAGTGCCTCAGGGGTCAGAGCAAGTAGATGTTATGTTTTGTAAAACATCTCCTCCACTGATAACTCTACATTATTGTGCGCTGTGCTGTTGACTGTCATCGCCAGCAATCGACGTCGTCCCGATAAACGAGTCGTATTCCTAAGCAAGTAAGACTGCAGGAGGCTTTGTCTTAACCTCCCTCTCTACAATCCTAGGCATGCCTGATTTTAAGTAAATCTGACTGCATTCAGCGAGGCATAGGATAGCATAGAAGAGTGTCTAGGATAGCAGCCTCAGTAATCACTCTCAACTGTAATGACGTTTTTTTAAGGACCTGTAACTGCAATTGCCCACTTTAACCCTTTGCTAAGTTTGCACCACCCTCATTCTGGTTTCCTCTCCACGTTCTATGTCAGGTGGTGAGATCTAAGTAAGACGACAAGGTCTAAGTCTAGAATGATGAGATCTAAGCCAAGTTATGGATCGAAACATCAGGATGTGATTCTAGGCTGCTATCAGGTTCTTACTAAACATTCTATGCCACTTTATCACGTGAGTCAGTTCCCTCCCCCTCCACACACACAAGGGACCGGTTTTACTGACTTGCAGTGCACCTTGTGTGTAAAATATCTTTTTTAAAACACACAAACAAATAAACGCCCGCGGGGGGAGTCTTCCTGGTGATTAAAAATGAGGGAAATAAATTATTCAGGTAAAAAGGTTATTGCACTGTACTGGGTTTATTGCAAAGTAAATATGTTCAGATTCTAAATGCTGTTTGAAAATCGAAATCAGGGAGGTAGAAATCAATATTTCTTATTCCCACAGAAGGCTGAAATCTTAAATGTTATTGTGAAATCAACGGGGCTCAATCCTAACAAGCATTCTTAGGATCTCAGCATGGCACTTTCCATCCTAAAAAGTTAAACCAAAGCTATTATTCAAAGCGCAATGGCTTTTCCAAGTCAACGTGTTTAGGACCAGTTCGCAGATTTCACCAATTGCTGCTGCTGAAACTCACATGCAAGTAACTCGTGTGTGTGTGTGTGTGGACCGTAGGCTCTCTTGTGCGCAAATCCTATAGCTTCCTGCTTCCTAATGCACACATGGGCACGCGGCGTTACTTCGGGCATTGAAGCCCTCCTCTACACTTGTTAATTTTTTTAAAATTTCCAAGTTGGAACGTGACAGGAACGAGCTTTATTCCAAAGCCAAGGATGCATACACAGCAAAACACTGTGCTGCAGCTCGTGGGCTAAGCCTCGCCTGCACTAGGAAAAAGGCTCGCCAAAGGCTAGAACAGCCTAAGAAAGCTGACCGGGGTGGGGTGGGGGGAGCGGACTACAGTCACAAGCAGGCGCCCGGTAGGAAACGGACTGATCCGGCCAAAGGAAAAGAAGAGCGCAACAGGGGGAAGACCAGAGGCCTCGGAGGCTGCCGGAGAAGCCAAGGGATTGGCCGCGGGGCGAGGGAGGGGAGGGGAGGAGAAGAGAGGGGGTGTCTAGAGGGAAGCCGGCCCGAGGAGCGTGGGTGGGGTTGACAAGAATGGGGGACATTGTGCAGTCCCTTTGGCGAACAAGGGGCATAATGAGGGAGCGTGCAGCGGCGGTGCCAAGGCGCGCAACAAAAAGCCTATTGACGGGGGCCGGGGCCGCTCCCGGCGCAGCCCGCATCACATGGCCCCCGAAGGGGCTATTTAAAGAGGGCCGCGCGGCCCTTTCAGCACCACTGGCGCTGGTCAGCGCCCTGCGAAGAGCTGGCCGCCGGGCAGCAGCAGCAGCATCAGAAAAGCATCAGCCGCAGCGGAGCCAAGGCGCCCCAGGCGAGGCTGGACGGGGCGGAGTCATGCCGCGGTCCTTCCTGGTGGACGCGCTGGTGCTGCGCGAAGGCGCCGGCGACAAGAAGGGCGGCACCTCGCCCGGCAGCCCACCGCCGCCGCCGCTCTTCCCCTACGCCGTGCACCCCTCGCACCCTCTCCACGGGCTCTCGGCCGCCTCCGGAGGCGCCTGCCCCGCCGCGCCGGGAGCCACGGCGGCGGCGCGGAAGGCCGGTCTGCTCTGCGTGTGCCCGCTGTGCGTGGCCGCCGCCTCGCAGCTGCACCCGCCGCCGCCGCCGCCCGCTCTGCCGCTCCTCAAGGCGTCCTTCCCGCCCTTCGCCTCCCAGTACTGCCCGTCGCCCCTGGCCGCCAGGCCGGCCCCCGGAGGCTCGGCGGCAGCGGGCCACGCGCCCACCCTCTACCAGAGCGCCTACTCTCTGCCGGACCCGCGGCACTTTCACTGCATCTCCGTCGGTGAGTCGTCGTCTGGACGTCCTCTGGGATGGCAAGGGTCGGGGGCTCAGTCCCGGGAAACACGGGTGCGCGGACGGGTGCGGGGGGGGGGTGATCCTCGCCTGAGAGCCTGGCCAGGGTGGTGCCAAGCGCGATCCACGCGCACGTGGGTTAGGAAGCTGGTCTCGCTGTTTCCAAGTAGCGCGCCAGGTCTTCACGTCTATAATTTGCAAGGAGGATCCACAGAACTGACTCGCGAGTAAGCGATCGAAGGATCGGAGTATTAAATGCGGGGAAGGACAGATCAGACACTCTCTCCTGTCCCAATTTCCTTGCGCGGGACCCCAAAGTTTAACACAACCTGCAAGCTGAGAGTGCGCACAGTTCAGCGCTGGGTGTGCCAGAGAGATTAAAAGTCCCTAACGAGTCACTGGAGCCCGATAGATTGCATTAACAAATTGCCGTTTGTAATGGGACGAGATCGCTTCCACGTGGGTTTGTTCAGTGCCAGAGACCTCTTGCCTGTACCTGACTCTCTATTCGAGAGGCTAGGCCTGGGGCTCTGGAGTTGTAGCTGCGCGTTCTGAGCCACCGCAGGCAAGTAAATTGCGCGTAAAGTCCTGCATCCCTATAAACTAGCAAGCCCTCATTGACTTCAGTGGAGCATTCCCCATTTAGGATCAAGTTACCAGATGGGATGCCATGCGCAGCATGCCTATGTAGCGGGGGAAATGCGCATGGAACGCGTGGTGGTTTTTTGGAAGGGTCCAGAACCTTGCATTTCCCCTCGCTCCATTACAAATAGGCTGAGGGATATTTTCTTCCGTTCCAGATCCCTAAATACTCTTAACGAATTGATTATTTCATCCGGAATGCATGTAAACCTGAGTTTGCTGGGCCCCGGTTACACATTCTGGAGTCCTTGTGGGCTGTGTGGTTTGGGGATTTGTCAGCCCAGAGAGGTTTGCACGCAGTTGGTCTTGACTTTGCGCTTCTCTCCTTCCGCTCCCCAACCTCCCGTCCCTCCTGCAGACAGTACGTCGGGCCAGCTGCCCAGCAGCAAGCGGATGCGCACCGCCTTCACCAGCACGCAGCTGCTGGAGCTGGAGCGCGAGTTCGCCTCCAACATGTACCTGTCCCGGCTGAGGCGCATCGAGATCGCCACCTACCTGAACCTCTCCGAGAAGCAGGTGAAGATCTGGTTCCAGAACCGGCGAGTCAAGCACAAGAAAGAAGGCAAGAGCGGCTCGCACCGCTCCGGAGGCGGCTCGGCGGCGCACAGCTGCAAGTGCGCTTCCCTCTCCGCCGCGGCCAAGTGCTCCGAAGACGACGAGGACTTGCCCATCTCGCCCTCTTCTTCGGGCAAAGACGAGAAAGACCTCGCCCTGACGCCCTGAGAGGGCCGATGCTCCCTAGGCCAAACGGCAGCGCCGGTTTCTCTCCCCCCCATGTATAGCGATGAAATTGACGAGAGAGCCTTGGCTGGCCTCGTTGAAGACCGGGTTGGCTAGACAGACTGTGTAAATAAGTGTGGGGTGTTTTTGTTTTGTTTTTAACGCTCCGGAGCTGTTGAGGAGGAGGGATATAATATATTCCCCATCCGGATTTGCTCTTTGGGTTTGGACTAGGTGACTCTTGGGTCCCTTCCAATTCTACCGTGCTATGATTAGGTCGCCACTCTGTTATGAAGTGGGACGATATTAACTGAACAGCGAATGGAGATTGCCAATTCCTATATTTCTCTCTCTCCCTCAAAAAAAAAAAAAAAAAAAAAAAACAGAAACAAAAAGCGGGGTGGGAGCTCGGGAAGAGAAATCTGGTGCGTCTGCGTCAGGGTCTGAGGATCCCTCTGCTTTGCGGCTGAATCCAAACCTTTAAGCGAACTCTCTCTCTTGCTCCCCTGAACCTGGCAAAAGGTAGATCTTCCGATCTACAGGGGCTTTCCATGGTCTTGAGAGGCAGGGGCTTAAGCGGGAAATGGAGCGTTGCCAGTCATTGGGCTACCTTGGTTGTTTCTTTCTTTTTTAAAAAATATATTTTGTTTTTCTTCTTCCTTGAAGGAAAAAAAAGTCTGTATGATGATGATGATGATGCTTCAGATCTATAGTGACGTGATTGTACCGTTTTCTGTAATAACTGAGGGATATTTATTTATTTATTTATGTACATACACCTAGGCGCGCACAATAAAGGTTTTTTCATTAAAAAAAAATTACTTACTTACTTCCCCCTCCCTCACCTTTGCAGAAGGGGAAGGAGAAATCGCGCGCGCGCACACACACACCCCTCTGGATCTGAGGAATCTACTGGGCATTGGCGCCTTCCTGACAAAGTGAAGCACTTTTTAAAAGCCCCATCGATTTCAATGGGGTGGAAGTTAAGCACTTACTGGACTCCTGCCGCGGAAGCCCAAGAGATGTAGCCTTGCTTAGTGTGGGCTGGGTGGTGCTAGTGGTTCGGAATTCGATTCCGAAACGAAGCCCTCTGAAGTGCCAAGTGGGAAATATAATTCTGTCGAAATCCGTAGGAGGTTAAATAACACTTCGTTTGGAACGGATCGCGCCCAGTCTCTTTAAATGGCGCGTGCCTTGGTGATTCTTCGCTAAGACGGATGCACGGGTCTGGCAAATATTAGGCTTCCAACATATACGAATCTTTAGCGTTTAATATATATCAGTATATAAACATGCGCACAGTATATACTTTGACACAAATCTCCAATTAATCGACGTTTGCCTTTTCTACTTTCCTCTGAATAAAGTACAGAGGCAAATAAAATGCACTACTATCAAAAGCTATTTAATAAGAAATAGCTTTCTCCTGTTCCCCCTAAACTCCAATAGCAGGACTCATAATGTTTACTAAATTCTAACAGAGAATGAGATGAAAATAATAATCTCTTTTTGAATCCCTAGCTAGATAGAGTTATCTGTCTTTACGCAATCGGGGCTAAAATGTAATTTGAAGGAAACGTGTTAAAAATGCAACCTTAAAAGCTCAGTCCTCTCTTTTCGAAAAGTAGCGTTCTCTAAAGGGTCCACAACAGAGCTCTTAGCCTTCTCATCTCAAATGTGTTCGGGTTGCAAAGACACAAAGAGGACAGACTCCCCAATTTGAAATACAAACGCTATAAATATCACCTACGGCTTATTATATTTATAAGAATTAAATAATTAGCTGGAGCCTTTGTGGGATTTAAAGCTACGTCTGGCCAATTTGTTCAGCATTTGCGGTGCTCCAAAACGACACCCCTCCTCCCCCCGTCGCCACTTATCGGTGTCGTTAAAATGTGGAAATAAGTTTGGCATTCAAATTAACCACAGGGTTTCCTTTCACCTAAATGTGCTCAGAACGAGCTTCCCAGTTCTCCTTAAACTTAAGAGCGCTTTGCGCTTCTTCACTGCGCCCCAGTGGAGCAGAATGGATTTCTCGCCATAGCCCGGAGTCTCCAACGCGCCAGCCGAGGCTTTTGCGCATTTCTCCCGTTACGCACCAGACTTTTGCCTGCTCCTTAAACACCCCATCTCCCCCGACTCCACCCCACAGAGATGTGTGGTTTTGTAAGTCTGTGGCAGCAAAACAAAGCAGAGTAATGCGGCAGCCACAAGGGCCAACACATTTGTTGTGGCATCAGCTTTTGTGTGCCAAAACTCGCTTCATCGGAGGCATGAAGTATTATCTTCAGTTGGGCTGGATGGATAAACTGTCTTTCTCTGATTAGGTTGGCTAGAAACCGTGGACAGAGACTGATAATAAAAAATATACCCGCGAAACTTCATGATATTCCGGGCAAAACGTTCTATCCATCTTCATCCCTGATCTCAGGGATTCAGCGTAACATTTTGGGAGCTGCAGAAAAGCGTCTGATTATGATCGCTGCGTACAAACGGCATGTGCTTTACAAACCTATCCCAGGTTGCTGTTTTGCACCTTGTTTTTTAGAAGAAGAACAACAAAAAAGCTTCCTTAAGGTTTTGGGAATAAATAACCCAAGCCTGTGCAGGTTTACTCAGAGGGAAATCACACTAGATTCGACGGCATTCGCTCCCAAATAAGCGCGCACAGAATGGCAACCCTAGTCTCGCGGCAAAACGCACTACACGAGGGCCCTCCTTGCCGTGCCTACCCAGAGGTAAGCCCCACTGAGTTCTAGGGGACTTGATTCTGAAACATGGCGGGGCATGTCACAAAGATTTGTGGTCTGTGTGTCATGTCAGGTAGTCTTTAGTTCAAAGAGAGGGGGGAATTCCGATTGGCGATAATCAGATTAAGTTACAGGAATTTTGGCTTAATAAATTGGGGCTACATTGCAGATACAGGCACGGGCAGAACCATTCCAAACCCCAAAAGTAGTGTTTTGTAAGGGAGACAACTCTGATTTAAAAGGATGTTTCTTCCCCTGAAGGGACGGTTGCTGTCGTTCTATGGGCAGAAGGTATGTACTCACAGCAGCACCACTGGCAGGCAGAAGTTAGCGGATGTTCCGTTCTGATTCGCCCATGTCAGTAAAAGCAGCACTTGTTGAATGTTGGCTTCTTATATGGCTGTTAAGAGCACAGAACCAAAACCCTTAAAAAATAAATAATAAAAACAAACAAAAGGAATTAGGCATCAGGCAGCAACAGTAATTTTTCATACTTGGAAGTAAGTTCAGTTGGTATGAATGGTAATTATTCTACATAAAAATGTGGTTAAGAGTAGAAACTGGAGGATGGATTCAATAATGGTTTGTAATGGGGTGCAGAACACCCAGAAGCAAATCATTTCAGGGTCCAAGCCTCAATCCAAGCTTTGGCAGAGGAGCCTCTATCAGTGCTAACACACAACTACACTTCTACTGTGTCATGGAAAGAAAGGTTCTTCTGGATTGGGATGGCAGAAGACCATTGGGATCATGGGAGAGAATCTGGAACAGGCCATTTAAGAGGCATCCTATGACCTGTTCCAGAGTAGGAAGGGCAACACAGTTCTGTGCTCCCAATGTTTTTTTTATTGGGGGTGAGAAATGTGCCAGAGCAGAATATATCTGTGCCCACCATCTGTGCACTCCCCAGGCCATAGGAGTCATCTCCCAGGAGCTGAGGTCCCTTTGCCCCCCCCAAAAAATAAAAATTTGAGAGGGCTGCCCTCCCTAGATTCTAGGAAGTTGGCAGTTCCTTACTCTATATGAAAACCCCTTCCTGCCACCCCAATTTCTGAGAGGAAGTACAAGAGAATTTCACTTGCATCTTCTGCATGCAGAGCAGGTGCTCTCTAGCACTGAACTGTGACCTCTCTCTCGCCAAATAGTTCCATAATACCGTGGGATGCTGGCACATGTATTCATCCATCCATCAGTGTATTATAACAACAGAGTGTGGACAGTGTGTGGCAGGAGTGGGGTGGAGAGTAAGCTCAGATGATTCACAAACCTCTCTGGTTCATTGCATGTAGCAGCAGACATCATCTCAGCAGATGCACATACATTGACAGCCCTTATCAGATGACTTGTGCTACAGCACAAATCATTTGTTTCTCCTCTTGTCTTCCACCCCTTCACAAATGATAGGTGTTATTATTTGTACTTAAGGTTTGTTGTTGTTGTTGTTGTTGTAATAAATTGCTTCATTGGCTGCTTTGGGTGTCCCATTCTGTGGGACAGAAAGGCAGGATACAAATATAGTGTTCCTTTTTAAAACAGACAGATTAAATAATTTGCTGCTCATCAGCCTGAGATGATGGGAGTGCAGTTTTGATTGCTGGATGGGACTCTATAATTCAGGGATGTGAAACCTGTGCTTCTTCAGATAGTATTAGACTCAGTGCCAGATTTACATACAGTCTGAGTGGGCCTCATAATCTAGGGAGGGCATTAGCTTCTTACCAATTAAAACAACAACAGGCAGATTTTACTATCTAGGCCCAGTTGCTTTGTAACATTCAACATGTGGCATATGAGTCTATAACTGTATAATAGTTACACAAGTGAGTACTTACTGTTTAGTAAAGCTCATGGAGGCTTTAAAGCTATTCAAAATTAAGTGGTGAAGTGAGCTATGAAGCAATGTAAGTGTTCAGATCACTGTCTATCATTATAGCATGTATTCTGAGAACAAGCGAAGATTCTTCTACATTGCAGTGAATCACAAAAATATTTAATTTTGACTTTTTGTGAAAATAATAATGAGCAAGTGATATGAAAGTGGTGCTAGTAAACGAAAGTGACAAAAGAGCAGAAGCAAACACTCAAATGTCTAAAGCCAGTCATGACATATGGCTTTGTACAGCAAGCAGAAACTGTCCTATATAATTCCTCAGATACAGAACATTTGTGTTTACAGAAAATCAAGTAGACTACACTGAGCAGACTGAAGAACAACCAGTTTATATACAGAACACAGCCTCCCAAGAACTTCAAGGAGAATTGTTGTCAGTAACTACCACTACAAGTGCAGAAACTTCTGGAGAAAGTCACAATGAAGTGACAGGACCTACAGTCAAATAATTAACACAAGGCAGAAGTGGCGGACCTGTAAAAGGGTAAAAAAGTATTGGGAAATAATTTATAATGAACTGAAAAAAAAAGTTTAAAAGTACTTTTCCAAAAATAAAAGCCATAGTCCTTTTTGTTGGGGATAACGCAGACAGAAATTCCCATGTGTCAGAAAAGGTTATTTATGTACAGCACTACTGCAGCGCATGTTTTGTTAGCCCCAAAATGGAAAACAAGCAAAGTCCCATCTAAAGAAGAATGGCAACTTAAAACTGATGGAATATGCGCAGCTTGCAGACCTAACACATAGAACAAGAAGAACATACGTTTAAAGAAAATTGGAAAATGTTTATTGAATATATGAAGGGAAATTGTGTATATCTGAAAATGTGAGCAGCATTAAGATAAATTCAACAGTGTAAATAAGTTTTGGTGGATGCTATAATGGAATACTGATTGGTTTAGTTTATATAAAATATGCAGGGATTTATGTTGTGCAATACGAACCATGAAAAGAGAAGAAAGGAAGTCACTGATATTTTAAGGTTGTTTAAGTGAATATTCTAAAATGTAAAACAGAAAATTAATAAAAATTATATATATATTTAAAAGAATTAACAAAAGACACTGAAGGAACATGCCACGAGATAGTTACACCAAAAGAAGCAGTGGCAAACTCATTGCTGTCTTAAAGAATTGGAAAGCAAAGCAAATGATCTCAGTGAAAACTCTACCTCAACTACAGCTTTAGCCTCTACCAGATTTGCTGATTGGCATCATGCTTATCTTGTTCAAACCCATGGAAACTCTCTAAATCATATGAACTCTATACTAGCATACTTAACAAAAAAAAATGTGGCCAGATGCTCACATCAAAGCTCACAGAGCAAATTAAAGCAGAGCAGGATTACTGGAGACACACACTTCAGTGAGTTTTTGCAGTGATTTCCCTTTGGCAGAATGTGGCTTGGCATTTAGAGGAGACGATGAAACATTTGGTTCACCAAACAACTGGAACTTTACTGGATGCTATTAGTTTGGGCCTCCCAAGTTCTCCTAGCCCAGGGCCTCCAGTTGCTTTAATCTGCCCCTGGTTGGACTCCAACTTCCACCATTCCCCACCATTGCATATGCTGGCTGGGACTGAAGGATGTTGGAGTTCAACAACAGCTGGAAGGCCCCAGGTTCCCCAGGCCTGCTATAATGCTAGACACTATGAGCAGAGCTGGCATATACCTATATGAGTCATGGCTCATAAAGTAGCCAAGGATACCCAGGCACAAGACTGCCCTGTGTGGCCCAACCTGTGTCAGAACACTGAGGGGAGAGATACTTTGTGCTGGCCATCAGGCAATGGCTTTTCCCACTGCCTTGCCCCACTCCCCAGCCCTAGCAGCCTTTGTAAGGCAGCTGTGGTGGGAATGTTGTGGATAGTAGGAGAGGATATATTTATTACATGTTATCCTTCTTCACTCACGCTAGTGAGCTCGTAGCAGAGCACATTCCCTTGTACATTGTAGGATGGATTCATTAGAACTATTTGAGTTAAGCAATCCAGTCTGGCTTGTCCAGATTGAATTGTTCCTGGTAAATTCCCTTTAGTTCCCTCTTAAAAACAATAATGACACAACAGTCTTCTTTTAAAAGTAATGATAAGGTTTTGTTGTTGTTGTTTAGTCATTTAGTCGTGTCCGACTCTTCGTGACCCCCTGGACCAGAGCATGCCAGGCACTCCTGTCTTCCACTGCCTCCCGCAGTTTGGTCAAACTCATGCTGGTAGCTTCGAGAACACTGCCCGGCCATCTCGTCCTCTGTCGTCCCCTTCTCCTTGTGCCCTCCATCTTTCCCTGGGTCTTTTCCAGGGAGTCTTCTCTTCTCATGAGGTGGCCAAAGTATTGGAGCCTCAGCTTCAGGATCCGTCCTTCCAGTGAGCACTCAGGGCTGATTTCCTTAAGAATGGATAGGTTTGATAAGGTTTACTTACATTCAGTTCACAGTATGGTCCTGCAGGCAGGCTTTAGCTTGTAATTACAGTTACAGAGAAAAGTGTGGGTTCATCCTCTGTGAGGGATGGGCCCATGTGCTGCTAGCTGAGAGCCAGCAGACAGCAAAAGGCAAGATGGAATAAGGCGTAAAAAGGAAATATGGCTGCGTGGGTAGCCCTTTTATAGGGTCTGCTAGTGTCACGCCCATCTACTGGCCACACACCAGGGAAGGATGCTCCAGACCAGGTGTGACAGGAAGTCCTCCTGGCTGGAGCAACATTCCCCCGTGTGTCCACTCTGGGCAAACAGGAAATGTTGTATTTGACTGCTTCAGTGAGTTTACATCCCACAGCTGTTTCCAGAGAAAGAGCTGTGAGAGGTGAGGCACTTTGTCTTCATGGGGTGGTTGGTTTTACCTGTGCTGCCCCACCTATAGCCCAAAGAACCTTCAGAAGGAAGCTGTTGCCACTGGCATTATGTGCATTTGTATTTTAATGGACTGAATAGAACGAAAATCATGGGGTGTGTGGAGAGTGGGTGTATGAACTTAACAGTGCTTAGTCTATTTTTGGGCTGCTATTTTGTTAATATTGTTGGCGTTGTTTTACAGATCATGAATGCTGTAGTACTTTGTGAATCTTATAATATGACTTGTTTTAATTGTGCTTTTAGCTTACTTCTTAGTTGTTTTCTGGGTGGTGCTTTATGGATTATAAAGGTTTTACAGATAATTTGTTAATTGTTCTATATGATTTGTGTTGTGTTTGCAATGTTCCTTTAAGTTATTGTTATTTATTGTTTGTCAGCCGCTTTGCAATTCACTTGAATGAAAAGCAGAATAGAAATATAATAAATCAAATCAAGCAACTTAATGTGTAGGCATTGAAATGTAAATTTGTACAGCAGCCATCAGAGAGCGGAATTTTTTTCAATGGGAATGTTAAAACTGAACACATAGGACTTGTCTACAAAATGTGTGTTGTTGCTGTTTCAGTCTTGGACTTTCCAGATTTTCCAAGGATTTAAAGATACTGCATTTGGTGTAAGGTGGAGGTGGTATCTGGGACAACACTGAGCTGAGGAGGCTGTCACGTGGACACCCCCACATGAATGGAAAGACAGGCTGGTGCAAAGCCACATTTAACTCCAGTTTGGACAAAGTTAGAGGGTATGTTCTTTGCCGGGATGATGGCAGTTTGTTTCTAACGCTTTATTTGGTTTTTCTGTAAAAATGATCGTATATAAGTTTATAATGCAAGTATTAGGGCTGCATTTTGTACAGAGAACAAACTCTTCTGATGTCTGTTTGTGTGGAGACTTTAGACAGTACAGTAGAAAAGGCAGTAGAAAACCACTATGTAAATGAGGCTGCCCACACTGTTTAGACTGTACCTTGAAAAAGTAAACAAGTGGGTTGTCATGGCAACTCTAGACGCATGCAAATTCATCCTCAAATTTTCTGTAGAATTTTTTTCTGCAGATTAAAAAAAATGAGGATTTTTATAATACTGATTTTCTGGTTATAAAATTTGGACTGGTTTTGAGAAAAACCCACTTATGACCTGTAAAATCTCTGAAAATTAGCAGGTTTTTCTCAAAATCAGTCCAAATATGCAGGCTTAGAAACAAAAGATGCTGAGGTAGTCATATGCTGTACTACTTTCATATAATCCAATAATTCTTACCTGACAACAATATTTTAAATACTCAGTACTTGTGAATCTCCTCACCTGCATATAAGGTAACAGTTGAGTGGAATGTACTGCTGTAGTTTAGGCATATAGGAACCTTGAAGATGTCATCTATTTTCAACTATTTTTCCATTTCAGAGAATTATCTCATCTAGAAAGTTTTCGTCAATGCATTGGTTATCAGGATGCATTTTTCAACCTGGTTTGTGGCAAGCACTGGTCAATCTGTTCCTGTAGCCACTGGCTTAGTTGTTTACCACAGGGGTAGCTAACCCCTCATTCAGAGGGCTCTTCATTCTTTCTTGGGCCACCCAAATATCCCCCTGATTTTGGCAACATCAACAAAAGCATTTTTTTAAAGTGAGCTCAGGTAAGCACAGAGCTCAGGTAAGCAGAGAGATGACAGCACAGCACTCTGATAGCTCTGTGGCTTGAGTATGAGATTCTTAATCTCGGGGTTGTGGGTTCAAGACTCCCATTGAGTAGAAGACTCCTGTATTGCAGGGGGTTGGACTAGATGACCCTTGTGGTCCCTTCCAACTCTACAACAGTACAGTGGTACCTCAGGTTAAGTACTTAGTTCGTTCCGGAGGTCCGTTCTTAACCTGAAACTGTTCTTAACCTGAAGTACCACTTTAGCTAATGGGGCCTCCTGCTGCCGCTGTGCTGCCAGAGCACAATTTCTGTTCTCATCCTGAAGCAAAGTTCTTAACCCGAGGTACTATTTCTGGGTTAGCAGAGTCTGTAACCTGAAGCATATGTCACCTGAAGCGTCTGTAACCCGAGGTACCACTGTACAGGCAGCAGACCCAGTGCTCAAGAGTCATAATTCAGGAGTTTAGGGCAAGAAATTCAGAACCAGATGAAAGTGATGAAGATGTCCCAACAAATTCCCCCTCCCACCAAGCTTTTAAAGGTGAAGTGTTGTCCACTCACTCGGGAGACTCTCTCGCCTCACAGGAATGTTGGGATTGCAAATGTGCACTGTCTCTTCATAAACAAACAACCACACCCTAGACCAACCCCAACCTCTCTCATCAACAAAGGAACACAAGTGAATAGCAGAGAACCTGCACAAGCGATGCTGATGCAAAACCCCACATATATTAAGGAAAATAGAAACATCGCCACCCAACCCCACTCATCTTTCCCCCCCTTTTCTTCCCAGTGTCTCAACAAATGAAACTGATGTGTAAAAAATGTTACTTGAAGGGAAAAAAAAGAGAGAGAGATTGCACACACTTTTGTAAACCAAGAAAATCTTTAATAAAAATACATTTTTAAAAAAGCATTAAATGTGCACTGTCTTCCAAGTGGGTGACTCTGCTCTCAATAGTGACAGCAGTTTCTAGTATTAGGTGACAAGACTGCAGCCTCCTATTCAGGCTCCAGTTGAGTCACTGCTGTCTCTGATGATGCTGCCCCTGTTTGACTTCTCCAAGCCCTCCCCAGGAGTGAAAGCAAGCATCCCAGGTCCACCCTACTCTTACTCAGGTTCCCAGAGTTCAGTCTCCACTCCGTTTCTTCCTCCTCCGTCAAAATCTGCCAACCCAAGCCCAACCCTGACAGTACTGTGAGGAAAATCCACAGCCCAAATGACCATTTTTGTTTACTGTACAAGTGTATAAAAGGGTTAAGACTTAAGGAGAGCTGAATTCCTAGAGAGAACACCTCTTTGATATCATTTTCCTCGAACTTCTGTAGTGGGAAACTTAGACAAAGGATTTCAACAGACCCTCCAAGTGGCCCTTCCAGTGGCCCTTCCAGGGACGTCCCTGGTTTAGGGAAGCTGTCCCAGTTTCTGATTTGATCCTGGAATGTCCCACTTTTCCTTAGGATGTCCCTATTTTCATTGGAGAAATGTTGGAGGGTATGGAGCTATCTGACCCCCGAGCCATCTGAAGGCAACCCTGCACAGTGGATGCTCAGGTTGCGAACGTGATCTGAGCGGGAGGCATGTTTGCAACCCACAGCGTTTGCAACCTGCAGCGTCGTGTCTGCATGCGCAAAGCATGATTAGTGACTCTGTGCATGCGCGAGCGCCGAAACCCAGAAGTAACCTGTTCTGGTACTTCCAGGTTCAGCACAGTGCACAACCCAAAAACGTGCAACCTGAAGCATCTGTAACCCAAGGTATGACTGTATAGGGAAGGTTTTATTTTTAAAAAGTTCCATGTTTTATTATGTTTATATGTTGGAAGCTGCCCAGAGTGCTTGGGCAACCCAATAAGATGTGTGGGGTATCAGTGGCGTAGCATGGGGGGTGCAGGGGGGGCCGGCCGCACCGGGCGCAACATCTGGGGTTAGGGCAAATCCACGGGTTAGGGGGCGCAAATCCACGGGTTAGGGGGCGCAAATCCACGGGTTAGGGGGCGCAAATTACTTGCCTTGCCCCGGGTGCTGACAACCCACGCTACGCCACTGTGGGGTATAAATAGTAAAATTACCATTATGGAATGGGACGTCCCTATTTTCATCGGAGAAATGTTGGAGGGTGTGTTTTAATCCTTAGGATCAAGCCAAGGAGCCATGTAGTCCAGCAGCCTGTGGCCAAGCAGATGCCTGTGGGGTAGGAAGCCCACTGGCAGGACACAAGAGCAGGAGCGATCTCTCCCCTTGCATTCCCCAGCAGTTGGTATGCAGAGGGATCCTGCTTCTGGCACTGGAGGCAGTACATAGCCATGATGACTAGCAGCCAGCGGCCAGCAGCCAAATCCTCCTTAAATGTGTCTAATCCTCTTTGAAAGCTGTCCGGTTTGGCAGCCTTCGCTACATCTTGTAGCAGCAAATTCCATAGTTTCATTTCATAGGCTCTTCCCGAGGGAAGGGCAGGATATATATTCAATAAATAAACGATGTGCTACTCTTTTCTGCCCCAAATCTTCTAGCATCCAGCATAACTGGATGCCATCCCTCCATTTCAGATTCCAGTATTATGAGAAAACCTTTCCTCTATCCACTTCATCTGCACCATGCATCTTTTTTATACATTGCATCCCATCTTACTCTTCTTTTTCCTAAACTAAAAAGCCTTAAATGCTGATTTGTTTTTTTTAATAGGAGAGTTGCTTCAGCCCCTCACACATTTGAGTTGCCCTCTTCTGCACCTTTGCAGATATCTACAATATCCTTTTTTGAAATGTGCAAAGTATTCAATGAGTGGTTGCATTATAATATCGCCAGATTTGGTTTTGATCCTATTCCTAATGATCCCTAACATTAAATTTGCCTCCCCCCTTTTTTTTCTTCTTTTACAGCTGGTGCACAATGAAACAGTCTTCTCATGGAGCTAACTACTATGATCTCATGATTCCTCTCCTGGCCAGTCACTGCTAGTTCATACCCCATTAATGTATCTGTGAATATAGGATCTTATGTCCCAATGTGCATCACTTTAAAGGTAAAGGGACCCCTGACCATTAGGTCCAGTCGTGGACAACTCTGGGGTTGCGGCACTCATCTTGCTTTATTGGCCGAGGGAGCAGGCATACAGCTTCTGGGTCATGTGGCCAGCATGGCTAAGCTGCTTCTGACGAACCATAGCAGTGCACGGAAACGCCGTTTACCTTCCCGCCAGAGCAGTACCTATTTATCTACTTGCACTGGTGTGCTTTCGAACTGCTAGGTTGGTAGGAGCTGGGACCGGGGAACAGGAGCTCACCCCATCGCAGGGATTCGAACCGCCGACCTTCTGATTGGCAAGCCCTAGGCTCTGTGGTTTAAGCCACAGTGCCACCCGCGTCCCTCCGTGCATCACTTTACATATACATTAAACCGCATTTGTGCAAAAATACCCCTGTCCTAAACTGTTTAGAAAGTTTACCTCTGGATGTACCCACAATCACATGATCCTGCTCTAGACTACAGCATCATTCCTCTTCTGCTGCCCTGCTTCAAGTTCCCATGATTTCAGAATTGTGGCAGGTAGGTATTTAGGATAGGGCCTTCTCAGTTGTGGTACCCAATATCTGGATAAGCCTCCATAAGGAGGTCTGCCTGACTCATATCACTCTTCACTAGTGGATAAGTCACGAAATGAAGATTCTTGCTCTTATACTGATTTTACACTGAAATATGTCAACCAACCAGTCATGGACCTGCCTTCAGGTCTTTTGGGTGGAACAGCAAAGTGTAATAAAGATGAAGGGAAAATCAAACCCTGAGCAGAATTTACACACACGCACGCAAAATGAGAAGATTGTACTGAGATCATTCTATGGCAGAAATGGGGATCCTCAGGCGAGAGGTTAAGTGCAACTCTCCAGACATCTCTGTCTGTCAGGCCACACACCCTCCCCACCCATGGCACACTACCCATGAGTAAATATGGCCCCCTCAACAAAAAAGCTCCCCTCCCCCACTGCCAGCTTGCTAGGAATTTTCAAAGGAAGGAAGTGTGTGAAGATCTGCAGCCAAATTACAAATACATGATTGCTAGATAGTCACAAACAGGGGCAATGGCACCATAGAGTTTCAGAACCCATATAGAGGGGACTCTTCGATGTCATATCCCCAAATCTGGGCGGGGGGGGGAGAGATTGTGTTAATCTCTACGTCTTCCTTGCTGTGACTGCACACTCTTTATCTTTCTTGCAATGGAGTAGGATGTCTGTGAGTTCTCCAGAGAGTGTACTCCATTGTGAAGTGGACTTTTAAGGGTTATTGTCTGATTTTCATCACTGTATTTGCTGAATCCTGGCAAGACACTCTGCTGTTAGCAAACCTTATATTTTCTTCTTTACTTAAACTGTATGAGAGTGATTTCTTTGTTAAGAGGGAAACATAGAGGCCCAAAAGACCAGGCTTCAGATCTTCACTCAGATGTGAAGCTCATTGGGTGACCTTGAGTCAGTCACAGTCTCTCAGTCTAATCTACCTCATAGGGTGGTTGTTGTGGGAATGTTGAGGGAAGTAGGAGAGGATATATTGATTAAATATTATCCCTCCTCACTCACCCTAGTGAGCAAGTAGCAGAGCACATTCCCTTGCAGATTGCTGGAAGCAAGTTGATGGATCCATTAGAATACTTTAAATTGAGCAATCCAGTCTGGTTTGTCCAGTCTGGCTTGTTCCTGCTAAGTTTCCCCTTTTATTTCCCTCTTAAAAACACAATAACACAACAATCTTCTTTAAAAGTAAGAGTAAAGTTTACTTACATTCAGTTCACAGTCATAATCTGAAGGCAGGCTTTATTTTGTGGTTACAGTTACAGTTGTAGAGAAAAGAAGTCGGAGCTAGGCCTCAGACTTTCTACCTTGTGGCTTCCATCCTCTGTAATGATGAGCCATGTGCTGGCTAAGAGCCAGAAGAGGAGGTCCAAGAGAAAGGAGGAAATGGGAAAAGGGAAGTTGGTTGCGTGGCTAGCCCTTTTACAGGGACTGCTAGGGTTACACCCATCTACCTGGTCACACACAAAGGGAGGAGGCTCCAGAACAGGTATGACAGGAAGTCCTCCCTCTCTGGAGCAACATTCCCCTGTGTGTCCACTCTAGGCAACAGGAAAATGGTGTACTTGATTGTTTCAGTGATGATACATCCCGCAGTTGTGAGGATAAAATAGACAGGGAGAGATGTATGCCATTCTGAGCTCCTTGGAGAAAATGTAGGATAGAAATGTTGTAGTAATAGCAGTAGTAGTAGTAGTAACAACAGGTTTTTAAAATTTGTAAGCTACATAGAATACCATTTAATGACCCTTCAGGCTGCTCAACAAGATTGGGTGCCCACCTAAGCTCCGCAATATGACTGTGTCCTTCCACAAGAACGTGTATGGCACCGTCCAGTATGACGGTTCATCCTTGGATGCCTTTCCTACAAAGAGTGGTGTGAAACAGGGCTGTGTTCTCACTCCAGCTCTCTTTAGTGTATTTTTCTCCCTGTTGCTCTCTTATGCTTTTAGCTCAGGGTGTACTTCCATTCAAAGTCTGTTCAACCTGACATGTCTCTCCACCACAACAAAGTTGCATCCAATTCTTATCGGAAAGATGTTGTTTGCAGACAACACAGCCTTGACAGCCCACATTGAGGAATCTCTACAGAGACTCATCAGCTGTTCTGCCCAAGCTTGCATGGAGTCTGGCCTCACCATCAGCCTGGTGAAGACCAATATCCTGCGTCAGGATGTTGCCAGCAACCCATACGTCAGCATTAGTCACCACATGCTTGAGGTGGTAGACAATTTTGTCTGCTTGGGCTCCACCATAAACAACAACTTTTCCATTGTTTCTGAGCTGCACAAGTGTATTGGCAAGGCAGCTACGCTAATGGCTCGCCTCTCCTAAAGGGTATG